>NC_139544.1:9444399-10044399 GCF_965153285.1 Podarcis tiliguerta
CTTGCAAATGCTCCCCTGAAAGGTTTGGCGGTCGAAACAGAAGGCTTTTTATCATAGAACAAGAAATCAGCCCTCAACAACTTAACCGGCGGAAAAAGATTTTTTTGAAAAAATCCCTAAGCCCCGGGGTCACAATTTCAGCCAAAATCTGACTTTTGGCAATTCACACAAAAATGATGCCAAACGCTTGCAAATGCTCCCCTGAAAGTTTTGGCAGTCAAACCGAAGGCTTTTTATCACAGGACAAGAAATCAGCCCTCAACAACTTAACCGGCGGAAAAAGATTTTTTTGAAAAAATCCCTAAGCCCCGGGGTCACAATTTCAGCCAAAACCTGACTTTCTCCAATTCACTCAAAAATGATGCCAAACGCTTGCAAATGCTCCCCTGAGAGCTTTGGCGGTCGAAACAGAAGGCTTTTTATCACAGGACAAGAAATCAGCCCTCAACAACTTAACCGGCAGAAAAAGATTTTTTTGAAAAAATCCCTAAGCCCCGGGGTCACAATTTCAGCAAAAATCTGATTTTTGGCAATGCATGCAAAAATGATGCCAAACGCTTGCAAATGCACGCCTGAAAGGACTAGCGGTCGAAACAGAAGGCTTTTTATCACAGGAGAAGAAATCAGCCCTCAACAACTTAACCGGCAGAAAAAGATTTTTTTGAAAAAATCCCTAAGCCCCGGGGTCACAATTTCAGCAAAAATCTGACTTTTGGCAATTCATGCAAAAATGATGCCAAACGCTTGCAAATGCTCCCTTGAAAGGTTTGGCGGTCGAAACAGAAGGCTTTTTATCACAGGACAAGAAATCAGGCCTCAACAACTTAACCGCCAGAAAAAGATTTTTTTGAAAAAATCCCTAAGCCGCGGGGTCACAATTTCAGCAAAAATCTGACCTTCTCCAATTCACGCAAAAATGATGCCAAACGCTTGCAAATGCTCCCCTGAAAGCTTTGGCGGTCGAAACAGAAGGCTTTTTATCACAGAACAAGAAATCAGCCCTCAACAACTTAACCGGGGGGAAAAGATTTTTTTGAAAAAATGCCTCAGCCCCGGGGTCACAATTTCAGCAAAAATCTGACTTTTGGCACTTAATGCAAAAATGATGCCAAACGCTTGCAAATGCACGCCTGAAAGGATTGGCGGTCAAAACAGAAGGCTTTTTATCACAGGAGAAGAAATCAGCCCTCAACAACTTAACCGGCGGAAAAAGATTTTTTTGAAAAAATCTTTCAACTTCAGCAAAAATCTGACTTTCTCCAATTCACTCAAAAATGATGTCAAACGCTTGCAAATGCTCCCCTGAGAGCTTTGGCGGTCGAAACAGAAGGCTTTTTATCACAGGACAAGAAATCAGCCCTCAACAACTTAACCGGCGGAAAAAGATTTTTTTGAGAAAATCCCTAAGCCCCGGGGTCACAATTTCAGCAAAAATCTGACTTTCTCCAATTCACTCAAAAATGATGCCAAACGCTTGCAAATGCTCCCCTGAAAGGTTTGGCGGTCGAAACAGAAGGCTTTTTATCACAGGACAAGAAATCAGCCCTCAACAACTTAACCGGCGGAAAAAGATTTTTTTGAAAAAATCCCTAAGCCCCGGGGTCACAATTTCAGCAAAAATCTGACTTTCTCCAATTCACTCAAAAATGATGCCAAACGCTTGCAAATGCTCCCCTGAAAGGTTTGGCGGTCGAAACAGAAGGCTTTTTATCACAGAACAAGAAATCAGCCCTCAACAACTTAACCGGGGGTAAAAGATTTTTTTGAAAAAATCCCTAAGCCCCGGGGTCACAATTTCAGCAAAAATCTGACCTTCTCCAATTCACGCAAAAATGATGCCAAACGCTTGCAAATGCTCCCCTGAAAGCTTTGGCGGTCGAAACAGAAGGCTTTTTATCACAGAACAAGAAATCAGCCCTCAACAACTTAACCGGGGGCAAAAGATTTTTTTGAAAAAATGCCTCAGCCCCGGGGTCACAATTTCAGCAAAAATCTGACTTTTGGCACTTAATGCAAAAATGATGCCAAACGCTTGCAAATGCACGCCTGAAAGGATTGGCGGTCGAAACAGAAGGCTTTTTATCACAGGAGAAGAAATCAGCCCTCAACAACTTAACCGGCGGAAAAAGATTTTTTTGAAAAAATCTTTCAACTTCAGCAAAAATCTGACTTTCTCCAATTCACTCAAAAATGATGTCAAACGCTTGCAAATGCTCCCCTGAGAGCTTTGGCGGTCGAAACAGAAGGCTTTTTATCACAGGACAAGAAATCAGCCCTCAACAACTTAACCGGCGGAAAAAGATTTTTTTGAAAAAATCCCTAAGCCCCGGGGTCACAATTTCAGCAAAAATCTGACTTTCTCCAATTCACTCAAAAATGATGCCAAACGCTTGCAAATGCTCCCCTGAAAGGTTTGGCGGTCGAAACAGAAGGCTTTTTATCACAGGACAAGAAATCAGCCCTCAACAACTTAACCGGCGGAAAAAGATTTTTTTGAAAAAATCCCTAAGCCCCGGGGTCACAATTTCAGCAAAAATCTGACTTTCTCCAATTCACTCAAAAATGATGCCAAACGCTTGCAAATGCTCCCCTGAAAGGTTTGGCGGTCGAAACAGAAGGCTTTTTATCACAGAACAAGAAATCAGCCCTCAACAACTTAACCGGGGGTAAAAGATTTTTTTGAAAAAATCCCTAAGCCCCGGGGTCACAATTTCAGCAAAAATCTGACCTTCTCCAATTCACGCAAAAATGATGCCAAACGCTTGCAAATGCTCCCCTGAAAGCTTTGGCGGTCGAAACAGAAGGCTTTTTATCACAGGACAAGAAATCAGCCCTCAACAACTTAACCGGCAGAAAAAGATTTTTTTGAAAAAATCCCTAAGCCCCGGGGTCACAATTTCAGCAAAAATCTGACTTTTGGCAATTCATGAAAAAATGATGCCAAACGCTTGCAAATGCTCCCTTGAAAGGTTTGGCGGTCGAAACAGAAGGCTGTTTATCACAGGACAAGAAATCAGCCCTCAACAACTTAACCGGCGGAAAAAGATTTTTTTGAAAAAATCCCTAAGCCCCGGGGTCACAATTTCAGCAAAAATCTGACTTTCTCCAATTCACTCAAAAATGATGCCAAAAGCTTCCAAATGCTCCCCTGAAAGGTTTGGCGGTCGAAACAGAAGGCTTTTTATCACAGGACAAGAAATCAGCCCTCAACAACAAAACCGCCAGAAAAAGATTTTTTTGAAAAAATCCCTAAGCCCCGGGGTCACAATTTCAGCAAAAATCTGACTTTTGGAAATTCATGCAAAAATGATGCCAAACGCTTGCAAATGCTCCCTTGAAAGTTTTGGCGGTCGAAACAGAAGGCTTTTTATCACAGGACAAGAAATCAGCCCTCAACAACTTAACCGCCAGAAAAAGATTTTTTTGAAAAAATCCCTAAGCCCCGGGGTCACAATTTCAGCAAAAATCTGACTTTTGGAAATTCATGCAAAAATGATGCCAAACGCTTGCAAATGCTCCCCTGAAAGGTTTGGCGGTCGAAACAGAAGGCTTTTTATCACAGGACAAGAAATCAGCCCTCAACAACTTAACCGCCAGAAAAAGATTTTTTTGAAAAAATCTTTCAATTTCAGCAAAAATCTGACTTTCTCCAATTCACTCAAAAATGATGCCAAACGCTTGCAAATGCTCCCCTGAAAGGTTTGGCGGTCGAAACAGAAGGCTTTTTATCATAGAACAAGAAATCAGCCCTCAACAACTTAACCGGCGGAAAAAGATTTTTTTGAAAAAATCCCTAAGCCCCGGGGTCACAATTTCAGCCAAAATCTGACTTTTGGCAATTCACACAAAAATGATGCCAAACGCTTGCAAATGCTCCCCTGAAAGTTTTGGCAGTCAAACCGAAGGCTTTTTATCACAGGACAAGAAATCAGCCCTCAACAACTTAACCGGCGGAAAAAGATTTTTTTGAAAAAATCCCTAAGCCCCGGGGTCACAATTTCAGCCAAAACCTGACTTTCTCCAATTCACTCAAAAATGATGCCAAACGCTTGCAAATGCTCCCCTGAGAGCTTTGGCGGTCGAAACAGAAGGCTTTTTATCACAGGACAAGAAATCAGCCCTCAACAACTTAACCGGCAGAAAAAGATTTTTTTGAAAAAATCCCTAAGCCCCGGGGTCACAATTTCAGCAAAAATCTGATTTTTGGCAATGCATGCAAAAATGATGCCAAACGCTTGCAAATGCACGCCTGAAAGGACTAGCGGTCGAAACAGAAGGCTTTTTATCACAGGAGAAGAAATCAGCCCTCAACAACTTAACCGGCAGAAAAAGATTTTTTTGAAAAAATCCCTAAGCCCCGGGGTCACAATTTCAGCAAAAATCTGACTTTTGGCAATTCATGCAAAAATGATGCCAAACGCTTGCAAATGCTCCCTTGAAAGGTTTGGCGGTCGAAACAGAAGGCTTTTTATCACAGGACAAGAAATCAGGCCTCAACAACTTAACCGCCAGAAAAAGATTTTTTTGAAAAAATCCCTAAGCCGCGGGGTCACAATTTCAGCAAAAATCTGACCTTCTCCAATTCACGCAAAAATGATGCCAAACGCTTGCAAATGCTCCCCTGAAAGCTTTGGCGGTCGAAACAGAAGGCTTTTTATCACAGAACAAGAAATCAGCCCTCAACAACTTAACCGGGGGGAAAAGATTTTTTTGAAAAAATGCCTCAGCCCCGGGGTCACAATTTCAGCAAAAATCTGACTTTTGGCACTTAATGCAAAAATGATGCCAAACGCTTGCAAATGCACGCCTGAAAGGATTGGCGGTCAAAACAGAAGGCTTTTTATCACAGGAGAAGAAATCAGCCCTCAACAACTTAACCGGCGGAAAAAGATTTTTTTGAAAAAATCTTTCAACTTCAGCAAAAATCTGACTTTCTCCAATTCACTCAAAAATGATGTCAAACGCTTGCAAATGCTCCCCTGAGAGCTTTGGCGGTCGAAACAGAAGGCTTTTTATCACAGGACAAGAAATCAGCCCTCAACAACTTAACCGGCGGAAAAAGATTTTTTTGAGAAAATCCCTAAGCCCCGGGGTCACAATTTCAGCAAAAATCTGACTTTCTCCAATTCACTCAAAAATGATGCCAAACGCTTGCAAATGCTCCCCTGAAAGGTTTGGCGGTCGAAACAGAAGGCTTTTTATCACAGGACAAGAAATCAGCCCTCAACAACTTAACCGGCGGAAAAAGATTTTTTTGAAAAAATCCCTAAGCCCCGGGGTCACAATTTCAGCAAAAATCTGACTTTCTCCAATTCACTCAAAAATGATGCCAAACGCTTGCAAATGCTCCCCTGAAAGGTTTGGCGGTCGAAACAGAAGGCTTTTTATCACAGAACAAGAAATCAGCCCTCAACAACTTAACCGGGGGTAAAAGATTTTTTTGAAAAAATCCCTAAGCCCCGGGGTCACAATTTCAGCAAAAATCTGACCTTCTCCAATTCACGCAAAAATGATGCCAAACGCTTGCAAATGCTCCCCTGAAAGCTTTGGCGGTCGAAACAGAAGGCTTTTTATCACAGAACAAGAAATCAGCCCTCAACAACTTAACCGGGGGCAAAAGATTTTTTTGAAAAAATGCCTCAGCCCCGGGGTCACAATTTCAGCAAAAATCTGACTTTTGGCACTTAATGCAAAAATGATGCCAAACGCTTGCAAATGCACGCCTGAAAGGATTGGCGGTCGAAACAGAAGGCTTTTTATCACAGGAGAAGAAATCAGCCCTCAACAACTTAACCGGCGGAAAAAGATTTTTTGAAAAAATCTTTCAACTTCCAGCAAAAATCTGACTTTCTCCAATTCACTCAAAAATGATGTCAAACGCTTGCAAATGCTCCCCTGAGAGCTTTGGCGGTCGAAACAGAAGGCTTTTTATCACAGGACAAGAAATCAGCCCTCAACAACTTAACCGGCGGAAAAAGATTTTTTTGAAAAAATCCCTAAGCCCCGGGGTCACAATTTCAGCAAAAATCTGACTTTCTCCAATTCACTCAAAAATGATGCCAAACGCTTGCAAATGCTCCCCTGAAAGGTTTGGCGGTCGAAACAGAAGGCTTTTTATCACAGGACAAGAAATCAGCCCTCAACAACTTAACCGGCGGAAAAAGATTTTTTTGAAAAAATCCCTAAGCCCCGGGGTCACAATTTCAGCAAAAATCTGACTTTCTCCAATTCACTCAAAAATGATGCCAAACGCTTGCAAATGCTCCCCTGAAAGGTTTGGCGGTCGAAACAGAAGGCTTTTTATCACAGAACAAGAAATCAGCCCTCAACAACTTAACCGGGGGTAAAAGATTTTTTTGAAAAAATCCCTAAGCCCCGGGGTCACAATTTCAGCAAAAATCTGACCTTCTCCAATTCACGCAAAAATGATGCCAAACGCTTGCAAATGCTCCCCTGAAAGCTTTGGCGGTCGAAACAGAAGGCTTTTTATCACAGGACAAGAAATCAGCCCTCAACAACTTAACCGCCAGAAAAAGATTTTTTTGAAAAAATCCCTAAGCCCCGGGGTCACAATTTCAGCAAAAATCTGACTTTTGGCAATTCATGCAAAAATGATGCCAAACGCTTGCAAATGCTCCCTTGAAAGGTTTGGCGGTCGAAACAGAAGGCTTTTTATCACAGGACAAGAAATCAGCCCTCAACAACTTAACCGCCAGAAAAAGATTTTTTTGAAAAAATCCCTAAGCCCCGGGGTCACAATTTCAGCAAAAATCTGACTTTTGGCAATTCATGCAAAAATGATGCCAAACGCTTGCAAATGCTCCCTTGAAAGGTTTGGCGGTCGAAACAGAAGGCTTTTTATCACAGGACAAGAAATCAGCCCTCAGCAACTTAACCGCCAGAAAAAGATTTTTTTGAAAAAATCCCTAAGCCCCGGGGTCACAATTTCAGCAAAAATCTGACCTTCTCCAATTCACGCAAAAATGATGCCAAACGCTTGCAAATGCTCCCCTGAAAGGTTTGGCGGTCGAAACAGAAGGCTTTTTATCACAGGACAAGAAATCAGCCCTCAACAACTTAACCGGGGAAAAAGATTTTTTTTAAAAAATCCCGAAACCCCGGGGTCACAATTTCAGCAAAAATCTGACCTTCTCCAATTCACTCAAAAATGATGTCAAACGCTTGCAAATGCTCCCCTGAAAGCTTTGGCGGTCGAAACAGAAGGCTTTTTATCACAGAACAAGAAATCAGCCCTCAACAACTTAACCGGTGGAAAAAGTTTTTTTTCAAAAAATCCCTAACCCCGGGGTCACAATTTCATCCAAAATCTGACTTTCTCCAATTCACTCAAAAATGATGTCAAATGCTTGCAAATGCTCCCCTGAGAGCTTTGGCGGTCGAAACAGAAGGCTTTTTATCACAGGACAAGAAATCAGCCCTCAGCAACTTAACCGCCAGAAAAAGATTTTTTTGAAAAAATCCCTAAGCCCCGGGGTCACAATTTCAGCAAAAATCTGACCTTCTCCAATTCACGCAAAAATGATGCCAAACGCTTGCAAATGCTCCCCTGAAAGCTTTGGCGGTCGAAACAGAAGGCTTTTTATCACAGAACAAGAAATCAGCCCTCAACAAATTAACCGGGGGGAAAAGATTTTTTTGAAAAAATCCCTCAGCCCCGGGGTCACAATTTCAGCAAAAATCTGACTTTTGGCACTTCATGCAAAAATGATGCCAAACACTTGCAAATGCACGCCTGAAAGGATTGGCGGTCGAAACAGAAGGCTTTTTATCACAGGACAAGAAATCAGCCCTCAACAACTTAACCGGCAGAAAAAGATTTTTTTGTAAAAATCCCTAAGCCCCGGGGTCACAATTTCAGCCAAAATCTGACTTTTGGCAATTCATGCAAAAATGATGCCAAACGCTTGCAAATGCTCCCCTGAAAGCTTTGGCTGTCGAAACAGAAGGCTTTTTATCACAGAACAAGAAATCAGCCCTCAACAACTTAACCGGGGGTAAAAGATTTTTTTGAAAAAATCCCTAAGCCCCGGTGTCACAATTTCAGCCAAAACCTGACTTTCTCCAATTCACTCAAAAATGATGCCAAACGCTAGCAAATGCTCCCCTGAGAGCTTTGGCGGTCGAAACAGAAGGCTTTTTATCACAGGACAGGAAATCAGCCCTCAACAACTTAACCGGCAGAAAAAGATTTTTTTCAAAACATCCCTAAGCCCCGGGGTCACAATTTCAGCAAAAATCTGATTTTTGGCAATGCATGCAAAAATGATGCCAAACGCTTGCAAATGCACGCCTGAAAGGATTGGCGGTCGAAACAGAAGCCTTTTTATCACAGGACAAGAAATCAGCCCTCAACAACTTAACCGGCGGAAAAAGATTTTTTTGAAAAAATCCCTAAGCCCCGGGGTCACAATTTCAGCAAAAATCTGACTTTCTCCAATTCACTCAAAAATGATGCCAAAAGCTTGCAAATGCTCCCCTGAAAGGTTTGGCGGTCAAAACAGAAGCCTTTTTATCACAGGAGAAGAAATCAGCCCACAACAACTTAACCGCCAGAAAAAGATTTTTTTGAAAAAATCTTTCAATTTCAGCAAAAATCTGACTTTCTCCAATTCACTCAAAAATGATGCCAAACGCTTGCAAATGCTCCCCTGAAAGGTTTGGCGGTCGAAACAGAAGGCTTTTTATCACAGGAGAAGAAATCAGCCCTCAACAACTTAACCGCCAGAAAAAGATTTTTTTTGAAAAAATCCCTAAGCCCCGGGGTCACAATTTCAGCCAAAACCTGACTTTCTCCAATTCACTCAAAAATGATGTCAAACGCTAGCAAATGCTCCCCTGAGAGCTTTGGCGGTCGAAACAGAAGGCTTTTTATCACAGGACAGGAAATCAGCCCTCAACAACTTAACCGGCAGAAAAAGATTTTTTTCAAAACATCCCTAAGCCCCGGGGTCACAATTTCAGCAAAAATCTGATTTTTGGCAATGCATGCAAAAATGATGCCAAACGCTTGCAAATGCACGCCTGAAAGGATTGGCGGTCGAAACAGAAGCCTTTTTATCACAGGACAAGAAATCAGCCCTCAACAACTTAACCGGCGGAAAAAGATTTTTTTGAAAAAATCCCTAAGCCCCGGGGTCACAATTTCAGGAAAAATCTAACTTTTGGCAATTCAAGCAAAAATGATGCCAAACGCTTGCAGATGCTACCTTGAAAGGTTTGGCGGTCGAAACAGAAGGCCTTTTATCACAGAACAAGAAATCAGCCCTCAACAACTTAACCGCCAGAAAAAGATTTTTTTGAAAAAATCCCTAAGCCCCGGGGTCACAATTTCAGCAAAAATCTGACTTTCTCCAATTCACTCAAAAATGATGCCAAAAGCTTCCAAATGCTCCCCTGAAAGGTTTGGCGGTCGAAACAGAAGGCTTTCTATCACAGAACAAGAAATCAGCCCTCAACAACTTAACCTGCAGAAAAAGATTTTTTTGAAAGAATCCCTAAGCCCCGGGGTCACAATTTCAGCAAAAATCTGACTTTTGGCAATTCATGAAAAAATGATGCCAAACGCTTGCAAATGCTCCCTTGAAAGGTTTGGCGGTCGAAACAGAAGGCTGTTTATCACAGGACAAGAAATCAGCCCTCAACAACTTAACCGGCGGAAAAAGATTTTTTTGAAAAAATCCCTAAGCCCCGGGGTCACAATTTCAGCAAAAATCTGACTTTCTCCAATTCACTCAAAAATGATGCCAAAAGCTTGCAAATGCTCCCCTGAAAGGTTTGGCGGTCGAAACAGAAGGCTTTTTATCACAGGACAAGAAATCAGCCCTCAACAACAAAACCGCCAGAAAAAGATTTTTTTGAAAAAATCCCTAAGCCCCGGGGTCACAATTTCAGCAAAAATCTGACTTTTGGAAATTCATGCAAAAATGATGCCAAACGCTTGCAAATGCTCCCTTGAAAGTTTTGGCGGTCGAAACAGAAGGCTTTTTATCACAGGACAAGAAATCAGCCCTCAACAACTTAACCGCCAGAAAAAGATTTTTTTGAAAAAATCCCTAAGCCCCGGGGTCACAATTTCAGCAAAAATCTGACCTTCTCCAATTCACGCAAAAATGATGCCAAACGCTTGCAAATGCTCCCCTGAAAGGTTTGGCGGTCGAAACAGAAGGCTTTTTATCACAGGACAAGAAATCAGCCCTCAACAACTTAACCGCCAGAAAAAGATTTTTTTGAAAAAATCTTTCAATTTCAGCAAAAATCTGACTTTCTCCAATTCACTCAAAAATGATGCCAAACGCTTGCAAATGCTCCCCTGAAAGGTTTGGCGGTCGAAACAGAAGGCTTTTTATCATAGAACAAGAAATCAGCCCTCAACAACTTAACCGGCGGAAAAAGATTTTTTTGAAAAAATCCCTAACCCCCGGGGTCACAATTTCAGCCAAAATCTGACTTTTGGCAATTCACACAAAAATGATGCCAAACGCTTGCAAATGCTCCCCTGAAAGTTTTGGCAGTCAAACCGAAGGCTTTTTATCACAGGACAAGAAATCAGCCCCCAACAACTTAACCGGCGGAAAAAGATTTTTTTGAAAAAATCCCTAAGCCCCGGGGTCACTATTTCAGCCAATATCTGACTTTCTCTAATTCACTCAAAAATGATGCCAAAAGCTTCCAAATGCTCCCCTGAAAGGTTTGGCGGTCGAAACAGAAGGCTTTTTATCACAGGACAAGAAATCAGCCCTCAACAACAAAACCGCCAGAAAAAGATTTTTTTGAAAAAATCCCTAAGCCCCGGGGTCACAATTTCAGCAAAAATCTGACTTTTGGAAATTCATGCAAAAATGATGCCAAACGCTTGCAAATGCTCCCTTGAAAGTTTTGGCGGTCGAAACAGAAGGCTTTTTATCACAGGACAAGAAATCAGCCCTCAACAACTTAACCGCCAGAAAAAGATTTTTTTGAAAAAATCCCTAAGCCCCGGGGTCACAATTTCAGCAAAAATCTGACTTTTGGAAATTCATGCAAAAATGATGCCAAACGCTTGCAAATGCTCCCCTGAAAGGTTTGGCGGTCGAAACAGAAGGCTTTTTATCACAGAACAAGAAATCAGCCCTCAACAACTTAACCGCCAGAAAAAGATTTTTTTGAAAAAATCTTTCAATTTCAGCAAAAATCTGACTTTCTCCAATTCACTCAAAAATGATGCCAAACGCTTGCAAATGCTCCCCTGAAAGGTTTGGCGGTCGAAACAGAAGGCTTTTTATCATAGAACAAGAAATCAGCCCTCAACAACTTAACCGGCGGAAAAAGATTTTTTTGAAAAAATCCCTAAGCCCCGGGGTCACAATTTCAGCCAAAATCTGACTTTTGGCAATTCACACAAAAATGATGCCAAACGCTTGCAAATGCTCCCCTGAAAGTTTTGGCAGTCAAACCGAAGGCTTTTTATCACAGGACAAGAAATCAGCCCTCAACAACTTAACCGGCGGAAAAAGATTTTTTTGAAAAAATCCCTAAGCCCCGGGGTCACAATTTCAGCCAATATCTGACTTTCTCTAATTCACTCAAAAATGATGCCAAAAGCTTCCAAATGCTCCCCTGAAAGGTTTGGCGGTCGAAACAGAAGGCTTTTTATCACAGGACAAGAAATCAGCCCTCAACAACTTAACCGCCAGAAAAAGATTTTTTTGAAAAAATCCCTAAGCCCCGGGGTCACAATTTCAGCAAAAATCTGACTTTTGGCAATTCATGCAAAAATGATGCCAAACGCTTGCAAATGCTACCTTGAAAGGTTTGGTGGTCGAAACAGAAGGCTTTTTATCACAGGACAAGAAATCAGCCCTCAACAACTTAACCGGCGGAAAAAGATTTTTTTGAAAAAATCCCTAAGCCCCGGGGTCACAATTTCAGCCAAAATCTGACTTTCTCCAATTCACTCAAAAATGATGCCAAACGCTAGCAAATGCTCCCCTGAAAGGTTTGGCGGTCGAAACAGAAGGCTTTTTATCACAGGACAAGAAATCAGCCCTCAACAACTTAACCGCCAGAAAAATATTTTTTTGAAAAAATCCCTCAGCCCCGGGGTCACAATTTCAGCAAAAATCTGACTATTGGCAATTCATGCAAAAATGATGCCAAACGCTTGCAAATGCACGCCTGAAAGGTTTGGCGGTCGAAACAGAAGGCTTTTTATCACAGTACAAGAAATCAGCCCTCAACAACTTAACCGGCGGGAAAAGATTTTTTTGAAAAAATTCCTAAGCCCCGGGGTCACAATTTCAGCCAAAATCTGACTTTCTCCAATTCACTCAAAAATGATTCCAAACGCTTGCAAATGCTCCCCTGAAAGGTTTGGCGGTCGAAACAGAAGGCTTTTTATCACAGGACAAGAAATCAGCCCTCAACAACTTAACCGGCGGAAAAAGATTTTTTTAAAAAAATCCCTAAGCCCCGGGGTCACAATTTCAGCAAAAATCTGACTTTTGGCAATTCACGCAAAAATGATGCCAAACACTTGCAAATGCTCCCCTGAAAGGTTTGGCGGTCGAAACAGAAGGCTTTTTATCACAGGACAAGAAATCAGCCCTCAACAACTTAATCGGTGGAAAAAGTTTTTTTTGAAAACATCCCTAATCCCCGGGGTCACAATTTCAGCAAAAATCTGATTTTTAGCAATGCATGCAAAAATGATGCCAAACGCTTGCAAATGCTCCCCTGAAAGGATTGGCGGTCGAAACAGAAGGCTTTTTATCACAGGACAAGAAATCAGCCCTCAACAACTTAACCGGCGGAAAGAGATTCTTTTGAAAAAATCCCTAAGCCCCGGGGTCACAATTTCAGCAAAAATCTGACTTTCTCCAATTCACTCAAAAATGATGCCAAAAGCTTGCAAATGCTCCCCTGAGAGCTTTGGTGGTCGAAACAGAAGGCTTTTTATCACAGGACAAGAAATCAGCCCTCAACAACTTAACCGGCAGAAAAAGATTTTTTTGAAAAAATCCCTAAGCCCCGGGGTCACAATTTCAGCCAAAATCTGACTTTTGGCAATTCATGCAAAAATGATGCCAAACGCTTGCAAATGCACGCCTGAAAGCTTTGGCGGTCGAAACAGAAGGCTTTTTATCACAGAACAAGAAATCAGGCCTCAACAACTTAACCGCCAGAAAAAGATTTTTTTGAAAAAATCCCTAAGCCCCGGGGTCACAATTTCAGCCAAAATCTGACTTTTGGCAATTCATGCAAAAATGATGCCAAACGCTTGCAAATGCACGCCTGAAAGCTTTGGCGGTCGAAACAGAAGGCTTTTTATCACAGGACAAGAAATGAGCCCTCAACAACTTAACCTGCAGAAAAAGATTTTTTTGAAAAAATCCCTAAGCCCCGGGGTCACAATTTCAGCAAAAATCTGACTTTCTCCAATTCACTCAAAAATGATGCCAAACGCTAGCAAATGCTCCCCTGAAAGGTTTGGCGGTCGAAACAGAAGGCTTTTTATCACAGAACAAGAAATCAGCCCTCAACAACTTAACTGGCGGAAAAAGATTTTTTTGAAAAAATCCCTAAGCCCCGGGGTCACAATTTCTGCCAAAATCTGACTTTTGGCAATTCACGCAAAAATGATGCCAAACGCTTGCAAATGCTCCCCTGAAAGGTTTGGCGGTCGAAACAGAAGGCTTTTTATCACAGAACAAGAAATCAGCCCTCAACAACTTAACCGGCGGAAAAAGATTTTTTTGAAAAAATCCCTAAGCCCAGGGGTCACAATTTCAGCCAAAATCTGACTTTCTCCAATTCCCTCAAAAATGATGCCAAATGCTTGCAAATGCTCCCCTGAAAGGTTTGGCGGTCGAAACAGAAGGCTTTTTATCACTGGACAAGAAATCAGCCCTCAACAACTTAACCGGCAGAAAAAGTTTTTTTTGAAAAAATCCCTAAGCCCCGGGGTCACAATTTCAGCAAAAATCTGACTTTTGGCAATTCATGAAAAAATGATGCCAAACGCTTGCAAATGCTCCCCTGAGAGCTTTGGCGGTCGAAACAGAAGGCTTTTTATCACAGGACAAGAAATCAGCCCTCAACAACTTAACCGCCAGAAAAAGATTTTTTTTTGAAAAAAATTTGGCATTAACAAATTTATTGTGGTATCTGTTTTTTCAGATCAGAGCCTTTATCAGATGACAGGAGGTTTTCCTTAGTAGGCAGTTAAATAGACATAGTGGGGGGGGGGGGACTGTAAGCCATGAAGCCATGTGTCTATGAAATGCAAGAGCTACAGTTTGTGATATTCAATGTAAAAGTGTATATAAGTAAAACACAGTGTCTATTTACAATGGCATTCATTTGTAATATAATTTTTCATAGCTTTTTAATGTTAATTTAACATCTGAAATGGATGGGAAGCAATTATCGTGAGCCAGGGCTAAACAAATATAATTAAAAGTTACTGATAAACTCTAGTCCAGCAAATTTTCATTAGAGACTTCCTTTGAAGTGGTTATACTAAGTGTTTATGCTTCCAAGTTCAAAGCCCACTCAGGCATGAGGGGATGGGCCGTAGCTCAACAGCAGAGCACAAGTTTTGTGTGAGAAAGGTTCAGGTACATTCCCTCTTTCATTTACAAGCAGGCCTGAGAAAAGACTCCAGCATGACAGCACAGAGAGCTGCTGTCAGTCAGTGTAGACAACACCAAGAGAAATGAATGGTATTTATAGTATTTTCCTATTCACAATGGCCTTCGGTCTTCAGGGAAACCGACTTAATTATAATCCTAAAAAAGCAGAGACATCACCTTGCCAACAAAGGTCCGTATAGTAAAAGCTATGGTTTTCCCAGTAGTGATATATGGAAGTGAGAGCTGGACCATAAAGAAGGCTGATTGCCGAAGAATTGATGCTTTTGAATTATGGTGCTGGAGGAGACTCTTGAGAGTCCCATAGACTGCAAGAAGATCAAACCTATCCATTCTGAAGGAGATCAGCCCTAAGTGCTCACTGGAAGGACAGATCCTGAAGCTGAGGCTCCAATACTTTGGCCACCTCATGAGAAGACCTCCTGGAAAAGATGTTGGGAAAGATGGAGGGCACAAGGAGAAGGGGACGACAGAGGACGAGATGGTTGGACAGTGTTCTCGAAGCTACGGACATGTGTTTGACCAAGCTGCGGGAGGCAGTGGAAGACAGGAGTGCCTGGGGGGCTCTGGTCCATGGGGTCACGAAGAGTCAGACACGACTAAACGACTAAACAACAACATAATCCTATCATTTACTACACTAGCACTTTAATACCCAAGCTGTCACCTACAGTTACTGAAAAATATTTCATAGACCACATGGAGGATTTCTAATAGATTTTTATGCATCATCTCTAGCGGGGCCATTCTAGTTCATTTGATCATGTACAGTAATTAACAGTTACTAATTACTGAGACATCTCCCCCCTCGTGTAATCCTATCCATGACATTAACCCCCCCCCACCGCCCCGCCCTCACTGCTTTTGCTTCCAAAGCCGGGCACGTGACGCCACAGACGCTCTCCGTCATAAGCCAGCGGCGTGGGAAATTGTGAGAGCGGAAGGGGGATCCCGCCTTTTCATTGGCCGGCCGGGGAAGGCACGAACTCCCTGATTGGCCGGCGGCTCTGAACGTCGTCGAGGTGCATTATTGGGTAGGGCCATGAGGGACGGAGGGCGCGGATTGGTCGGCGGCCAGCGCCTGCGAGGTGGGGGTGGGCGGACGCCTGCGCGCCGATTGGGCAGTGCAGTCGGACGGGGCGGGCGAGCGGCCATGGCGTGGTTACTTGGGCCGCGCTGAGCCCGGCTCGCTTCTTTCTGTCGCATTCGGGGAAGGGGCGGCCGTCGGTGCCGCCGCCGCCACCGCCAGGGCAATGATGAAGGGCGCGCTGGCCAGCCCCGTGGCCGCCGCCACAGCCATGCAGGAGACTTTCGGCTGCGCCGTCGCCAACCGCTTCCACCAGCTGCTCGACGACGAGTCCGACCCTTTCGACATCCTCCGCGAGGCCGAGCGGCGCAAACAGCAGAGCAAGAAGCGCGAAGAGGCGGCCGTCGCTGCCGCCGCCCCCGCGGCCGGGAGGAAGCCCGGCCCGGGAGGAGCCGCCGCGGCCGCCGCCAAAAGGGAATCCCAGAAGGAGCGCAAAGGCGGCGCCTCCTTCCCGCAGCCGGAGAGCCCCTCAGCAGCGCCCGGTAGGGAAGGGAGCCGGAGCGGGGGTGGGTGGGGAAGCGAGGCTTCCCTCGGGGGAATCGGGCTTTGGGTCGGCCGCGCTGCCCGCGACGCCCTTCGGACGAGGGAGCCCTTCGGAATGAATTGGCCGGGGCGGGGGAAGGTGAATCCGGATTCGCGGCTGCGAATGACATTGGACGGGGCGGGTGCGGTTCGGATTAATGGACGCGCGGCAGCAGCGATCGCCGCGGCGCACCTGCCCTCCTCTCGCCCCAGGCGGCTGCCAGCGCGCGCCTTCCGCGCAGGAGGGCTGCTTCCGCGCTGGCCTCGTGGTCGGCTTCCGACTCCTCCCTGCGCGGGCCGTGGGCGAGTCTTGCCGGCTGCGGAAGGGCAGGGCCGGGCCGCCGCCTGCGTGCCAGGCGATTGTGGCGTCGGGCGGGGAGAGCAGGCGCTTGGGATGAGGGCGCAAAGATGCGGCCGCGGCGCCTGGGCTCCGCCTTCCCGTTCTCGTCCCGCGGGCTGGCCGGCGCCAAGAGGCAGCGAGTTTTTCCCCCGCCCGGCATTGTCCCCGATTAATTCCGTCGGGGGAAAGTCGCTTGACGCCGAGCTGTCAGAAAGGGCTCGCTGGGCTGCCTTCAGGGCTCCTTGATTCCTTGGGGATCAAGCCGATCTCCCAAGCCCTGAGCTCAGCAGTGCCCGGAACGAGGGGGGCTCAAGTTTTTGTCTCCTGCTCTTTGCATGCCAGACTGCACGTGTGGCAGGAGTGCCAACGTGAATAAAAAATGGGGGAAGGGGCAGATAATCGATCACAAGGTGGTGCGCACACACACCAGTTGAATGGTAATGCTATAATAATAATAATAATAATAATAATAATAATAATAATATTTACACCCTGCCTATCTGGCTGGGTTTCCCCAGCCACTGTGGGCGGCTTCCAACAAAATATTAAAATACAATAGTCCGTCAAAC
This sequence comes from Podarcis tiliguerta, assembly GCF_965153285.1. Lineage (NCBI taxonomy): Eukaryota > Metazoa > Chordata > Lepidosauria > Squamata > Lacertidae > Podarcis > Podarcis tiliguerta. The sequence goes on from NC_139544.1 coordinate 9,461,566, forward strand.
ATTAAAAGCTTCCCTAAACAGGGCTGCCTTCAGATGTCTTCTAAAAGTCTGGTAGTTGTTTTTCTCTTTGATATCTGATGGGAGGGCTTTCCAGAGGGCAGATGCCACTACTGAGAAGGCCCTGTGCCTGGTTCCCTGTAATCTCACTTCTTGCAGCAAGGGAACTGCTAGAAGGCCCTCGGCGCTGGATCTCAGTGTCCGGGCAGAAAGATGGGGGTGGAGATGCTCCTTCAGGTATACTGAACCGAGGCCACAATGCCCATCAACTTGGGGGGGCAACCCCCCTCAGATATTTTATTGGAGGGGCTGAAGGGACCTCTGCCCCTAGGAGTTGGCTTCTGTGATTTGTGAACAACTCAGTTTGTGCAAGAGCACGTATGAGTCAGTGGGGGCGGTTGTATCCAACCCATGTGCCAAGGAAGCCTGGATTGTGCTGAGAACCTAAGCTAAAACTTGACGATTCTCAGAGCAGGGCTGAGTCATGAAACATTGTTGTGTTTTCCACCCCCACTTGACAATTTATGAATAATGGCATTATTCCAAGGGAAAGATGCATCAGGTTCTTTGATGTTGCCCGCGTTGTCATTGCCCACAAAAGATTGGCCATTCCAAGTGATTGGGCAGAGGGGAGGTCTTAAGCTGGCAACAGAAAATCACACATGAGGAGATGGCCGTATCCCTGTAGGGAAGAAGTTCCACAGGCCGGGTGTCGCCTCAGAGAACATGCTATCCTGTGTTGCCACAAAGGCTGTAGCCATTGGTGGAACCATGCAGAGGGCCTTTCCCATTGATCTCAAGACCCAGGCAAGCAAATGTAGGTGCTCCCTCAAGTACTGCTGATAAACAAAATACTTGTATTTCTGTGAGCCTGTCTCCAGTTTTAATCCAGAACAAAAATGTGTGCCTTGTCAACCACTTGAAAAACATTGCAGCTTGGGATAACTAGCGTAGTAAAACCTAATACGCATTTTCACTGCACAGAGCTTAATATAAAATTTTATGATGTAAAGATTGACGTAAAAAGAGCTGTAGAATGGTTTAGCAGGTCACTTAAATGTAAAATTGGGTGTGAGACAAATTCATTTGTGCTTCGGAATACTTCTTGAATGTATTGGATCAAATTACGTACACAATATATATTTTTGCTGGTTGTCCCCAGTCTCTCGCTTTCTATATCCTGACTATTCAGTTTAACCAATTTGTACTTGGGACTGCCCAAAATCTTCATATGCCATGTCTCTCCCTACAGACACATATATGCAGAGAGATATCCATGGACTACGGCAATTGTTTCATCACAGCAGCATAGTTTTTCTGACACACAATAACATGAGTTGCTGCAGCTGGCTATGGTAGTGTGCTGATTGTTCCCTGTGGAAATCTGAACCCGGGACAACTGGGGTAGATCAGATGGAGAACATTTTATCATGTCTGAAGTGTCCTTCCTTCATTCTCCATTAAATTTACTGTTCACACAGAAGAGCAAAGGGGAAAGTATACAGACTCCTCTTTAGAGATTTGAATGCCTAAACTGCCCAGGTGTAAAGTGGAGGCCAAGGATCACATTCCCTTGTAGTTAACTTTTTTGGGGGGTCTTGGAGGCTGGTGGTGAGCAGCTGATGCAACTCTTAAAATTTGTTCAGTGAGTTACAATTTGTTCAGTGAGCTCCACAAGTGAAGGGCTTCCAGGCAAGCAATAGGTGTTATCAGACTGCAAGGACACCTTTTAGCCAGGCAAAACAAAAAACTGCATAGGTTGCTTATAAGGTAATGTGGTTCTTTAGAGTTTCCAAAAGGGCTGGAGAGACATGCCTGAAGGGCCACATTCAGTCGCTGAGCCTGAGGTTTCTCACCCTTGGCCTAAATCAGTGGTGTCCAAACTTTTTCCAAAGAGGGCCAGATTTGATGAAGGGAAGGGCCCTGGGGGCCGACCAAAATTGTTGACCTTTTTAAGGATTTTACCCCAAAGTTGTTGAGTTTCTTTTTGGATTGAAGTCGTTGAGGTGTTTTATAGGATTTTACCCCAGGAAATAAACTGCCACAGGGGACGGATTAGGCCCCCGAAAAGGACTTTGGACATGCCTAGTATAAATGGTAACATTGTCCAAAATCTGCAGGATTATGATCTGCTCTTCCCCTTTCCACAATGCGTAACCCAATTACTAATTGCATCATATACGTGCTAACGTTGGCTATGGAACTGCCTAGCACAACTGACTCTGATTGGCAGCTGCTGTTGAGAATCCCTGGAAGAGCATGTTTCTGAGACTTGCTACACAAGACTGTTGAACTGAAAATCGATTGATTGATTGCATTTATAGCACACCTCCCCTCCCACCACTGAGCACACAAGGTGACATACATGGTACTTAGTCCCCTTCCTCATTTTATCCCCACAACAGCCTGGTGAGGTAGGTTAGGCCAAGAGGCCCAAGACCATCCAGTGAGTTTCTCAACCGAGTGGGAATTAAAACCGTGGTCTCCTAGGTCCTAGTCCGACACTCAGTAACCATGACACCACACCAGAATGAACCTTGGAAGCAGATCTTCATGCAAATCATTGGGTTAGGTTGATACCTCTTAAGTCACACTATGTTCATTCCCCCCCCCCCCCTCTTGAAATGTTGACATGGTGAAAAGGGCTTTGAATAGTTATTGGCTAAAAAGCAGTTGGGATTTAGTCATTTTAGAACTTTGTCCATTCTCCGTTAGTGCTTCTTTACTAATAAGTTCCCTTATATCTTCAACAGTCCTTGGTAGCTGTTAGCTTGTTTTCACGTTTAATTTGTTAACTTTTTGTCTGTTTCCCTGGGTCGTTTTTCTCCCTGGGAATTAGTAGCTCTGTGCTGTTTTGATCCTTTCAGATGATGACAGCATCTGAACTATCTCTTTCTGCTATCAATCCGTTTACATACAGGTTTGAAAAATCATGCAACTAGGACTGTTTAGGTAGCGCAACACTTCCAGCTGCAGTCTTCATCAGAATTTGGAAAGCGTGGGATATATTAAAGCCTCATAGTGTAACAAGACTTTTATGCTGGTTTACTGGGATAGAATCCTCTCCTTAGAAATGGCTGGGTTAATATTGGGTTTTTGTTTTGTGAACTACCATGTGCTCTGTTGGATGAAGAAGAATTGTCTAAAAATTCAACAGATAAATAATAGGTTTGGGCCCTAAGCCCGAACAGTGGTCTGAAAGAGATTTGGGAGAACTTTGCTTCAAATCATCTCTCAACATAATGGCGAATTGGGGGGGGGGGGGGGCTTTTCTTTGTGAATGCAGTTTACCTGGTCATGTGCAACTTTAATCCAGACATTATTGCTGATTTCTCCTTTTTGCTACTTTGCGTTCTCCGTGTGGAGGGTGGTAAACATTTGAAATCTAGGACTGCTTAGGTTTCTTTTTTGCCAGTAAGTTGAGATGCTAACTTAAATTAATGATAAAGACTGCAATCCTTTTTCAGGGTTGTAGAATTGGTTACACATTCAATTTCAGCTGTGTAGTCATAAGCACAGGCTTATTTTACTTGTAAAAATTACAGTCTTTAAAACATAGCTCTGTGTAATTATCTTAGGGTGTGTGTACACAAGCCTTTTAATATGTATGAGATTCAGCTAACTCAAATAGGAAACCATATAATTATAAAAGTAAACCTCTTGGGTTGTAGAAGAGCCCTTTGCTCGCTAAAGAGCTCTTACTTCATTAAAACATTTATTCTTTATGGCTTAAAATGCAGTTTCCTACATGATTATATAATGCGATATTATAGTGGCTATAATACATACTGAAGACTTTGAATGAATTGTTTGCCAGGACATATTTATAGTAAACATACACATGCTATGTCCTTAATTTCTTTAGACAATTTTTAGGTCTTAGCAGGGCTGGCCCAAGGCATTTTGGAGCTTGAGGTGACCCCAAAATGGCCCCTCTCCTCGCTAGGGAAGAAAGGGCAAGGGGGAAAAAAAATCAGGAACAAGGGGGAAGAAAGATTGACATTTGGATCTGGTGCCCCAGTGGATCCTGCTTCCTGAGGCAGTCGCCTCACCTTGCCTCCTGGGTGGGCCGGCACTGGGTCTTGACATCCTTTGGACTATTGCAGCTGATCAGCCATTGAAATAAAAATGGGTTCATTTGGATTCTAGAAAAAAAAATGGCTTGGCTCTGCTTGGTCATCAGTTGTTGATTCTGTGAAATGGCACTTTAGATGTCTTCATTCCAGAAAATTGCTGGGCTACAGAAAATGCTAGCACTGTGGAATAAGCCGTTCTACATGCTGCTGCTTGGATTGCGGTCATTGGTATCATGGCAGGATTCCTTTGTGAAACATCTCTGGAAAAACAAGTTTTTCTGCCTCACATTGAAGGCTTGTAGGTAGTCACAGAAGATGAGAGATCTAACAAATTATGCAGAGAGGCCAAGATGAGGTAATGTCTCCCAACAGCCATTCCCATTATTTTTTCCATATATTGAAAGCTGCAAGTTCACTGGGAACAGGTCTCTTTCAGCATGGTATCTCATTATGTCCTTCCGGTTGTTTTATGACTCTTTAACTATCAAGCAAATAAATAAATAAATAAGGAGGGTGTGGTACTTAGCTGGTTGAGTGGTGATTCTGTAACTTCTGATGCATGATCCATAAGAAATCATTCATAGCAGCTGGCTCAGGGCACTGATTCTGTTGTTGTTTTATTATTATTATTATTATTATTATTATTATTATTATTATTAATATCCTTCCCATCTGGCTGGGTTTCATCAGCCACTGGGCAGCTTCCAGCGCATATAAAAACGTAATAAAACATCAGACATTAAAAACTTTCTGATAGAGGGCTGCCTTCAGATGTCTTCTAAAAGTTGTGTAGTTCTTTATCTCTTTGACATCTGATGGGAGGGCATTCCACAGGGAGGGTGCCACTACTGAGAAGGCCTTCCGCCTGGTTCCCTGTAACCTCTCACTTCTCACAGTGACAGTGAGGGCACTGCCAAAAGACTCTCAGAGATGGACCTCAGGGCTGAATGATGGCAGTAGAGATGCTCCTTCAGCTATATCAAGCCAAGGCCATTTAGGGCTGTAAAGGTCAGCACCGACATGTTGAATTGTGCTCGGAAACGTACTGGGAGCTAGTGAAGATCCTTTAGGGCCTGTTTAACCATTCTTGGCTTGCCCATGAAAAGTACAGATTTATTTCCTGCATAATCACTAGCACATCTTCCTTGTAATCTGCAAACCCTCCTCATCTTCTTGCTAAGATTTTTGCTATACACCAATAGGACTTGTATTTCCTAAAAGGCGTTTAATATTGCTTGTTGGAATTGAAGGGATAGTTTCATGCATCTCTGGGAGTATGAATTTTATAGGGGTTTTCACAGTTGTCCCTACTAGTTGTGATATCTGCAGTTTGTATATTTTAGTTGGGAGTCCCCCGTTCTGAATACTGGGTGTGCTTCCTCTGTTATTTTCATATAAATTGCACAAAACCTGCCCCCTTTGATAGCTGGGCTTTCTTGCTGAGTTGCTTGTATTGAATTTGTGAAGCCCAGTCAAAAATTGTGAATGTCTGTTTGCTGTCAGTGGTACCTTTGAGCCAGATTTGGGCTTGAAAATAATTTTCCTTTTTTTTATTATCAGTTGCATACTGACAAGTTTATGCTGTACATTGAAAATTGTAACACTTAACAACGGGCTGTGAAATGAAGCTATACATTTTGAAGTTTTGTTTAGCTTAGTTTATTATTTGTATCTTGCATTTTCACCAAAGATTTTCAAGGTGGCTTGCAAAATAAAAATAGAAGTCATACCCAGAGTGGACCCATTTACAACAGTGGTTTAAGTTACTTACGAGTAAGTGAACTGAACCAATTTCAGTGGGCCTACTCTGTGTAGGACTAAATTGGAACCACTCACAGAAGACATCTAGACAAGTACACTTCTAAATAAATAAAAAGTACATCAAGAAATTCAAGGGAGCAGCATAAAGACCAAGATAAAAATATCTGGGCATTAGAAAAGTGCACTTATTTATTTCATACAATCTATATGCCGCTTGGTAATTTTTTTAAAAAAAACAACCCTCCTCAATGTGGTTTTCAAAAAGAATGAAACAAAATTATTGGTAGTAACAATATAAAATGGTTATTTAAAATAATTCAAAATTATTAATTTAAATTAGCACTGAACTAAAAATGTATTAAAACAAATCAATATTCTACATATTTTATTTATTTTACTTTGTAAAGTATTTATTAAATATTAGGTGCTAACAGATGGTAGAAAACAAACTAGCAGACACAGTTCAAACTACTGTACATTACAACAGCCTTCACTAACCTGTTGCCTTCCCATTGTGTTGGGCTCAAGCTCCATGCTGACTGGCACTGATGGGGTTTGTGATCCAGGATATTGGAGGGCCCTAGGGTGATGAAGACTGCTTTCAAATCTGATTGGAATCTAGGTGTCTCAGTTAACAGCCAGTAGTATTGTGTGATTCTCATAGTTCATTTACCTAACAAAATCATGTTTGTTCTGTACCCACAGGCCAGAAGCGAGCTCCAAAAAGGGGAGAACAGCAGGGATGGAATGAAAACCGAGGCACAGAGGTAAAGCAAGATAAAGCTGAGTGGAGACCTTCTTTCAGGGAGTACCGTCCTCATGAAATGGAAAGACAAGCGGAGTTAACACTAGAAAGGTATGCGCTGTTGGAGGAGGTATAAAAATGGCACCCAAGAGGACTTTGCATTACTCCTTTTCGTGCTTCAAACTTGCTTTCAGCTAAATTGATTGCTTACGTGACCTGGACTCGCTTTGTCTTGTAAATGTGACTCTGGTTTACGTATCTGGATCAGATTGTTCTCTTGAGGAGACAATAAAATCAGGTGGTTGTTTGACCACAGCAGTATGTAAAAAAAACAAAGAGAAAGCTGTGAATTGCTCTATCATACTTTGTGGTGTTGGGACCGCACCTAGATTTGTGGGTTGGTTTTGTTTCTGTTTAAAGCACATCTTACAGCTTGTTGAACTCTAGTGGGAGGGGAGTGAAATGTTCCGCAACATCTCTGAACCATTGGCTGCTCATTAGAAAAGAATTCAAATAGCAGCTCAGAACCAGAGTTGTCTTGTGTGAGAAGAAAGGACTTGACTGCAGCAGCACGCATCAAGACCTCTCAGTTTACTTGTACCCCTGCAGGCCTTCATGCCCCCATCACTTTCTGTTCCAGAGGGTTCCTTAACCTTTGAGAGCAGATTACAGTAGGGTAAAAAGGTAAAGGTAAAGGTACCCCTGCCCGTATGGGCCAGTCTTGACAGACTCTAGGGTTGTGCGCCCATCTCACTCAAGAGGCCAAGGGCCAGCGCTGTCCGGAGACATTTCCGGGTCACGTGGCCAGCATGACATCGCTGCTCTGGCAAGCCAGATCCGCGCACGGAAACGCTGTTTACCTTCCCGCTAGTAAGCGGTCCCTATTTATCTACTTGCACCCGGGAGTGCTTTCGAACTGCTAGGTTGGCAGGCACTGGGACCGAGCGATGGGAGCGCACCCCGCCGCGGGGATTCGAACCGCTGACCTTTCGATCGGCAAGCCCTAGGCGCTGAGGCTTTTACCCACAGCGCCACCCGCGTCCCTTACAGTAGGGTAGAAGAGCCCAAAAGGATAAACGTCACAGGCAGAATTCCACTTCTTAAGTTTGTGGCCTTGGGAAGAAATCTTCACAATTGCTTATGTTTTCTAGGTAATAGCAGCAAAATGAAATCTGCTCATTACCACATTGGACAAAAGGAATGCAGTTGCCGCTTTGATTTAGTTTTGTGAACTTCCATGGGGAAATCAACGTGCTGCCATCTGCCTTATTGCAGGGCAGATATGTGGGTAAACCATATGCGGAGCGAGTCTGCCCCTGAGGCCTGATAGAGGTGGAAACCATCTCCCATGTTTTGCTACGATACCGTTTTTATGAGGATATACGCTCGGTCTTCATCACCCCTGTTATACAGAAAATTCCAAGTGGGTCTGAACCTCAAAGCTTAAAATCCCCGCTAGAGGATCAGGATCCAGAGATCACGCCAAGGGGTGGCCAGATTTTGCGTGGCTGCCATAAAACTCAGGGAACAAGCTGTGCTGTTACAAAGACTAAGGCCTCAGATGCAAACCCTGGGTAATATTTTAGAGACTAAGATCTAAACCACATTTCTATTGGCCGTCATATTCGTATTGTTTCATTTGATTGTAAATTCAAACTTAATTCTATTGTGTTTTATGTTCGTTTAGTATGGTATGTGAATTGGCTCTGGGACCGCAATAAACTTCCTTTCATTTCCATGGGGAAAACATCAGAGCTGTAAGGTTAAACCCTGCTGGACTGGGGCAAAGGCCCATCTAGTTCAACATCCTGTTTTTGCAGTGGTCAACCAATGAGAAACCTGCAAGCAGGACCTGGGGGCAACGCTGCTTTGTGGTAGCAGCTGTTACTCAGAAGTATACCAATGATGGCCATCTTTTCCTTGGATTTGCTTAATAATACCCCTTTAAAGCCACCCAGGTTGGCAGCCACTGTCTGTCCTGAATCATCCAATTTCATTGGATGGCCCTGAATTTGAGTACAGTCAAACCTCGGTTCTCGAACGGCTCCGTTTTTGAACGTTTCAGCGCCCGGACGCCGAAAACCCGGAAGTTAATGCTCCGGTTTTCAAATGTTCCTTGGAACTCAAACGCCTGACGCTGCTTCCGCTTGAATGCAAGAAGCTCTTGTAACCAATCAGAAGCCGCGTCTTGGTTGTCGAACGTTTCAGAAGTCGAACGGTCTTCCAGAACGGATTACGTCCGACAACCGATGTTTGACTGTATTATGAGGCCCTATCCGCTTTTTCAGTCTACGCCGTGTATAATTTTAACGCAATTAAATATCTTGCATGTAATGCTTTGCTTTTCTATTGCATCTCAACGGTGTTAACCTATTAAAGATACGTTGGGTCAAGCTAAGGTGAATTGTATTTCAGACCAATAGACCGATTCGATCGGGAAAGGCCAATGAGAGGTCGTGGGGGAGGAAGAGGTGGAATGAGAGGCAGAGGAAGAGGTGGTGGAATGAACAGGACTTTCAACGGCTTTGATCAAAGAGGGAAACGGGAATTTGACCGACAGAGTGGAAGCGACAAAACGTAAGTGTGCTGGTCTAGTACCTTAACAGCATCTTAGTAATACTGGGGGGTGGGTGTTGTGAATTTGCATCTGTAACCAACCTTTTGGACAACCGTTTTATACAAATATTTTTAATTTCCAAAAACGGGGACTAAAAAGAATACGATTTATGTCTCTAGAGGAGTCCGAGCAGAAGACAAAAGGGGTGGAAGTGGACCTCGCAACTGGGGAGCAGTTAAGGATGATGTGAGGTATGACAGTGTTTTAGTAGTTATATCCTGGATTGTAGTCTTGTTGGAACATAGTTTCCAAGCTGTATGGTCATAATCTATCATTTACGAATGCTGCTTCCCAGCTTTCAGATCTTGCATCTAAGAAACTGGCAAAAATTCCGGAATCCTAATGCTAGTGTCTCTTTGCTGAGTTTTTGGATTCTGTTGAACGTTCCTAAAATCTCTGCTAAAAGTATTGTGATATTTCTGTCATCAAGTTACTGGCACACAATGTGTTAGTTGCCAAGGCTGATACAGTGGTGCCTCGCAAGACGAAATTAATTCGTTCTGCGAGTCTCTTCGTCTAGCGGTTTTTTCGTCTTGCGAAGCAACCCGATTAGCGGATTAGCGCTATTAGCGGTTTAGCGGCTATTAAAGGCTTAAGGGATTAGCGGTTTAGCTGCTAAAAGGCTATTAGCGGCTTAGAAAAAGGGGGTGGGGAGCGAAAAAAAATCTCAAGACTCGCAGACATTTTCGTCTTGCGAAGCAAGCCCATAGGGAAATTCGTCCTGCGAAGCGCATCGAAAAACGGAAAACCCTTTCGTCTAGCGGGTTTTCCATCTTGCGAGGCATTCGTCTTGCGGGGCACCACTGTATTGTTTGAGGATGATCCCATCTCTCCAGTGAGACACTAAGGTGTAGTTATTCTGAACAGCCTGTATGAGTACACTGCAAAGTATAGTTTTTTGTTTCCGATGAGTTCACTTGGTGCACTTCATGTTTCTGCAGTGAGCTGGAACAGACTGCTCCTATGGAAGAGACCGCAGAAACAGAAGAGAACCCAGGAGCACCTGAAGGAGAATCTCCAACCAAGTATGGGCTGGTTTTGAACATCTTGCTCTTGTTATTAAGTCATTATTGGAAAACACAGCCCATTGTCTAGCATCATGCAAGTGGTGCGGATCAAATTTGGGCAAGCTGTACCTTGCATAGAGTGTCAATGCAACATTCTGCAACAGGCTTGCCCAAGTTGTGACCCACACTGGGCGACTTCATTAAAAAAACTTGGGGCAGGCTATGGGATAAGTACCTGGCAATGTTACATTTGTAGCTGATCTTAGTCCTATTTGGACCCCTTGAAATTAATGGATATTAGTAATGTAGGTTTATTAATTCTAATGGACCTGGCTTGAGTATGACAAGTTAGATACAAACCTTGGTGCATATAATTCCTTGTGCAAATTCTGACTTTATAAGACTTGCATTTCTTTCCTTGGCAGCTAAACCTAATTTTCTGTTTTAAAGCTTTTCTGATAACTGAGTTCTCTTGAAACTGTTAAGGCAGATAATGCATCATCAATCAATCAATCAATCAATATGCCCCAGCCACTCTTCTCTGGTTGGTGAAGATTGCATTTAGTGTCACATTTGGCAAGACATAACATATCCATGTTCTATTGCATCCAAGTACTCGTATCAAATACCTGTATATATTGTTCTGCAAAATATACCCATCCAGTAGGATATGTCGGGCTAATTCCCTGCAGGGAATAATAACTATTATCTGTTTCTCTTTCCAGTGACAAATGCTTGAAATAGGTATACATGAGCATGCAAGCTCTTAAAGCGGTTTGTGGGTTAGATAGATATCTCAGATGTTTCTTGGGTGTGCTTGCGTACAGCTAGTAAACCTAATGTACTTATAACAGTTTTGATCTTGGACTCGCTATAGCAATACTGAACAGCAAAAGTCAGTGTTTTAGAAACTGGTGAAACGATAGGCATCTGCTGCTGTTACAATATGGAAAAAGTAAGGTTCAGGTGTATCATTGACTCATGTAATGGTCAGGAGATCAGGAGTGGCTAACCTTTTTGGGGCCTGAGGGCCATATTTGCTTTTGGCCAACTTTCTGAGGGCCTCTTGGCAGCAGTGGGCAGAAGCAATAGTGGGCGTGGTCAAAAGTTTGTGGATGTGAACACTCACACAAACATACAGGCACATGTGGGTAGAAACCAGGGTGGATAAAAATCAATTATTTTTATAAATAAATAATAAAACAAACAAACAAATAAATAAATTCTGTTCCAAAACCAAAGCGTTCCAAAACCAAGGCATGCTTTCCTATAGAAAGTAATGCAAAGATGGATTAATCTGTTCCAGACTTCTGAAAACAACCCCTAAAACAGCAGTTTAACATGAATTTTAAGATCTAACGCGAAACCATTGATCCATAAAATGAAAGCAATAATCAATGTACTGCAGTCAGACAAGCAATCAATTAGTAGCTGAACTGGGTTCCACACAGTCACGAAAACAAAAACAAAAGAGCTGCAAAAATGAAAACGCAAAATAAATAGCAAAAACAGACCTCAGCATAACATTCAAAATGGAAGCATGGCACTCAAAACGGAAGCGTAACACTCAAAACGGAAGCGTAACACTCAAAACGGAGCACATTCGGCTTCTGAAAAAAGTTCACAAACTGGAACACTTACTTCCGGGTTTGCAGTGTTTGGGTTCCAAGTTGTTTGAGAACCAAGGTACCACTGTATTGGAAATTTTGAGTTCCAGAAGTTTGAACGCATGAGGGAAGTATTGACATGCTATGGGGAACATCAAGGTCTGCAGGAGTTGAAAAGACTCTGTTTCAGTTACCCTATGAGTTCTCTGTATACTCAGTGGAGTGCAGTCTGTTGTGGTGGAATGGAGTAGCCTGGAAGGGGGAATGGCTGGCTGGAACAGGAGCATTCCATACTGCAATAGTTTGTAGCAGCTTCCTCTCACTGATGCAAGCTCTGCATACCGTAGCTTAGAAAGGGAACCTTCAATTTCAGCGCTCTGTGCCTTCAATTTTACTCTGCCTTTCCCTTCTTGCCATCCTAGAGGCTAATGGTTTTTACTTAAACCCTTAGAGTTGCTGAAGGAGAGCCTGTGGAAGAAGTTCAAGAGATGACGTTGGATGAGTGGAAAAATCTTCAGGAGCAAAGTCGACCAAAGCCTGAATTCAACATCCGGAAGCCTGAAACCACTGTTCCTTCTAAAGCAGTGGTGATTCACAAGTCAAAATATAGAGATGATGTAAGCAAAAACTTAGATTTTAGGGGGTTATTCCTTTCAAGCCTATGGCTTTATTGTTCTGAAGCATACTGAGAGAGAGTCTGAACAGATTAAACATTATTAGAATATCTTGCACGTCTTGGGAATTGCTCAAGTTTTTTTTTAACTTCCGGCAGTAGATATTTTTCTCTTCTTGATGACTCAGTCGTGTTGACCAAACAAGCGTTTTTCATTTGTCTTGTTTGCTACTTTGAAGACTTGTGATTCAGAGTATGAAAACAAAATTGAAATATTGGGCTTTTCTGAAGCTTTTTTTGAGTATCAGGTGTCTTTATGATTTGTATTGTGTGACTGCCAAAAATTATGATAGACACAGGCCCTTCATATTAGATGTTGCCTTAGCCCAGCTTCATGAGGGCTTTTCTTGCATTAGTCACTATAACAGTGTCATTGAAAATAAAATGGTTGTAATTCTTCATAGTTGCATTGAGGATTAGATGATAGGCAGATTCTTTTCAAAAGGACCAAGATTTAAGCTTATAAGAGCCAGGCAACTTCCTCTGCAACACCTGATAAACCACAACACTTTGATTTAAGGTGACTTTGCCTTTTGCTTGTATTGAGCTTGGAGCCCAAGAAAAAGCGTTATGTGAATTGTCAATGAATATTAATAAAACATATATATATATATATATATAGTGGTGCCTCGCAAGACGAAATTAATTCGTTCCGCGAGTTTTTTCGTTGTGTGAGTTTTTTTGTCTTGTGAAGCACCACTGCAGTTAAACACTAACAACGGCGGGGAGAGGCAGGGCAGCTGCCGCAGCCGGTACCTCAGACTCATCCGCGCCTTGTGGCCACCGCGCGACGCGGCTGCTGGAGGGCGGCGGGGCTCAGGAGCGCGACTCTGGCTGCAACGCTGGCTGAGGGGAGTGCGCGAGGGGGGTGGGCAGCGGCGCGAGGTAGCCGGAAGGTCGGAGAGAGCCGGAGGAGTCGTCAGCCAGAAGGTGGGAGGGAGCTGGAGGAGCGGGGAAGCGAGCATGCGTGCATGCAGTGACCGTCGCCATGACAGGAGAGGCAGGGCTGTTTCGTCTAGCAGAGCAAGCCCTTAGGAAAATCTGTCTTGTGAATCACCTCAGAAAACGAAAAACCCTTTCGTCTAGCGAGTTTTTCGTCTTCCGAGGCATTCGTCTTGCGGGGTACCACTGTATATAAACAACCAACAACTTATCAACGTTCATTTCTGTGTTGTACAACCCATGGTTAAAAGCATTTACAGTGTAGCATCTTTGGCAGAGCACATTGACTACCCTTTTTGCAAAGGACAAAAAGTTGGCTGTTAAAATGCCAAGATAATAGGCATGTTGTCATTTCTGTAACATAGAGATAAATTATTGTGACTGCTGTGCTAGTAAGGTGTGATATTGTTATACAGTGGTACCGTGGTTTTCAAACAGAATGTGTTATGGGAGTCTGTTCGATTCCCAGAACCATTTGAAAACCCAAGCGCGGCTTCTGATTGGCTGCAGGAGCATCCTGCAGCCAATTGGAATCTGCGCCAGATGTTCGGCTTCCGAAAATCGTTCGAAAACTGGAACACTCACTTCGGGGTTTTGATAGTTTGGGAGCCAAAGTGTTTGGCTTCCAAGGTACGACTGTAAAATGTTTAACAGTATTAGTACACTTTTGAGAGCAACTTGTCATTAGCGGCAATTTAAATAAAAGAGCTGTCTTCTCTCACATACCTTACAGCAGGCATAGGCAGACTTGGCCCTCCAGATGTTTTGGGACTACAATTCCCATCATCCCTAACCACTGGTCCTGTTAGCTAGGGATCATGGGAGTTGTAGTCCCAAAACATCTGGAGGGCCGAGTTTCCCTATGCCTGCTCTAAACCCCCTTATAGGTCTCCACAGGGTCAAAAGATGTGGTGAGAACATTGTAGCAATTTTTGGGTTGGGTTTTTTTTTAAAAAAAGCTTCAACTATTTCCTTTTCATGTCCCCCTTTCACAGCTCCTAGGCAGTGTCTGGCGGGTGCTCCTTTTCGGGGGGGGGGGGGAGAATTCGGGTTGTGTGTTTATAATCTAGATCAATTCTGTTCCAGGTGCTGAAGGAGGATTTTGAGGACGATGCCCACTTTTTCCGGAAAGCAGCAAACGACATCACTTCTCAGCTGGACATTAATTTTGGGAACCTGCCTCGTCCGGGGCGTGGAGCTAGAGGAGCCCGGGGAGGCCGTGGGCGTGTCCGGAGAGTTGAGGACTCAGGAGGACACAGGCCGGAAGTGATGGTAATTATTAGCGTGTTGTGTTAAGCCCTCCTTCCCAGATCTAGCAAGTGCAGAGTGACCACTTCACTACAGTTTAGACCAGGGGTCAGCAAGGTTTACCTCGCCTGTGCTGGTTCACTCCATCTGTGTCTGCGCAGACGCGATTTCCGGCACCACAGAAGCGAGTCCCTGCGCTGTGCCGGTTTAGTACAGCGTGTGGAGACTTGCCAAGTGGGCGACTCGGTTTGGGGGCGACTCGTGGGCCGGTTAAACAACCCCTGTGGGCTGCTTGTGGCCCGTGGGCCTTAGGTTGCTGATCCCTGGTTTAGACAGATCACTCGAACTCAATTATGTAGATTTGTCCAATTCTCAGGAACTTCCTTTTTTTTTTTAATAAAAAAAAACACGCATCAGGAATAAAATGGGTTAGGAATTCATCTGAGTTCTCTAGTAGTTTGGAGAAAATAGAGCACTTGAGACCTGTCTACAGACTCAAGAGACAAGGAAATCTAAATTTATGAGCCCGCTGCTGCTTGAGGACGACCACCTGATGGGCTCACCTCATAGCTCTCAACTTTCAGATTTGAAAATAAGGGATCAGCAGCCTCACCTGTTCCGGGGACAGTCTACAGGATATCTAAGAATCTGGGATAGCAGCGGGAAACAGCGCTGCAATAAGGGACTTTCCCGCAAAAAAAAGAGAAGGTTTACAGCTATGGCTCACCTGTGTGGGTGGAAATTAGGAGTTTTGGTTGGAGGATGCCATAACATGCACTGTTTGTGGGGAAAAGAGCAATAAAGGAGGCAGAATTTAGAATAAAATGAATGAATAATTCCATTTCTATCCTGCCATTGCAAAAGTTTGGCCATAGATCCCCCTCCCACCCCGCTTTCATTCCCATAGCTGTTGAGGTAGGCCAAGAGTGATTGACCTAAGGACGCCCAGTTGAACTTCTTGTGGTTGAATTGTGGTCACTTTGAATTCTAATTCAAATTGAAATGCTTTAGTTGTGAATTTTCAGACTCTTCAGAATTTAAGAACTTGGGTTTTACAAGTATTTTTATTAAAAATAATAAGCTGAGCATGCAGGAGAAATCCTATATGCCTAATGTACACAGACACTGTCCATCCAGTGTTTAATGGAGGCTTACAGTAAATAATACTTGGGTTTGAAGGTTGCGGCGCCAAAATGGAAACTGAGATGAAATTTGACAAGAGTCAAATTTTATGGGCATCTCAGGATCTAGATGGGACACGGGTGGCGCTGTGAGTTAAACCACAGAGCATAGGACTTGCCGATCAGAAGGTTGGTGGTTCGAATCCCCGTGACGGGGTGAGCTCCCGTTGCTCGGACCCTGCTCCTGCCCACCTAGCAGTTCGAAAGCACGTCAAAGTGCAAGTAGATAAATAGGTACCACTCTGGCGGGAAGGTAAACGGCGTTTCCGTGCGCTGCTCTGGTTCGCCAGAAGCGGCTTGGTCATGCTGGCCACATGACCCGGAAGCTGTACGCCGGCTCCCTCGGCCAATAAAGCGAGGTGAGCGCCGCAACCCCAGAGTTGGCCACGACTGGACCTAATGGTCAGGGGTCCCTTTACCTTTACCGGATCTAGATAATACCGCCAGTTATTATCTAACTAGCAGAAAGGTTTTGAGATGTGCTCTTCTTCCTTTTAGATGCACGTCACTGCTCCAAACCCCGATGACCCTGAGGATTTCCCTGCTTTAGCTTGAAAGAACTGAATAATGGCGCCTCGATAACAGCTCTATGTTGCTGTGGAAGAATATCATCCAAGCCTACAGAGAGAGATGACTTATGTGTGTGAATTTTGCACTTCTATTGTGTTAAGCGCCTAGACCTATCCTGTGGGCTAGGAGGCAAGGTTGAGCACCACTGTTTGGGGATTAGCTTTGTGAAGGCTTATGGTATCGTACGTGAGGGCTTTCAAATAAAGGTTCAAGGTGATGGTGTCAAAACAAGTACAGAAGGGTGTCTCTTTGTCCACGGTGTCACAAATGTAAGCTAAACCAGATTGGGTGGTTTTTAGGTTGTTTTTTTGAAAAGAGAGGATTGTTTTGATGGCAAAACCCCATAGGCACTTGGCAGCTGTTTTTCTGACCTGAGTGAAATGTACCTTCGCCTATGCAAAGCAATTGCACAATTTCGAGAGGTTAGCAAATAAACAAAAGCCTGCTCATTGGTTGGGGTGTGAGGTGGTATTTTCACAGCGATAACTGTTCTTACTCCATAACGCTCGGAAGCTGCAAGCTGCTGTGTTTACAGTTTCATTTCCAGTTTGGAGAGTGGGTTTCTTGGGAAGGTGACTAGAGAAATAACTGAGAAGCCCTGTGTTCATACATAAACTTAACTAAATAAGTGAGTCCAGGTTAGGATATTCTTTTGGGGTATGACAGTGTGTTCTTTCCTGTGAAACCACACTTGAAGCTACCTGGCCTTAGAAAATTTTATACCACTTCAGTGAGGCTACAGACATATCCAAGTTTTATACAGGATCAATCTACTGGATCAATCCACCCCTACTCATTGGCATTTCATCTACAATTGTAATAGCCTCCATGTGCTTTGTTGACCCTTCTGAAATTGCACCCAGGTTGTGTTCATCCAGTTTGGGACTAGGCTTGAAGGCTTTGCCACTTCCTTGCCTAATTAATGAAAAAATGGTTTTTAAAAGCCCATCTTATTTTGCAGGAGTTGCACTAATCACTGTAGATAATTTAGGTGTGGGTACTTGTGAGTGTTGTACTTGGGCAGCCGCTTTGAAATACAGAATCCCTCAAGTAGCCCCAGGTAAAAGGGTTATTCTGTAATGCATGTGAATTATGGCTCCCTTGCAGCTAAGGCATGGATACAAATTCCTCCAGAGCGAGACAGTCTACCAAGAAATTGTTTTCCCTTGAATGGAAAGGACCAGTGCCTTTTTATACCAACATTACACATTGCAGAGCCTGATATAAGCAATATATTTTATTTGTATACAGTTCTCTTATATGTCAGTATTTATATAATCAAATTACACTGGTTTAATAAGAAACACACACTATCAGATCAAATTTCCAAGATAGTATTAATTTACCCTTAAAATACCTTTAGCAAAATAAACTTCCTTTCTTGATTTCTTTAAAAAATATTAATTTTTTTTTTGCTTTAAAAAAAGATGAGCAGTATTGATTACACCACATATTTGGAACAAATGATCTGTACAAGAGTTTCCAAGGCAATACATATAAAAACTGTAGGGCAACATATATGGGAAATGTAAGTGGCAACTTGGGTGGGTTGGGGAAGGCTATGTTTTTGTCCAGTTTTGAAACAGCACAGCTGTTGTCATAGCAGGTGGATGTTTGAGAATGACCTTGCCCTAAGTTGGCAAGTTTGAAAATTGTGCCGCAGTTGCAATAAACCAGTACTGACTTGGAATAATTTCAGGGGGTGGGGTTGGTGTGTACGTAGAAGGCAAAACCAGTAGCTGAAATGGCATTCATTTAGTAGCTCTATAAAAGCCCAAACTAAAGCAAATGATGCAGAAGAATTGTGAACCCTCTTTGGTTTACAAGCCTGGAAAATGCAACAAGCCCCACTTTAGGCATGAGAAAGGACTGAGAAACAAGAATATATTTTCCAGCTGACTTACCAGACTGTGTCCCTCAAAGATGGTTTGAGATGTGTAAGACCTGGAACTAGAGTTCCGCAAAAACTACCAAACTTAACATGAAGTAAGAGGTGCCTTAAATCGGAGCAGTGGTTTTCAAGTGGCTGTTGCTGCAAATCATTTATATTTGCGTTATTAAGGAACAG
This sequence comes from Podarcis tiliguerta, assembly GCF_965153285.1. Classification (NCBI taxonomy): domain Eukaryota; kingdom Metazoa; phylum Chordata; class Lepidosauria; order Squamata; family Lacertidae; genus Podarcis; species Podarcis tiliguerta. The sequence continues at coordinate 9,480,058 of NC_139544.1, forward strand.
GAGAATTGTGTGTAAGAGAAGTGTGTATAGTAAAATGTTCAGGGTTTAAGAGAAGTCATCTCTCCAAAGTTTGGTGGCTAATAGCAAATGCGATTCTGTACACACATGGCAGTAAATACCGCTGAAAACAGTGGGGCTTCTAAGCAAACATGCCTAGGATTGGGCTGTTAATGATTGAGCTTCTCCATGCAGCTTAAAGGTCTTCTAATCTTTATAGGCCAACATTTAAGGTTTTGAGTGTGGGGAGTGGAAGTGTGGCTGAACAAAATTTGGAGAGAAGCCAGCTAGTAAAACAGTAAGTTGTGTGGACTAACAACAGTTGTGGACTGTTAAGTAATCTTTCCTTCCATCAAGGCCTTGCTGCTAATCTAGTTAAGTGAAGGCTCAAGCATACCTTGCAATTCTGTCTTAAATGACAGCCTTCCAGGATCGGCCTGTCATCTCCCATGAGACATCTTAAACATTTCCTCAAGTTAAAGCAAAAGGCTGCCATGGACCTGGTCTACCCCACACTGCAAGAAGGTACCAAATAGCACACCTACGTCCAGGCCTCAGATAACTGAAATATTGTTGCTTGTCTGCTTTTAGTATTTGCATTTTCTATACTGGCTAACCCCTAAATTAGTGCAATATTTTCAAAGGCAACAGAAGGAACTCTTCTAAGGTTATCTTGTAGAGAGGAATTACAGTCCCAAACTTCAAGTGAATATTTGAGTCACTGAAGGAGAAACCCCACTAAGTAAAATGGGGGGGGGGGCCATTGATTATCTCTTTTGAAGATGAACATCATCCCTATGCCTTTCGCAGTCCCATAAGATCTGAATTCACCCGACTCATTAGTAGACAATAGTTTCTTTCCCCCCAGCAACTCAGAGAATTGACAAGCCAAGGCTATGTATCTAATAGGCTGAGATCTCGGCTAACCTTCATCCCTTGCCTAATAGGATTCAGTAGGCTTACATTTTGGAACTCAAAGGTAATTAACATCGAATCATAAAGTTGGAAGGGACCCCAAGGCTCATCTAGTCCATGTACTGACCATAAATCTCTGGTAGCAACGGCCATTGTAAGTAAAGGCCAGAGTTGCTGTTCTACAAGCAAATCATATTCCCATGAAGGAACTGGGCTTAGTTCTTTTATACAAAGTAAGTTATAGTTCCATATAAACTACCTTCTCACATCCTAAAATTTGGGCCCCGGTGTATGCATATACTGATCTTGAGTATCAGTCCATTTGACACGATCAGGGGTTGGCAAACTTTTTCAGCAGGGGGCCGGTCCACTGTCCCTCAGACCTTGTGGGGGGCCGGACTATATTTTTTGGGGAAAATGAATTCCTATGCCACGCAAATAACCCAGAGATGCATTTTAAATAAAAAGGACACATTCTACTCATGCAAAAATACACTGATTCCCGGGCCGTCTGCGGGCTGGATTGAGAAGGCGAGTGCGCTGGATCCGGCCCCCAGGCCTTAGTTTGCCTACCCATGCTCAAGATTAAAGCAGCACATTTTCTCATTTTTAACAGGCTGTATCTATTTGGATACTCTTATTTGCCTAGCTCTACTGGACAAGATAAATACCCAATATGAAATGAGTAGCAGCAGGAGACTAGATCTGTTGGGCAGAAGGTTGTTTGGTCCCATGACCAAATAGCTGGGGATGATGAGAGTTGTAACCCAAGCACTGGAGGGCCACAGAGACATCACAAAATCCTTACTCATAAAGCACTTTTGCAGAGTAAGAGGGGTGGGGACTGTATCTCACCTTTTGGTAATTCTAGTATTTCGTACCATGTACACAGGCTGTGAAACCAAATATTGGCTCTATCAGTCCAGCATGATGTAGAAACATCACATTCTTTCAAATAATCTCCATGCGTGAAGTCTGCAGATTCTTAAATGAAAGCCGCTACGCCATGGAGAAATTTTGTAGTAACATGAAGCAGCTCAGTGATTTAAAGTAACATGCTGGAAGTTACAGGCCATGAATAAGGGAACCAATTTTAGCGAATGTGTCCGTCGTGGCAGTGAGAATTCAATCATAACATATTCATGAAACCATAGTTGCATTTCTTGGCAACTGTTAGCAGCAACTTCTTCATTGAAACTATGATGGTTAGCAGCTTGCTCAGTGTCAAGTGGCTAGCAGTCTCTTAGTTTTAGGTTTCTTTTGCTAGCCCCACAGGGGCAGATACCACCCCCCAGCCAAATCCTAAGGCACAAAGCCAACGCCCTACTTAAAAAGTAGCAGCAACTGTTGTCAAGTAGATAGGTGTTCATGTGCCACTTTCTGGCTCCCACAGCAATATTTCCCTAGGCAGGAAAGAGCAGAGTGGAAGAAAAACAGCATTCCTGGAGCAGGATTGTACCTTTAATTCCTGTCCCTTTAAGATCTAACAAGGTGGCCAATGCAGCTGTCAAAGTGCTATGTCCAATAACAAGGGCAGAAAAAAGCATCGTGGTGCTTTGGCTCCATTCTTCCAACTTTTTAAAGCCACAAATGAAAATTATGATAGCTTAGGATGCTCCAGGTACACTTGCCTCCAGGGCTGCTACTACTGCTTCTCCATTAAAAAAGTAATTTAAAGATGCAGTGTGTCAGACAAGGGGAGCAAAGAGGCTATTGCAACTCCAGTCAGAGCTCAGTGCTAGAGCTCATGCATTTCTATTCAGAAGGTCCAGGTTAGGTTCAATCTCTGGCTTCCCAGGTAGGGCTGGCGTATAGACTCCTGTCTGAACCCCTAGGTAATGCTGTAGGCCAGGCATGGCCAAACTTGGCCCTCCAGCTGTTTGGGGACTACAACTCCCATCATCCCTAGCTAGCGGGACCAGTGGTCAGGGATGATGGGAATTGTAGTCCCAAGACAGCTGGAGTACCAAGTTTGGCCATGCCTGCTGTAGGCTTGGATAGAGACATCCCTAGCATTGCTTTTATAGACATGAGATGGTGTGTGTAAATATCTGCAAAGAAAGAAAAGTTACTAGGAAGCTCACCTTGCCTCCTGCATTTTGGCCCAAAACAAGTCGTGTTAGGATAGTTTTTCTCTACTTGCACAGGAGAACAACTTTCCAAAGTGGCCCTAAAATACGGCACATACAATCTTTACATTTCAATTAGAAGCAGTAAGTAACACAACAGACAGGGGTGTAACTTGAAGAGAAAAAAACAGAAACCCCAGAAAACAAAAACATGAAAATAAATCACAATTTGATGGATGCTAGTTTAGTAGTCTGTTACCGCTTTATAAAAATCCTACTAAAATTAGGATAGTCAAACTTTTATGGAGCTGTTTATGGGGGGGGGGGGGAGATGAAGTATCACTTCTCTCCACCTAGGGAGAGAAATTACATTGATAACTTACATAGGTCATTCCAAATAGCTAAAATGCCACAGTCGTCTTGGTGGTTGACAAGCTAGATGATTGCCATCACATTTTAGACATGAGCGCTGTACGGAAAAGAAAGCTCTTTTGATAACAAGAGTTATTCAGACCGAAGGCTAAAATTTACACGCTGCTTTTTATATTTGGGAATAATTTCCTAGCATTAAAAGTAAAAATGGTACAGTTTACAGTAATTTAAGGTCCTCACACAAAAGTTCTCTTCACAAAACTAAAACGTCTTCCAACTAAATATAAAAAATAGACCACTGCTTTTTTTATATATACAAAAAAGTTTCTTCCAATTGTTTTAATTGGCAGCCATGTCCTTTTGTTTCCCTTGCATCCTCTTCCACTCTGATTGCTTTTAACGCAACACAGTTCTGGTTCTTGGGTTGGGAGCACTGCTGAAATGATAAAAATGAGGCGTGCAAGATGTCAGATACACTTGGCAAAACACAAACCAGTAATTCGAGCATTGCTAGCCAATATAAAACTAAGAAAGCAAACAAAATAGGAGCTCGGGGAGGGAAAGGACCACTCACAGACGGCATTTTTGAAAGCGATGCAACATCTGTAGTAAACGAAAGGACAGGCCAAGCAACTCAGATTACAAACAGTGAAGCAGGGAAGGGGGGCAGGGAGAGTTCAGGTCTATAAAGGGATAGCAGTGGGAAGAAAGTACCATAAGCGCATTTGTTGTAAAGCATCCCTTTTCCTTCTTTCCCTCTGGGGCACCAGACTGTAGGAAAAGTAGAGAAAGAAAAGGTAAAGGGAAAACAATTCTTTCAAGACCAGTCAGAGTTTAATGAATGAAGTACTGTCGTTTTAGGGATACGGGTGGCGCTGTGGGTAAAACCTCAGCGCCTAGGACTTGCCGATCACATGGTTGGCGGTTCGAATCCCCGCGGCGGGGTGAGCTCCCGTCTTTCGGTCCCAGCTCCTGCCCACCTAGCAGTTCGAAAGCACCCCTAAGTGCAAGTAGATAAATAGGTACCGCTTTATAGCGGGAAGGTAAACGGCGTTTCCGTGTGCTGCGCTGGTGCTGGCTCACCAGAGCAGCTTCGTCACGCTGGCCACGTGACCCGGAAGTGTCTCCGGACAGCGCTGGCCCCCGGCCTCTTAAGTGAGATGGGCGCACAACCCCAGAGTCGGACACGACTGGCCCGTACGGGCAGGGGTACCTTTACCTTTACCTTTACTGTCGTTTTATTCAGCCTTCAGTTTAAACAAGAAAGACCAAATGCAACTCATGATATTAAAAGCAGATGGAGATCTTTTAAAACAAAGTGTGTGTGTGTCCCGCCCCCCCGGCAGTTTTTCCATGGTTAAATGGTTAAACTATCCCTGAAAGAAATTAAAAGTATTTCTTACTATTTAATTAATAGTGTAGGACTTACGGTGTGTTTGATCCTATTCTTCAAGTGCCTTTTAAAATCCATTCTCTCTCCACTCATCGTGTCAACACAGTATCTTGCTCCCTAAACTGCTATCTGTAGCAACATGGGACGACTCTTTCATTTGTAGCAAAGGTTTCCAGCCATTTTCAAGAGAAAGAGGGGAGGGAGTTACTTAAGCACTCTTGAAAACTGCGTAGGAGCTTAAGATCCGGTGTTATTTTTTGAACTGGCTGAGGCAATCGGATGCACCCGCTCCGTAGAAGTGCTTGTGAGCAACCCCGATATAGAAGCAGTTCTACATATATGTAAAGTACCGTATTTTTTGCTCTATAAGACTCACTTTTTCCCTCCTAAAAAGTAAGGGGAAATGTGTGTGCGTCTTATGGAGCGAATGCAGGCTGCACAGCTATCCCAGAAGGCAGAACAGCAAGAGGGGTTGCTGCTTTCACTGCGCAGAGATCCATCTTGCTGTTCTGCCTTCTGAGATTCAGAATATTTTTTTTCTTGTTTTCCTCCTCCAAAAACTAGGTGCGTCTTGTGGTCTGGTGCGTCTTATAGAGCGAAAAATACGGTACTTTTCTAACAATGGTTGTTTCCCCTGCAATAGAATTTCTATGCTGTCACGACCCACAAAATGCCTGGTGGTAGCATAGGGCTTTCTCTGTACGGCATTGAGGGACCTTACACAGAGCACCTGCTAAGACTGATACCGTATTTTTCGCTCCATAGGGCGCACCGGACCATAGGGCGCACGGGGGGATTATTCCCTCCCCAGCCACGGGGCTGGGGAAGCCCGAGCTTCCTCCGACCCCAGCCCCCAGAACAGGTCCAGGAGCGGTGGCAAGATTGCGCGCAACCTCGCCGCCGCTCCCAGAGCTTGTGGGGCTGGGGATCGGGGAAGCCTGAGCTTCCCCCCGACCCCAGAACAGGCTGCTATCCGTAAGCCTTCGGAGGCTTGCGGATAGCTGCCTGAAGCCCGGGGTGCGCAGTGAAAGCCTGCATTTCAGCGAAAGCCTGCATTCACTCCATAGGACGCACACACATTTCCCCTTCATTTTTGGAGGGGAAAAAGTGCGTCCTACAGAGCGAAAAATACGGTAAATGTGGCCTAAGCCTACCTTGCAAGATCTGTCACACAGGTGTGTCTTCGTATGTACAACAGATCAGTGTCCTTAGAAGTTCAATCTACTGACCAGACCAAGGACTGTGGCACAATGCAGATTACGAGAGTGGGGTATGGAAGGAGGCAAGGCTTCCAAAGGAAACACATTTATTCCCCCCCCCCCCCCAGGGGCATTTGCTTTTCTGTTTATGCGCCACAGCACTGCACCAAAGGATACATAAAACTGCTGTGTGGCCAACATTGCAAGTTGCTTTTGAAAACAACTCCCTCCATGCCCCATTTGGGTCACTTGTATGTTTCTAGGATGTGTTCTGACTTTTCCGGCATTATAGGAGTCAGTTCCCACATCTCCAAAATTCACTTCTGTGTGCCTTACTTACTTCTGCCTGGGAAATACAGTGTGCCAAATCCCCCTCTGTACATAGGACTTGAGAAAACAAGTTATAGAATTACTGGTCTTCGCCCTTTACAGAAGGGAGGTGTGATCACCACTAAGTTGTATACCCTAGTTTAGAATTCCAGAGTATGGGCTGTAGCCAATGTCAGAAAACACCCACTGATATCCCCTCTGCAAAGAGAAAATAGTCCTTCTGTCCAGGAATTTGGACATCTTGGCAAACTATTGTTGGGGGAAACCTGGAAATGGAAGACAGAGGGTATGATTTTGCTACCCATAATCTTCCAAACTGATTCTATTCTTTTTAACACAGTGACGCATAACAGATTCATTTTTGTTATCTTCTCACTTAACATATCATTGCTAAAATTTCAAAAGATAGGATGAGCCACATCACAAGTGCGCCTTGGTGCCTTGGCTGGTTCCTGGATTTCCATTCTCTTTTAAATATTTGATATTATTTGACTGAAGCAATTGTGCAAGAGGCTGAACAAAGGGAGCGTCCATCACTATTCAAGGTGATGTAGAAAACTGAGGGTGGGGAATCATTTTAGGTCTGAAGGTCACACCCTCACAGGCAGCCAGGGGTAATATTCATGCGAGTCTTACCACTGTGCAACAGATTACAGTCCAGCCGTGCAAAAAATCAGGTTTCTACACATACACCTGTCCGTTCAAATTTGAGCCAAACAAGAGGCATTATCACAGTTTGAGCACACATTCTTGGCAAAGCACTTAGGAAGAGGGTGACCTATTGGAGGAGGGCATCCTGAGGGCCAAAGAAAGAGGTCCCAAGAGCCACATTTATGCCTAGGCCTGAGGCTCCTCACTCCTGATGTAAATGACTAATTTCTGCTACTCAAACACCAGCATACAATTCCTCTCTAACCTCGGTTCCACTAAAGTCGAAAGAAATATGGCTACCACAAAACTTCAGGAAACTGTATATTGATATATTATCCAAAACTGGTTTGAAGTCTGTATCTTGCTAGCGGTTTCATAATTTTTGACCTGGGAATATATCGCAAATCACGATGTGTGTGTGTGTGTGTGTTTGGGTGTGCGCTAAGCAAAAATCATAATGTGGGGAAAACCATGAAGCCAGCCAATGCTCTCGATTCCTGCAGCCCGTTAACTCTGCCTGCTCAACTTCCTGCAGGAGGCAGCAAATCACAAGAGCAGGTGCCAGCAAAAATTACAATGCAGGGAAAAACATGAAGCCGGCCAATGCCTCTACATAGCTCCATCCTTATTTCAGATGTTGTGATTTATCAGTATATCGCAATGTTTAGCCAGTGATATATCATGATGGTGAAAACCAGATATTGCCTGGCCCTACTGTGTACTATTTAAATCACAATTATCCAATGCCTAAAATATCCAGTTCATGCAACGATTTAGTCTGTGGGCCCTTAATCTACTGACCCAAGATATCTTCTAAGGAAAGGGCCCATTCAGATGCAACTAGGCTTGAGCTTTGTGCCTGCATGTTCTGTTTTTGCACCACTTTTTCTCTCTTCAGCACATCAAGATTGAAGACTTTCTTGGTTAACCAAACCTATAGGGCAGAATCCTTGTTGCACAAGCAGAAATCTGCTCATGTAAGAGACACCACCTTCTCTTCTGCCTCTGCAGCCAGTGGCGTAGCATGGGGGGTGCAGGGGGGGGGGCCCGGCGGCACCGGGCACAACATCTGGGGGGGGGCGCTCGCACTCGCAGCTCTCTGCCCCTACCTGGCTCACTCTCTCTCTCTCACTGCAGTGCTGGCTGTGCGAATCCAATCCGAGCCGCCGGGTCGCCGCCCACTGTGGAGGGGAGGGTGCCAGGCGTGCGGTGCGGAGAGAGAGCGAGGGACTATCTGGGGGAGGGGCAGTGCAGCGGGGGGGGGTGCAAATTACTTGCCTTGCCCCGGGTGCTGACAACCCACGTTACGCCACTGCCTGCAGCCTCCCTATTTTCTTCAAAGGGTCCTCGGAGAGAAAGGAGAAGGGAAGGGGTGGCATGTCTGTTTATATGGTTTGTGCATATCTTGTCTTAATAAGGCAAGATGTAATATCTGAATCTGGTCAAGTAAAAAGTGTGGAAGGCAGAGCTCTATTAGAGTGCAATGGAAATAGAACGTTAGGGATATTTGAAGACAAAGAAGTTCAAATAAAGGCATACCAAAGATAACAGTAAGACTATGCAGAAAGAAGGAGGAAAGATAGCCAGCGAAATCAGCAGGTTTTGAGAAACTGGTTCATTGTTCATTCTGCTTCAACAAGCTGAGTAAATAGTTAGTGGATTGTGAAAGTAGTGGAAATATGAATAATTTTGAAACAAGCAAATATTAAAAGTAAAAGCAGGAATTCTTTCTGCTGAAGCCATTTAGAAAAATAAGTATTGTCCAGATAAAATTTCATTGACATTGTAAGGATAGGTGGCTGTTACTGTCGCAAGGTGTTTCATTCACTACACAAGAGTAAAGACCATGCGCCTTGATAGCACAAAACAATAGTGCTGCAGCAAGTGGATTCAGGTGAAGGGCTAGTAAAAAACAGAAGAACAGAACAGCTGGAGGAGGGGAATGAAATGCTGGCTAGAGGTGATAAAGCTTTATCAACAAAAGGACTCTCACCAAATACTTCCAAGGAGTAAATCTTTGCCAAGCAAGGACAACCCTGCTGCCCTGGAACTAGATCGTGTGGTTGGAGGGGGAAGGGGAGCATGGAAACCCAGACTAGTATCTCTACTGCAAGAATACATTTCAAAATGCACCATCAACAACCAAATTTACACCCCCCAAAAAATAACATGCATTTTTTCAAACTCTGATGTAATACAATTTCTATTTCCTTCTGTTAAACTAATGGCCAGTCTAATATCAAGTGATTTGTTATAAAAAGCCCCCTCCAATAGTTCTAAAATTAACAATGGCATAGCTACTTGAGTGTTTTGTTTTGTTTTTGATGATGTACACTTATGGCACCAGCAGCCATCATCTTACAAGAAATGTATTCCCCTTCCTTTCTCACACAGGACACAATACCAAAATGGCACTTGCCATCTACAGTTCTTTTTTCCTTTTTTTAAAAAAGTAGCACCTGTATGTTTTTCAAATTGGTGACTGATTAATCATGGGCATCTTTTAGTCATTCAAAATATATCTTAAATACACATTAAGCAACAAAATCTTGCAATCCTGTATGTTCAAGTCTCTCCCCCCCCATTGTTTTCTATAAACACCATGCCTCCTGCTCAGTTCTTTAAGGCCTTTGCATCTAAGTAGAGGAGGCATTTATATAATTTTCATATTCTTATATCTAAGAGACTCTCTCACCCACACAGAGGTCTTTTAAACTTGTTTTACAAGGGGAGGCTGATGGCATAAAAACATCTTTTACTGATTTACTTCAGCTTACATTCAACCTTCATACGTGGCTTCTGAGGTTGTCACCCATCCAGGCAGTGGCCAGAGTTGGACCTGCTTAGCAAAGATGGAGACCTCATATGCCTTCATGATACATGTTATTCAAAACATCCACATTTAACTCAAGCAGTTCTGTCTTAAATACAGTTTTCCAATACATTAGCAAAGGATACTTGGGCCCAGGCTGGATGCAACACCAAACCATATTTTAGCTTTATGTGTGTGAGCAGCCGTGGAGTCCTGGTCTCAGATGCTCCCCCTTCCTCTCTCCTCTTACGAGTCATGCCATAAGGAGAACATCATCCGCATCCATTTCTACTTTTAAACTAACCGGCAAGAGCTCTGATTAGTTTAAACTATAGTTTTAAGTATGCCAGGATCACAAACCACAATTTGACGTGGGCTTATTTGAAAAGGGGACCCCCGCCTCTCAAAAGCTAAACGTAGTTCCTCCCACCCCTCAAATTCAGATACAAAAAGAAACAGGTTAGTTCAAAACTTAAAAGAGGATGCCTCTGACCTCATGGCTGTGCTGGAGGAGGGAAGGGGGAATCTGTGAACTCAAAGCTCACTGCTACTTGCACTAAAACTACGGTTCAGTGTTTGTCTGGAAGCAGCATTTAATTCAAGCAGCAGAAGCCTGAATTTTATTTAAAGTTCAGCCTTCATTAATTGACAGTGTCTGCAGGGCAGCACAGTAGTTCTCACCTTTTAAAACTGCCTTTTCTTGCAGTAGACCTGGTTGTTCTTTTAGAATGGCCTGAACTGTCAGAATTGCTAGTTTCAGGCTGTTTACCTTTCTGAACACTGGACTGCAGAATCACCCTGAAAGGAGTAGGAGAAAGAAATTACTTAAAAGTAAACTGAAATGTACATAATGTACGAAGATAAAAACACCTACATAAGATGCCTAAAAGACAGGATTTTGTGGACAACTGTTTTTGATCTTTCCTCATTGTGTGTGGGGTAGTATTCAGATTTCTGCTCTGTTTTAAATCCACTAAAACTTTTCATTCAGACTATTAATACAGCCAACCATTTTGGGCTCAAGTTTTTACTTCCAAAACAGAGAAGCAAAGGGCTTTCTTTCTTTCTTTCTAGTGCAACAAAAGTGCCTTTATGGATCCTACCATGCAAACATCTCTGCATTACTCCTGAATGTCCTAGACAAGGCACGGGTGACCACATAATCCAACATATGAACTGATACTAAGAAATATCTAAATATAAAAAAGGAGAAGTGATTGCCCAAGCTTGACCACTGGAGTTTATAACCAAAGAAATTGGTTTTTACACACACGGAAAAACCATCTGTGAATCCCTACACTGGGGCTCAGGATTTACAAATGAACTCTTTAGTTTTCAAAAAGTTATGTGAACCAACACTTTTTTAAAAAAAAACACCACAAGATAATTTCTGCTTTGCTGCTATCCTGTTCTCCTAATGTCCTTGTTTTCTTTTCATGCTTTCCATGGGCGGTGAAGCAGGAACAAACTTCTTAAATTCCTCCACTTCACTACCCAGTTATTACTGGAAAGGGGAGAGATTTCATCAGCATGACAAACCTAGACAGCATTTTAAAAAGCAGAGACATCACCTTGCCAACAAAGGTCCGTATAGTAAAAGCTATGGTTTTCCCAGTAGTGATGTATGGAAGTGAGAGCTGGACCATAAAGAAGGCTGATCGCCGAAGAATGGATGCTTTTGAATTATGGTGCTGGAGGAGACTCTTGAGAGTCCCATGGACTGCAAGAAGATCAAACGCATCCATTCTTAAGGAAATCAGCCCTGAGTGCTCACTGGAAGGACAGATCGTGAAGCTGAGGCTCCAATACTTTGGCCTCATGAGAAGAGAAGACTCCCTGAAAAAGACCCTGATGTTGGGAAAGATGGAGGGCCCAAGGAGAAGGGGACGACAGAGGGCGAGATGGTTAGACAGTGTTCTCAAAGCTACAAACATGAGTCTGACCAAACTGCGGGAGGCAGTGGAAGACAGGAGTGCCTGGCGTGCTCTGGTCCATGGGGTCACGAAGAGTCGGACACGACTGAACGACTAAACAACAACAACAACATTACCCTACTGCAAACCCTTTCCCTCCTAGCTGGTGACCTGGTGCACACTCACATAGCATCTTAGATAACCATTTCCAGAAGGTGATGCTTGGGGAGTGCTCTCTGGCCCTGTGGAGCCTTCAACGTAGGGTTCCTCAAGGTTCAATTTTATCCTCTATGCTATTTAACATCTCCATGAAACCGCTGAGTGAGGTTATTATTCAGAGCTTTAGGGTATGTTGTCAGCAATGAGCTGATGACACACAACAATGTCTCCTTTACATCTGCAGGTGAGGCAGTGGACGGACAGGACCAGGTGAGACGAAGGCATGGTCAGTGGGCGGCTCCCTAGACCGGATGCCTGCTCTTGATGGAATTACACTCCCTTGGAAGGAGTGGGTGCATAGCTTGGGGGTACTCCTGGATCCTTTGCTTTCGCTGGAGGCTCAGGTGACCTCAGAGGTGTGGAGCACCTTCCATCAGTTTTGGCTGTTGACCCAGCTGCACCTCTATCTGAACAGGGATGACCTAACTTCCGTTGTCTATGTTCTGGTAATCTCCAGGCTGGATTACTGTGATGTGTTATATGTAGGGCTGCCTCTGAGGATGGCGTCCAGGCTGGTCACCAGGGCAGGACGGTTTGAGCACATTACGCCAATTCTGGCCTGACAGCACTGGCTGCCAATTAGTTTCCAATTCAAAGTACGGGTTTTGACCTACAAAGCCTTAAATGACTCAGGACCACCTCTCCCTATTTGAACCATCCTGCACCCTGCAATCATCACCTGAGGCCATTCTTCACGTACCTACGGGACCGCCTCTCCTGGTATGCCCCGCGGAGGACCTTAAGGTCCACAAATGACAATATTTTGGAGGTCCCAGGTCACAAGGTGGTTAGATTGGTCAGAACTAGGGCCAGGGCCTTTTCAGTACTGGCCCCGACTTGGTGGAACGCTCTGTCACAAGAGATTAGGGCCCTGAAGGACTTGACATCTGCAAGACAGAGCTGTTCCACCTGGCCTTTGGTTTGGACTCTTATGTCCAAACCCTGACCCTTATGTTTTCCCTTCCCTTATGGTTTTGATCCATGGGTTCCTTAAAAATGAGGCTGCATTTTAAATTGCATTTTAACCTGTATTTTAAATTGGTTGCCCCCCCCCTTATGATTTTACTGTAATTTTACTGGTGTTAGCCGCCCTGAGCCCAGCTCTGGCCAGGGAGTGTGGGGTGTAAATAAAATGTTATGATTATGATTATTATGTGCCTCCTCCACGAGAGGTCCGGGGGGTAGCAACATGAGAACAGGGCCTTCTCTGCAGTGGCTCCCAGTTTGTGGAATGCTCTCCCCAGGGAGGCCCGTCTGGCACCTTCATTATACCTCTAAGGGCATCAGGTGTTCTCTTCTTCCAAGCCTTTGGCTGATTAACAATTCTATGTTCTTTTAAATGTGTTTTTGGGAGGGGTGTGTTACTGGTTTTCTCTTTTTCTGTTCTTGTTTTTATTACGTATTTTGTGTTTTCATTTGGTATTTTTATGCTGTGAGCCACCCTGCGATCTTTGGATGAAGGGCAGTACACAAATTTAAACAAATAAATCCCATATCGTCAGCTCTGATACTGTAGAAGAATTTGCCCCTGTCTGTTCCTGTAAGTAATTAAGTGGGCTGCAATAATAGTTCTGTTCAGTGAAACTTTCCAGGAGGGACAATGGCTAGGTGACTATGGATTTCTTTATTCTTACTTTAAAAATAATAAATTGATATGTTTTCAGTTTATTTCTATTTATTCTATTCTTAGCCACTTTAGATATATAAAAAAGCATTCCTGAAAACTTTAACAGGACAGTAAAAATTCAGGTCAGCTATTAAAAAAACATTTTCCTCCACAAAGGGTATGAACCAGTCATTGAGAGGACAATTAACAGAGCAATCCTAACTTACCTTTACACCAGAATTGGGGAAGAGGGAAAGAGTGATCAGCTGGTACAATGGGAGTCAGATCCACTGCTTGGCTATTTCATAGGAGCCAGAGCAGGAGGTGGGGGACAACAGATTTCACCCCCTGCCAGGGGCTGTAATAGGAAGGAATTAACTATGGCCACCCTATGACAGGCATTCAGTTTCAGTGATTCTGTGGGAAAGTGAGGGAAACAAAGGGCCTATGGTTCTGGTGTATCCACAGCCAGCCCTGATAAGCCCCCTTCTTACCTCCTCCACCCAACATCAGTGGTGGAAGGTCTAAAGATCTAAGTGTCTTCTCACTGGTACACCTCCATCTCCATCATAGCAGCACTCCCAGGGACAAAGGATTGCTCCATTAAGATGCTAAATCCCTCTTCTACAGCAGTGACCCCTCCCTCTCCCCCCACATTTTGTAAGTGGGTGCATTTCAGATAAGCGACAGGTTCTGCAAGACTGCAACTGTAGTGGCAACTGCAAAGGGAAGAGACAGTTTAATTCCTCACCGTAATTGTCTCTTTCGCTTTGTGACACCAATTCATTTCATTGGTTGCAATGCATAGCTCATTGCTTCTATTGTGAAGCAAGAAATGTGCCTCAAGTCTCCAGGAGTTAATAAAATGCAAGCTATTCTAAGCACACTAAGGCTGATGTGTATACAGTACAGTGATTTACTGCATTTTTAAAACTAAAAATGCAGGATATGCTAATTTCCAGAAACAACACAGAGCAAGACAATGGTCTACAACTATAAAGAATGGGAGCGGGCATCTGTATGAAATGGCTAGGAGCTGCTATCAAGGTTCCAGCAATATGTGAATGACATCCTGCTCTTTCTCTTTATTCCCTGCATTGTAGGGGGTTGGACTAGATTGCCCCGGGATTCACTTCCGGCTGTACAATTCTATAATTCTATATTTATCAAGTTAAGGAAATCATCTATGCCTCATTTCTGTAGGTTTAAATTGGAGCATATAAGCTATTAAGCTAGTAAGCGTGAGCAGAGTTAAGGACTGAAAGTTGCAATGAAGCACAAGCTGCTCAACACAAGACCTTCTTGTTAAAGATACAGGAAAATGTGAAATATTCCAAAGTATCACTAGGGGGCATAAGGCCTCGTTTCTTAAATCGGCCCAGTACGATCCAAGACACAACAAACTTTCATTTTTTCATAAACTATTTTACATTTCCATCCTAAATCAGACAGAAAGGTGGGATTTAAGACTTTCATATGTGAAAAAATACAGAATACCTGCAATCCAGAAAATAGTCTTCCCCTTTTACATTCCTTCACTTACAGCACAATCCTATGCAGCCTTATTCACAGGGATTGCAAGTTTCAGTGTCTGACCTGTACTGCCCTGACAAAGCACTGTCTGCATCTTTTCAAATTCATAATCTGAGAATCAAAACCCAGCACAGATTACTGAGGCAAGGTAGGTATTCAAAACTAGTCCAGAACTAGGAGACGAAGAAACCCCAAACGACCTTTCATATGCCGATAACAAGATGAACACCAGACAAGAAAAGAACACCACCCTGCAAATGCCTGGCAGTTTTCGAAGGGCAATTCTAAAGCACACAAATCACAATCGGTTTTCTTGTAAAAGCAAGTAGCCCAAGGTCCATGATGCCTTGCAAAAAAAAAAGGGGGGGGGAGGGGAAAAGAAGAAGGCTGTAAAAGCTTGGAGCATGCATTTATGAAAGAGGCGAGAAGGTGAACTTCTGTAAAGAATGTAATAGGGACACACTTACACTATGACTCTGTCAAGGGAGGTCCTGCTGGACCTAGGTTCTTAACCCATCTAGACAGAATAGGAGGTTGGGAAGAAGGGAGCCACACACAATCCACCAGATGACAATGCTACTCAGGACAGACACCAGCATAGCTAGGAGACATCTAAAAAGGGGTGAGGGTGGGGAGGAAGAGATGGATATGAAATCAAAGGGGAAAATCAAGAACTCTTTTTTTAAAGAAATGAGTGGTACATTTCAGCCAGTTGCAGTTGAAAAAAGGGGAAAAAAGCTCTATCCGTGTTCTTTGGTGCTGTGGGGGGGAAATCCCTTCCCTGTTCAAAAGCTATGCTGTATTTTTAGGGAGATTATTTTAACCTTCGTTTGATTTACAGGGTGAATCTAGGAAGGATTCTGCAAATCACTTTTCACCTCAAATACCCCAAACTCTGTCTTAGCTGGAACTTAACTGACAGATTTGTCCAAATGCCATTTAAGAATACAATTTAAGAGCCTGCGGCATCATGCCACTGGTCCATTTAGTCTCGCATCCTCACAGTGGTAACCAGGTACTTATGGGAAGATAAAAAGCAGGACCTCAGTGCAATCTACGCCCTTAAAAACACACAGACACAAAACTTTGTTCATAATATAGCATACCAATATTAAATGCTCTCTGTGGGAGGGTCCATCAATTCATAGCTGTCAACGTTTCCCTTTTTTTAAGGGAAATTCCCTTATTCCATATAGGATTCCTCGCAAGAAAAGGGAAAAGTTGACAGCTATGCATCAATTAGGCTACATCTGCTTCACTAATATTTAGTCTGCCTGATCTAACAGCAACATCAGCACCAAAACATACATCCACACTTCGAACAAAACACACAGAGAGATGTGCTGCTTTTCTACATTAAAATTATATTTTTAAAGTATTGCATACTTTTTGCCCGATATGCTTTTTTTCTAACCATAATGCACATGCAAAGGAATTTCTTTTGGCCCAAAACCTTCACACTCTCACACACAAACACAGGGAACTGTTCCAGCAGCAGTTTCTCTAAAAGCAGAAAGCAAGAAACTTTTAAGTTATGGGTAGGAAAACCAATCCTGGAAGGGCCTTGTTTTGTAGCAGTTTTGTTTTTAAAAATACACTGAAACAAAGAAGCTTTTAGGCATTGATGTAATGTTTGGTTTAGTAAGTGTTTTGTGATTTAGCCATTGAGCCTGATATGTTAGGAGATGCGGCAGAGAGGAGAATTTACTGATGTTAAGGAACTGAGAAGACCTGGACATCGAGGTGACAGCTAGTGGCAATGAATTAATTGTGTACAACTTTTAGAGTACCTAAAAACATACGGAAGAAGTCAGTCTTTAAGAAAGAGGCTTTTGCATTTACAGATGCAAAATGAAATTAACTTACGTTAGTGGAACTGAGTTTCCTTTTGACTGCCGTTTACTTTTCAGGGCACGAAGCTTATCTCCTTGCGTAACTGAGTGCATTTCTTCTTCATCACCACTGTACTGTAAATAAATGGTAAGTCATTGGAATAATTTATAGTATACTTCAAAGTCTTGATGCTGAAGCATAAAACTTCATGCATACCAGACCCCCAGTAAACTAATGAACTTTTCACCTAAAGTTGCAACAGATTTCATAAAAACATTTCTTTAGCATTTTGGTGCGTATCTGTTGTATTTTCTTGTTAACACAGGCATAAAAACCCACAGGAGGAACGCCCTCTCCACAGCAACAGAAACTTGTGTGTGTATCTCTCTTCTGCTACTCAAAAAGGAATATCTAAATTCAACTATATTATGCCCATACCTTACCTGTAGAATGTCCTTTCAATCTTGCTCATTCATCAGACATTTTTCCCTACTCTTAGGAAGCTTTTCAGGAATAGGAATACAGAAGAGCATACAAAAAGAATCCAACCACTTTTGCTTTATTATACCCACATTTAGCAATGCCCTAAGATTTACAACAGCACGACGTTCGGGTGATTACCGGTTCAGAATCTTTACTGCTGCCAATCTGACTTTTGGAATCATGAATTGAAATGTCATCTACTCCTGAAAGAATTTTTGTAACAGTGTATTTTGCTGTCTTCCTTAGCTTTGCACGGAGTATATCACCTTCCAACCAAAGTTCTGACTGTTTCCTGTTACGGAGAGAAAATACAGTAGAAATTTCCAATATCAATTTTTGACTACATTTATAAATCCAAATTCATAGGTTAAGCAGAGTCCGGTAGCAGGTGTGCCACCCTCTAATGTGGTACAAAATGGTCTCAATATAGTCATGTAAAATATTTATCGCATTGCATCCAACTATGCCCTTCCATTTGCAGAACTGCTTTGACCTAGCAGCGGTTTCCAGTAATTGGAAAATGAGGTTATTTTTTGCCAATTCCTCCTCCTCTTCTCTGCAACACCCTCCCCAACAACAAAAAAAGCAATCTGCTCTGGAGGGTTGGTGGAATCTTTGGAACAGCATGGGAAGTAGTGTGGAGGGGTGCCGGGGGAATCATTAAAAATTGTCTCCCTTACATTAGAGGAGTGGATCTCAGCTGAATCAAAAGCCCTTTTGTGAACAGGTGGATGTAAACCAGAGTTGTTGTTTTTTAAAAAACCAACAACTATAATTTTATTTCCACCTTGAAAGTTTTACTGAAAGGCAGGAGACAAACATTTCAGAGAGCTATTGCTGTTGTTTGTTTAAAACAATTAGATGTATTAGTAGATTAAAAAGTTGCTTTCAGTCTGCTGGCAGGCTTAATGAGTGCTGACTGAAGTCTTGCAGTGTACTTGTTTTATCATACTAATCTGATGCTAAGGCATCAATCAATATCGATATTTTAATCACCGCATTTTAGACATTTCATTGCTATGTTTTGTGCATGTTCTTCACCTTAAAAAACAATAGTTTCATTTCATTTTTGTATACACTTCAGTAGTAATTCATATATATTGATGTTTCTACCCAATTCTGTACCATAGTCTATAATTTTGAGGTTGAGTTTTCTGTTTTCCTTCCCTTTTCTTTAATGCTTAGTCCAGGCAGAATGTGTGCCAACTGTACAGGCTCTGTGATTTCAGCTTCTGTCAGTAATGCACATTCAGCTGCTGAATTCTACTGCATACCCCGCAAGTGTCTCAGGGGGGAAAAAGGGACATCCCATTTTTTCTCACGATATAACAGTGTCCATTTGGGTTGCTGCGATGTTGTGCAATTTCATGGTGCAATTTTTCCCTGAAAAAAGCACTTTTGGGGGGCCACAATATCGCATGGTGCCCCAAAACATGGGTTTTTGGGCACTGTGCCTGAAGAAAGCAGGGTTTTTTGGGGGGGGCTGCAGCACAAAATCACACGAGATCACAGCAACCAAACTGGCTGGTGTGCTCTCACAATAAAAAATGGGAAGATGGTGTCTGGAAAGACGGCATCCCTGATTTGGGCTTCATAATGTTGGAAGGTATGCTACTGATGGGAAGGCAAGTCAAAGACACACAGCTCTAACCAGATGCCGGTGATTGTAGGCTGCTTATACTGCAGTTTCCAATTTACGTGCAAAGCAGCAAGCAGCAGACCAAGCCAGCAGTCAGAATTACCAGTGTCTTCAGAAGGAACACTGCCAATCGCTGCTCTCTATGTGGGTAACTGCTGTTTTATGGTCCTAACCTCCTTTAACCTATGTTTAATATATCAGAAGGCAGAATGGTCATTACCAATTTGTCTGAGGCCAGGTCCCGGTCACTGCATGCAAATAATTAAATAGCTTCAGCACTGATTCAATCTTCTGGGGGTGGGGCGTGGGAATGGGTTTAAAAGCTTACTTACTCTAACAGGAAGTGCTGCTGTGCTCCAATCACAGAGCCAGGTCTGCAGATTCTAATCCAGGCAATCGCTTCAGCAGCAGTCATCCTGTAATGCTTCATAATGTAACAGGCTATAAGTGTGCCAGTTCTGCCAAGTCCAGCTGCGTGGAACACAAATAAGCTCGTTCTTTTTTCTGGCTTTTGCAAGCAGATCCTCATTCAGGCTTTATCATGCTTTTATGCCCCCTCTGCAAACCACAACTGCTTGGGCCCTACATTTCTTAGGCCAGGCCTTCACAAAAAGGAACCCCAAGCACACCAGGCCATGTATTGGGTGTGTGTGTGTGTGTGTGTGTGACACACTATATAGCTCAGTCATACATCACATGCTCTACATGCAAAAGGTCCCAGGTTAAATCTCCAGCATTTCCAGTTAATTGGATCCATCAGGATGCAGATAATGAGGTTGCCCTTTCCAGCAACCAGTCAGAGCAGACAGCTCTGGGCTAGATGCACCAATAGTCAGACTTGCTATGAGGCAGTTACCTATGTTCCTATTCTGGCTTGAGATAATACTCTTTTCTGTAACTGACAGTATCCTCTGTGGTCAGCTCAGAGTGCCCTGTTGATGTATTTTATAAACAAATTTAAACAGCAAATGCTTGAGCAGATCCAAGCCTGGATGAAGCTCCTCAGCTTTCATCAATCTCTTCGAATGGTATGGAGATGCTCCAGAGCTGAGCCACCTGTGGCCCTCTGGGGAAATGGCGGGGGGGGGGGGGTTACCCAATTTTCAACAACTCTGCTCCCTCCTAAACCCAAATTGCTCACAGCTCACCCCATTCAGGAAGTGCTCTCCAACCTGTTTGGATTCAACACACTGTATCTGTAATCAAAACTTTCTAAATTGCACCAAAGGCATACCTGGACATAAGGTGGCAGTCGAAAGTTTGCTCTGGAAGGGATCTTTCAAAGTGAGCTTAGCTTTCGATACCCAGATTTGTAATACACAAAAAAGCAAACTAAAATATATCCGTATGTTATTCTGTAAGGATGTTCACCTTTATTTTACTTCTAAAGGCTTGAGCTGCACATTGTCACTTTTCTCCCATAAAAATCACTACCTCCTGGGTGACTTATGATGAGGCTTACCTGTAGCAGCTGGCCTCGCTGGGATGCTCTTTATTTACTACACATTTATGCAGGCAACTTATTTATTTCACATTTGTGCTTGTTACAGTTTAGTGGAATCCACTGGAACACAGGCCGAAAGCAGAATGTTTAGAGGCTTACTGCTTCCATTTCTCTGTCTCTAACTAAGCTATGTATGATTAGCAAGATTCCACATGGAAGTTGGAAGTAGTAACCTAGCAAGAGGCCACAGCAGTTAGGGATGAGATGGAAGAAAAAGCAGACTTCCAACATTCTAATGACAGAGATGTCAGAATCCTTGCAGTACAAACAATTTCAAAAAGAAACTGGTGTGATTTTGGTCAAATTGCTAAAAAAAATGCTGCGCAATGGCTGAACCAAGTGATGGTTAATAATGCATGCTGTGAATGCTATCCCAAAAAGTTAGTGTCAATTACTTTAACGCATGATTCCTGTACCTTTGCAATGAACTGCTATAGCACCTTCGGCATTTTCACAAATACTTAGGAATGTTCTGATGATGGCATCATTAGGTATACTTCCATCAGCAAAGAAGAGTTCATAGTGTTCAAAACCGGCATCTTTAAATCTCCTTGCATCATACACTCTCTTGTTTAGACGGATTATAGTGGTAACATTATGTCTTCTGAAGTAGGGAAAATAGGCCTCGGGAGCGTGGTGTGGGTAACCTGGAAGAAAGGAAACAATGAACATTTATGGTAGTGTAGAACAAAATATCAAGCAAGCCACCCAAAATACCCCACCAAAACCTATCAACCCAGCCTGTTTTCAAATACTGATTTCTATAGTTCAGCGATGTCCAATCAGGTGACCGCGATCGACAGGTAGATCCCAGAAAGATCGCAGCTGGTCGCAGGATCGTTATCGATCGCGGGATTTAAAGCAATGTATAATGAATGTTTGTGTCCCCTGCCCCGTTCCTACATAGCTTCAAAAGGGCGATCGTTTCTAGTCTGCTGATGATGTTAGTTGGCTTTATTGTTTTGTGTGCTTGTTAGTGTTGTAATTAATGGTTAGCCTCCCCCCTGCCAAAAAAAGCTCAACAACTCTGGCCTTTCCACCCTAAAATAAGTTCCTCCTCCCTCCAGTGACTATGGGTAGATCACAGCCAGTTTTTTTATACTGGGAGTAGATCGCAGTCTCTTGGGAGTTGGACGTGGCTGCTATAGTTGGTAATGCAATAAGTAACAGAATAATGTATGGTTTCCGCCACAAGTGCCTCTATCTTTTAAACATACCATTTTCAATTTTACTTCTTGAGTGTGGGCCACTGAAGGCAATGAATTTTTTGGGTATTATCCAGTTAAAGTCTCCGTTTTCAGCCCTCTGTTAAGAAAACAGAAGAATTGTTTACTTCATCCCTCAAACATCCCTGACATTAGTCACATTTGCTTCGGTGAACATAGTGAGGATGACGAGGAATGCTGATGTAAGGTTTTGCAGAATAAGAATGTGTAATTCCGATTTCATCTGGGATTATAGACCACATGCTCTCACACTGTCATGCGACAGCCTTAAGTGTATTGAAACATCTTTTTGTTATTTACCTTACTTTCCTTGACTCCACATACTTAGATATAGACTATCTTGAAAACAGAAAAAATCAAGAGCTATAAGTAATGCATGCCAATTTTAAGCAAAGACAGTCTCAGCAGTAATTATAAGTAGACATCAGTAAACAGAATGATGCTTACCTCATAGTGCTCATATTCATCTACATCAAATGAATTGAAATCAAGGAAGCCATACCGCAAAGCCTAAAATTTGCAAGAGAGCAACTTTAAAAACAACAACATAAGACTTGTAGAATGGACCATAAATGATCACTTTTAGTCTGTCTCTTTTACCATTCCATATTATCTACATTGTCTGAACTAAAACTTTACTTATGTAAATGATATATGCAAAGCACTCAGAAATTGCTATGTAAGTGTAATTATGACTACCATTCCTGCTCACACAATGGAACTTTCCCAACACTAATAATAATAATAATAATAATAATAATAATTTCTTCTCCTTCTTCTCCCCCTCCTCCTCATTGCAGCCTCCCCCAAATCCAGTCCCTTCAGTTCAATGTACTTATTCAAAACCATGGGTCACCACAAAGCTAATAAAAATAGACAACAGCTGGCTTACTGACCAGTGAAAGCCCACTCCTGAGGGTCAGAGGACCCTCTAGAATGATGCATTGTTTGAAATGAGGGGCTGCAAGAAGAGGGGGATTGATAGAATTTGGGGAGTGGGAGACATCATACAAACACGGAAGTGCAGTCTGATATCACTATGGATCCAAACCATAATTGTGGTTTGGCTTATTTCCCCCTCTTCTTAATTATCCAATCTTTTGGAAATCTTTCAGATTTCAAACTCTCCAGAATCCCATAAGGTTCTGATCAAAGTACAGTGGTGCCCTGCAAGACGAATGCCTCGCAAGACGGAAAACCTGCTAGACGAAAGGGTTTTCCGTTTTGGAGGTGCTTCGCAAAATGAATTTGCTATGGGCTTGCTTCGCAAGATGAAAATGTCTTGCGAGTTCCTGCGGGGGTTTTTTCCTCCCCCCCCCCTTTTCCCCAAGCTGCTAAGCCACTTAACAGCTGATCCGCTAAGCCGCTTATCAGCTGATCCGCTAAGCCGCTAATAGTGCTAATCCGCTAATGGGCTTGCTTCGCAAGACGAAAAAAACCGCAAGACGAAGAGACTCGCGGAACGGATTCTTTTCGTCTTGCGAGGCACCACTGTATAGGGTTCAAGATCACACATGGAATTTATTTTACTAACCTTATTTATCGCCTGAAAGCAGTCAAGCAGCGTTAGATGAAAACTGCAGGTACCAAACGCAGCATCCCTGCAAGGCACACAAGTGTGAACTCAACGTTGGCCAACTTTCCTAAGGGAAATTTTGTAGGCTTCCTGACTTGGCTACAACAACACACTCTAGCTAGTGGTTTCTATTAGCTAACAGCAAGCAGATAAATACTTGTCAAAAGGACACTTGAACCGTTCCCTAGTTTTGTGGCACACAATTACTGCTTTTCCAGCAAAAGCCAAATGGTCTCAATGCATGGGCGCTGGTTGCCTAAGCCACATCAGTGGAGCAGTGCCATGGCAAGGAAGGATCTTGTTGTGGCTGGTTGCCTTGCTCTCTTGGGTCAACAGCAAATGCGAGAGAAATGGCAGAGAGGTCAGGCTGGCTCACTCCACTAGCTGGAGTCTGCCCATCCTTGCTGCCCATGGCCAACCTGACCCTTTTTTGAGAGCCCTCCAGCCAGCAGATGCTACAAGCTTCACTGAGGCTCACGCTGACCACCATGATGAGATGAGAGGAGTATTCAGGTCAATGTGGGGAGCATCCTGTGACAACTGTCCCAACTGCTCGATTTGTTTTCTGGAATGATCTGCCCTGCATGTGTGTTGAATTCTCAGCTCTGGGTTCATTTGCTATGCTAGGCACTAGTCAGCCGCAGGTGGAAAAATAAATTGCTGCACTTGGAAGCTGTGTTGTCATGGGGGCAAAATCCACTAGCCACTTAAGTAAGTAGCGAGCTTGGCCCCCCATCAACCTTGAAGCCTGCGGCTGCAATCCAATAAACACTTATTGGGGGGGAGCCTTGCTGAACTCAGTGCAGCTTATTTAATATGAATAGGATTGCACTGTGTGTGTGTCTCTACATGTAGAGCACTATAATCTATCATACGAGAAGTGTTCAGCTGGTGTAAACACAAAACTATATTTTAGGGATCAGTAACTAAACAACAGGGACGTGGGTGGCGCTGTGGGTAAAACCTCAGTGCCTAGGCCTTGCCGATCGTATGGTCGGCGGTTCGAATCCCCGCGGCGGGGTGAGCTCCCGCCGTTCGGTCCCAGCTCCTGCCCACCTAGCAGTTCGAAAGCACTCTTAAGTGCAAGTAGATAAATAGGTACCGCTTTATAGCGGGAAGGTAAACGGCGTTTCCGTGTGCGGCACTGGTGCTGGCTCACCAGTGCAGCTTCGTCACGCTGGCCATGTGACGCGGAAGTGTCTTCAGACAGCGCTGGCTCCCGGCCTCTTAAGCGAGATGAGCGCGTAACCCCAGAGTCGGTCACGACTGGCCCGTACAGGCAGGGGTACCTTTACCTTTACCTAAACAACAAGGGATGCGGGTGGCGCTCTGGGTTAAACCACAGAGTCTAGGACTTGCCAATTAGAAGGTCGGTGGTTTGAATCCCCGTGACAGGGTGAGCTCCCGTTGCTCGGTCCCTGCTCCTGCCAACCTAGCAGTTCGAAAGCATTTCAAAGTGCAAGTAGATAGATAGGTACCGCTCGGGCGGGAAGGTAAACAGCGTTTCTGTGCGCTGGCCACATGACCCGGAAGCTGTACACCAGCTCCCTCGGCCAATAAAGCGAGATGAGCATCGCAACCCCAGAGTTGGTCACGACTGGATCTAATGGTCAGGGGTCCCTTTACCTTCACCTTAACTAAACAACAATGTTAAAATTGTTTCCTTAACACATTTTGCCATAGCAAATTGCATGGGGCTCCCTTATCTGGTTTATTTTTGTTTAAGGATAGTTTAAGTCTTGAGCACACATGTAAAAAAAGATCTAGAAAAGTCTTCACCAATCAGGTGCTCTCCAGAGGTTTTGGAGTTTAACTCCCATTCTCCCTAACCACTGACCGTATTCTTTGGGGCTGATGGGAGCTGGATTCTAACAGCATCTGGCAAGCACTAGGTTAGTGAAAGCTGAGGCAGGAATTCCAAATGGGCAGGGGATCAGTTTCTCCCCCTGCCCTGCCAAGAAAGGGTAAAATGAATATTTTTAAAGAATGGGTGGTTTTAATACATGCTTTCATTTACCTGAAAGGAAGATATGTCACATTTTCAGACACTAAATGCCTGTATATGTTTTCTGGAGATTCCCTCAGATATATTATCTATTTTGGAAAGAGAGAGGAGAAAAAGGGGACAAAAAACATTCATATGGTACTTTTAAGTTAACTACAAGATAATATTCTCTGCAATTCTCCCACCCACCAAAGCAAGGCATACAGTAGGACAAAGGATAGTGTGCATACAGTAATACAGAGAACTGGCTATAAAGTAACATGGCGGTCAATACAAAGCCAGAAAAAAGGCAAATAGAACCAATAACCATTCTGCATACATAAATGCTGTTCAAGCTCCAGAAAGTGTTATTGCAGTAGAATTGCAGATCAGAATTAGATTCCAGTTCAAAACATTGCTACGTTTTCTTCATGAGCCATTAGAATGCCCCAATAAATATTCAGAACCATCAAATGGGTCATTTTTTTAAACTAACAGGATTGGCTACAGAAGACTTTGCCTGCACAGCAGTCTGGCATGTAAGCAACCCAAGCCCAGTGTTATGGTTACTACTGGTACAACCGTGTTGGTACCAATTCACACAAACTGCTTTTACCAAAGAGCACAGCACCCACGTGATTTGACAACTCTGGTGGAATCCACACCATGTCCACAATATATCAGCTAGGCCTGACTCTCACAACCAGCCTACACCTGCTTGCAAAGGTGAGACTCCTATCTGTACTACTTATTTTTATAGTGTGGTAAACAAATAACCTTTGGAATCGCAACCTAACTTTGCCATATAGGAAATGCAATTATTTTAAGCCTCCATCAGCACAAGACATGAACTGTGACTGTTCTCACACCGCCTGTTTAATCATTATTTTAAATACTAAACAGTTTGCAATGGAAATTTATAGAACTATGCTTCATTAAAAATGAAAATAGGAAATATAGCATAAGCAAAGTTTAGCAACTGTACACACTTCTATCATGTTTCACCCGCCCCAGTTTTTAATCCTTAAAATATTAAAAATGCTAGGTGATACAATTTTGCAATCAGCCTTCCTAAACAACTGTGCTCTCCTAGTAGATAAAACAAAGGATAAAATTATAGGTAAAAGATAATTCAGCAGCTGCAATTCTTGATTATCCAATTAGCATTCCCAATACAATTTGGCTGTACACAAAGCAATTATCCATTGCATGGACTGAAGAGACACGTCATGTTTCAATAACATTCAAGTCCTGTTTTGATGAACAGATGCTACACAAAGTAGCACAGCTGGGTAGTTTTAGTCTCTGGAGTTACTGGTCTTAAGAGGGGACCCCTGCTTACATGGCAATCTGTATTCAGTTACTTCAAAAGGGGGGGGGGGAATGAGCATTGTTGCACTTGGGGGCCCTCCTGCACATTCTGATTAGTAGGGCGCTGGAATCATGTCACAACACCCCCAGTGGCTTGTACATTCAACAGCACAATCTATCAGTGGCATAGCGTGGGTTGTCAGCACCCGGGGCAAGGCAAGTAATTTGCGCCCCCTAACCCGGGGCAAGGCAAATAATTTGCGCCCCCCCCCCCGACTGCACTGTCCCTCCCCCAGATAGTCCCTCGCTCTCTCTCCGCACCGCACCACACGCATGGCACCCTCCCCTCCACAGTGGGCGGCGACCCGGCGGCTCGGATCGGATTCGCACAGCCAGCACTGCAGTGAGAGTGAGTGAGCGAGCCAGGTAGGGACAGAGAGCTGCGAGTGCGAGCGCGCTCCCCCCCCCCAAGATGTTGCGCCCGGTGTGGCCGGGGCCCCCCTGCACCCCCCACGCTACGCCACTGCAATCTATTACTGTTTATCTTGAAGGAGAGCTTTGCTGGCTATATGCACTGATGGAGTGAATAACAGGACCCTCACTCAACCCCTACAAGGGCTTGGAAATTAGAAGCACTGCACTTGGAAAACTACCTTGCTTGAATTTCTTTTCAAGGAATGCAGCTTCAAATTGCTTTGAACACAATGCTGTCCTACAAACAAGTAAAATACTATTGCAGAAATGTGCGGGTTCTTCGGGAGTTGCTTCTACGTAAAGTGGGACGGAACATCTGCTGTAAAACCTCCCAGTCTCAATTCATGTACATCTGCATCTGCTGGGCGAGAGCTCTGGACAGTAAGGCTGGAAGTTCTGGTATACTTCGTAAGTGATAACCTATTAAAACCATGTCCTAACAAAGACCATCTCTTCCGTAAGGATGTTGCAATGGTATCATAAGGTGAGGGTGGGGGGAATCAGTGGAAGAAAGCGCTTTTCTAATGGGGGACACATAAATTGTTAAGGTCACACCCGGTAGAGTACAGGGTCAGGTTTAAGGTGCTGGTTTTGACCTTTAAAGCCCTATGCAGCCTAGGACCCACATGCCTACGGGACTGCCTCTCCTGGTATGCCCCGCGGAGGACCTTAAGGTCCACAAATAACAACACTTTGGAGGTCCCGAGCCTCAAGGTGGTTAGATTGGTCTCAACTAGGGCCAGGGCCTTTTCAGTACTGGCCCCGACATAGTGGAACGCTCTGTCACAAGAGACTAGGGCCCTGCGGGACTTGACATCTTTCCACAGGGCCTGCAAGACAGAGCTGTTCTGCCTGGCTTTTGGTTTCGACTCGGTCTGACCCTTATGCTTCCCTCCCCTTATGGTCTTGATTTATCAGCTACTTTAAAATGACGCTGCATTTTAAATTGCATTTTAACCTGTATTTTAAATTGCCCCCCCCTTTCCTCCCTATTATGTTTTTACTGTGATTTTATTGGTGTTAGCTGCCCGGCCACCCTCTGGCCAGGGAGGGTGGGGTATAAATAAAATTATTTATTATTATTATTATTAGTCATGATTTATCTGCCAGAGCTGTCTCCTCATCTTGCTCTAAGACAGGGGTGAGGAATCTCCAGCCCATTGGTCCATCTTGGCCTGCCAGGTCATTTCCCTTCACAAGCCACACCCACCTATCCATCTGCTGACAACACTAGGTGGTGTCCGCAGGTGTTGTGGGGCCAATCCTTCTGGGTTGTTGCTTTCCCACTGCCTTCTTTGCAGGAAATGTGTTGGTGAAGCAGACCTCTCCACCCGCCACAGTGGGTCTGTCACGGCTAAAAATTGGCCGCTGTTTCTTTACTGCTAAAAGAACTAAGTCAGCATGAGTCAGCGGCCTACAAGGACTCATGCAACCCTTCACCAAATTGCACCTGTATATATAGAGTGGCCAATGTTAGTGTTGGGTGTGGGTTGGTTGGACGGTAGTAAGCTAGTTGCGTTTGGTGTGGGTAAAAGCTGTCGGTCGTGGTTGGAGAAGACAACTTTTTAAGAATAAAAGCAGCATTCTGCAAAGTACTCTTTCTTAAGGACTCTTTGTGCCAACTAGGGTCTGAGGTCCAGGCAAAGGAGGTCAGAACCTTTTTCTTTTTCAAACACTGACAGGGTCAACTGAACCAATGGATTCAAGTTACAAGAAAGGAGATTCTGACAAAACATCAGGAAGTATTTCCTGACAGTAAGAGCTGTTCCACAGGGGAAGAGACTCCCTTGGGAGGTAGTGGACTCCAGTTTTTAAGCAGAGGTTGGATGGCCATCTATCATGGATCCTTTAGATGATATTCCTACATTGCAGGGGGTTGGACTAGATCAGCATTTCCCAACCTTGGGCCTCCAACTGTTTTTGGACTACAACTCCCATAATCCTCAGCTAGCAAGACCAGTGGTCAGGGATGATGGGAATTGTAGTTCGAAAACAGCTGGAGGCCCAAGGTTGGGAAACACTGGACTAGATGACCCTTGGGGTCCCTTCTAACTCTACAATTCTATGATAATACGATTCTAAGTCTAACAACAACCTCCCTACCAGGCACCGAGTCCACAACTACTTATTTTCAACAGTACTTCAGCAAAACAATCTCCCAGATCATTCAATGGCCCAATGACATGAGCCTATTTAGCGTCATTACTTTCCCCAGTCAGACACAAGCATGTAAAAACATTACAAATCTTCAGAACAGGTGATGCTTTTGTTTTAAATGGTTCTGGATGCAAGTGCGCGCAAGCTTGTGAATGTATCATCAACCAATAGCTTTATTTTCTTCAAAACTCAGTCCAAGGTACAGTGTAGACAACACTAGCTGGCTGTAACCCTGGTTAAAGGATTAAGAGTGGTTCATCAGACTTCACAATCGCTGCCCCAGCCCTTCCCTGCTTCGGTGTGCATTCCTTCTGCTCACTAAATCATTGGTACAGATACCGAATCATTGCATAGGCAGGCACAGAGGTTCAAGTGCAAGAGGGAAGGTCCATTCCAGATTCCTTAACCATGGTTAAGAAATGGGTAGCAGTTCATCTGCTCCTGTTGCAAGAATTATAACTGAATTGGCATTTCTATATCCTATCAGTCATGCAATATTCTGGGGAATTATAATATACAACTGATCTGAGTTAAAGTTAAAACAGTTGACTTGTGGTCAAGTGTGCGAGAGAGAAAAACCTGTGGAAGTTTAGTGCATATTTTTATTTTTAGAAAAAGTAGAACTTTAAGCCCTTGTATTCTATAGATTTTGTTTTTGTTTTTTTTAAATAGCAACTTTTCATCAGCTTTACAAAAGAGTGGGAAAGAAAGCATCACAGAAAGACAGAAAATAAATAATTACAGCAGAAATGACTTTCCTAAGCCAAGGCACAAACATAACTCATAACAATAATAACACTGTGTAAAAACAGACTACAGAAGCAACTTGCCTAGTCGGCAGAACCAGTAGCCTGGCTTCCTGGCAGTGGGTTACTATTGCTTTCTGGGAGGGTTGATACGGTGGGGAGGTCAGCGCAGTGCAAATCCACTGGTAGAACCAATCTGGCACTCCTGCCAGTGTGTTTGCACTGCACTGACCTCCCAGCTGCCTAATGCCTCTTGGTAGACAACAGCAACCCACCTGCCAGGAAGCTAGAGTAGCAGCTGCACTCTACCAAGAGACAGCTTCTGTAAACAGGTATAAAAGTGAAAAGTCACAGGAGCAGGCAAACATTGAGACCTTGCAGATATCAAAGAAGAAGATTGCATATTATTCCTTGGGGAAATGAGACACAACCACACTGGTGAAATATGCACCCTTAGAGGGAGAGAAAACATTGTAAGGGGGAAAAACCCCAGCACAATCCAATACAGGTTTTAGAAAAGAGACAGGACACAAATACACACACGCCCATTTGCTTAAATGTAGAGAAGGCTATGAAAGGCAACACAAGATATACAAGAAACTCTGTTGGTGTCAAATCCCCATGCATTAATGTAGAAATTTTTTATTTAATTTCAGGTACTACTGGAAGTACTAATGGAAAGGTTAGATATTTGAATGGTACATCAGCAGTGGTGATTCTGCTTCGGCAGCTCCATCTAAAATAAGGTTACATCTAGAAAAGTTGGCAAACTGAACCTAGGAAGGATTAAGGAAAAAAAAACAAAGAACACAAGAGGTGAAGGAAACTGCTTACCCTGAAGGAAGAAGATGAGAAAATAAAGTACACAGAGATGAGTCCTGGAGATGACCTGAATTACAGCAATTCCTGAGGGTAGGACCCAAGAAGGGTAGCCCTCCAAAAGGACATAATTAGTGCCAAGCCTGAGAAAAAGAAACACTGTTACTAAGTTAATGCAGGATTTGGGATACAGAGCTGAGATGGAGGCAGGAGACAAAGGAGGAGGACAGGACACACAGGAGCTATTTCTGAATTAAAACAGACAAAGAGAGTCAGAAGAAAGGATATTAACCCGTGAAATAATAGAGGAGATCAAAAGCACCCACTTCAGAAGTAATCTCAAAGTGTATTTCTATCTGCTAACAAAGAACTATAAAGCTCTCTAGCTAATGCAGTTCTGCCTTTTAAGTATGAACAGGCTGATATTTTAACTGAGCAAAACTAAAGCTACGACGTCTTATTTCACAACACTTATCATTACTCTGCTACCAAATATTCCACGTATCAGCCTCCCTCAATGTGACGGCTTGGGATGTTTCAGACTACGGTCCCAGTCTCAGTCCCAGCCATCATAATGACCAACGGTCAGGGATGATGGGGGTGTTAAACATCTGAAGAGCACCAGGTCAATGAAGGTTGTCACATCCTTTTCCAGCAGCACACACATGCTGCTCAATTTAATATATGTCACAATTACATACAGATGATTAGTGACGAAACCTACCCAAAAATCATGTTCAAGGCACTAACAGATTGCTTAACCATCCCACTAATTATTTTGAGTTATTGCATATTATTTGAAACGCTTCTTTCTTCTGTTTCTAAAGTTCAGGTCCCCAAATAACCCAGTTTTTGATACGGTATACCACAAGAAACTCTTATTGAAAGATCCAAGAGAGCAAATGGCCTGACAGGAAAAGACAAACGGAAGAAACTACATTACCTACAAACACTGAAAACATAAATGAAAATGCCATTAATGATTCATGATCTTCATGGAATGAAGGAACAGCACATTCAGATTCATTTTCTGAAAACATTCTAGATACAACAGGTATGATAAACAGTTGTCTTAATTTGAGATTTTACCTTATTTGGCTTAAGGTTATATGTGGTAATTTGAATTGCAAACCCAATTTTCACTGGAGCATTCAAGGACCACTGATTTCAAGGCATGTCTAATATTTTCTCAATAACACTCTCACTAGCCTTCAGTTCTATGGTTCTGTGTTTATTTCCAAAATAAAACTTGTAGGAATAGCACCATTTGCAGTGTTGTAGCCACTTGCATCATTATGTATTATTCTTAGATGTATCTGAAATCAACAGCCGCAGAGTAACATCTAAAAATGCATTTAATACATTCATGCAGGGGTATGTCAAATATGTCATTTCTTTTTTTGAAGGGGGATGTCAAGGTATCAGAAGGTTAATACAACCACCTACAAAACATTGAAAAACAACAAATATTTTATTGTAACTCCTTTTACCATTAGAGAGTATACTCGAAAGCATTTAACATTCTGGTGATAATAAATAAATAACTCTATAGTGTTTATTTATTAAATTTCTATTCAATTACTATTAGTTTCATACAGCTGCAGTCATAGAAATCAATAATAGGAAGACAGTAAAACTTGCCATATTAAGAACTGTCAAATTATCTGTGCGTAAAGGACACCACACAATGTCTAGAAGAACAGCCACAACAACTAGACAATTAGCACAACAGATTTA
The DNA here is from genome assembly GCF_965153285.1 of Podarcis tiliguerta. Taxonomy (NCBI): domain Eukaryota; kingdom Metazoa; phylum Chordata; class Lepidosauria; order Squamata; family Lacertidae; genus Podarcis; species Podarcis tiliguerta. The sequence goes on from NC_139544.1 coordinate 9,512,556, forward strand.
CTACTTTCTGGTTAAAATCCCAGTCCCACTGAAAACGTTCAAGTTGTCCTCTATAAACATCAAGCAAAAGTTTAAAGCCAAACAGTGAAAACAGCTTAGGAATACAAAGCTCCACTAGGTAGCAGTGATTCAGCACTAAAACGACACATTTCCTACATTAAATGCAAATTATAATTACTCCCACAAAATGGAAACAGTGACAACGCTTCTATATGACAAGGCAAGACTCGAAAGCACTGGCTCTTGTATTTTCTGTGGGTTTTTTTTAAAGAACAGTGAGCTAATTTTCAGTAGCTGATAAAGAATCTCTCCCTTTATGTGTTGGGCTAGTTTTGGCAGCAACAACAACTGCTGCTTTAAGAAGTACAGAAAAGCATTACTGCGGTCACTTAATTTAAAGGACAGAACTTTATTGATAAATGCATGTAGCGTAATTAGCTAGTTAACAGACACATATTTTCATATGAATTAGGGGAGTTATTCAACATGTGATCGTTCCAACAGGGCAAGCAATTCAGTTTGCCAGGCTGAATGGTCCCCCTCTCCTCCCCCTACACACCGTTCTAGGGGTTCTTCCGAGCTCCCTGAGCCAATTTTGGGGGACATGAGAGAGGAGGAGAAAGAGGAAAGGCTTCCACTTACACGACTCATAAATTGAATCCTGCCGAAAGAAAACAACCTTTTTGTTTTGATTTGTTTTGTCTTAGATGGTGTACGTATGTGCTGCAGCAGGAATCACCCAAGGAGTAAAGAAGGGATACCTCTTTTTTTAATTACACCTGCTATCTGAAGCTTTTATATTAATTAACATTAAAAAAGTGTTGCAATTAGGTAATTGAAGACATGTTTTTAATTAGTCAAAATGTGTTGACTAAGTTTGGGGGTGCCTGCAATATAGCAATTGCAAGGAGAGCTCTGGAAGGAGAGGACCACACATATAGTTGCATTCATGTCCCCTTCTAGCTCTAACTTCTCCTGCCTTGTGACAATTGCATAATGCACCAGTGTAGGCAGGGTTTATTGTTCTAAGTTGGACAGGACAAATCAAGAACCATATCCATGCCAACGTGTGATCATTGCTTAACAGGGTATGAATACTGTAGCTCTTTGTACGGAAATCCTGCTCAAGCTGAACTTCCACTCAGCTGGAGAAGAATTCTGGACACACCATGCGACTTTCAGAAACAGTTAGCAAACCAAGCCACACTGTACAGAGCAGCTTATATCCCTTTGAAGATTGGAGAAAGAAGGATCCAAAACATATTGTCTACAAAAGGTATCTTCGTTATGAAAAAAGTAAAGTTACAATTCAATAAGCCTTTAAAGCAATTTAAGCTTTCATATCAGAAGGAGAATTATCGTTGAGAAAAATTATTTTCCAACTTTCTACCTTCAGCACAGAACTTTTTTGAGATTGGCATGCCCATTAAAGCAGTTCGGCACATTGCAATGGATTCTAGAGTACGCTGAAGAGAAGGAAGTTGTCCCCAACCTGGTGCCTCCTCCTTACGTTTTGGAGTAAAAGTACAGCCCACACAAACAACTTGCCCTCTACCCCAGGGGTGGATAACATTCTTCAGCCTAACAGCTGGAGTCCCTTGTGGAGAATCTTTTGTGATGGGCAGAGTCAGAGGTAGAAGTGTGGTCCATTCCACCCATTCAAAACTCAAAGTGTTCAACCTAATTTCCCCTCCCTTCATCCAAGCAAGCAAGAGACATGGTTACACAGTTCAAGTTCATATTCCGGACTTGAGGAGTATGTACAGCAGTGCCAATAATGGATGTGGCCTGGGGAAGAGGGAGAGAGCATAGTTCCAAGGGCCAGAGAGGCATAGAGGGCCACATTTAGTCCCAAGTCTCAAGCTCCCCATGCCTGCTGTACCGATTGCTGGACCTCTGTGGTTACTTGAAGGAAATGTACTTTCCACATACAAATCTTAACTGAATCATATACGAGAAATTACACTAAGGCTGCAATTCTCAGCATGTTTACTTGAATGTTAACACCATGCCGATCAGCAAGACTTATTTCAAAGAAAGCATGTTTAGGATGGGAGTGTTAATGTGAAATGTACCATTCTTTTCCAGAAAAATGATCTGTGAGAGAAAGCTTACCCCTCACCCTAGAAATGCACATTGCCCCTTCTGTGCCACTGCGCCCGTGTGCCAGGAGGTAATCATGAGCAAGATGCCCTTCAGGAATGCATGTCCACCATTACTCACTGGCTCACTGATGTACCCCTTCGTGTCCAAGGAAACCCAGGATTTCCTTGAACAGAGTTTGGTTTATTACATGGTTCTCATTCTTTTCCCTTCATTAATACGGATGCATGTGGGATTACGCTTCCAGTCGTACAGGGTTCATTCTAGAAGGATGCTCTGATCTGGTGCCATGGATATGTGTCAAAGCTATTCCGCCTTCCCAAGTCTACACCTGTGTGCTTTGTGGGTTATGTTTTTCGTTATGCTCACTTTACGTTTTTGTATTTGAAATGTGCCCACAAAAATAAATTAAAAGTAAAAACACAACTATTCCTCACGGGCATGGTTTGTCCTCCATTATATTTTAACACTGCTCCCTCAAACTAGCCCCACTTAATTCCCAGTTGTCCCAATTCAATTAATGTTTTAAAAAGTCTTTCATCTTCTTCGAAACATAAAAACCCTGGACTGTTTATAATAGGGTATAACTAGATCTACCAGTGGGCCTGATCAGTGTTTTTTTTCCTGGGGGTACTCAAATGTACACAGTACTGGCACCTTTTTTTCTAGAAAAAAAGCACTGGGCCTGATCCTCATCTTCCTCACAACCCCGCTTGTCAGGTTGATGCCCCTGACTCATCTGTCAATCACCTGACATCACAATGACCATCAGGTGACTAGTTTTTGCACTGATCTGTGCACGGAAGCCAGGACGGATCAGCTGAGCACTGGGGCTTGCAAAGAACTGCAACTTCTTCCCCTGTCTCACATGGTATCCTATATGACATCTGGTTTAGCAAGGCAGGTGAGCTTTCCAAAATGGTCTGGCAATAAATAAATCCATGTATCTAGTAATAAGAGTAGCAGCAGCAACAAGTGAGGGGGAAATGGGGAAAGAAAATGGGCTTAGGGATAAAACTGTAAAGCAGTTTTATCCTATGAATGCATTCCTTTTCCTAAACTGGGGGCAAAAGGACATGAACCACAAGTTACTTGATCACTAGACATGAGGGCGTAGGGACGACACAGGCTTGTGGGTCTTTGACAGTTTAAAAGTTAAACATTAGAATACTTACTGCGTAACAGCCTATGAGGAAGGCTGCGTTGACTTGCTTTTTCTGATCAAAGCCAGTATAATGAACAATCTTCTTTCTTAACATGGTAAAGGACTGTACCAAGGAAATAAACAATGGAGTTATAACCCAACTCCTTGCATTATAAAAAGTTGCATTTCAGTCATATTTAAGTAGTAAGCACAGATAGAAAACAGCCTCATTTGGTAACATGTAGTTACACTGTTACATTTTATTTAAGACATAATTCAAATAATTACTTCTTTGCCAATGCCTTTCTACAACAAAGGACACTGGGACCCAGCATACATAGTAATGAAGGTTGAAATGGTAAGAAGAAGAAAATTAAATGAGCTAGAAGATCAACTATCCAAAGCTAAAATATAATTTAATGAAACAATTCTGAAGTCCACAACATAACATAAGTGTTTGAGTCAGGAACAAAAGAGCTTGTGTAAACATGAGGTTATTATGAGAAGCAATTTCCTCAACTTTGCTGTTTTAAAGGGTCTTTTGTAAACTTTAATTGTACCAGACAATGTGAAATTTATTTACACACCTCAGAGATTCATTAGTCATTTATAGAAGAGCAATAAAAAAATACACACCCTAACATAAATTTGAACCTATAGTGCTGTCCTTCTCTAGACATGCTCTTATAAACCTCTAGCTCCTCAGCAAACAGCTTCCCTGTTCACTGAAAAATAATTACTACAAGGCCACATTCACACCATACTTTTAAAGCACTGCGATACCACTTTAAACTATCATGGCTTTCCCCAAAGAAACCTGGGATGCGTTGTTTGTTAATGGTGCGATGGCTGTTAAAAGTGTTTTCACAGCACTTTAAATGTATGGTGTTAATGTGGCCCAAGCAGAGTAACTGGAATGTGAAGATCCAAGAGTAATCCCATAACCAGCTCCTCCACATAGTACTTCAAATTCCAAACTTACAATTTATCAGATCTCCACAGCAAACATCACTTTAAGTCTTGCAGCTGTGTGTAACTGCTGAGTCACAAACTTCAGTTTTCACTGTTTAACTTTGCAACCGCATTTCAAAGGCTGAATGAAAACATATTTGCAGCTTCTGTTTTTTTTATTCTGCAATGTCTTCCCAATAGGCATTTTCCCCCATCTGCTATCTAAATAACTTGAAAAAATGTGGGAAAGCCTGGGAAATAGTATGACTTGTTTGACTGGACGAGCCATTTCTTCAGCATGCTGGCTGTCCCAAGATCCCTCACACTACTACATAGTACAGTTTTAAGGCTTAATTGCCACTATATACTACTACAGTTCTATAAAACACCCGAGGGTATTATTTTTGTAAAAACTTGAAAATAACAGATTGCCTTGTACACTGTTCCATCTGATCATAAAGGAAAAAGAAAACAGATTACAAGCTTGTGGTGTCTACCGATCTGTAGCAGGGAGGAACAGCAACTAGATGTATTTAACCTTCACAGAATCCATGAGGAACAAAACTAGATTTACTTCTTCTAGTTATTTGTTCCAATATTACAGCAGAGGTGGAGTTTGGGGAGTTGGTTTCCTAATTATTTTAAAGGGGAGACCACAGCCTACCTCTGGGGGTCTTAGGGGGGTAATCCAAGAAGCGCTTCTGCTAGGACTTTTGGCTGTGCAACATAATTTCCCCTCCCCCTCCTTTCCTCACGCACCTCCTAAATTTGCTCTGGGTCCCCCGCCCCAACTCTCTGAAACATATTTGGGGAGGGAGAGCACAGGATGCACAGGGAGAGTTGAGTGTGGGGAAATTCCATTACGTAAGTAATTTTCAATTTTATATTGATCAAAAGATTAAATATCATGCCGCTGAATAGACTAGGGCAGAGAGCCTCAGAGCTTTCGTCATATGTTTTTATTTGGCTTGCCTCTTGCCCAGGGTGCGTAATGCTGAATGGTGGTCCACAAGGAGCTACAACTTGATCCCTTGTGTGGGTGCAGCACGTCATCTATGGGGGCCCTATATTTGACTTAGGTTAGAATCCCAACCATTTCCTTACAGTACAAGATACATTTTCCTTAAAATGTTAAAAACAACAGGGTATGTTTATTATAAAGAACCAGTATTTTAATCGTCAAGAGGTACTGGCAAACATTGTTAAGATGTTATTTTTTTAATGAAAAAGATAAAACCCACTGAAATACATATTATCTTCAGACACTGGCAGGTTGCCAGAAACAAGGAATTCCATGGGGGAGGGGGCACTTCCACTCCAAACAGTGTTTCCTAGTAAGTTTATTTTGTCTGTGATACCATGAGGACTTTTAAGTTCCATGGTTTTCAGTTTCTTGCCTTCTGCCTTTATCCATTAAGCACAGAATGAATTCCCTGTTATTTGTACTCCAAAATAAAAGCAAGTTCTACCACATTCTACCACATTATTCTACCACATTATTCTTCCCCACCCTTTTGCCAAACCCAAACACACACACACACCATTCTCTGGGCTACCCATATTAACACCAACCTAAATCCCTTTCACTTTAAATATTTTCTGCCAGTGAATATAACGTAGTAAAAACAGTGCACACATGAACTTCAAGTGAATAATGTTCAGTCCCAGCAACATTTTATAAAGGAACATAATAACATACAAACCATTGAGTACAAAGTCATTTTTACCTTCAATTTTTTATTTAGCTTGCAACAGTATCTGTAAATCATTGCCAGATTGAGTGGGCCAAAATCTGCATAGAAACTTGGGGAAAGGGGGCGGGTGGGAAAGAGAGGGGTGAAGAGGAAAAAAAGTTCGCTTAAACTGAAATACTTCGGTTGAAATGGCTGTTCAAAAGAACCACATCCCTCCTCAACTCTGCCAGCACTGCCCACATATGCAGGCATTATAGCTGACATATCACTTATTCAGATTCACTTCTAGATTACTGTTCGAATACGTTGCAATTATCGGTGGAAAAACAATTATGCAACCCTCATACATATTGTAAAACAGCTCTGCGGTGTCTACTGGATTACAATGTCAGTGTGTGTTGAAACAATTTGGGAATTTTCTGTAAAACAATTTGCAGACATTGTTTTTAGAAAAGTCAGTCTGAAAGGTAACAATGCAGAAATTACAAAAGCTTGTTAGCACCCTGTTAAAACCCTTCAAAACCTTTCCGTTGCAAATTAAAATATATACTGAAGGTGACAAGAACTGAATAAGGTGGAAGTTGCCCACTGGATCTCTGAATAATTCTTATTCTGTCCTTGCCTCCTACCAATCAGCCTCTGCTGTGGGTGTTTAATTCAGGAATATCTACCAAAGGCAACCCACAAACGATGCTGCCTATTTCTTGCTGAAGAAGTCTCTGATCTGAGCCTGTCTTTTTTCAGAAAACAGGATGCTTGCAATGACGTAGCAAAGATACAGAATCTTGATTAAGCAGTTTATACTGGCTGCACGCAGTTTTCCCTCAAACTATGGCCTATTCAGGTGATCCACAGAAAGGCTGATGAACAGTTGAGACCATCTGTTCTTGTGTCTGCATGACTGATGATTTTTTTTTAAACAAGGGAAACTGAAATTGTTTTCATCAAGACCGTATTATAAAAAGCAAGCTAACAAGGCCCTGACTTATGGTCCAGGGACAACAAATTTCATAATATAGCACAGGCATCATCTACAATCATTTTCTGAAATGTACCAGTTAAAGGCTATTTAAAATATGATCTATGTATATTGCTTTGATAGCCTGTTTGGTGTAGTAGCTAGGGTGCTGGACTAGGACCTGAAAACCAGGGTTCAAATCTCCACTCAGCCAATAAGTTTACTGGGACTCCCACTCTAATCTACTTCACAGGGTTGCTATGAGAAATTGAGATGAGAACTGTGTGTGTGTGTGTGTGTAAAATATTAAGTGGTCCCTCAAGAACCTTGCTAATTTTTAGTTGGGGATATGCAATTTGCTGCTATAAGACCTAGTGATGGCTACTTTCTTGGTTAAACTAATTACAGTCATACCAATTAGTCAAACTAATTACAGTTGCTTTAGGTTGAGCATTTTCGGGTTGCACTCCGCGGCGACCCGGAAGTAACAGAATGTGCTACTTCCGGGTTTCGCCACTCGCGCATGTGCAGATGCTCAAAATGACATCACGCACATGCGCAGAAGCAGCGAATCGCGACCCGCACACATGCAGACGTGGGTTGCGTTCACTTCAGGATGCGAACGGGGCTCCGGAACAGATCCCGTTTGCATCCAGAGGTACCACTGTGATGGAATCATCAATGGTTACTAGTGGAGGCAACAGAGGCTCAGAAGCAGTATGGCTCCCCAGCAATATACTACTGGTGGGGAACAACAGCGGCAGAGGGCCGTTGCCTTCACATCCTGCTTATAGGCTTCCCATAGGCATCTGGTTGGCCGCTGTGGGGAACAGGATATTAGACCAGACAGTCCTTTGGTTTGGTCCAGCAGAGATGTTCTTACATTGTTTGGTTACCTTCAACCATCTTACTGGATCCTATGGGCAGTGGCGTAGCATGGGGGTGCAGGGGGGGCCGGCCGCACCGGGCGCAACATCTGGGGGTTAGGGTTAGGGGGCGCAAATCCACGGGTTAGGGGGCGCAAATTACTTGCCTTGCTGACAACCCACGCTACGCCACTGCCTATGGGCCAGATTCAACTGATGAGTCCTGCTAGTGGAAGGAAGCATGCACAAGGACTTCTGCTGGTACAAGGGGCTTTTCCTCCGTCTCTTCCCCTGTGCCTCCCCCAAATGACTCAGAGGGTGGGTGGGAGAACACCCAGAACAGTGTATAGGGGGAGGAGAGGGGAAATGGTTTGTCTGGCAAGCTGAAACACTTGCACTGACTGAATGATTGCCGTAGTGCTTTGCTGAATTTCTCCCATTACATTTTCCCTTCAGGGACAGGGATATTATAATAATACCTGTTCTGATAAAGATTCCTATTACATCCTCATGCCGCTTTATTTCACTGTGTTGAAGAACAAGGGAATAATATTATACTTACTTCTCATATACAAATTCATCATCTACGCAGAAATAATGTGTGCTTGAGCTACCACTCTTTGGTTTGTGGAAGAGAATGGCAAAATAAACACGATCTGAAATTGAAAAAACAGGCATGAAACTAGTATCTGTCATGAAAGCCAATATATCTGCAAATATGTTGATCATATTTGAACTGAGTTACAGCTGCAGATATAAAAAAACCGGATATGCTCTTGTGCCAGGCAACATAAAACATTAACAGCTGGTCATGGTGGTGAATTAAGTGACCAAAATGCTATGTGTGGATGTAGGAAGCTCAGGCTCAAACCCACATTGACCTATGTCGCTCAGTGGGCGGTTTCAGGCAAAGTTCTTCCAACCTACTTCACAGGGTGGTTCAGAGACCAGAACACCGCTTAGTTTCACTGTGAGAAGGAAATCATACATTACTAAAGCCGCCCTCATGTATGCGTTTTATTAAGGGGAACAATGTGTAGAACAGGGCTGTGTGCTTCTGCAATGACACCGGCTCCACTCCAGAATCCACGCATTATAGGAATGGACATTTGCAAGAAAAAGCCTAGGCTTTTCCTCCCTCTGTGCCTCAATACCACAACATGCAGAGACTTTCCCTTGCAGATATCCACACCTAATAAGTGGACATTGTGGTGGGTCTAGAAACCCTACTCTTTAGCAAATTCCCCTTCACATCGTTTACATGCAATCAAACTTGCTTAAAATGTGTGCTTTGGGCTTTGTTTTTGTTTTGCTAAAGGCAAAGAGGAGGGGGAAACAAAGAAAATATGTTATTATTCACTTAAAAGTCTGTTTGGGTCAGAGCACAGGTCAAACTAGTGGCTTTGATCATACCCTTACGGCTATCTCTAAATTACTGGAGGAAGCATGAAATGCAACTGTGAAGGAAGAATGAGGAGGTGTTGGTTTTTTTTAAGTTCACTTTTGAATGAAAAGCAATCATTTCACAAAAACCTCTTGATTAACAAAAGCAGCACTCTAAAACATTTCCAAGCCAAACAGATGAGCATGCCAGCCTGTAGGATCCCAGTAGATTCTTTGCCAAATTGATTTAAATCAACTAGTCTTTGCCCCACTAGGAAGCCCTAGCCATTTCCAAGGGGACTTACTTCCGAGTAAATACCTGTAAGGCCGTGGTGCAACACAGTAATAAACATGTTTTCCTTGGAAGAGTCACAGGCCTTGAATTATATACATCCTAGCCTTAGAGCAGGGAAGAAAACCCTCCTGAAGTCAAGGGAGCTTACATAGCTAGGGCTGGGTTGTATTCTCAGATTCATCCGTTTTGTTCTCTTGAGGTTTCTGTTTTATTTCCACTGCAATGGGGTGTTGCACCAGCAGATTTGCTTGCTCGCGTGTGCACAGTATTTACAAACGCAGTCTACCCAGCCACCCACCCCCAAGAGCAGACAGACAGCTGCCGGCAGCCTGCAGTTTGTATCCTTTTTGCAAAGCAGCTAATAACCACAAACCACTTGCATTTAACGCCAAACAAAGACGCCAAATTTAAACGGCTTATATAAAAGACGAAGCTCGAGGAAAGGAAAGTCCAGGGCTCCTTTTGTTACGCAACGACACTCGCTGCGAGATTGTCACTTCTATCCCACCCCCGCCAAACTTCTCGCAAACAGGGTATAAACCCCAGCGGGTTGATGAAGGTGATGGATTTCTCAGAGCTAACCGGAAGAGTCCGCGACCAGAAGGAGGAGGAATATCAAGAGGAATGGAAGAAATTTAAAGATTATTTCGTTAATATGTTAAGATAACTTAAATGGAATTACTTGCGAGTAACAGATTGGCCTAGGATTTAAATATGTGATGTTGTCGAATGATAAAAGTCAAAATGAAAAGAAAGAAAGATGTTAATGGATCAAGAAAATGTTATGTGAAACTAGTTTTGGAAAACTGCTACAATGATTTATATGGAAACTCAGCCAGGGGGATTCCAGCAAGTCACCCAACAATGATAACAAAAGTGGATTTTTTACAGTTAGGATATATGTTTGTTTGTTGATTTTTTTATATATATCTTTGTCATAAATTTGGAAAACCAATAATTTTTTTTTAATTTTCAATGCAAAATCATAACAAAAATTACAAACATTGAATCCAAAATAAAAAATTTTGGGGGGAAAAATAAACCCCAGCGGGGTCTGATCCACGCCACGAGCAGCCGAGGAGTCGCCCTGCTTGCTGCCCGGCGTCCCGGGTTCACACGCTGGCCGGGAAACTTCTGCGAGTCTTTAAAGGGCCAAAAAGTCCAGCCAAAGAAACCCGCCCGCCGCCCGGCTCCGTTTCCCAAGCCTTGTTTTCCCCTCCTCACCTTTCGCCACCTCCGCGCACAGGCGAAAGTCCTTCCCGGCGTTCATTGTTTACAGGCATGAAGCGAAGGCGGGCGAGGCTGGGAGAGCCGAGGCGGAGCGCGCTGGAAATGGCTGCGGGGCCGCGGAGACAACCAAGGGCTCCTCCTCCTCGCTCCGGAAAGTTTTCCTCAAGAAACGCGCTGCGGAGCCTCCGCCGCCGCCCACCGCTCCGAGAGCGCGCCCGGTCCTAAGCCCGAGGGGTGGGGGGGACTCGCCCGGCCGCGGGGAAGCGCAGGCGACTTGAGGAGAAAAGCCACCCCCGTCGGTGAAGCGGCTCTGGAGGCCTCCCCGCCGCTGCTGCCATTGGCTGGCGAACGGGGCAGAGCCGCTCCCGCTAGCCGGAGGCAGCAGCAGCAGCCGCCCTTCGCCTTCCGAGCGGGGCACGGCCCTGCTTCCCCCAGCCCAGCAGCCGCCGCCGCCAGGAGAGCTGGCCCACGGGGGGATACGCAGTAGCCGGGCTCGCCCAGGGACTTGGCAAGCCGAGCTCCATTCCTTGGTGGGCGGCTGCGGGTGGCTCGCCTCGCCGCCTGAAGCGACGCGCAGACTTGCGCACCGCCGGCCAGAAACCTCTCCCCTCCACGACGACATTTGAGGCGCCTCGCTCGCTTTTTCCCCTCCGCGACAATATCTGAGGCAGGCTCTTGCAGCTTCCAAGGGGCCTTGGACGAAGCCACAAAACTCAAAAAAAAGCCCCCCGCCACCGCCTCTTTGCTTTCCTTGGCCCGCGCTAAACCAACGCGAATTTCAATTAAGTTAGGCAGCCATTCTGGAAACTTCTGCCTTGCTTTTCTACTGCTGGGATTTGTTGATTTGAATGTAAGCGGCTGGGGGAGTCTGTCTCATTTTTATCGCGGCCCCGTAGCCATCTTGAGTCTCCTCAGAGAAATAGGTGGGATGTGGTTTGTTCCAGACTAAAACAAGAGAGCAACAGATGGCTAAGGTTTCACAAGAGGAAACATTGGGTGTGTTTTAACAAAATAATGGGTTTTTTTTTTAAAAAAACAACAACAACAGAAGTAAGAGTTCTCATATCCCACCTTTACGCAATATGAGGTGCTCAAGGCGGCTCCCAAATACGGTGGTACCTCGGGTTACATACGCTTCAGGTTACAGACTCCACTAACCTAGAAATAGTGCTTCAGGTTAAGAACTTTGCTTCAGGTTGAGAACAGAAATCATGCTCCGGTGTCACAGCAGCAGCAGGAGGCCCCATTAGCTAAAGTGGTGCTTCAGGTTAAGAACAGTTTCAGGATTATAGTACTTAACCCGAGGTACCACTGTACCCTCAAAACATTTTAGCTGGAAGGCATTGTTGGAGAATAATGCAACAAAACACCACCACCACAAACTGGCTTATAAGTATGAAACCAAATTTACTAGAATAATAGCTAGAATAGGCTTGTAACCATTCAAGCAACAAACATACTGTACTAGGGTGCCATGTGCAAAACAAAGCCTGGAGATACTGTAAACATGGAGTGGATAAATGTACAGCTTGTATCTACAGTATCTCCAGCCTTTGTTTTGCACATGGCACCTTAGTACGGTATGTTTGTTACTTGAATGGTTACAAATCTATCTCTATTCTAGCTATTATTCTAGTAAATTTGGTTTTATATTTATAAGCCAGTTTGTGGTGGTGGTGTTTTTTTGCATTATTATTACTGTCACCACATTTGATACTTTGTGTATATTGTTTGAGAACACTCTTTCACATGCTCCAGCATAGCTTTGGCAAAAGTTGCAATGCATAAGTACAGTTTAGATTTACTTCTGTGGAACCATGCACAGGATTGCACAATAAAAGCAGGGGGCTGTGCAATTCCTAGTATGGTTCCTTGGAAGCCACACAAGAGTCTCTCTCGCAACCTCAGCCCCTTCTGTAAAATGGGGGCAAGAACCCTGATTTAATTTACAGGCGTATGGGGTGATAGGGGAGGGGTGGTACCTTTGGGGTGACTGACTTCTTTTGGGGTAGGCACTGAAGCATTTTGACTTCCCAAGCACACTCCATTGTCTCTAGAGGCAGATGTATGCCAACAACAAAGTTACAGGTTTGCTAAAACAGTTACAATATGGTTAACTTCTGAACAATTCATAGCACTGTATAAACACTAAGTATCACCTCTTTGGCACCTCAGCGTGAGCAAAGTGCTGTGCAAAACCTCAAGAGTTTTATGGTATGGCTTGCTAACGTTTCCATTTTAACGAGAGCAAAAACATAGGGAGTAATTTGCTAAGCGCACCCAGACGTTTGAACTAGCGTCCTAGTCCAATTCTCTCTCTATCAAAGCTTCCACATGTGAGCTGCTTTCCCATAAATCAGACTCCCACCTTTAAATGTAGAAAGGAGGGGAACTGATAATGCATGTTGAGATTTACAGTGCATGGATTCCCCTGGAAAAGAAAATGGCACTGGGGGGGGGGGGGTGATTCCATAGCTAGGAAATCTAATAAATGAATTGGCTTTTTGTCAGCAACAGGGAAACTGGCTTGTGTGATGCTTTGTGTTTTATTTCAAGTGACTGTCAAGTGTTTATCTCGTGTTTTTACTATTCTGCTGGGAGCAGCCCAGAGTGCCCGAGGAAACCCAGCCAGATAGGTAGGGTATAAACAACAACAACAACAACAACAACAACAACTGTTGTTATTTCAGATTAAAGAATGATGCACACATCCTGAGAAAACCTATAGCAGTATAATGCAGCAAGATGTGGTGAATTGTGACCTCAGAGGGGCACAGGGAAGCTTTCACACTATAGAACTTTACTGTGAGACTTGCCACGGATGAATGGAGTATTGCCAGGATCTGCCCTTCCTCATAGCTCATGGTGAAGATCCTAGTTTCAATTCTCAGCATTTTCTGGTAGGGCTGGAAAATATTTCTGTCTGAAACCTGGGAAGCTGCTGGTGGCCAGCAGTGATAGTACCAAGCTCAACTGATCAGTGGTCTTACTTAGAAACTTGCCTATGTTCCTAAACTTTTTATGGGGAGGGATATACCATTTGCAGACTAGGGGAGGAATGCATGTGAGATACGATACGATCATCTTTATTGTCATTGTCCCATACAGAACAATGAAATTGAAAAAAAATCTACATCAGACATTCAAAAACCAACAAGCCTGCTATCCCAGCCTGGTTAACCCTCTAAAAACTCTGATACTCCATAATTAAATATAATATACTCGCACAGAGACTACCTTACACTGCGTTTATCCAAAAATCACATTTGGATAGAAACTGTTTCTCAGGCAGCTAGTCCTAGTCTTTATAACCCTGTACCTTCTTCCAGAAGGCAGAAGCTGAAAGAGATCGTTTCCGGGGTGCATACTATCCTGCACTATCTCTGCGGCTTTCTTATGACACCTGGAAGCATAGAGGTGTCTCAATTATGAAAGCACAGCCTTTTTAGAATTACATCTTTTATTTTTCTTCACTTCTGCATGTTACACACACGTCCTCATTTTGCTGCGCATCAAAGGGAAAATCCATGGGTAAAAAGAAAACATTGTGTGCTTATTTGTTTGTAAGCTGAGGACTTGCTTCTTCCCAAGCAAGTGGCAGAATATTATGAAAGAAGTATTAGCAGTTTTAAGACGCTAATTGCAGGGTGTGGAGATGTTGTTTTAGGGTGCTAACTTTAAAGGAATGCTCATGGCAGAACATTTTAACAATTCCTTACCACACCTATTACTATGAAAGAAACCAATTGTAGAAATAATAATGTTTAAACCCTTCCATAATAGATGTGTCTACAGAGGACAGTTTCAAAGGGAGAGCCAAAAATGGACACTTTTCTTTAGGAGGGGGTCAATGTTTTACAGTTTCTTCAGATATCAAATATTTGTTTTAGCATGCTAACTGAAAAGTACTGCAACTCGCTTTATATACCATACCAAAAGCTAAAGGTTTGGCACAATCACAATCTCTTTCATCATTACAACCACCTTCTTAATGACTACTCTGAGTAACATCACTATTTCTGTTTTAGTTATCCAAGATAACTTGCCCAAGGTCTCTGTTCTCAAGTAATGTCACAGCACTCAGGGATCCAGGGTCCATACTAAAAAAGTAAGTGACTTTAATGCATTTACTGAAGTGCAGATGTAAGCTACAGTGTTTTTGATAACTATCACAACATTGATAAAATGGTATATGACCCTACCTTTGCCCATTAAGATACATTCTACTTCCATAGTGCAACACACCTGAAGCCTAAGAGGAACAAATAGTTACATTCCTTATTTCACTAGTCACTCTTTCATTTTGCATCCATCCACAACTAATTCTGAAAGTTCTTTAATTTTGTTACACATTTGGGAAGAGCTCCAGCTCATTTTGTGCCTTTGAGACTTCAGCACTTCTGTAAAGCAGTTATCAATATTTACAGGGTAAGTGCTGCAGTTAAGAGAGTGACTAATGGGTGTCATGAGAAAGCCTTGTAATAATCAGGACAGACACTTAAAGAGCAATATCCTTGAGTTATGGAACACTTTGTACTAAGTAAATATTCACAAATGGGAAATCCACTCTGACCCAAACCTGAGCACACTTAATTCAGCAATAAGCCTCACTCAGTACACTGGATGTACTTCAGAGTAAGGGTGTATAGGATCGGGCTCCATGTTTTTTGGGAAGGCCAAGACTGTCAATATTAAAAGACTTCTTAGCCCTCTTCTTCTTGGGGGAAGGAACCACCAAATATTTTGGTGTACTTGAGGTTTAGTTAGGATCTACACAGGTCATTTTCCTTTTCTTTCTGTATGTTACCTGTTCCATACATATATTTTCAAACCCTTGTAAAAAGCCCCACCAGCTGCAATATAACTCAGCATTCTTCACAGCAATGCCCAGGCTTCTACAATTTACATCCATTTTTAAATGGTCAGTCAAAATTTGCCCATTGATTTCAGCAAAATGGTTCTTATTTTGCAACTCGGGTGACTTGCTGTAAGTAGATTTGATCAGATCAGGGTCTCCAGCCTCCTTGTCCTCTGTGCCACCAGTTCTGGTTCCTCTGAAAACCAGGTACATTTGCCTCTGTTGATGAAAAGATGCCCTCTAGGCTGCAGCTCCAGCTTGGATGGCCTAGGTAGGATAATGATGCCTGGCACATTCCTAGTCCAAGAAAGCAGATTTCAGAGGAGGTATCTTTCTGCCTTTCCTGCCAGATGTGCTTGTGTACTTCAGGCAAAGCTCAGAATTGCATCCTTTGCTCATGTTGCTGTTACGGAAGTACGAGTCTTTTGCAGACAAAGAATTCTTACAGGGATAGAAGGTTGGAGCTGTGATTTTTTTTTTTGTGGCACAGGGCTCTCAACCATGTACTTAAATAGTAAAGGTAAATTCTGATAGGCCCAGGATGATTCCTCTCATGTGGAGGAGCTTTATGAAGGCATGCTGATATGTGTGTGGAGCCCTTTCTCGTGTGTTGAAGAAAAAGATGGTGAGAGGTGGAGCATAGCTGCTGGGTGCATAGGTCAGGGGGCTAGCCCTTGGAGCCCCATGACCCCCTTACACATCCTTTGAATGCCTGAGGAGGTCACATGAACATTCCTTTATAAACTGATGTTGATCTCCTCTGAACCATGTGGTGTATCCTACAGAAACCAAGGGGAGCAATAGTATCTTGCTGTGTTATCATTTCAAAAGCCCATCTTAACAGCTTACTTCAACATATTAGGCAAGAGGCCAAGACGGAGGCAAACTCTGCAGTGAGCAAAATGCATTTGATCCAATATTAAAAGGCCTTTAAGATAGTGCTCAGAGCAGTCTGCAGTCTGTGACACAGGGTGGCTGCCTGCAGTCTTTTGGTAGGTGACACAGGGAGGCTACCAACAGGCAGTGCAAGTCAAGATGCCTCTGGTACAAATCTTGACATGGTTTACATATTTAGGAAGGCCATTCTCAGCCTCCCCCTATCAATAGTAGAAGGATAATACTGGTCCTTCATACAAAGCGATTGTAGATGTGAAATACCGTATTTTTTGTGCTATAAGACTCACTTTTTCCCTCCTAAAAAGTAAGGGGAAATGTGTGCGCGTCTTATGGAGCGATTGCAGGCTGTGCAGCTATCCCAGAAGCCAGAACAGCAAGAGGGATTGCTGCTTTCACTGTGCAGCAATCCCTCTTGCAGTTCTGCCTTCTGAGATTCAGAATATTTTTTTTCTTGTTTTCCTCCTCCAAAAACTAGGTGCGTCTTGTGGTCTGGTGCGTCTTATAGAGCGAAAAATACGGTAATTTGAGCAAAAGCTGCAGATCGCCCCCTTTAGAAATGCACTGGCTGGTCCCTTTCTAGTCCCAAAATCAAAACAACAAACACTTAGAGCAGGCTTCCTCAACCTCAACCCTCCAGATGTTTTGAGACTACAATTCCCAGCATCCCTGACCACTGGTCCTGCTAGCTAGGGATCATGGGAGTTGTAGGCCAAAAACATCTGGAGGGCCGAGGCTGAGGAAGCCTGACTTAGAGGAACAGGGGAGAATCTTAGAGGAGCAAGGGAGGGCATCTAGCTAAAGCGTATAGGATACAGAAGCCAGCTTTCATTGTCTGCAGCAAAAGTAGCATGTTTTGATGCCAAGTGATGCAGATTAGCCTCTTAGAAGCATCCCCTTGAAAAGCTAAACAACTGGGGTTGCTTTGTGCACCCTGTTATAGGAAAAACGATTGATTGATTGATTGTCAAAGGGATCTCTTCAGAGAATGTCTGGGTTGCACTCAACTGACATTTCATCACCAGGTTATAGGGGAAGCAGTTCATGAACCTTTGGATTAGATGGCCCTTGGGTCTCTTCCAACTCAAAGATTCTATGATTCTATGACTTTGTGACTTCATTTAATAAACTCAGATGCCACAGGCAAGAACCCAGCCTTAGGGGTACAGCTGAACTTGGGTTTGAACTTAGAAGTTCAAAAATAAATGTGAAAAGGGAACCTTCATGCGCTGATTATTTATAGTCTATTAGCAAGATGCCCTTTTCCCCCCAGCTGAAAGGGAAATGGCTTGACTTTCCAAAAATAGCAAAATAAGTATTGATAAATTTAGGCCGTTGGGTACCATTTCATTTACAGATTCCTAGTCAAATCAAAGTTCTTCTTTTGCATCAGATTTGTTTTTGGATTCTGGAATAACTTATGTCAGGGAGCATGCTGCTGAGCGACATGTATTGGGATTATCACGGAGACACACTTTCCCTGTCCATCATTGCAATCTTCTATTACCAGCTCAACACCAAGAAAAATCAGAGACATATTCTCAGGACATGTGCAAAGTCCCAGCTATACTGAGCCTTTTTGTAACATTTATTCTGACACAGAAGCAATCAGAGTGAATTTAACTCTACACACATAAGAGTCATGCATTACTTAGGCCAGGGGTCGGCAACCTAAGGCCCATGGACCACAAGCGGCCCATGGGGGTCATTTAACTGGCCCATGGACCCTCGCTGCCCGCTCAGTTGGCTCCCATGCACCGTGCTAAACCAGTGTAGAGCAGAGACCACCTTTCGCGATGCTGGCCGGCTTCCCATTGGCTGCAGGAAGCTCCTGTAGCCAATGGGAAGCTGTGCATGCCTCCTCCGCAATGGAAAGAAAATAGCGCATGAGTGCGGAAATAGCGCATGTGTGTGCACTCGTGCGCATACTCTGGCCCACCGCGGCATCTGCGGGACTGTGGCCCAAGCCACAAAAACTTTGCCGACCCCTGACTTAGGCTCTCCCAAACTGAACAAAAACCACTAGCTATATACTATGGCCTGCCAAAGGATTTGGCACACAGACATACAATCTTTTTTTTTTCTTTTTTGTGTGATGTAAAATAAGCAGCAAAATGGGCATACCTAGCCCATGGCTGCTGTGCGGAATGTTGATCACAACTTATCTAGGCCTGTCACAAGATCAGACTGACATAACAAATGACCTTTTTATTTGGACAGGACCAAGTCACTTTTAAGTGTCGGTACGCCCATTTGAAGAAGTGCTGTAAATATCCAATGCAGAAAATATCCGTAGTAAACATTGTACTACCATGAACAAACAATGCAAAGCCCTGTAAATGAAAACAGAACTTTCCACCCAAGCAATGCAGAGAGAGAGAGAGAGAGAGAGAGAGAGAGAGAGAGAGAGAGAGAATGCTGTGAGTAAATAATGCCTGGGTTTTTCCGAAAATTGTTTTGGGAATTTAATTCACAGACTGTTACTTATTGTTGTTACTAGCCATTTGTGCAGCATCACTTTTAAGAGGTAATGTGCTTTACAATTATCTCCCACATGCCTTGCATCCCTTTTCAGAAAGTGAGTGACATTCCTGTTCTATGGATGGACAACTGGAGAGACCTGACCAAGACAAGAGTTTACAACCAGGCTTTAATTTTCTGAAAAGGTTCCAGTATATGTAACATATATCAGGGATCTGAAACCAACTGCACTTTCTAAGCCCTGTGTTTATTAGCATGCATAAAACAAGAGCATGTTGAGAACATAATAGATGAAACAGCCCTCAGATGTTCCTCCATCATGTTATCCCGCAAAGTGGGGGCTTACAAAGAACTGGGGAAATGAAGGGAGAGAGAGAAATGTTAAAAACCAATAGTATTAGACTGGGCACTAGGAACACTGGGACTAGAATGAGCAGCTTATTGCTTATCCAGGCCTGAGCCTCAAGAGCCTAGCACTATGGTCCAATTGCCTTACAACCTACCCATTGCTACAAACATTTTTCCTTAGGCAAACCTAGCCAGACATGCAGTTGTTGACATACATTGATCTCTTTTAAAGCTAATCTTAATTGTTTTAAATTTTCTAATTGCTTTAAGTGTTTTTCATTGATAGTTTTAATATCTCTTGCAAACCACCAAGAGGTTCTATTACAATCAAGTAGTATAAACATTTTGTTAAATAAAAAATAAAGCACCAAGGAGTTTGGGGCTTCAAAAGCCCTACATGATTTAAAATATCTAGCTCTAAGCAATATGCTATTCATAACTCTTGCAATATTTATATGGGCATTTACATGTACCATTGATTACATGCTGTTCATAAAAATCAAAACATTATTTATACCCTCTTTCAAAGAACAATAAAAGTGGAAGGATAAGAAAACACAAAGCTAGCTGTCAACAGCAAATTCGATTCAGCAGCTATAAGCAGTCCAAAGTTTAGATAGAAAAAGGCTTTTAAGACTTTGGGTGGAAATAAAAGCTACAACAGCAGTTTAAGGGATCTTTTAATGCCACATCCTTAGTTATGTTGTATTCCTAATATTTTGTATTTCCCCCTCATGTTTGATTTCCACATCCACAATGCAATATTATATTGAATTCAATCCTTCACTGCTTTCTTGCAAGAAGATAAAACAAATAGGTGCATGGTGCTGATAAAGCACATTTCCTGGACTCAAAAGATTTTCAGTTTAACTGTAGTGAAAACTTGTGCAATTTTTCATCATCTAGATGAAGCCTTCTCAATATAAGTTCCATTTTATACCCAGGACTCGGCTATACAGCTGCAAATAAAACGTTTTGGGTGTGTGCATTATACAAATGTGACACTAGATGGCAATGGTGAGCTAAGGCAAATTCAATATATTTTTCAAATCATTTCCCTCCCAAAAAGCATTTTCACAACATTTTTTATATGTGTGTAGATTCCACCCAAGATGCAGAGACATGCTGAATTTAAATGCTTTGTATGTTAGATGGGTTAAATTGAGTCAACTGAACTCATGATTGCAACATTGATTTAAAACTGCCAAGGAAAATGTTTACATCAAATCACTGGTTTCAGCCTAATTTTCCAACTTATATTTTTCTTCAACAAGCCCACACAATAATTGGCTGAAATGATAATCAAAGCAGTATGCATTTATAACTAAGCAGAGCCTTTTAATTACTAAGGAGTATAATCTGAAATCTCTAGGTACATTAGTCTTCTAGGCTTTTGCACTGCAGAATTTATATTTGCTTAGAGACAGAGGAACAACGGTGAAATTGGCTCTCTTTGCACCCATATAGGTGCAAGGAAGATCACTACTTGAAGAATAAGACCCAAACTACATTGCTATTTAAAGTGCTCTTCTGATCACTTGGGAATCTTGCCACACAGGTCATGGCTTCAGTTTTCAGATATCATGGGCTGCATCCAGATAATTCTGCACACAGAACAGGGCTTTCCCACCTCTTTCTTTCTTTAGCTCCCTGCTGCTCCTAAGGGTTGGGGGAACCTATTTAGAATGGCACAGGATCGGGTTATAGAGGGGAAATCTGCAGAAATCAAGGCAATCCCCTGTGTGTGGGGAAAACTGCCATTGATTCATGCAAGCAGACCTTTGGGTCTGTTCTCATGAGTCTAAACTTTCATACATGTTTCTTACTTTCAGAGTTTCACTGAAATGACTGTAATTGAAGGCTCAATACAGCCGAATGTGTGTTAACATCCAATTTAAACTAAAATTAGCTTCTTTGTTTTGATTTTTAAAAAATCCACTCCATTTTGTGCAGATAAATTATGTATGCATCAGATCAGAACAATACACAGCGTTTCCAGGAAAAAGCTGGAGGAAAAAGAAAGCAGATCAATCAAATAAAGCAGAGATGCTGTTCAGTAGTAGTTTGCTGGCGGCCTTTGATGATTCCCCATCTATCCAGCATGACAGGCTGAGACAGAAGAGCAACCATGTGAGTGAAAAGAACCTTGAGTGTTATTCAATTCCAGAACCCTGCCCAAGCCTTCGTTTGCCTCTTTAAAATATGTTTTGTAACCATGGTCAGAATGTAGATTCAAAAAAATTTTTTTGCCACAAGCTTTCTATACTACCCTTCAGCAAAAATGGCTGTATGGTGGTTTACAAAAACAAGGTAGTATGAAAACAATAAAGCCTAAGAAATAGAAACAAAAAATAATAGTCCTCATCAGTTACATAACTTACAGCATTATGAAAAGGGGACTTCCAATCTATCAGCCTCTAAAAGCCCGGCAAAAAGGTGTTTGTTTACCTGGCTTCTAAAAGAACATAAGGGAGGGCATTCTGCAGATTATAATTTTTGTAGGTGTATTATATTATTATACTGTAGGTATAATTTTATGTACAAACATATATACACACAATAAAATGTTGAAATCTAAAACATGCAGATGGAGAATCATGTTGTGATTCATAAGGTTAAGGCATCTCTTAACTAGAAAAGAGGAATTTCAGCCTACCATTGTTTTAGAATGTTTACACTGATGTGATGGCCTGTGTAGTGCCATATTGTAATATATCTATAATATATCTACAAGTGGAAATGTTTACCTGGATTCTGCCCCAACAAACAACTAGTGCAGGAAGGTATGCAATGCAACTTCCGGATCCTTTTCTCTCCTCTCTCCATGCAACCCCTAAATCTGTTCTGGGTCCCACCCCCCGCCCCCACTTTCAACCCACCAGACTTAGGGGTCACCCAAAAGTCTTTGTGCTAGCGGAACTCTTTAGCTGGATACTGTCCCTCAGTGGCGTAGCGTGGGGAGTGCAGCGGGGGCCGGACGCACCGGGCACAACAACTGGGGGTTAGGGTTAGGGGGCGTAAATCCACAGGTTAGGGGGCGCAAATCCACGGGTTAGGGGGTGCAAATTACTTCCCTTGCCCCGGGTGCTGACAACCCACGCTACGCCACTGCTGTCCCTGGGTTTGCATCTCTCTGCTCAGCCATGAAACTCCCTGGGTGATGTTCAGCAAGTCAATTGTTTCAGACTAACCTACCTGACAGGGTTGCTGAGTAGATGAAATGGGCAGAGTCTTCTGTGACTGTACTTAACTGTCAGGGGTCCTTTACCTTTACCTTTTTAAAAATATACTGTACTGAGAAGCTTAGAACTACTGCATTACTCGGAAGAGTGCTACAGAGTCCTTCCCACCGTAATGACCACCAAGGTGAACAAGGGTCTGGAAAGCAAGCCTTATGAGGAATGGTTGAAGGAGCTGGCTATGGTAAGTCTGGAAAAGAGGAGACTGAGTGGAGATATAATAGCCATATTCAGATATCTAAAGGGCTGCCACGTGGAAGATGGAGCAAGCTTGTTTTATCCTGCTCTGGAGGGTAGGACTTAAACAAAATTACAAGAAAGGAGATTCTGACAAAATGTGGCCAGCTGTCATGGATGCTTTCGCTGAGATTCCTGCATTGCAGGGGGTGGACTTGATGACCCCAGAGGTCTCTTCCAACTCTACACTTCTATGAAGTAGGGAGCTAGTGACAAAGCAACCTGGAGGTCCTTTTGCCCAGGATTTGTATCATCAAGACAGTTTTGAGTCATGTTAAGCTTCCCATAAGCACCCATTGAACAGGCAACAATAAAGAGGTCTTGTTTATCCTACACAGGCACACCGACTCTGCGGAGGCAGCAATTTCCCCCAAGGGCTCATAACTAGCTGCAGGAGGGGAAAAGACAGTCCCCCCCCCACTATCTCTATACAAAAGGCAATGCACAGAATTCTAAGATTTGATCAGAAATCAGGATAACACCCACTCTTCCTGATACTCCTCCTCCAGGAAGAGTGGATTAAATTGAATGATTACTTAGTTAAATATGTTAAGTTAAATTAACTGAAAACAGCTTGCAGATACTTACTTGGCTTAGGATTTTATTTATGTTAAGTGATGAATTAATATGTTTAATTTCATAAAGCGAAGATCTAAGGATGTTAACGTTTAAGTTCAATTTTATAAGAACTGTGATTTGGAAAACCATCAAAAGGACATGCAATGAAATCCAACCATGGGGAAGCAAGGAAGTCACTTAACAAGGTTAATAATTTTCAATAAGGCTATCATTTATGTTTGTTTGTCTTATGTGTTTGTTTGTTTATACTGTTGTGAAAACCAATAAAAAAATTTTTTGGGGAAAAAGAAGAAATCAGGATAACACCAGGGGGTGGGGGTGGAGGAGAACGTCTGACCTATTTGCATTCGGAGGCAACAACAACAACAACAACAACAACAACAACATTGAGAGGGGATCGGGAGCTCCCTCGTGCATCAGATTTTCAATCCCAAGGGATCGCGGGTAGCGCGCAACGTTTGGAGACGCGAAGGAAGCCCGGGCATTGTTTACCCCGCGCGCGGACGCAAAGGACAACAACAACATTGAGAGGGGATCAGGAGCTCCTTCGTGCATCAGATTTTCAATCCCAAGGGATCGCGGGTAGCGCGCAACGTTTGGAGACGCGAAGGAAGCCCGGGCATTGTTTACCCCGCGCGCGGACGCAAAGGAGAGCCGCGGACGCCGCGCATCCGGGCGAGAAATCCGCGCCGCGAAGTAAACTCGGGAGGCCGATTTCCAAGCGAGGGAGGCGGATCTGCGAGTCCCCCCCACCCCCGGTTGCACCCATCCCAACACACCCCCAAAAACAGCCGCCCCATCCCAACACGCCCACCCCTCTCCCCGATCCGCACCTGTGATCTGCAGGTAGAGCTCTCTCCGGAGGGGCCGCGGCGCCGGCTCATCCGCCTCCAGGACAGCGGGCAGCGTGGCCGAGCTGCGCGTCTTTTTGACGGCCGGCGGCGGCGGCGTGTCGGGCAGGCTGGCCGGGGCCGAGTTTCGCCGCCCGCCCGCCGCCGAGGTCTTCCGCTTCATGGCGGCGGCGGAGGAGGAGACGGCGGCGGCAGCGCACCGGCGCTCATCCCCGCCGCTTACCCCCCTCGCGGGGCTCACGCAGCCCAGCGGGAGCAGGAGGCGGCGGGCGGCGGGACGCGCCGGCGGCCGTCTCGGCCAGAAGCGCCGCCCCGCTCGGCTCCCAACCGGCCGCGGGCCGCTGCTGCTGCTGCTGCTGCCGCTCCCGCGCTCGGGCGCCGCTCCCGCCTCATTCGGGCGCTCCCTCCGCCCGCCCGGCGCTCATTGGCCCGGGAGGCGTGACGCCATAATCCCCCAGGCTCGGCCCCGGTGATGTCATAGTGAGAGACGCCTGAGCACCTGCGTCTGGTGGGGGGGGGGGTCAAGGCGACAAAGGGGCCTCGACATTCCTCTTTTTCTGTCCGCGCATTCGTATAGAATAGGGGTCAGCAAACTTTATTTTTTTTCAAAAAAAAAAAATATTGGTTTTCACAACATTATAAACAAACACATAAGACAAACAAACATAAATCATAGCCTTATTGAAAATCGCACTTATTAACATTATTAAGTGACTTCCTCGCTTCCCCTTGGTTGAATTTCATTGCATGTCCTTTTGATGGTTTTCCAAATCACAGTTCTTATAAAATTTGAGTAGTTTAAAAGTTTAAAGATTATTTACAGAAATACTGCAAAATTAATGAATGTTAAAAGAATGGTGGAATGAAGTTATATGGCTTTAGTAGAAACGTTATAAGGATTTAAGTATAAATAGATTAATAGAATATTATAGGTAAAATAAGGTTAGAATGTGTTAAGATAATTATAGGACCGAAAACAGAGGAAGATGGAAAGGAATTGCTGAAATAATTGATAGAAGTGGAATGCAGAAAGGGAGGTGTGAGGAGGTCGGTGAAATAAGTGAATGAAAGATAAGATATTGAAACTGTTTGAGTGTTTTAAATTGTTTTTGTTTGGTTTTGTTAGTTTAATGTGTTAGTGTTATGTAGTGTTTTTGTGTTGTATTGCTTTTTTGTTTTTGTTTTTGTTTTGTAGTGTTTAAATTGTTCAAAAAGTAATAAATATTATTTAAAAAAAACATAAATAAAACCCTAAGCCAATTAAGTATCTGCAAGCTCTTTTCAATTAATTTAACTTATTTAACTAAGTAATCATTAAATTTTATCCACTCTTCCTGATACTCCTCCTCCTTCTGGTCGCAGACTCTTCCGGTTAGATAGGCTAGCTCCGAAAAATCCATCATCTTCATCTGCCATTCTTCTATCGTTTGTAATTCTTGGGTTTTCCACTTTTTAGCTAACAGAATACGAGCGGCAGTTGTGGCAAACAAAGTAATTTAACATCTTTCTTGGGCAATTCCAAACCTGTTATTCCAAGAAGGCCTCCAGTTTCTTTATAAATGTATATTTCAACATTTTTCCCCAATTCATTATAAATCGTTTCCCCCTTTTTCAGCAGGGGGCCGGTCCACTGTCCCTCAGAACCTTGTGGGGGCCCGGACTGTATTTTGAAAAAAGAAGAACGAATTCCTATGCCCCACAAATAACCCAGAGATGCGTTTGAAATAAAAGCACACATTCTACTCATGTAAAAACAAGCTGATTCCCGGACCATCCGCCAGCCAGATTTAGAAGGCGATTGGGCCCGATCTGGCCCCTGGGCCTTAGTTTGCCTACCCATGGTATAGAAAGCTATTGGCTGGCGTCCTGGCAGCCAAAGAAATCATATATAATTGTAGAGTTGGATGGGTTCTCCACCCCACAAGGGTCATCCAATCCAACCCCCTGCAATGAGGAGTGTGCTGTTGCCCTCAGGTGCCTGGAAGCATTCCTCATAATTTCCATGGCGTTCATGTCACAAACAAGGCATCAGTCTGAATTGTTCGTAGCTCGCCCTCCATTCCTCCTATTCATAAGCACATCAACATATAATGCTCACTCTCTCTGCTCCCTTTTAGGATATGTCTGCCATCTGCTGGATATTAAAATGCTATGTTTTCATCTCATTTCCAAGCATCAGAGTTTAAAAATTCAAGCATAAATGCTGCAAGGATAACTATGCTTGTTACAGCAAAAATAAAAATGAAAAGCAGTCTTGTGGCGTCTTTAAGGAACAGAGCAAACTTCCATCAGATGCATAAAAGGCCCTCATGGGTACACAGAAAGCAATGAAGACATAAAAAATGGGGCCAACCAGTCTTAATGTGGAGTCACTAATTTTCTGGAATTTCTATGCAAAATTCAAGCAGTGTGCATCTGGTGATTCCACAATCACCCTAGCTTAGCCAGGAAGAAAGTATTATACCAATTATGTTGCTTTAGGCGCCGTTATTGGTGCCAAATTACCCTGTGGCTTTTGCTGCAATGGACTTAACAAAGCAGCACCTCTGGAACAGAGGAAGCAGCCTTAGACCAAGTGAAGCTGTTGGTCCATATAGCTCTGCTGCATTGGGTGACCAGCTGCAGATCTCTGGGAGTTCAGATAGGAGTCTTTCTTTCCAGCCGTACCTGATGGATGGATTGGACCTGGGGGCTTTATCATACAAACATGTGCTCTGCCACTGTGCTATATCCTGTGCATAACGACAAACATTTGAGTTTGCAGAGAAATGTCAGGCATTTAACCCTATTGTTTACGTTTTTTAAGGACCCACGTACCTACAGGACTGCCTCTCCTGGTATGCCAAAATATAGTCCGGCCCCCCCCAAGGTCTGAGGGACAGTGGACCTGCCCCTTGCTGAAAACGTTTGCTGACCCCTGTGTGTATTGTACTTTAATTTGTTGGAAGCCGCCCAGTGTGGCTGGGGGAACCCAGTCAGATGGGTGGTATATAAATCATAAATCATATTCTTCTTATTATCCTTTTCTACAAGCAGCAACATTCACTTTACTGTATTGCTGTATGGGTGCCCAATTTTCACTTCGTGTAAAGTAGTGACAGAGGGCCCTGCCTTATTCTTGCACGTTACTGATAGCAATGTAAATAGAAGGAGAAATGCTATTTAATATGTAGTGCAAAATCAGGTCTCAGGTCTCAGCAAGCACCCCTCTCAAATAAAAACTGACTAACAAGATTTATCCCACACATGGCATGCATATTTTGTGCTATCCTTCCTTGTATTTTCCATGGTGAATCTGTTGAATAGTGGGTAGACATGGCAGACGACACAGCGATTTCTCCAAAGCAGCTCTTTATTTTGTAAGCTGGAACAGAACTGAACAGCAAACAGCTCAGCCGGCCTGCTTTTATAGGCTGTCAACATTGTAGCAACAACAACCCAGGGTTTCCCGCCTAAAATAACTGACGTGGACCTGAGTGAAAACTATCTACAGTATCCCCCTGCTGGCCCAGGGTGAGAACTTCAGTACATAACAGAGTCCACCCATTATTTTCTATTGAACCCTCTGGGGACCAAATTGGGCAAAAAGTATGAAAGTTCCTAGCCCTAAATGCTTACATGGAGTACAATATTTGATGTTACAGGTTTTCCTAACCCCCTCTCCCTCCGCAATGCAGAAGTTTTAACTCAAGGTCTGGAAGTAATTCCTTATATAGTTCTGGGGGACAGGACACAAAATTACTTAGTTGTCTACTACCCACTGAGTCCATGTCAATATTCTTGAAGAGGACTCCAGAGTCTCCACCCCTGGGTCCAAATCATAACCATTTTGTTTTGACTCATCGAAGAAGCTGTTTTACAGACAGTAGAAATTTACATTTTTATTTGATCTGTAGAAAAATATGTCCTTTTATTAAGTCACTGTGAGACAGGGGTTCAGAAGACAGAACTCACTAATAATAATAAAGGTTGTGATGGAATAAAACCTATACACTGTGTATACCAAGTATATTTTTATGCAAGTTTAAACATCACTCTTTTTTGTTAAAACACATCACAACTTAACTTTGTGTTCAATGAAACAATAAAGTGTGACGTCCATTTTTACCCACCGGAAACCGAAATATTCAGTATCCAGGAATCTTCCAATGTTACAGCAACCTCACCCAAAATTATTTGCTGAACACACTGTTGACATGTATCGTTTACATGGATGTACTCGCCCCATGGATTTTTTTCTTCTTTTTGACAAAGTCACACATCAATAACTGGAGATCTGTTGCCGAAGTTTACTGCTTGAACTCCAGCAAGTTGCAAAACAGTGTTAATGGGGACATGGTCCAACCTGTTCTGGTCAAGGTGCACATGGTGGATTTCATTCCCTGGGGGGTGGAAAAAAATAAGCCTGTTACTGCCTATCTACAAAATACTGCTACCAATACAGTGGTGCCTCGCAAGACGAAAAGAATCCGTTCCGCGAGTCTCTTCGTCTAGCGGTTTTTTCGTCTTGCGAAGCAACCCTATTAGCGGTTTAGCGGATTAGCGCTATTAGCGGTTTAGCGGCTATTAGCGGCTATTAAAGGCTTAAGGGATTAGCGGATTAGCTGCTAAAAGGCTATTAGCAGCTTAGCGCCTTAGAAAAAGGGGGTGGGGAGCGAAAAAAAATCTCAAGAATCGCAAGACATTTTCGTCTTGCGAAGCAAGCCCATAGAGAAATTCGTCCTGCGAAGCACATTGAAAAACGGAAAACCCTTTCGTCTAGCGGGTTTTCCGTCTTGCGAGGCATTCGTCTTGCGGGGCACCACTGTATTCACAATCACCTGTCTTTACAGCCAATGCGGTCTGGTGCCTTGGGTGTCGGATATGTGAGCTGGTTGTTCATATTCTCAGAGCCGTCCTTCCCATACGGCTTAGTGGTTCGTTGCGCCAGAACGCCGGCCTCTCAGGGGTGCCCCAGCGAGAGGGGGAGCTGTGCGGCTTTGCCAGCGGCCTCCCCTTTCCCTGCACGCCTGCCAGCTGTGCCCCATCAAACATATGGCTGGCGAGCGTGCAGCTTGCCTCCCAAGCCTCTGCGGGGATTGCTCTCCGGCAGCGGCATGGGGGAGAGTTGCGCACCCCCCCCCCATGGCTGGCAGTGCGCAGCTTCACCCCCCCATCCATGGTAATTTGGGGGTCCTGAGTGGATATTTGCACACCAGCATATTCTATATCAGCTATGGATATTTTTTTTGGCGGGGGGAGTACTTTCCAGATGACAAAACGCCCCATTTACTGATTACTATACTCCAATTATGCTGCAGGGGAAGAGAAATTGAGATTAAGTGTTGCTACATCAGCACAATGACCGTCATATACAGTGGTACCTCGGGTTAAGAACTTAATTCGTTCTGGAGGTCCGTTCTCAACCTGAAACTTTTCTTAACCCGAAGAACCACTTTAGCTAATGGGGCCTCCCACTGCCGCCGTGCCGCTGGAGCACGATTTCTGTTCTCATCCTGAAGCAAAGTTCTTAACCTGAGGTACTATTTCTGGGTTAGCGGAGTCTGTAACCTGAAGCGTCTGTAACCCGAGGTACCACTGTATGCGCTCAAACTAGGAGCGGAGGGGAGAAACCAGAAAACTTCCAAACAGCACAAAACACGCCCCCCCCAATAACCACAGAAAACGCCACCAAAGCCCACCAATCAAGGACTGTGCTGTTGATGACACCCACATGCAACCCACTCACAACAACGAACTTGCAGCAATGTAGGCATGTCCCCAGCACAACTCCCTGTACCACAAAACAGGAGGTTTCCTCCCACTGCCGCACGTTCAAATCTCCCCCAGCTGGAGAGCTCGGTTGGTTCAAGAGTAGTGCGGATTAATGCCAAGTTTGCAGGTTTGATCCATGCAAGGGACAGCTGTATATTCCTGCACTGTGGGTGGGGGGTTGGACTTCCAACTATCTAGCATCATTTCTTGAGCGTAGCACATTAAGAGAAGGAAGGAGAGGTCGCACAACAAAATAACCACATAGCACCAGGGCCAAGACAAAAAGAAGACCCATTAACGTCATTGATAGTTGTGAAGTGGGGAAGAAGAAGAGTTTGGATTTGATATCCCGCCTTTCACTCCCTTTAAGGAGTCTCAAAGCGGCTAACATTCTCCTTTCTCTTCCTCCCCCACAACAAACACTCTGTGACGTGAGTGGGGCTGAGAGATTTCAGAGAAGTGTGACTAGCCCAAGGTCACCCAGCAGCTGCATGTGGAGGAGTGGGGAAGCGAACCTGGTTCCCCAGATTACGAGACTACCGCTCTTAACCACTACATCACACTGGAGGGCACAGATTGGCTGCTCTCCCTCCACCCATTAAATCCATGCTATCTGGTGGTAGCATGTTTATCTGCTAAGTTCCTTAAGTGTGTGCATGTGTGAAATCTTAATGATATGAAGAAAAGGAGACAAGTGCTCGGACACTTTTCATCAGTATATCCAGGAGCACAAATGCATCATGTAAGCAGAACCAAGGCAAAGGTTAATTTTAACAAACAGCCTTACCTGGACCTAAAATCAAAGTGCCTCCCTGCTGAGCTGGATCGCCTTGAAAATCAAATGCAGGGCTCGTCATTGCTCTCCACATGCTCTTGATGCTTCCTGACAGCAGGTTGGATTTTACATGAGGACTTTGCACTGAAATGATGATATAGAAGAGAATGTGTACTTTGCATGAGAAATTAAGTTTGCTCTGCAGATCTTGCAAGCATACCTGGCTACAATCTATGCACAGTTTTGTGCAAGTCAGTCAGTTGGAATTATTATTATTATTAATAATAATTTATTATTTATTCCCCCCCCCCCCCCCATTCTGGGCGGCTTCCAACAAAATATTAAAATACAGTAATCCATCAAACATTAAAAGCTTCCCTAAATAGGGCTGCCTTCAGATGTCTTCTAAAAGTCTGGTAGTTGTTGTTCTCTAAATGTGCTTAGGAGAGAGCAAGACATTTGACTATCCAATAAGAAAACGGAAGTGATCGGACTGAGGAGGAAAAGCAGAAATTTCTCTACTCATAAACCAACAACAACAATGGGCTTTTCCTTCTAAGGCCAGCTACCTTCCCAGCCAAGCCTAACAATGCAAACCTGTCTTTGTGCTTACTCCGAAGTCCCAATGGGACTTAAAGGTAAAGGTAAAGGGACCCCTGACCATTAGGTCCAGTCATGACTGACTCTGGGGTTGCGGTGCTCATCTTGCTTTATTGGCCGAGGGAGCTGGCATACAGCTTCCGAGTCATGTGGCCAGCATGACTAAGCCACTTCTGGTGAACCAGAGCAGCGTGCGGAAACGCCGTTTACCTTCCCGCTGGAGCGGTATCTATTTATCTATTTATCTACTTGCACTTTGACATGTTTTCGAACTGCTAGGTTGGCAGGAGCAGGGACCGAGCAACGGGAGCTCACCCCGTCGCGGGGATTCAAACCGCTGACCTTCTGATCAGCAAGTCCTAAGCTCTGTGGTTTAACCCACAGCGCCACCCGCTTCCCAGGGCT
The DNA here is from genome assembly GCF_965153285.1 of Podarcis tiliguerta. NCBI lineage: Eukaryota > Metazoa > Chordata > Lepidosauria > Squamata > Lacertidae > Podarcis > Podarcis tiliguerta. Next base: position 9,544,201 of record NC_139544.1, read on the forward strand.
TACTACCTAATAATACCTAATGGGACTTACTACCTAATAATTGTTTAGGATTGCAGCCTTCCTCTCTTGTTCAGTTTTCAAGTAGGGCGACTTATGCGAGAATAGGAATCTAACGCAGACTGCTAGAAAAAGTATTACGTAAATTGTTTCTCTGTAAGCCCTACAGTCCCAATGATCCATAGGGGAGCAAAACCAGATGCAAGGTTATCGCAAAGCACTGCAGCTATGAAGGGTCATTCTGCATATATTTAAGCTCTAATTGGATTGTCACAGACTGAATTTTTCCCCATTCAGTTGTCATTTAAGTCCAAGCTTAAAACACACACGCCCTCTACACACATGTTGATATATAATCCATCAACAGAAGATCACACTGCTTTTATGCTTTCCTCCTTACCTGGGTTGCACAGCAGCACCCTTGAGACGGCAGCGATAGCAGGTTCTGGCAAAATCTACGGTATGTCACTGAAATCTCTTGTGAGATTTCAGTAAGATTTGGGGGGATTGCAGTGAGCTCTCACAAGAAACCAGGGCTGCTGCTCTAGGGGAGGCGGTAGGGCTGGTGGGGGGGGGGTGTCGGTCAGGGTGCTGCCTTCATGGGCTTCCACCACCTGAGGCAACTGCCTCAGCCCCTCATGGCTGAGTTGGCCCCAAATCCACACCATATAGTTAAAGCACATTTATACTACTTTAACAAAGATCTGGGAGCTGTAGTTTACTTAGCATGGAGCCACAAACTACAGTTCCCAGGATTTTTGGGGGGAAGCCATGTGCTTTAGATATGGTGTCATATGGAGTTGGTTGGAGGATGGATGGCGGCTAACAGATTGAGGCTGAATCCTGACAAGACAGAAGTACTGTTTTGGGGCGACAGGAGGCGGGCTGGTGTGGAGGACTCCCGGTCCTGAATGGGGTAACTGTGCCCCTGAAGGACCAGGTGTGCAGCCTGGGAGTCATTTTGAACTCACAGCTGTCCATGGAGGCTCAGGTCAATTCTGTGTCCAGGGCAGCTGTTTACCAGCTCCATCTGGTATGCAGGCTGAGACCCTACCTGCCAGCGGACTGTCTCGCCAGAGTGGTGCATGCTCTGGTTATCTCCCGCTTAGACTACTGCAATGCGCTCTACGTGGGGCTACCTTTGAAGGTGACTCGGAAACTACAACTAATCCAGAATGCGGCAGCTAGACTGGTGACTGGGATCTAACACTGGGTATAATCCTTAGTTCTTCATTGCCATAAGTGATAAACCAGTTGTGTGTTTTTCTGTGAGTATGGAGGGGAAATTGCTTGTGATCTATAGTTCCTTGCGTGACTACATTTTGTGCTGTGGCCTCTGCATTTACAGTTGGTACCACAGCTTACCTGTTGTAGCGGATGCTTCACCCCTTTTCATCCCAAGCGTCCTGTAGATTTCCCTTTCAGGATCCACATACATTTCATGAGGATAACCTGTCAAAGTGCAAAATGGCTGCAAGAAACATTTGTAAATATCAAAATAATGCATTGGAAAGCTGCCCAGAGTGGCTGGGCAACCCAGGCAGATGGGCAGGGCAGAATAATAAAAATTATTATTACAGTGGTACCTCAGATTACATACGCTTCAGGTTACAGACTCCGTTAACCCAGAAATAGTACCTCGGGGTAAGAACTTTGCTTCAGGATGAGAACAGAAATGGCGTGGCAGCAGCAGGAGGCCCCATTTGCTAAAGTGGTGCTTCAGGTTAAGAACAGTTTCAGGTTAAGAACGGACCTCCGGAACGAATTAAGTACTTAACCTGAGGTACCACTGTACTAACTACTTGGAAAACGAAGGCTGCACATGTGTGTGTGGGGGGGGGTCCAGTCTCATTACATTCAGTGGGACTCATTTCCAGGTCAGTGTATTTAGGACCAGAGAGTAATTCTGATTTTGAAAACCTTCAAGCTCCACACTTAAAATGCAGCTATCCCTGTGGGCTTAGATGTGTGCATTCAAGGACAAGTTCCTCTTTGGTGGGACTCTACAGTTTCCCCTCAAGGACACTTACAAATAAGTCCACTGGAAACCAATTGTCCTTATTCACGTATATTTTAGTAATGATATATTAGACAAACAGAAGTGGTAGCATCCATGCTATACATTTAAAGCACACTTGTGCCAACAGTCTTGGTTTCCTCCCAAGGGATCCTGGGAACTGTAGTTTGTTAAGGGTACTGGGGGTTGTTAGAACACCCTCCAAAAACTATTATTCCCAGCATCTGTAACAAACTACAGTTTCCATGATTCTTTGGAGGAAGTTGTGACTGTTCAAGTGACATAGAGCGCTTTTAAATGTATCATGCAGATATGAACATGGCTCATATAACTTTTCTCTTTATTTATTTAAGTGCAAACCTATACATAGTTACTTGGGAGTAAAGCCACCAAGACTTACTTCTTAGTAGATATGAACAGGACTGCACGATTATTTATAAACTTTAAATCCCACCTCATTGCCCAATACTTGAAGGCAATTTTCAATTACAAAATTAAATAACAACAACAACAACAATAACAACAACAACGTAATATTCCACAGTTTTGGTGCCACCCGAAGAAAACAACAAGACTTCTCTGTGGTGCCCTCCAAAGATGTGGGCACCTGGAGAAGGGTTTCTGATGCAGACCTTATTTCGATCTGCTCCCAGGTATAGATGACGACACTTATATCAGCATCTACTTCACATTGGTTGTGAACAGAGAGGGAAATCCACAAAACTCCATTTACCAGTTTGCTTCCCTGTGCCTGCTCAGAGATGAAAGAGCTGAGTTCAGAATATGCCAGCAGACCTACCTTAATGTGATGGTGCGATGATTGTCCAATAACCACAAGTCTGACATTTGCATCCTACATGGGGAAGGTGTCGGGGGAAACACACAAAAGTGTATATAAATCTTTAAACTGAAGCTAGTACTTACAACACGATCATTGTGGCAAGATAATAAACGCTTAAGGTGGACTTCACAACAGCTGTGCCATCAGAGACTCTCAAAATGGGATGATACGATGGCAATTTACAGTGATGATGACAAACCGTTTTGAGCTGAAGCATTCCGTGCTCACCCACCCTAGAATGTTCAGTTCACATTGAGTTCATGAAACATCATGAAACATCGTACCCTGACCTGTTCTTAATGCATGGTTGACCACATCTATGAATGCGATGGTTATGCCCTTTTAAGTTTTGCTATATCAATCACTAGTTTAATAAGGAGTATATCCATCACTAGTAATAGTTTAATAGGGAGGTTTTCATACCTGTCCAACTCTGTGTTCCTTTCCCAACCTTTAATCTATTGATGATTAATGCTTATATGCAACCCTTGCATTGTCTTTTGTTAACCAATCAGCAACAAGCACATACGTGGCAATGCTGTAATATTCAATAAAAGGGACTCCCCGAGACATGCTCGGGAGATGCCTCCCGTATGACACTTGTCACTCGTCTGTCGTTTATTTCAACCCTACAGCCCCATGCAGGATTCCTGAACCATAGGCCTTTTCAGCTTTTTAAGGAATTGCCTCTTTACAGAGGAGGTTGGGGGCTGATGGTGGTCTACATATTTATCACAGGAGTTTCCTCTGAAACCTCACCTCTGTCTATCTGTCTGCCTTTTATATTCTGTTATTATTAATATAACAAATTAGTGCATACATATTCTTGCAAACCAAGAAGGAACTACTGTTTGCGATACTTGATTATTTGGCTTCCAGGGTGCTCAGCTGATACTGAATATTTAAAAAGAATGACAGAAAGCATGAAGGAGAACAAATTCATCAGTGCATGCATTATAAAGTAATTGAAGATATATGTAAATACTGTACAGTAAAATTGCCCTATATTGGACTTCACAATATAATACTTTAAAAAAAAAAAAATACTTACTTGTAAAAATGTCTTGGGAATCTTGCCCAGATCTTCCACATATTCCTTACAGGCGTAACACAAGAAATGCTGAAGAGAGACGATGATGAGTGTCAGAACAACTGCAATAAAAGTGTTGAGGTCTCAAAATTGGGGGGTGGGGGAGGAATAGGTAAGTACGCTGAGGCTTAAATAGCGTTGATCAGAAAGCCCTCTATAGTAGAGTTGAAGGCTGGAGGTCTGGATGCATCACACTGCTTTTAATTATGGTTTCATACCCATTCACTCAATGGTCAGACAGAGCATCAAAAAACTAAAAGGAAGAAAAATCTTTTTGGGGGGAGGGGCAAGAGATAAAGATAATTGCGTGCTTTCTGGGAGTTTTGTACACAGCCCATTATGTTTTTTCTTTTCTTTTCCAGAACAAAACCAGCAAGTCCTTTATTTACTAGGTGGAATGGCAGAAAATCTCAGGTGAGCGAATGAAAATTCCTTTAATTTGGCTACAGCCCTGATTAAAAGTCCCTTCTTTAGAATTATTGCTTCAGCCGCGCACAAACGTGTTGCGATTGGATCCATTACAACTCGGGAAGCGTGATAAGCAAGATAAGATTCCTTTCCTCTTTAGTGATCAGCCACTCCACTGAAGTAGCAAGAGCGCAGCGCTATTGAAGCGCGATCCTTGCCACGTGTCTACGAAGAAAACAAAAGCCCTACTGAATTCAGCAAGGATAAGTCCCAGGTAAATAGGGTGAAGAATGCCTGTCTAAAACGAACGTGCATCGGACGGCCCGGTTTCCTCCAAGGCCTCGGCTGCAATCCGGACCGCGATCGCCGCTTCCGATTTCCTGTTTGCAAGACGAAACGAAAGTCTTGCAAAAAAGCGCAAGACTTTTCCAGTTCCCTTTAAAAACGAAGCACTTTTTGGGGGGTGGATCTCCCACCTCGGCTTACCCGCACAAACACCACGATCGCCTTCCGCTCTCGGTACAGGGATCCGAAGGGAACCGCTTTCCCGGCCGCGTCCACCACCAGGCGCCGGGCGGCGTCTCGCAGCTCCACGGGCGCATCGGCGAGGGGGCGAACCCGGGCACCCACTTGGCGTGTGACGGGCAGCAGGGGCCCCGGGGCGCCCTGGCCTGCCATGCTGGGACCCCGGGCAGGGAGGCGGAGGGGGGAGGCCGGCCGGGGCGGAGAGCCTGAACTCCTTCCCTTGTTTTGGGCTGGGGAACTCCGCCCAGAGGAGGGAAGGGAAGGGGACGCCAGCCATCGGGGCGCTTCGCCCTGTTCCCATCTGCGCCAAAACAGGCTAAGTTCTCCTGGCGCAAGAAATGGCTAGACGTCACGTTAGGAGGACTTGTGTGAGTGTCTGGTGGTGGTTGGAGGATGGATGGCGGCTAATGGATTGAGGTTGAATCCTGGCAAGACAGAAATACTGTTTTTGGGGGACAGGAGGCGGGCAGGTGTGGAGGATTCCCCGGTCCTGAATGGGGTAACTGTCCCCCTGAAGGACCAGGTGCGCAGCCTGGGAGTCATTTTGGACTCACAGCTGTCCATGGAGGTGCAGGTCAATTCTGTGTCCAGGGCAGCTGTGTATCAGCTCCATCTGGTACACAGGCTGAGACCCTACCTGCCCACAGACTGTCTCGCCAGAGTGGTGCATGCTCTAGTTATCTCCCGATTGGACTACTGCAATGCACTCTACGTGGGGCTACCTTTGAAGGTGACTCGGAAACTGCAATTAATCCAGAACGCGGCAGCTAGACTGGTGACTTGGAGTGGCCGCCAAGACCATATAACACCGGTTCTGAAAGATCTTCATTGGTTCCCAGTACGTTTCCGAGCACAATTCAAAGTGTTGGTGCTGACCTTTAAAGCCCTAAGTGGCCTCGGTCCTGTATACCTGAAGGAGCGTCTCCACCCCATTGTTCTGCCCAGTCCAGCGCCAAGGGCCTTCTGGCGGTTCCCTCACTGTGAGAAGTGAGGTTACAGGGAACCAGGCAGAGGGCCTTCTCGGTAGTGGCGCCTACCCTGTGGAACGCCCTCCCAGCAGATGTCAAGGCAATAAACAACTATTTTACTTTTAAAAGACCCAGTTTAGGGAAGTTTTTAATGTCTGATGCTGTATTGTTTTTGATATTTGGTTGGAAGCCACCCAGAGTGGCTGGGGAGACCCAGTCAGATGGGTGGGGTATAAATAATATATTATTATATTATAATTATTATTATATTATAATTATTATTATATTATATTATTATATTTTATTTTATTATTATATTATATTATAATTATATTATATTATATTATATTATATTATATTGGAGCCCTTCGGCGTTCCCCTCCTCGGTCTTCTCTGTGTGGAGAATGTGTGGCTTTTGCCCTGTAATAAAAAATTTAAGGTCTTCTATATATAATAAATGTTCATCAATGTACCAACCACCCGCACTCACCTTTCCCCCCCTCCAGCTCTTTCCCCCTTCCTAATGTCTCAACAAATGAAACTGATCTGTAAAAAATGTTACTTGGAGAAAAGAGAGAGAGAGAGATTGCACATACTTTTATAAACCAAGGAAATCTTTAATAAAAATACCTTTTTAAAAAAACCAAGCGCATAAAGAAATGTGTGTTGATGGGGAAAGTCTGAATAGAATACGATATATATATTTTTAAAACAGAAAAATGTATGGTACAGTGTTAGTGGATATTACTTGCAATATTGTGTCTATTTTAGGAAGAATTGCATTTTTTAAAAAATGTACCAACCAAGCACGTACATGTATGTGGACCACATGTCTGGAGCAGCACAGGAAGACTGCCCTGAAACCATTTTGACTCCCAAACTGACCAAATGTTTTCTCTGCAAGGAGGGAGGGGGTGAAGGAACCTTCCCATTGTCTCAGGAATTGGGAAATCACCATCTCAAAGGAATGGGCAGACTACCAGGAAAGGCAATCAGATAAGGCATTATCAGATAACCTAGCAGACAGGAAAAATGACAACATTCAAATTTCTGTTGTAGACCACCTTTTCTGTGATGTCTGTATGATTTATGGAGGGGTGGTCTTGAGCTCCAGGGCAGGGAAATTTAAAAGGGCAGGCACACCTCCCCACCTTTCACAGCTCAGGTGGAATCTAGACACATATAAAAAACGCTGTGAAAATGATTTTTTAAAAAATGTTTTGAAAAATATATTTAATTTGCCATAAGCTCACCATCGCCATCTAGTGTCATGTTTGTATAATGCACTTAAAACACACTTGTATAACCAGTTAAAAAGGCAGTGGTGAGGTGACGGCAACAACTAGGGGTGAGGGGAGACTTGCCTGGGCTGCTCACCTGCTATGCTCTGGCATGCACACTCAGCCACCAGTATGGTGATGAATGAACACAAATATAGTGTAGAGAAAAATCCTCTTGCCAGTGATGAATTAAGATTCAATGCTCATTCCGGCCAGTTTCTTTAGGGAGAGAGAAATAACATTTTTGCTTCTTCACCCCAGAAGCAAAATTTCTCTGTTTGGGCCTTGCTGGATCTGCAATCTGATCTACGGTAACTCTGATAAGAGTTACTCTGAAACATGACCTCCATGACCAGAAGAATATTATCTAGAAATGGGCATTCCCACCCCGAAATTGCTGCATTTTATTATCCTGCTTTCCTCCCCTGTCGTCAAGGAGACTTGGAGTCCTGCTTGCTATGGGCGGCATACACATTCCTGAATCTGTTTAGTAAGACCTGGATAGGCCCTCTGGAGATCTTATCCAATACTCCTGTTTAAAAAAGTGCTGCAGAACGATAATGTCAAAAAGATATGGGGCAATTCAGTGTAAACTTGATCAGTGAAAGGGACCCTTTGATCTTTGCAGTGAACACTAAAGAGAACAACTACAGCAAAATGAAGGCGAAATATTGTGCTTTAAAAATAGTGCTACTCCAGACCATGCGAATAAAATTAACTTAAATAAAACAAAAGAGTACAATAATTAAGCTCAGCTGACTCGGATGAATGTTTGGCGATATTCGGATGCCTCAAACAAATTGCATTAGAGATAAGATTATTTGCTTAGAGGGAAATCCATTTAAATGATCCGTATTTGAAGCATCTACTTGGAATGCACAAAATCCCACTATATCTTGCCCTTTCTAATTGGCTTCAGGAAATAAACCTACACACACACACACACATCAGCAAACATGGCTCAGTCACTTCTTACAAGCGGCTTGCACAGTGTTGGAACGATTTCCTAACCCCTCTAGTTTAAAGTATCGTTAACTATTCTGTGATATCTTAACATGTGTGAAGCTAGGAAACTTTATTCTCAACTGGTAATGAGTATTTGAACTGATAAAGATTCCTGTCATGGTCAGCACATAAATTAACTGTCTACTTTGGGGCAAAAGATATGAGATCTATGATAAGATGTGAAGGTGTAGTTCACAAACTATATACACAGACTAAATAATAATAATAATAAACTTTATTTATACCCTGCCCTCCCTGGCCAGAGCCAGGCTCAGGGAGGCTAACAGCAATAAAATTTCAGTAAAAACATAATAAGAAAAAAAAAGAAAAAGAAAAAACAAGTTAAAATACAAGTTAAAATGCAATTTAAAATGCAGCCTCATTTTAAAAGTCAAAACCATAAGGGGAGGGAAACATCAGGGAAACATCAATATACACAAACTATATAGACAAACTCTTTGTTTGTGTGTGTGTCTTGTGTGTGTGTGTGGTGATGAGCTGCAGATACAAATCTACGTGTGAATTTCTAAGAATCGGGAATTCTAACAGCTTCATCTAGAAGTTTGAGGACGTGGAGTCTTTTTTGGTTTTGCTATTAAAAAAGCCATTGATAGTCAAAAATCTTTGCAAGTGCACATCAAGCCCGATTGTACTATGCAAGTGAAATTCTCTTAATCTAGTCCATCTAGTCTGCTGAATGCACATAACCCACAACTTTGTAGCATGCATAGTGACATAGATGAACATGCATGCTTAACACATGTTGAACTATGACCAATTTTCACAGTTCTTCCTACACATACAGGTTTTTTGTGTGCAGCAAACTGATTATTTATTTTTTCATTATAATGTTTCCTACCTGCACTTCACCATAAAATCCCTGGGGAGGCTGCAATGATATAATATACAGTTATGAAATGGATAATACAGTGGAAGACTGGATATTCAAAACTTGGAAGTTGTAAATATAAACTTAATGGATCTCGCCAGAGTAAGGGAAGGGAGGCAGCCTTAAAATTGCTTTGTGGTAAAGTGGAGTATGTATTAGTGCAACATACAGAAAATGCAAAATTATACATACTTTTAGAGATGTTATGAGTCACTTCAGTAGCTATGTATTCTGTTCAGGTAAACGGTATTGTTGGAATTTTTTTGTTACTCTCAGAATCACTTTTGTTTACTGTACGCATTTTTATATCATTCATGTGTCTCTTCTTTGTTATTGTAATTACGTTTCCACTGGTTTGTACTTTGATTGATAACAACAACAACAAAAACCTATGATAAGAAAACAAGTTACAATTTTATATTTGTGTGTGTGTAAACTGATTAAGCCAGAACAGAAAAGTATAAATTCAGCAAACAGGTGGATCCCGCAGAAAACAAAGTGCCTTAACTGTTACTGGCTAGGCTAAAGAGGTGCATTTTTGGTATATGACAAAAGCTAGTGGGACGCGGGTGGCGCTATGGGTTAAACCACAGAGCCTAGGACTTGCTGATCAGAAGGTCGGCGGTTCGAATCCCCACGACGGGGTGAGCTCCTGTTGCTCGGTCCCTGCTCCTGCCAACCTAGCAGTTCAAAAGCATGTCAAAGTGCAAGTAGATAAATAGGTACCGCTCCGACGGGAAGGTAAACGGCGTTTCCATGCGCTGCTCTGGTTCGCCAGAAGCGGCTTAGTCATGCTGGCCACATGACCTGGAAGCTGTACGCCGGCTCCCTCGGCCAATAAAGTGAGATGAGCGCCGCAACCCCAGAGTCTGTCACGACTGGACCTAATGGTCAGGAGTCCTTTTTAAAAGCTATACAATGAAAATGTTAAGAGTTCACAATCTAAAGGCTGCTATAGAGAAAGCTCACCTTTACTCACACTTCTCATTCCCTTCTAATTATCTTAACACCTGAGAGGGATCATAGCGACGGAGGCAGTCTTTCGGATTTTGGGGACCTAAATCATTAGAGCTTTAAATACAGGAGAATGTTTGAAGTTATCCTGAAGCTCAATAAGGGATAATTCTTTTCCTAGTGTGTTCTAACATCTCACTGGATTCCAGCCCAGCCCCCTCATTTCCCCTCTCTCCAATTTGGTTCTATTTTTAAAAAAATTGTTTATCTGCTGCAAATCCTCAGCATGAGCTTGACTAAAACCTAAACCAATTAGCAAAACAGTTGTGACAAGAAACACACACACACACACACACACACTGACAATTATAGATGCATAGTCTAATCAGAAGTAAACTCAACTGAATTCACTAGGGCTTACTCCCAGGTAAATGCCTTTGCAGCTCTTAATTCCTGGAGGCACAGGCCGCAATTGTCATAAAAATGATGGGCACTTTCATAATGCGATCAGATTTTGTGCCAATTATTTTCGACGAATGGCTGGAGGACATGCAAAACATTCCGTGCGCAAATGCAACTTTACAGATTGGCCACTTGGTGTCAGAGATGTATTACACATTTGCTGCTCATGTGCTATGACACAGGGCTTCTAAAATCAGACATGCTGTCTATTGTAACAACTGCTCTCCCATTTATTTGTGAGATGGTTCTTGCCAGCACAGTGCCTTATCCTTTTTATTCTGATTTCCATCGTCTCTGACACGCACTGCATGCCTCATCAGTTTCCATTTCTCCCTCACCTTCCATTTTTTTAATCTGTATATCCCCGAATGCTAACACAATACTAACTACGCAGCTGACTGAAAGGTATCTGACACAAAATGTTAATAAAAGATGTACTTGCTTCCCCCGAGGACGTTCTGTGTGCTCATAATTAGGCCTGTTTTGAGGGAAAACATTCATCAAAAAAGCTTTCAAATGGAAAAGGTGGTTTCTGCTGAAATGGTAAATCCCATCATGAAAAGATTGCTTTTGACTTCATGTCCCATTTGGCAAAATTAAAACTTCTGGTCAGCAAACTGAACGAAAGTTTCAAACTGAAGTTTAAGTTTCAATTTCTTCACTAAGGTGAATAGTTTTTCAGATTTTGATGGAAACTGGAGTTTTGCAATGGATCTTGACCATCTTCCCTGGTGCAGAATTCTGGAGCGCTCAAAAGCTTGCATGCCAATTTGTGACATTTTCATTAACCTAATAAAGACATTGCTCCAACATGGATTTCAGAATGTTTTAATTGCGCTTTTTAAATAAACTTCTAGATTGTTTAATACTATATTTAATACAATGTTTAGTGCTATGTTAAGCATTTTAACTTTTTGATGGTTTGTTCTAGCTGTTTTACCTTTTTAATTTGTGTGGGGTTTTTTTTGTAGCTTATTTTATTTATGGATTTATTGAATTTATATACGTCCCTATACCCAGGGGTCTCAGGGCAGTTCACCGAATAAAATGAAGATACAAAATCACAAAATACATAATAAAAATAGAAGTAACAACAACCCAATAACACCCCTGTTGTAAACAAAATCTGCCCTTCTTCCCTTATGGGGTATCCAAGAACCCTTATAGATTCCTTAAGTGGGTTCCCTATCGGTAGGAGAAAATAACAGAGGCCAACCAGAGAATATTGAGAAGCAAAGCAGCAAGTAAGCCTGATCTTTATTAAAGCTGTTGCAACAGGGTGCTCCCCTCACACGCAGGAAGACGGAGGAGGACCCAGAACAAAAGTGTGCCCCCCCTTTTAAATTGCCCACCCTGCAGTCCAAGACCACCCCCAGAAATATCATACATACATCACAGGAGGGGTGTAGCCCAAGACCACCCCCCAGATACATCATACCTACATCATAGAAAAGGCGGTCTACAACAGAAATCTGAGTGCGTTGTTTATCTCCTGTCTGGCAGGTTACCTGTTAATGGTCACTTGATTGGATACCCTGGGGAGCCTGGCCAGTCTTTTGCAATGATAAATACTTAGTTCCTGAGCCAGGTCACAGGCTCAACCTATTCATACACAGACATACCCTTAAGATAGGGTTTCTGAACGAAAAGACAATGGGGAGGCCTTTCCATTTCCCTTCAACCTTGCAGAGAAATATTTGAGGTCAATTTGGGAGGGGCAAAATGGTTCCAGGACTTTTTCTGTGGGGTTACTTTCTTTGGGGGACCCCAAAGTTGTTGACCTTTCTAAGGAAAGGCTGCTCCCGCCGTCACACTGCTGTCCCATGCTGCTCACGCACGGCTGGACATCGGTTCTCGCAGTGGGATCATGGTGTGGGTCTGGGCAGCCGGGCGTGATGGGGGCGGCACGGGAGGCAGGCGGGGGTCTCGTCCGGGCAGGGAGAGGCGAAGCAAGCTGGGCCGTCCGTATCACCGCAGCAGAGAAGCACGCTTACTCAGCCGCAGTCTCGTCGTCCTTGCCTGGGGAGGAAGGGAGGGGAGGAGAGAACGTGTCTGGGAGGGGATTGGGTAGGGGAAGGAAACGTGGTTCGCGTGAAGGAGTGCGGAGGTGGTGGGGGCAGCGGGAGGAGGCAAGGTGGTGGAGAAGCAGGGGAAGGAGGGAGGGGCACCGGGGTCAGCAGTTGCAGAGCGTAGCCTTGAGCGTGGGAATCTTTAGGAAGACACAAGAACTACCCACTCTGGAAGAATGGCAGATGAAGTTGATGGACTACATGGAATCGGCAGAAATGACCGGCAGAATCCGAGACCAGGGAGAAGAGTCGGTGGAAGAAGACTGGAAAAAGTTTAAAGATTATTTACAGAAATACTGCAAAATTAATGAATGTTAAAAGAATGGTGGAATGAAGTTATATGGCTTTAGTAGAAATGTTATAAGGATTTAAGTATAAATAGATTAATAGAATATCATAGGTAAGATAAGGTTAGAATGTGTTAAGATAATTATAGGACAGAAAACAGAGGAAGATGGAAAGGAATTGCTGAAATAATTGAAAGAAGTGGAATACAAAAAGGGAGGTGTGAGGAGGTCGGTGAAATAAGTGAATGAAAGATAAGATATTGAAACTGTTTGAGTGTTTTAAATTGTTTTTGTTTGGTTTTGTTAGTTTAATGTGTTAGTGTTATGTAGTGTTTTTGTGTTGTATTGTATTGCTCTTTTTTGTTTTTGTTTTGTAGTGTTTAAATTGTTCAAAAAGTAATAAATATTATTTTTTAAAAAAGAAAGAGCGTGGGAATCTTTCAAGGTAGAATGGACAGGGGGAGCGGGAGTCACGTTTATGATGTGCAGAGTTTGGATTTGATATCCCGCTTTATCACTTCCCGAAGGAGTCTCAAAGCGGCTTACATTCTCCTTTCCCTTCCTCCCCCACAACAAACACTCTGTGATGTGAGCGGGGCTGAGAGACTTCAGAGAAGTGTGACTGGCCCAAGGTCACCCAGCAGCTGCATGTGGAGGAGCGGGGAAGCGAACCCAGTTCACCAGATTACGAGTCCACCGCTCTTAACCACTACACCAGATGCAAGCACACACCACGCAGCTGAGGAGGTGGTGTGTCGCGGAGCCAGCAGAGAGAGCTCCAGACAGCGGGAAAGCATCCGGAACCTTCCTGCCTCTGACAGGTGCTGGAGGCGCGTAGGCACCAAGGCCCCGCTCCACCTCACTTACCTCCCCACTCTCCCCGGACTCTCCGCCTGGCGCCCTCCACTGCTTGGCACCCTGGCTCGCCGCGCCACTATGCCCAATGGTAAAGATGTCCATGGCTGTGTCCTGTGATCAGAAAAGCCATGCCTCTAATCTGTTTAAAAAGGTAAAGGGGATTTGAACCGCCGACCTTCTGATCGGCAAGTCCTAGGCTCTGTGGTTTAACCCACAGCACCACCCGCGTCCCTCTCTAATCTGTTTACTGTGGCACAATTTTCCAAGATGGCAAAGCACTGCTGTGCCTGATGCTAGACTCAATGAAATTGATATCACCAGGTATTATATTATTTCTTCCCTGATGAATTTTCTGTCACATTTGTTTGATTTATACTGGATGCCCCCCTCCCCCCAGGGCTGTTCATGTTTACTCATCTTAGTATATTAAAATCTTGTCATTCCTCCCTCTTCCACCAGGACTCGTAAACGATTCTGCAATTACAATGTAAACTACAAACACTCAGAGACACTCCCACCTTTTCCTCCATGCTTACAAAATTAAAAGATGTCATAAAAAAAAAAACAACTAAGGAAAAAGATGACATCTTTGTTTTATTATTTCATGATTTGAAAGGCAAATCAATTTTTCAGGTAAACAGATTGAAACATTTGATTCACAAAATTGCCGTCCATTTTAGCAGTTCAGCGTTCCTGAGTTAGAGATCTATCTAATTTTAGTTCGTCATACTATCAAATGTGATCATTTTAAAGTCCATCCTATCATCTCCCCTCATTCCACGTTGACTGTTGCGTGGTGGTCTGATGGCTGCCTTTAAAAACAAATTTTAAGGGGCTGTGTTGCTACATGCATTGAAAATGGGGCCGTAAATACCCCTAGGAATGATGTGACATGATGTTTTCTTGTCTGCCCATCTGTCTCCAAGATATTGTATGGAAGAAAGATGGCTGCCATATGGACAACTCCCATGATCCCTAGCTAGCAGGACCAATGGTCAGGGATGCTGGGAATTGTAGTCTCAAAACATCTGGAGGGCCGAGGTTGAGGAAGCCTGATGTAAACACACACCACAATGCAATGTCTCCCTGGACCATTCAAGGGAGTTTTTGCATTATAATGTGCTTTTCACATCACTCTTGGCTTTCTTCAAAACTTGTGGGTATCAGCTGAGGTATCCCAGTAAAACTTCACAGGCACAGGCAGCAGAATTGTCTGTTTAAAGTTCAGGTGCTAGTTTGACCCATTGCACCCATTTAATAGGATCTGGGGAGAAGAAAAGATGCAAAATACATTGCAATAAGGCCACTTAAACATGGTATTTCATTGGAAGAATATGTTGTCCAAATTCAATCCAGCTTCAAAACAGCACAGACCCTGTTAGATTAAACCAGAGATGAGCAGGGAGGGAAGAATATGAATATTCTGCCAACAGCGTCTATCAGTTCTATTGTAAACTGCCCTGTGATGCTCAGGTAAAGGGTGATCTAGATATTTAATAAATGAATAAAATAAATAAATATATTGCCGAAACTATTGCCCGTACATCCTGGGCTCTTGGTTGTAGAGGTCTGCGCTCTAATGCTCCATGCCTGAGCATTTTTTATTTTTTGATTTGCCCTGAGCTTTCCTTGTGAAAACCCGCTCTTTAGCGCTCAATCAGAGCAAACATCAATTTGGTGTTTTCTGTGGGCGGATGTTTGCTCTGATTGGGCTTCAGAGAGTGGGTTTTTTTCAGGCAAAGCTCTGGAGCATAAAAACGGTGCTCGGACATGGAGCTTCAAATTGCAGTCTGATTGGAGGAAAGAGAGGGGAATGGTCAGTATGCATAAGCCCTTGCTCTTGGTGGTGCAGCAATAAAACTGCTAGCAGATTTGCAAAGCTAAGCAGGGTCTGGTATGGTTTCAAACTGGATGGGAGACCATGTGTTGAGATACGCATTGCCAGCGCTTGGACTAGATGACCCCCAGGGTCTTTTCCAGTTCCACAAGTCTATGATCCTCTGACCATAGTTACATCACTTAAGGCTTTCATATTATAAATGAATGACAAAATATATGTGCAGCTTTTGCAATATGAAAAACCCACTAGATGGTGCTCTTTGTTAACAAGATGTTTCCTTCTACACAGCCGGGCAAGTTTAAGTTCTCCCACCAGTTTTGCTGGTGGAGAGTATATGGGAGTAATTCATCACAAAGCCATTAATTCAATCAGTCCTGATTATGTTGCAAAATGAATATTTTATATGATCATATTTTATATTAACAGATATGCTCTCATAGAACTGGTGATTTTGCAAAATTGCTTTTTAAACTTTATGGATCTTTGCAGTATTAACAGGATCATCCTTGTATTAGAGCAGCCATATCTGGACTATGGTGAAAGGGCAACTGCAATCATTAATTAAAAGGGGATAGCAGCTATATAAAAACAATCAACTAAACAATTATGCTTTACAGCTTAAGCACCAGGAAATTAGCAGCGAAAAGAAACACAGGAAAAGGGGGCAAACATTTCAAAGGGTGGCAACAGATAACACAAACCAGGATGTGCGAGAGCCCAGGAGTCATGTGATGCAGGAAAAATTAAGATCCCCACTGGATCGGGACCATTTAATCAAAGGCTTATCTAATACACAGTGACAGCAGTCATGAAATTAAAAAACGCCTGCTTCTTGGGAGAAAAGCAATGACAAACCAAGACAGCATCTTAAAAAGCAGAGACATCACCTTGCCAACAAAGGTCCATATATGGTTTTCCCAGTAGTGATGTATGGAAGTGAGAGCTGGACCACAAAGAAGGCTGATTGCTGAAGAATTGATGCTTTTGAATTATGGTGCTGGAGGAGACTCTTGAGAGTCCCATGGACTGCAAGAAGATCAAACCACTCCATTCTGAAGGAAATCAGCCCTGAGTGCTCCCTGGAAGGACAGATCCTGAAGCTGAGGCCCCCATACTTTGGCCACCTCATGCGAAGAGAAGACTGCCTGGAAAAGACCCTGATGTTGGGAAAGATGGAGGGCACAAGGAGAAGGGGACGACAGAGGACGAGATGGTTGGATAGTGTTCTCGAAGCTACCAGCATGAGTTTGACCAAACTGTGGGAGGCAGTGGAAGACAGGAGTGCCTGGCGTGCTCTGGGCCATGGAGTCACGAAGAGTCGGACAATACTAAACAACTAAACAGCAACAATACACAGTATCCAGTCTCCCACAGTGGACCCCCAGATGCCCCTGGGAAGTCCACATAAGCAGGGCCTGAAGGCAGTAGTGCCTTCTTCTTTCTCTGCCGATCACTTGTAGCTGAGTAAGATTGTTTTAACAATGAGTCCATAAGTGACTGTGGAGGCCAGTTCTGAATCCACACGTCCTTCCACAGTGGGGACACTGGTTTCCGGGCAGGAGTTGATCACGGTGTGGATTTGCCAAGCGTGCCTTCCTCTTAGCACGTTTCTCCCTTGCGTCCTGAGTTCGAGTGTCTTCAAAGCCCACAACACCTTTGGTAAAGGCTGTTCTCCAATTGGAGTGCTCGCAGGCCAGTGTTTCCCAATTGTTGGTGTTTATACCACATTTTAAAAAATTTGCCTTGAGACAGTCTTTAAACCTCTTTTGTTGACCACCAGCCTTACGCTTTCCATTTTAAAGTTCAGAATAGAGTAGTTGCTTTGGAAGACGATCATCAGGCATCTACACAACATGACCAGTCCAACAAAGCTTCCAATTATTCCAATTAAACTTTTTATTGCACTAGCCATGGGCCATGGCATCATTCAGAAGGAGAACAAAAAAACAAACAAACACAACAACAACAGCAACAACCAAAAAAGTCACCGGGCACCAGACATACAATAAATAAAATAATAGTCACGGCTACTAAAATTATTTGTTGCATTAAATAGAATAGAATAGCAGAAGATTCTCAGGTAAGATGTGCCAAATTAAATACAGTATCCAAATCCCCTTTGCAGTTGACCGCTATTTTATCTAGTTCTTTAGTCCAATGAAGTTGATGTTGAAGAATCATTGCTTCAACACTGGCGATCTTTGCTTCTTCCAGTACACTTACCAAGTGATGTGCAACATTTTTCAGAGACACAATTGATGGAATCTTTCGAGGAGTTGGAGATGGCGTTTATAAGTGGTCCATGTTTCACAAGCCTACAGTAAGGTTGGTAGTGTACAATAGCTTTGTAAACAACATAGCTTTTTAAACAAAGCAGTGCCTTACTCCAGGCATGAGTGTCCAGTGTCACACTGCCTCTGCCTTGGAATTAGTATGCAGCTATTATGACTCATGGGACGCGGGCGGCGCTGTGGGTAAAAGCCTCAGCGCCTAGGGCTTGCTGATTGAAAGGTCGGCGGTTCGAATCCCCGCGGCGGGGTACGCTCCCGTTGTTCGGTCCCAGCGCCTGCCAACCTAGCATTTCGAAAGCACTCCCGGGTGCAAGTAGATAAATAGGGACCGCTTACTAGCGGGAAGGTAAACGGTGTTTCCGTGTGCGGCTCTGGCTCGCCAGAGCAGCGATGTCACGCTGGCCACGTGACCCGGAAGTGTCTCCGGACAGCGCTGGCCCCCGGCCTCTTAAGTGAGATGGGCGCACAACCCTAGAGTCTGTCAAGACTGGCCCGTATGGGCAGGGATACCTTTTTATTATGACTCATAGCCATTGATAGCTGCATATCATCCAAAATCCTGTTATGTAGCTCAGCCTTGCCATTATCTGCAATAATGCGAAGCTTTCTATGATAATCTGAAATGGTCAAGATGGAGATGAGGCCTTTTTCACTCTTGCATCATACTTCCTTTTGAGGTAGTAGGTACCTGACCTTTTTACAAATAAGTATTTGAAGCTAGGACTTAACCAGAGGGCTGCTATTTTCCAGGTACAGTCCTAGATTTACAGAAGCCATCCTGGTTTCTGATTTGATCCCGGAATGTCCTGCTTTTACTTAGGACGCCCCTATTTTCATCAGATAAATGTTGGGTGGTATGGAGTTATGTGACCCCCCGAGCCAAAGAGATAAGTAACTATACAACCTTTAGAAGACATCTGAAGGCAGCTCTGTATGGGGACGTTTTTTTAAAAAATGTTTAATATTTTATTATATTTATATATAAATATGTTGGAAGCCACCCAGAGTGGTTGGGGCAACGCAGTCAGGTGGATGGGGTATAAATAATAAAATGATAATGATGACGGTTTAGGATGTCCCTATTTTCAGCAGAGAAATGTTGGAGGGTATGGGGCTGTTTACAAGCATTTATTGATCAACTAGTCTTATAGGTTCTGAAAACCCTGCCCAAGCAATAAATATATGTGAAGTCTTCTTAAAATAAGCAGAGAGGGATTTTGACATGTTTCACTGAGCAATACATTCCAAAATGTTTGGGGCTGTAACCGAGAAGGCCTTGCCCCTTGTATTTCATTCTTCCCTCTAAAGATGACATTCCAAACAGGCTTCCCCTAAGTCCCTTGCAAATTGTTTGGGATTGCTCAGATAGAGAAATAAGTAGTCTTGTCTCCTAATAAAGAATCTCACAGTCCTATTCAAACACTTGAAGACCAAACTTGTGAGACTTTTGAGGGTAAATGGAGAGTTTGTTTGAATCCTGGGTGAGAACCCAGAGGCTGAGAGGGAGTGAGTAAAAAAGAAAATGAACTGATACTGATTTTTATATACAGTGGTACCTTGGGTTACATACGCTTCAGGTTACAGACTCCGCTAACCCAGAAATAGTACCTTGGGTTAAGAACTTTGCTTCAGGATGAGAACAGAAATCGCACAACAGCAGTGAGAGGCCCCATTAGCTAAAGTGGTGCTTCAGGTTAAGAACAGTTTCAGGTTAAGAATGGACCTCCAGAACGAATTAAGTACTTAACCAGAGGTACCACTGTATTAGTAACTTTGCATTAATGTAACGTTTTATATGTAACTGTATTTTTGCAATCTTTTGTTAACGTTATCTGTTGTTGCTTCAGTTTTTTTGAACACTGCTTAGAGATATTTTAAAACATATTAGGCCATACCACAGTTAAATCATTAAAAAACCAGAAATCCTTCCCACCTGAGTCCCTATATTGCACCTTGCTCCAGCTGGTAAATCTTGGAGGTGTAGTGAAAAGCAGCAAAGCAGATAATACAAGCAGAAGTTAGCCCACCCCTTCTCTACACGGATTGTACAGGTGTCAGGTGAAAAGAACAAAGTGAATCTCGAGAAGGAAGGCTAAGAAAAACAGCGCAGAATGATCAGAAAGCGAGTATGTTAAGTTTGCAGGGCTACACTGAAAAGAGCCTTGGCTGCCTTGAAAAGAGCACTGGCTGCGCTGTGCACTGCTTCATATCAGTCTTTTTCAGCTGACACCTTGGTAAAATATACTTTTCTTTTTTAAGAACAGCACCTAAACTATCCTGTCATTTCATCTTCAGTGGATACCATCCCGCGCTCTCTCTGAAACTGTATATTTGTGATACCGGTAGCACGTTGCAAAAAAATGATTGATAGGGATTCTTTGAAGGTTTTCAAGGAATTAAGCAGCCTAGGTGCAAGTATTTGATACCTCAAACACAAGGAAGAGGAGAGAACTCAATCACACAAGCATCCTTATGGTCGACAATGTTCTCCAAAGGCGTTCTGCTGTGCTCTCACTGTTCCCCCCCAAGCACGCAATATTGCGGACTGTCAGTACAGAGATGTGCTGTTGGTTTTCTGCCTTACGCACCAGTCAGAATGAAAATAGGCAGCGCGCCAGCACGTCAACAAAAAGCAGAAGCCCTCATTTACAATCGAAAACGTTGCCGCTTCAAAAGCGCAGGCAGCATATGTTGCGGAGCATATGAATAAATCAAATGCCATCCGCAGCTAATGAAACACGCTTCAATATGCTTAACTCCAAATTACTTTTGATTAAAAAGCTTACTGGGGAGACGAATGTAAACCACGGCTAGGTGTGCTCTCCTCAGAGTTATGTCCTGAATCTAATTTGAAACGGATAAGAACCAGCAATTCATTTCCTGTGCATTTTTTTTTTAATATATATTATAAATAGCAATTGCAAGTGTGTCATTCAAACTGCTGGAAAGGCCTGTATGTTTAGCAGAGTCATCATGCAAATGAAGTTCAAGTGATTTAATATGCTCACCATCTCAGGTAGATAACTTGATCAATGATGTGTTTTCAGCGATTGAACAAATGGGCTACGTCAGGGAAGTGTTTCAAGCTATTCTGATTCTCTCCGCAAAGCGTTCAATGCAGGATATATCTTTAGCACAATAAGCAAACAGCGAAGAGTGATTAATGGACAGATTTCGGCGACGATGCTCATAAGGGTAGCTGCAGGCGTAGAACACACTGACAGACAGAAAAATTACACTGCAATCTGTATAAATGCACGGCTTAGGTTTGGGTACTCGGCGGGGTAGTGTAGCAACTCTGCCCCCCCTTTTGGCAAACCTGTGAGAATTCCAAAAAGCAATGTAAAGAGGTAAAAGCCTGCTGGGAAATGATATATAGTGAGTTAAAGAAAATGTTTAAAAAACACTTTTGTTTTAAAAACCAGAAAATTTTCTATTTGGTATAGTGGGTAGGGGACGCGGGTGGTGCTGTGGGTAAAAGCCTCAGCGCCTAGGGCTTGCCGATCGAAAGGTCGGCGGTTCGAATCCCCGCGGCGGGGTGCGTTCCCGTTGCTCGGTCCCAGCGCTGCCAACCTAGCAGTTCGAAAGCACCCTCGGGGGCAAGTAGATAAGTAGGGACCGCTTACTAGCGGGAAGGTAAACGGCGTTCCGTGTGCGGCTCTGGCTCGCCAGAGCAGCGATGTCACGCTGGCCACGTGACCCAGAAGTGTCTGCGGACAGCGCTGGCCCCTGGCCTCTTGAGTGAGATGGGCACACAACCCTAGAGTCTGTCAAGACTGGCCCGTACGGGCAGGGGTACCTTTACCTTTACTTTATAGTGGGTAGAGAGATACTGAGACAAGATAAAAAAATTGTTCTTATATGCAACAACTGCATCAAGAATTTTAGTTACAGGTAGGTAGCCATGTTGGTCTGCCGTGGTTGAAAGAAAATAAAAAAATTCCTTCCAATAGCACCTTAGAGACCAACTAAGTTGTTATTTGCATGCACACGAAAGCTCATACCAATAACAAACTTAGTTGGTCTCTAAGGTGCTGCTGGAGGGATTTTTTTTTTATTTTGTATCAAGAATTTTGTTAGCCCAAAGATTGAAACAACAGGTGTTACCAACAAAAGAAGAGTAGCAGATGAAGCTGATGGACTTTGCAAAACTGGCAAAACTGATGGGAAGAATCTGGAACCAGCAATATAAATATTTCAAAAGGACTGGAACAAATTTATATTATATTTGCAAGACAACTGTAAGCAATTAACATCATTAGCAGGCTTATCTGAAGATTTGTAAGTTGAAATTGCTACCTATTCAGGTTGAGTAATATGATATTTTAGGTAATGATATAACAAGGATAGGAAACGAAGAGAAATGTAAAGATGTAAAGTTTAATTTTTGTAAGCCATCAGATGGGAGGGAGGGAAGCTGTTAGGCTCAGTTGAGCCACAGAGATAAAATAAGAGGGTACGATGTTACGTAATGTGATTATATGTAAAACCGATAAAAATAATTTGCAAAAAAAGAGAGAATTTCAAAAGCAGCTGGGGGGGTGTGCAAGTGGAGGTAAGTCTGGGCGAAATGTTTTGAATGCCCACAAATTTTTGGGGAAGCTTAAATAATGGATCTCACTTATGATGACATAAGTGACCAGGACAACTGTGTTTGCCAAGACTTTGGGCGGTTCCAGACTCTTGCTATTTGTGGATGGGATTCAGTCACATCCCAGCAAATTTAAGCCGTCCAATTAAAAGTGATTTGAAGCTTTCCCCCCAAAGATCAGACTTTTTTTTGGGGGGGGGGTAAGGAAAACGATGGGTGGGGAAGCAATGGAAAACTTAGGATGACATTTGCTTTGACCCAGCCATAGCTGTCAAGTGTCCCTTATTTGAAGGGACAGTCCCTTATTCCAGCGCCATGTCCCGCTGCTATCCCTTATTGATGGGTGTCCCTTAAATGTCCCTTAAATGTCCCTTAAATGATGTCTCTTAAATTTCAAAGGAAGCAGCTCCTCTCCCTCCCTCCCTGCCAGCCAGGGAGGAGGGAGGCTCCAACTTTGTTGCTTGCCTGTGTTGCTCACCCAATAAGAAGTCTAAGAACGACTGGGGGGGGTGGAGCTTGCATGCCTTGTGTGTGGCTAGTTAATGCAAGCTGAGGGGTTTTTTGAATGCTGGGTGCCATTTTGTTGCACGTGCTGCTGCAAACTTTGCAGTGCAAAGCCAGGCCGGGGAGCCATCTTAAGTTGAGGCTGCATAGGCCTTGTGGTGCATGTGATTCAGCTTCTATTCAGTTGAACCTCTGGTTACAAAGTTGGTTGGACAGTGTTCTGGAAGCTACCAGCATGAGTTTGACCAGACTGCAGGAGGACAGGAAGACTGGAGTGCCTGGAAGAGATGAGACTGCAGGTCCCTTATTTTGGCTGCTGGTCCCTTATTTTCAAATCTGTAAGTTGACAGCTATGGTTGTGCAGTATGAACTTGCTAGTATGCACTTGAATTCTGCCTGCAAAATAGTGAAAGCCTGGAAGTGGCTTCTGTTAATCTTTGTGTTACTTACTAGCAGAAGTTAGCGGAAGTAAACAGGCATTCCTATGGCAGATTCCCCAGCAGCAGCTGATCCAACTATACCCGCAGGCTGCACGCACCCCAGTTTTTCTAACTGCAGCTAATTCTCTTCTCTTCCCCAAACCTAAATGTAAAATGTTGCTCGGTGTTATGTACTGAGTTGAATAGGATCCAAACTGCAGCAGTCTGATTGGTCCTGGAACAATAGGATCCAAATTGCAGCAGTCTAATTGGTCCTAGAACAATAGGATTCAGAATGCAGCAGTCTGATTGGTCCTAGAACAATGCAGCAGTATGATTGGTTGGCAGGAACCACCCAATCATGCTCCAGATATAAGTGAATCCACAACCGGATTGGCTTACAGTAGAATTCCAGAATTAGCCAATCAGGTGCAGCCCATGGTGTAAATAATGTATATAAAGCAGATACTTTGAGGGGACATTCACTCATTCCTCCTCACCACTATGAGCTGAATAAAGAGCATGAAATCACTTTGCGACTCTGAGTATATTTCACTCTGTACATACACATCTTTATGTGAAGCCTGAGGCTTTGGGATAAGCAACACACACACTTAAATCAGTATTCAGGGAGAGTAAACAAAAAGAGCAGTGTCTGGATTCCATGCAGCTCCCCAAGGCATAGAAGGACTGAGACATTCACAACTGTCTCATGTCCTTTTTATAACACAAATGAAAACAGTACTGTGCGGATGCAAGGAAAGCAGAAACATATGATACAGTACTTTAAAGAAGGGGGAGCCCAATGGCCTGGGCATGAGGGATCCTTCCCAAGCCAAGCTTTTGGGAGTCTGGGCTCCCCCAGAGCCAGATTTAGGTTTGATGAGGCCCTAAGCCAGGCATCCCCAAACTCAGCTCTCCAGATGTTTTGGGACTACAACTCCCATCATCCCTAGCTAGCAGGAGCTGTGGTCACAGATGATGGGAATTGTAGTCCCAAAACATCTCGAGGGCTGAGTGTGGGGATGCCTGCCCTAAGCTACTGAAGGTAATGGGGCCCTTTATATGTCCATCTGTCCTTTGTCAACAACAAATTGTTGCTGTTTTTTGTGAGTATATGCTATATGATAATTTATGGACCTAATAGGTATCTAAAGCCATTTGCACACAACAAAATATGTATTTTCTCAAAGTGATTGTTGAACTGAAATACAATTAAGAAGAAGTATATTAATAGTGAAATACAATTAAGAAGAAGTATATTAATAGTGAAAGAATTATTAAGCGCTAACTTAAAATGATTTTTTATTCACAACAAAATAATGCAAACACATTAGCATTTGGCAGTAACAAAAGTTCATTTAGAAGCACTCTTTAATATTAGATAACAGGTACAACAGCTTGACCTATATTCAGCCCTGCAACCAGTCCATGCAGAATGTAGGCACCCTATATATAGAAATGAGCAAACCAGTGATATTTTAGGGAGCAGGCGAGCAGGCGGGGCCCATTACTTACATCGTAGAAGCCTACACAACACAAAACACTGTTGCTGTATGTAGGCTTTATTTTATTTGTTTTTTATCTTATATTTTGGAAATGTGCATTCAGGTTTTTCCCCTTTAAATTTTTGGGAGCTTCTAAGAGAGTGGGGCCCTAAGCTATAGCTTGTTTAGCTTATATGTAAATCCGGCAGTGGGCATCCCCAGCTATCAGGTCTCTTTTTGCTTGTGTGGCTTATTCCCCAAGTGTACATGCAGAGTGAATTGACAGAGGCACTAATGCCTGGACTGAATACAGTCCGAAACTGAACTTTGCTTCTTTCTTCATATTAATATATTTTTTAATATTTATAGTCCATCATATGGCTTAGTACAGTGGTACCTCGGGTTAAGTACTTAATTCGTTCTGGAGGTCCGTTCTTAACCTGAAACTGTTCTTAACCTGAAGCACCACTTTAGCTAATGGGGCCTCCCGCTGCCGCCACACCGCTGGCGCGCGATTTCTGTTCTCATCCTGAAGTAAAGTTCTTAACCTGAGGTACTATTTCTAGGTTAGCGGAGTCTGTAACCTGAAGCGTCTGTAACCTGAGGTACCACTGTACTGTTGTTCTCCCTTCTGCCTGTGAATGTAGCACCTCAGATGTGTGGTTGGGGAATAATGCGTGCAGATACCGCCGTCGTCATCACAATCACATTTATTACTCTCACCCATTACCTGCAGGTACAAGGGCAGGTTACAACAATTTAAAATTCATAATTAAAAACAGTACAAAAAGATCACAGCTACAGGAATAGGGCGCGTCCTGAAAACACACAATTCGGGTGTCAAATGTTAGACCTTCACTGAAACCTGTATCGTGAAGGGGCTTTGAACATACACCCAGTTTTATTCTCCCAGATATAAATCGTAAGGAGGGAATGTATTGGGAAATTTTTAATGTTTGATGTTTTACTATGTTTTCATATGTGCTGTAAGCCACCCAGAGTAGCTGGGGAAACGCAGCCAGATAGGTGGGGTGTACATCATCATCATCATCATCATTATTATTATTATTATTATTATTATTATTATTATTACACTACTTAGGGCTGGCACAGAGAAAGCTCTCTCCCAGGCCACCCCCAAAAAACTGATGGTTATAAAATCAACAGTGCCCTCTGTGCTCATAATACCTGTGAGGGTCTGTAGGGAACTAGGTAGCCTTTCAGTTAATATTGGGGGTAAAAGCCTCAGCGTCTAGGGCTTGCCGATCGAAAGGTCGGCGGTTCAAATCCCCGCAGCGGGGTGCGCTCCCGTTGCTCGGTCCCAGCGCCTGCCAACCTAGCAGTTCGAAAGCACCCCCGGGTGCAAGTAGATAAATAGGGACCGCTTACTGGCGGGAAGGTAAACGGCGTTTCCGTGTGCTGCGCTGGCTCGCCAGATGCAGCTTTGTCACGCTGGCCACGTGACCCGGACGTGTCTCCGGACAGTGCTGGCCCCCGGCCTCTTGAGTGAGATGGGCGCACAACCCTAGAGTCTGTCAAGACTGGCCCTTACGGGCAGGGGTACCTTTACCTTTTTAATAAAACAATTTGCTACTTGGATGCAGCTTTATAATTATCCTGTGCCCAGTATGAATTTCAGTTCCTGGTAAGGTGGAGACTTCAATCATTTTTAATATGTCATGCAATCCTTAAAAAGGTAAAGGTACCCCTGCCCGTACGGGCCAGTCTTGACAGACTCTAGGGTTGTGCGCCCATCTCACTCAAAGAGGCCGGGGGCCAGTGCTGTCCGCAGACACTTCCGGGTCACGTGGCCAGCGTGACATCGCTGCTCTGGCGAGCCAGAGTTGCACACGGAAACGCCGTTTACCTTCCCGCTAGTAAGCGGTCCCTATTTATCTACTTGCACCCGGGAGTGCTTTCAAACTGCGAGGTTGGCAGGCGCTGGGACCGAACAACGGGAGCGCACCCCGCTGCGGGGATTCGAACCGCTGACCTTTTGATCGGCAAGCCCTAGGCGCTGAGGCTTTTACCCACAGCGCCACCCGCGTCCCTCGTGCCATCCTTATAATGCTACTAATAATAGTTCACCCACCTTGTTGAACATAATTTTAGGTTAAATTGTCTTAATAATGCACAAGAAAACCACTGTGTATTAGAGTATTCAGGATCTGCGCTAGGGTTGTCATGAATGCACTTAAGGATATTTATTTTAACAGATCTGTTCTGAGTTCGACTTGGTTCAATACAACCTAAAGAAACTATTCCCTTGTATACAGCCAAATAGAAAACAAAGCCATTACATATTCTGGGGAAGCCCAAAGCTTCTCCTCTTTGGTTTGGGGAATGGTGTGTGTATGTGAATAACAAATAGAATTCAATACTATTTTTTAGCAAAAGAAGGAAAAGGCTTTTGTGAGGAATGAAAAGAGAGCGTAGATGTGTACTTAAAGAGATGGGAATGGCAGTCTGCAGCTACAATACATCACGATTAGTATTGGGATCACTTTCAAAACAAATACATGAGAAGCGGCTAGGGAAAGCTATTTCTGTCCTCAAACACAATAATGAGGAGGAGAAGAAAAAGAACTGCATTCATTTCAGTTATAACGAAGTGCATTTCATTGGGCCCATTCTTTGTTGTTTGTAATCTTATATTTCCTGGACAAGCCAATAATTTCAAGGTGGGTAATTTCTGATCCAAACCGTGCAATACAGTTGATTCCTGTGTGCTGGTGAGGCCGAGGTTTTGAGTCAACCTGTTCCCGCCCCCTTTAATTCAAACTTATAGTGCATTTCTTGTTAACACATAACATTTCTGTGCAATGTATTTTTATTTTCTTTGAAAGAGTTTTGCTATGACACCAGGGCACTGAGCATAAAATCCAATGCAATACAGTCATACCTCATGTTATGTTTGCTTCATGTTATGTTCTTTCAGGTTACGTCCCGCGGCGACCCGGAACTACCAGAAAGGGTTACTTCCGGTTTCGCCGCTTGCGCATGCGCACAAGCACCAAATTGCACTGCGCACCTGCACAGATATGGCGCTTCAGGTTGAGCTCTTTTCATGTTGCGAACGGGCCTCCGGAACGGATCCTGTTTGCAACCAGAGGTACCACTGTACAGTGGAACCTTGTGTTACGTACCGTCCTCCTTGTGAATGCTTCAGGTTATGAGCTCTGCTAACCCGGAAATAGATGCTCCCGGTTGCAACCTTTGCCCTGGGATGCGAGCAGCAGTGGGAGGCGCCATGAATGAAAATGCGCCTCATGTTACAAGCAGTTTCGGCTTAAGAACGGACCTCCGGAACGAATTAAGTTCGTAACCGGAGGTACCACTGTAGTATCTCCCCTGCCTGTAACATTACATGATATGGTGTAAGCAGTGAAAACCAGGGGCAAGGAAGGGTGGTAGTAATTGCCAAGGGATGCATGGCTCAAATGTCAAGAGGAGACTGGATGAGTCACCCAGGATCATATGTGCTCGGTACTCAAGAGGTCTCTTGCATTGCAACACAGATTTAAATTGTTAGTATTTTGTCAGCCTCTGTCTCGAGAGACAACATTGTGTGGGTCTGGGAGTGAAGCCAAACTGCTGTGCCAGCAGCAGCACTCAAGTGATCTCCCCAGGGCACAAGCCTGGCCAGTGTGTATGGAGGCCCTGGGCTGCCCAGGTGACAAGACTCCGCTCTTGGCCTCACTGATGTGGTCCAAAGGAAAGCAGAGCAATACGTTTGGTACCAACTTGGCTGCAGGAGCTGCCAGAAGGAGGCGTACAAGAGGCAATCCAGCTGTCTTAGGGACTCCACTCCAGATCTGTGTTGGGTTTACTGCTTAGCTTTTTCTTCTCCCAAAGATATCCCACAAGGCAGCAGAGGTTTAGGACCAGAGTTTTCCTTCTCCTAGATGGGCTACCTTCCCATCTACCTTCAGACCAGGCACATTTTCAGTCTTGTCTAGAGATGCCAGGGGTTAACCTGCAAGGCAGATGCTCTTCTACAGAGTAATGACCCTTTCCTATTTCATGGTGTGCTGTTTTGAGATGCTTAATGGGGAAATTACAGCACACTAACTGCACAAAGGGACGCGGGTGGCGCTGTAGGTTAAACCACAGAGCCTAGGACTTGCCGATCAGAAGGTTTGAATCCCCGCGATGGGGTGAGCTCCTGTTGCTCGTTCCCTGCTCCTGCCAACCTAGCAGTTGGCAGGAAAGCATGTCAACCTAGCAGTTGGCAGGAAAGCATGTCAAAATGCAAGTAGATAAATAGGTACCACTCCAGCGGGAAGGTAAATGGCATTTCCGTGCACTGCTCTGATTCGCCAGAAGCGGCTTAGTCATGCTGGCCACATGACCCAGGAGCTGTACGCCAGCTCCCTTGGCCAATAAAGCGAGATGAGTGCCGCAACTCCAGAGTCGGTCACGACTGGACCTCATGGTCAGGGGTCCCTTTACCTTTACCTTTAACTGCGCAAAATAAGGCATCCTCTTTTTTCAAAAGCTGTCTGAATGTGCTCCTTGGTGTGCCCTTCAGATAATCTATTTCAGTGAAAGCGCCTCACAATATTTGATCGTTGGCTGTATTTGCCTGGCTGAATCTGTCACTTGTAGCTGAACAGCCCTACAGCTGTACAGTGTGTCGTAAACTTTATTTTTAGGGATCTAGTAAAGATTTTTGTCCGGTCTCAGGCCTTTGGGGAGGGATCATTGCTGGAGAGTCGTAATCCCAAGTTAAACCATATAATTTCTCCCACCCCCTAAATTAGCACTCACGAAAACGCAAGGCAGATTCAGTTTCAAAAGGGGTAGGCCGGGCTTCCTGCAGCCCTGCTTGTCCTTGGTTCATCTCGCGTACAGCAAATCTCCGACCGGGAAGGCTGTGGAAGTATTGAACTGTTGTCTGGAGTCATTGATGGGCAGGATGTAGGCGAACAATGTGAAACTTAATCTGGACAAGGCAGAAGTGCTTTTGGTCAGGAAATGACCCCGTGATCGGGAGTCAGCTTGTTCTGGATCGGGTTTCTCTCCTCTTTGATAATGCAGCGTGGGACCGCTCCTGGACCCAGCTTTGCTCCTGAATGTTCAGACAGAAACTCTGGTTAGGAACACTTTTGATGGCACCCGCTGCACTTGTTTCTGGAGAAAAATGACCCTGGACCCTGGACCTTGGACCCTGGACCCAAACATGCCTTAGCACAGACCCTCCAAGTGTCCCTATTTTCCAGGGATGTCTCTAATTTAGAGAAGCCATCCCAGTTTCTGATCTGATCCTGGAATATCCCATTTCCCCTTGTTGTTGTTGTTTAGTCATTTAGTTGTGTCCAACTCTTCGTGACCCCATGGAGCAGAGCACGCCAGGCACTCCTGTCTTCCACTGTCAAACTCATGTTCAAACTCATGCTGGTAGCTTTGAGAACACTGTCTAACCATCTCGTCCTCTGTTGTCCCCTTCTCCTTGTGCCCTCAATCTTTCCCAGCATCAGGGTCTTTTCCAGGGAGTCTTCTCTTCTTCTGAGGTGGCCAAAGTACTGGAGCCTCAGCTTCAGGATCTGTCCTTCCAGTGAGCACCATAGCTGTCAAGTGTCCCTTATTTGAAGGGACAGTCCCTTATTCCAGCGCCATGTCCCGCTGCTGCCCCTTATTGATAGATGTCCGTTAAATGTACCTTAAATGATGTCCCTTAAATTTCAAAGGAAGCAGCTACTCTCCCTCCCTCCCTGCCGGCCAGGGAGGAGGGAGGCTCCAACTGTGTTACTTGGCTGTGTTGCTCACCCAATAAGAAGTCTAAGAACGACTGGGGGGTGAAGCTTGCATGCCTTGTGTGTGGCTAGTTAATGCAAGCTGAGGGGGTTTTTGAATGCTGGACGCCATTTTGTTGCACAAGGGCAAATTGTGCTTGCTTTTCCGCCTCTTCCAAATGTCTTCATTAAAAAAAAATTGGCCTAGATCTTAAACTGTTTCTTGAACACAACGGACCTGAAAGGGTTGTCGGAGGCTACAACGAGAGCTCCTTTGAAGAGTAAGATTTCAGTAGAAAAAATGTTGCCTGAACATCTGTCATATAATTGGTCTTCAGCTGGTGGACTGTTGCCACAGCACTGCTGCCAACATCTTCTTTTCCTAGTTATTTCTGCTTCTCTCAACTTTCTGCTGTCAGGAGAAGAAGCAGGATGCAAATCAAAAGACAACTTATGGTGTGTATATTTTGTGCATGTATCATAAAATGGGTGTCACCAGAAGTGGTCTCACATGGAAGGTTAGGGTCAACCCAGTTTCAGAAAAGTTGAAGACTATTGTCCTGTACAATGTATCATGTCATTTTCATTCGGAGCAGATTTCGCATCATTGAATGACCCCCACTGCTTCTCTCTGATGCAAAACAAACCTATTCTGGACAGTTCATAGAATCATAGAGTTGGAAGAGACCACAAGGGCCATCGAGTCCAACCCCCTGCCAAGCAGGAAACACCATCAGAGCACTCCTGACAGTTAATGCAGTAGAAAACATTATTGTATTGTTTGGAGATATTTTTCTTTTTCTTTTGGGGAGTTCAGTTTATGAAACAAGAAGAATTTAATGTCCGTGATGAAGATGTATCACAAGTGTTAGAACATGAGAAAACAAGGATTTTGGCCACAGAACTAATAGGCAAATAGAGAGGTGAGTGAATTTTGGAATTAATATTATATCTTTATATCTGGAACACTGGAAATGTTATTATTAGTTCTGAAAATGGTTTTTAAGGATATATTTTTCCTAAATGGCTTGAGGTGGATTTTTGGAAAGCAATCAAATGGTATATAACTTTTAGGAAATAAATAAATAAACAATATTGTTGACACACTTTAAGGAAATAAGTGGCTTTCTTTTAGATTGGGTCATACTTGGCCCAAGATAGAAATCTTGAAAATCTATCATTTAAAATTTATTGTCAAAGCATTAAACTTTCCAAGCATGTTGGTTACACCCTCAAACCCTTTCTGAACAATGTTCCAATCAACTGTCAACCCCCCCCCCCAATACGTGCCCTAATTGGGTCATTAGTCTGGAAAATGCTGAATATCTGTCACAAGTGCAGCTGTCTATAGCATAAATGGAACCTGAAGTGACTTAGTTCCACGTTATTAGGTGTTTATTTGAGAGAATGGATGACAACTGCGGTGGCTGAGATCATTTAAGCTGTCTTGTATGCTTATTGTAGCTGCGGTTAATCACATTATTACAGATGGCTGCTTTAATGGCCCATTTAGGTGCCACAGCGCTGGCACAGCAGCACGCAGGGTCAGCTGGAAGAATCCCAATGCCTGCACACAGAGACGGCTCGTCCCCTTCCACAAGCACTTTGTCAGGAGCTCAGCCTGCACTCGAGTAGGACCCTGGCAAAGACACATGCCTGACTGGCATGTTCTCTCCCTCCTGGTCAAAAGCTTCATTAGCTTTCTTCAGCCTGAACATCACAGCGACCGATGCCAACAGACATCGGCACACTTAGGGATCCGCAGAGTCTTTGCAGTGGTGTAACAGACCTCAGCAACTCAGCATTTTGGCTAATCTACTTTATTTACATATAAACACACACGGAGCACTGCAACATGGCTCCCTCTCTCTCTAGCATCAGTCAGCAAAGAGAAAGAACAAAGGACAATAGTCCCACTTCTTAGAACACAGTAACACAAACATCCTGTCTCCGTCACTTCCCACTTTGTGGAGTCAAAATATATACCGTCATGTGATAGACAACAATCCCATGACTGTAACCATGGAGCAGGAATTCTAACACACTTGCCAGCCTTTCCCCGTTCCCATTTCCAAGAATCGTGGTTGTGCGGGATGCGACAAAATAAAGGAATGGTTCCAGAAGTGTTGCATCACTAGAGGCCGAGTTTGTTAAACAGGAAGCGGAGATGAATATGATTTAAATTGCACAGAATTTATGCAGGGAGGAAGCTGCCTTACACTGAGTCAGAGCCATTACTCAATCTAGCTCAGTATTGCGTCTTGAGCCCCAAGACCCACCCCCAAAATAAATACACATGGACACTTATATTAGTTTAAGTTTTGGGGCAAATTTTGGCCACAACTTTATTGAAATACAATCACGTGAGCGGTATTGGCTTAGGCATTCACTCCCCACTATAACTGACTACACCTCTCAGGGTGATCGTCCAATGGAAAAAACCAAACGAGGGAGCAAGGTCGATGAGGACCAACCCCGGGGTTCCTGTGGTCCTGGCAGGGCCCTAGCCCCTCAAGTGGACTTCAGACGAGATCCAGGACCCCCAGATTCCTTTAACGGGATACTCAGTTCCTGGAGGGGCAGGTGATGGCCGCACCTCCCCTCCCCACAGTCCAACTGAGCCAATGCCTAACCACCACCTTACAAGTTGTGACGATTTGCTAAGGGGTAGGCGAAAACCAAATGGCTAAAGCCAGTCTGCCAAATGGAAAAAAATCCTACCCAGCCCCTGTTCCAAAACAGGCGACCCAAACCAAAGCAAGGCCAAGCGACTCTACCTAAACTAGGGAGGGTGGACGGGAGTTCAACAGTGCGAAGCAAGTGTCCCACTTGTGTCACGCTGCCGCTGGGATCATGACACCTTCTGGCTATTGGCTAAAACCACCTGGCGTGATCCCAGGGGAATGGCCAGGACTTCCTGTTCCTCCCCCCCCTCATTTTAACTCTGTCAGGTGAGCTCTTGGGTCCTGAGCGCAACCAGGACCCTCTGTTATGAGGATCCCATTTGTCTGCACTGTCTGGTAGCAGCTCTCCAAGATTTCAGAAGGCGGTCACTATCAGCCCTGCCTGGACATCTGGGGGGATTGAGCCTGGGACGTCCTGCATGCAAAGCGTGCTACTGAGCTACCGCTCATAGTAAGCGGGGTTGTATGGCTGCTGTAGACAGACATATATATCTGTTGATTGGTAATCTCAGATAATGGAATGCTGTTCCCTTCCTTCATCAACTCCTGCTAGAAGCAGAGACCATATCCTCCAACGTTTCTCTGATGAAAATAGGGGTGCCTATTCCATAATGGTAATAATCATATGAATTTTATTATTTATTCCCCGCCCATCTGACTGGGTTGCTCCAGCCACTCTGGGCAGCTTCCAACAAATATAAAAACATAATAAAACATTAAACATGTTTTTAAAAAACTTCCCAGTGCAGGGCTGCCTTCAGATGTCTTCTAAAGGTTGTATAGTTACTTATCTCCTTGGGTTGGGGGGTCGCATAAACTCATCTCCTCCGAGATTTCTCTGATGAAAATAAGTTGTTGTTGTTTAGTCGTGTCCGACTCTTCGTGACCCCATGGACCAGACCACACCAGGCACTCCTGTCTTCCACTGCCTCCCGCAGTTTGGTCAAACTCAAGCTGGTAGCTTCGAGAACATTGTTCAACCATCTTGTCCTCTGATGTCCCCTTCTCCTTGTGCCCTCAATCTTTCCCAACATCAGGGTCTTTTCCAGGGAGTCTTCTCTTCTCATGAAGTGGCCAAAGTATTGGAGCCTCAGCTTCAGGATCTGTCCTTCCAGTGAGCACTCAGGGCTGATTTCCTTCAGAATGGATAGGTTTGATCTTCTGGCAGTCCATGGGACTCTCAAGAGTCTCCTTCAGCACCATAATTCAAAAGCATCAATTCTTTGGCGATCAGCCTTCTTTATGGTCCAGCTCTCACTTCCATACATCACTACTGGTGAAAATAGGTACATCCTAAGGAAAAGCGGGACATTCCGGGGTCAAATCAGAAACTGGGATGGCTTCTGTAAATCTAGGACTGTCCGTGGAAACTAGGAACACTTGGAGGGTCTGAGAGACATCCCCCTAACATGCTAAACTGGGATGTGTTGAGGTAGTGGCCACCCATTCAGAATTCAGTGTAAATTATGAAATGGAGAGCTGCCCTCTCTGCTGTTTATGTACTGGGGGAGAGAGGCATCATGTCTAATAAGCATGCCTTCAGAAATCTCTGGAGCTGCCTTTTGATTAGAAATGAGTGCCATTTAGGCCTTCACACTAGTTACAGGCATACAGCTGTCTGTAATGAATGTTATCAAGAACTTGATTAATAATGGAACGTATTCTTTGTAGCTGCAAGAATAAATAACACTCATGAGACTCTTCAGTGTTCTTAACAGTAGGTTGTCTGTTTACAGCATAAGTAATTTTTCATATCTGTCAGCCAGCTCTGAAATCTAAATGGTAAAGTCAGCTCTTGGGGGACCTGTTGACAACGATTACTCTGGAGGGGCTCCAATTCTATCTGCAATCCGTGGTCTGCATTCATCCATGCTATGTGAGGTTTCTTGCTGAGCCTCACTTAATAAAAAGGTGGCAAGAAGCCTCTACAATTACTTTAAATAAGAAAGTGTCCCGTTTAAAACATTGAAATAGACACAGGTGATTACTCACCTACATAGTTAGCTATGAAAAGCCTCTGTCAATAAAATTAATCAGTGTTAATCAATAAAATTATCTGTGCTACAGGCAAATGGGCAGCAAGCCACTATGCCATCTGCTGTATCAATATGGATGTTATTCCTCTGCCTTGAAAAGTAAGTGTGTGTATACTCTTCTTCTTCTTCTTCTTCTTCTTCTTCTTCTTCTTCTTCTTCTTCTTCTTCTTCTTTATATACCACACTATGCCCGTAGGTCTCAAGGTGGTTCACAGAATAAAATCAAAATATAAAACCACAAAATACACATTGAAAACAAAAGTAACAACAACCCAATAACTCCCTCTCAAAAAAATCCACATTTTAAAAAGGCATAGGATGTCAATCAAATCAACCAAAGGCCTGGTTAAAAAGGAATGTTTTTGCCTGGAGCCTAAAGGTGAAGAATCGCTGTGTCATCTGATATGTTCACCCACAACTTAACACTTTAAATTGGGCCCGGATCGGTGTAATATGTTCAAACCATCTTGCTCTGGTGAACAACCTGGCCACTGAATTCTGCACTAGCTGAAGTTTCCGAACCGTCTTCAGAGGCAGCCCTATGTATGCATTGCAGGAATCTAACCTTGGCAGGCTATGTCATGTGACAAAGGTATTTGAGAGCAGAAGCAGTAAAGGAAGCAGTAAAGGAGTCTAGAAATGTTGTGAAATGCTGAAAAGCTGCAGAATCATTCAGCATGCTGAATCACTGTGACTCATCTTGAGGAGGACTCATTCCCTGTATAAGTATTGTATCTGCTTGCCGGCAGATTCAATCTCAGTGTGTGTATCTGTGAGAGTGTTTTGGAGCCTGTGCTCTGTGGAAACTCTGTGTATGCTCTGAAGCTAGTTTAATCTTCTGTTCACTATGCTGTTATTTGCAAACAAGTTTATTTTAACTCAGTAAAGCTTTTGTTCTTTTACTGAAGAAGACTCTGTGTTATTAATTTACCCTGCGTGTCAGGCTATCCCTGTCCAAATAGGGGCATAACCTGGCCACCAGCTGAAGCTGATGAAAGGCAGTTTGGGCCACTGAGGCCACCTGAGCCTTGAGCGACAGCAGTGGATCCAGGAGAACCTCCAGGCTACAAACTTGCTTCTTCAGAGGAAGTGTAACCCAATCAAGAGCAGGTGATCTCCCACCCATCCGGTCTAGGGAACCACCTGATTCAATTGTAGTAGGCTGGTTCATTCATAGCCACAGTGACTTGGGTGAAATAGTGGTGAAATAAGTCCTGCCACCACTGTCAGGCAAGCTAAAGCAATGCTATGACCAAATCTTTCCCCACGATCATCAGTGGAATGATGACCGTGCAGGAAGAGGGGGGAAATATTCCTGTTTGGTGGGGTGGGAAATAATAGTAAGGAGATGGGCTTCTCTTGTAAGCTAATGCTCTTTTTTGGCTCCTCCCATTCTGTGACTCTCGGCACATCTGCACATTGATTTATTTTGAGCTGGTTTAACAATTGGCATGTTTCTCCCTTAAGAACAGCCAAACTGTTGTCAAATTAGAATGCTGAGAAATCTCCAGCAGATTCCTAACTTCAGAGTAAGCTCCTTGGATGAATCCATGATAGTAAAATATCTATCTATCATCTATCTATATCTATATCTATCTATCATCTATCATCTATCATCTATCATCTATCATCTATCATCTATCTATCTATCTATCTATCTATCATCTATCATCTATCTATATCTATCTATCTATATCTATATCTATCTATCTATCTATCTATCATCTATCTATCTATCTATCTATCTATCTATCATCTATCTATCTATCATCTATGTATCTATCATCTATCTATCTATATCTATCTATATCTATCTATCTATCTATCTATCTATCATCTATCTATCTATCTATCTATCTATCATCTATCTATCTATCTATCTATCATCTCTATCATCTACCATCTTCCTTCCTTTCCTTTAAAGTTGTATTCTGTCACTTGCTGCTTTCAAAATCTCCCCATGCCTTCACGCTGCTTAACTTGAGAGTAGAAACGTAGAATGACTCTTCCCATCAAGGCTTAACTGATGATAATGTCTGACAAAAAAGCTTTCTGCTTCTATTGATTCTATTGACAAAGTGTCCCATTTAAAAAATGTTAGTGCATTAATGTCATCCATAACTATTAGTAAGGAGAATGCCCTGGATTCTGAATTTAAAAAGAGGAAGAAGCAGAAAACCCAAATGTTGTTCATAATCTTTTACTTAAGCAGGAGACAAACACATGTAAGCATACATAAGTTCTTTATCATTATTATATTGAATATTTCAAAATGAGTTGCCCAGAAGAAGAAATCAAAATTGTATCTTTCATCAAGAGGCTTGACTG
Organism: Podarcis tiliguerta; assembly: GCF_965153285.1. Lineage (NCBI taxonomy): Eukaryota > Metazoa > Chordata > Lepidosauria > Squamata > Lacertidae > Podarcis > Podarcis tiliguerta. The sequence goes on from NC_139544.1 coordinate 9,581,766, forward strand.
CAAATATCATTCTGCATAGCTTTCTGTAAATGTGCCATGCTAAAATTTCCCTGCTCAATTACACAGGCATTCTTGGCGTTAATTTTAATCTGTTCCACACCATAGGCAAATGGCTTCCCCCTCGCCCCCCAGGGAAGAACGGCTGAATGAAGATCTTCATCAGGAGCAAAGATGGAGTAAAGATTTACATCAGGATCTGCTGCCCTCATGGGTGGGCAAGCCCTGGTGGCTTCAGGCATCATCATCATCATCATCATCATCATCCCTTTATTGTCAATGTACAACTTGTGTACAATGAAATTAACCAAGCCTCCTTCCCCCCCCACACACTCAATCTCATTGCACTCTGTGTGCTTGTCGCACAACACACCAACCCCGAAAGTCAGTTGCACTATATTATTTTCCATTCAGCAGCCTAACGGCCCACAGATAGAAACTGTTTTTTAGCCTGTTGGTACGGCTGAATATACTTCTATATCTCCTGCCCGGGGGTAGAAGATTAAAGAGGTGCTAGCCGGGGAGTGAATCGTCCCTGAGAATTTTTTTTGCTCTCCTAAGGCAAGGATCCCTTGCGATGTCATCTAGCGGGCTCAGGGAACAGCCCATGAAATCATGTGCTGTGTTCACCACCCTCTGTAAAGACTTTCTGTCCGTGGCAGTCAAGCCAACGTACCTGTCAGAGCTGGCTCCGGGTCCCAGCTCACCAAGGACCAACGCTAGCCGATAGTACAGTATCAAAGTCTTTATTGAAGAATAGTCTCCATTTACAAGTCTCAGCGTCCCAGCTCTACATCTGGACTTTAGACCGGCGAAGCTCTGTCTGGGTCTCCGCCCCCTGTGCACCAGCTTAAGACTCTAATCTTACTCCACCTCTTCCTTCTCTCTCTCTTCCTCTGGGTCTTACTACCCCCCGGGGTCTCATTCCTCCTGGACTCTTCCGACGCAGAGCTTGACCCCTCTGACTCCTCCTCCTCTCTTCGGCGGGCTTTAGGACCTGGCTCCCTACCCGGGCTGCCCACCTTGCCGCCCTCCTGTACATTTGAACTTGGCGCGCGCGCGCGTTTAACTTTCCGGATGACCGTTTCCTCGCTCCCTGACGAGGGTGTGGTCACTCCTGCCTCACGTCCTCCCTCTGCCTGCGCGCTCCCTGATCCCGATGCCTTGGACTCCTCCCCCCTACTGCACTCTGGGGGGGACGCTGGTCCGGATTTCCAGCTGCTACTCTCTGAGTCCCCTCTGGCCCCTTCTTCCCGAGGTGTCCCCCTGGGCACTCCCCTTGCCCTGACCATGGGGGCCCCTTTCTGTGAATCCTCCGAGTCACTGGAGAGACTCAGAGACCTCGGACTACTGTCGTCGCTGACATTTCCTTCCGACTCCTCCCCCTCGCTCTCCGTTTCCTCCCTCTCCTGTGACTCTGCTCCTGAACCCCTGACAGTACCACACTGTGATACAATGTGAGAGGACACTTTCGATTGTGGACCGGTAGAAGGAGGTCATCAATTATTGTTTAACATTGTTCTTTCGCAAGACCCTAAGGAAATGGAGTCTCTGTTGGGCCTTCCTGACCACCTGAGTTATACTGTTTTTTCCAAGTGAGGTCTTCACTAAGGTAAACTCCCAGGAATTTGAAGGAGGAGAGTCTCTCCACACAACCGCCCAGATATGCAACGGGGCTTTGCATTTGGTAAAGATGTAGCCTTACCCCAAGGTTTTCTCTAACCATAGATAAAAGGTAAAAGGAAAGGACCCCTGGGCAGTTAAGTCCAGCCAAAGGACTATGGGATTATGGCACTCATCTCTGCTTTCAGGCCAAGGGAGCCGCTGTTTTTCCACAGACAGCTTTTCCAGGTCATGTGGCCAGCATGACTAAACTGCTCCTGGTGCACAGAAGACCACCAGAGCACACAGAAACACAATTTACCTTCCTGCCACAACAGTACCTATTTATCTACTTGTTCTGGTGTGCTTTCAAACTGCTAGGTTTGGGACAGAGCAACGGGAGCTCACTCTGTTGCAGCAATTTGAACTGCCAACCTTACAATCAGCAAGCCCAAGAGGCTCAGCGGTTTATACCACAGCACCAATATGGTTCTATTGTTTATACTGTTAAGTTGTGGGTGAACATATCAGATGACACAGCGATTCTTCAAACAGCTCTTGTTTATTCACAGGCCAGAACAGAACTGAACTGAACTGAACTGAACTATATAAGCCTGTTTATATAGAGCTCCACTACAACGCAACAGTAACAACTTTCTGTAACTATCCAATCACTGAACGTCACTTTCAATCCCTTATTTGCATATGTGGACCTGAGTGAAAACTATCTACAGTATCCCCCTGCTGGCCCAGGGTGAGAACTTCAGTATATAACATATACCACTTAGAGTTTTTCACATTAAGCAATTTAAAAATGTTTTTAACTGAAATATCCCCCCCCCCATTTCCACCTTTCCTCTCTCCACTCTGAGCAAGATTTCTCTAACAACCAAATGTCTACTTTCTTTCTCTCTCTTCTTACTTCCTTTCCCAATTGCCCACCATTTTCCCGAGTTCCCATCTATGCCTTCCTTGAGCTGGCTCCAACTGTGAACTGCTGACCTAACATTGACCCTCTGCCTGTTTTCCGACACAGCTCTTGCCTGTGCCTTGAGTTGCCATAATCTGGAAGTGCTTCACTTCCCATAATGGCCCTGATGATGCTCTTACATGTGCTTTGACCAGTCACCAGTAGTCACTCTGTTTCTTATCTACCACAACTCCCAGACAAGCAGCTCTCCTGCTTCCCTCACAGATCCAATACAACGGGGGAACCTATGGTCTTCCAGATGTTGTTGAACTACAACTCTCACCAGCCCCAGCTAGCAAACCAATGGCAAAGGATGATGGGAGTTGAAGTCCAACAGCATCTTCAGGGCCACACATCCCCCACCCTTGCCGCTCAACATTGTTTCACTGAATTGTGAGCCCCACTCTGGCATCAAGTAGAGCAGTACTGTTGAGCTTTTTTTTGGAGGGGGGGGGCAAAGTTGTTCACCTTTTTTTTAACTTTTGACCAAATCTGTTGTGCTGTTTTTGCAAAGAAGAAGAAGCTTTTGAGCTATTTTTAAGGGAAATTGCCAAAATCTACACTTCTGACATGGGTTGCAATATGTCCAGATTTTCCCTGACATTTCAGTGATTTCCACCCAGACACTGTTTCCAATGGCCGGATCCTGGCTACGTCTGGGAGCTTGTAGCTACTTGATTCCACCCTATCCCTTTTAGCTTTGGCACTGTGCTAGGCTAAGTGAAGGCTTGTTTTGGCATGTAGTATGAACTGGAACTTGTTGTTAAGAGCAGCCCTTGGCCATAGCTCATAGTTAGTGAGGAGGAGAGATCTATGGCACAAGTCTGGATTTGGATGACACAACGTGGCTTAGCTCAGTGCGGTGTAGCAGTAAAAAAGACAGGGGACTCAGCTATACAGCTGCAAATAAAATGTTTTAAAAGTGTTGTAAAATGCAATATACAAATGTGACACTAGATGGCAACAATGAGCTATGCCAAATCAAATGTATTTTTCAAAACGTTTTTAAAAAGGCATTTTCACAGCGTTTTTAATATGTGTGTAGATTCCACCAAGGGGAAGCAGCTGTGAGCTCTTTTCCAGCAGTCTACCACACATTCCTGTGGTCCCAGTAAGCCTTAATTTGGAAAACTGTGTTGTGAACCAGGCCATTGCAAGGAAACCGATCCACAACTCTTCTTCCCTTACTGGTTTGTTGTTGTTTTTTTTTTTTTAAAAAAAGAGCCCTTAAAATATATTTATGATGACTTCCTCATCTCCTTGAAGAAATTCAATAAGCAGCAAAAGTTGCTTAATAAACTTTTCTCTCTTGCCGTGATTCAGCTGGGGTCTGAATGCGAAAAAAATGCAATTCTGGGGGGTATTTTATCATTTCCAATACAGACCTGCAAGAAGATTGTTTATTTTCCTCAAAACTAAACTTGCTTCAACCTTAACAATTCCAAACATTTGAAAAAACGCCAAAGAACTATATTGTCTGCCACATTTCCAGTGGAATTCTATACATGCCTACTTAGAAGTAAGTTCCATTAACTTCCACAGGGCTTATTCCCAGGTAAATGGGGTTAGGATTTTAGGCTCAAGTGACATGTTCATTGTCAACCTCACTATTTTGTACTAGATAAATAACAGCTTTCAATCCATATAATGCCTTATAAATGCTAGAAGCAATTAATATAATTCTATACGCACTGACCTAATGATACAGTTGAAAATAGATCACAATGTTTTAACAGCTAATGTAAATTATTTCGCTGTTATCTGGCCTCCACCAAATTGAAACAGATCTCTTTCTTACCAGCTCATTTACAGAATAGATGTAATTGGAGTTACTGTTCAGATTTATCCAAGATCAAAACCAGGCCCAATCGGTGGGGCTAGCAAGATATGCTCTCCTACGTTTCAGCAATAGTGTTAGGCTACTGTTTTATGAATCTGCTGAAAAGCTTCTATTGGCAATAGACTGCTCTGAAGTTTTGGCTTTTCGCTGGTCTTCTGAAGCATCTTTAAGCGACCTTCTAGTCTCTGGGTCCATTCACGTCGGAGCCTAGGGACAAGGAACAGACGCTTTCATCAGTGAAATCCCTCGCCAGCAATGCTGTCCCTTTTCTTTCATCACCAATGCACTTGTCTTGTGTTAATTTAGCAAAGGTATCTCTCCAGCCTTCTGGCTGGGGACACAGAGAGAATACTAATGGCATAGCTCATCATCAGTGTGAAACCTGGTGACATTGCTAGATTCCAGAGGAGTCAAACAACTGGGAAAATGCTGTCATTAGATATATGCCACCTTCTCCCCAGGGTATTCCCCTGATGAAGCCTAACTGCTGCCTCATAGGAAAAAATCATATAATGCATGCATTGGAAATGACATCAAGGAAATCTGTGAGCACAGACTGCTGTTTATGTTACTCCTGTCAAAACAAAACTCAGTGAATTGTCTAAATAATATGCATGCCGTTTGAATCAACAATATGCAGTTTTAATGTTGCCTAGACACTTTCCATATGCCTGATAGAACTTTTAATGTACGACCAGGTTGACAGAAAATGTCCCAGTGAAAGATAAAGATTCCCACCCACTGCAGACATCTCTTAGGGAGGATATAGATTGCAGACGAAGTGGCTGAGGCACAGAAACAAAATGTCAGTAAAGTCCAGTGCCAAAAGGATCGAGGGTATTAAAATCTGGAGTAAAATCTAGTGTATTGACATTTGTTACAAAGGCTACATATATTGTGTTTTCTTGAAATGACCAGAGGCTGGATTTTGTTGGGCTCTGCATTGGATTGTGTGGACTGAGTCCTTGCAGTGGGGTGTGAGTGGAGATTGAGTCTGCAATTGAGGAGCAGGAGAATAAGTGACCGGATGTGTGTGGAGTGTTTCAGCATAAGTCTTGGGAAATACTTATGGGGAATAGAATTAGGGGTCTGCTATGATGGTAAGCATGGGCAGGGGGAGATATGGCAGGGGATCGAACTGGACAGGTAAAGAGAAGAGGGAACAGATGTTGGAGGCAATCCCCACTTCCAGTCCTTCCATCCATCCTTCCAGATCTAGGTTGGTCTGCCATTTTACTCAGTTGTTTAATGCCAGATCTGCCCATAGTGAGATCTCTACCATTCACAGCTGGATCATGGATGATGGGGCTGGCTGATTTGTATTACTGAGACCTGGATAGATGAGCTGGGTGGCGTTAATCTGACTCAGCTGTGTCCACCTGGGAACTTAGCACAGCATCAAAACAGTCTGGACAGTTGGGGCGGTGAGTGAGGAGTCACTGTAGCAGTCAACAAGGATGATATCTCCCTCACAAGGAGACTCCCTTGAGGGCCTGCACCTGGTGTTGGACCACACATAGAAAAGGGGTGCTGCCCGTGATCCTCACTGTCCAGTATTCTCCCTACCCAAGCTGGTGGAGCTAGTCTCAACAGTGGTGTTGGAGAACTTCAGGGCCATTTTCCTGCGGGACTTCAGTAGACTTCCTGTGACTGTCTTAAAGGGACCAACTTGAGACTTCACGGTCCCCATTACAACTGTGGAGATGTCTCAATATATTGCTGGCACAATGCACAGAGACAGATATATTGATTGTTCTTTGCATGGGGTGGGGTCTGGAGTGGGGAGAGTTGTAATGACCTCCTTGTCATAGTCAGACCATTTATTGTGGCGACACTTTCACCCTGTAGGGATGGAGGACTTATTGAGATGGTCCACCCCTGGAGACTTTTGAAGCCTGAAGCATTCCTGAATGCTCTGGGGGATTTCCAGGTGACAGAGCAGGTAATCTTTTTGAGCCTCTAGGAGAGGAATTGGTGTTGACCTTTAAAGCCCTAAATGGCCTTGGCCCAGTATACCTGAAGGAGCGTCTCCATCCCCATCGTTCTGCCCGGACACTGAAGTCCAGTGCCAAAGGCCTTCTGGCGGTTTCCTCATTGCGAGAAGCAAAGCTACAGGGAACCAGGCAGAGGGCCTTCTTGGTAGTGGCACCCGCCCTGTGGAATGCCCTCCCATCAGATGTCAGAGAGATAAACAATTACAGTGGTACCTCGGGTTACTTCCCCATCAGGTTCCATACGCTTCAGGTTACAGACTCCGCTAACCCAGAAATATTACCTCGGGTTAAGAACATACAGAACATACAGATCAACTCCCAATCTGTATGAAGACAATTCTGTACAGGGAAGTGTGTGTGTTTTTTAATTATTATTTTTAAAAAATGTTTTATTATGTTTTTATATATGCTGGAAGCTGCCCAGAGTGGCTGGAGCAACCCAGTAAGATGTGTAGGGTATAAATAGGAAAATTATTGTTATGGAATGGGACATCCCTATTTTCATTGGGGAAATGTTGGTTTCAATTAGTTCTGAGGGCCAGTGTGGACGGGAGCCCTCCACACAATCGGAACAGCAGGGACCAGAACTTAGGAGCTCTTGAACCCTGAAAACAGAGCCACCTGACTGTGTCCATGGTGAAATTGTGCCACACCTATTATTGCAGAAAATTATGGAGTTTTGGCAAAATATGTCGTAATGCTTTTGACAATGATCAACATACAATCTAAGTACTTTTAAAAATCGCAAGTGTGAAAATGCAATAAGCTGAAGATCCTTTAGGGTATAGCGCCAAGAGTGGAACCAGTTGATAATATAACTGAAGGCCATTGATGACAGATTAACTTCTCAGCAATACTATGCATGGAAAGCACCCAATATTCTAGGCCAAGAATGAAATGTCACTGCTCAATATACCACTGAGTATTGTTGCCTGCCTCCTTTAATGTCTCAATAAGCATTGCCTGGCCTTTTAAGGCTGTGGTCATTTTCATTCTGTTTCCAATTTAGATTGCAAATTACTGTTTAATATTTTTTTTTCAGTTTGATGTGCCCTGTAGTCAAAGTGGCATTCTCAAGAGGGCATAGTCAAGATCTTAAAAATCAGTCTAATCAGCAGGGAATATCTTTATTCAAAGCACAGTCTCTCTTTGGCCAAGTGCGACTTGCTAACTACAACAACCCAGGGAACATAAAGAGAATATTTGTCTTCACTTCAGGCTGCTGCTTGCTCATAATCACCAGCTGCCCTCGGGAGGGAGGTCAGTCTCTCTATCTAGCCTGTTGAATTAAATGAACATTGTTTGAATTATGATTTGTAAAAGTTACTTTGAGTGGAGCCTCTGTGCGTTATTTGGTTGTGGTGGAAATTTCTAATGAAGAGCTGGGGAAACTTTGGAGGAGGCTAGAGCATTCCTTCCAGTTTTTGGAGTCCTCTAATCGGCTAGCAAGGACAGCAGGCAAAGGACAAGGTGAGAGGCCCTTCATCCACTGTAGCCATTAATATCTCCAACCGTAGTCAAGGCCAGCAGGCCAGGGGAAAAGACTTGGTGGGTCAGATGAGATGGGGTGGTGGTTCACCATCTGAAAAAGCATTCCTGAGAGATGCCCATCCTGTCTCTTCTTGAAAACCTTCCATAAAAGGCATCTTCTTTCATTATTGAACTGCAGAGAGTTTGGTGCTCATTGGCACACTCTCAGAGCCTCTAGGTGTCCCTATTTTCCAGGAGCGTCCCTGACTTAGAGAAGCCACCCCAGTTTCTGATTTGATCCTGATTTGAATGTCCCACTTTTCCTTAGGATGTCTCGATTTTCATTGGAGAAATGTTGGAGGGCATGGTAAAGGTAAAGGTACCCCTGTCCATTAGGTCCAGTTGCGGTGGACTCTGGGGTTGCGGTGCTCATCTAGCTTTACTGGGCGAGGGAACCGGCGTTCGTCCACAGACAGTTTCTGGGTCATGTGGCCAGCATGACTAAGCCGCTTCTGGTGAACCAGAGCAGTGCACGGAAACGCCGTTTACATTCCCGCCGGAGCGGTACCTATTTATCTACTTGCACTTTTGATGTGGTTTTGACCTGCTAGGTTGGCAGGAGCAGGGACCAAACAACGGGAGCTCACCCCGTCATGGGGATTTGAACTACCGACCCTTTGATTGGCAAGCCCTAGGCTCAGTGGTTTAGACCACAGCGCCACCTGTGTCCGGAGGGCATGGTAGGATGTCTCTATTTTCATCAGAGAAATGTTGGAGGGTGTGGAGTTATCCACCCCCTGAGCCATCTGAAAACAATCCTGTATAGGGAATTTTTTTTTAATGTTTAATGTTTTATTATGGTTTTTTTATATATGTTGGAAGCTGCCCAGAGTGGCTGGGGCAACCCAGTAAGATGTGTGGGGTATAAATAGGAAATTCATTGCTATGGAATGGGACGTCCCTATTTTCATCGGAGAAATGCTGGAGGGTATGTACTCTAAGGGGCAAAACTATTGGAGATGCCCATTTTAGAGGACACCCTACAGTCTTTTGCTTGGCAGCTTCCACGCAAGTAAGAGAAAACCACTCACTTATTCAAAGCACTTCTGGTTAACTGGAAGTCTTCAACTTCTTTTTGCTTGGCCTGTGTTTCTTCAATGATTTCTTCCCAAAAGTTCTTCAAGCCACGGGCATCATGGACTGCCACACCGCGGCGTTTGGAGCCAAGATGTTGATTCATTTTTCTGAAAAGCAAAGCAAAGATATGAAGACCTTCTCAATGGTAATTTAGGAAATAATATGTGTGCTAAGAAAATGGTGAACTGTTTCCCCCACCTTTCTCTCTCCATTAGAATTTTCACATACCCCTGTGGAAATTTTTCCATTCCCCTGCCAAGTGGCAGACATTCTGCATGTACTAAGTGCATTTAGTCTTCATTAGGAAGTTTTATGGGGGTCAAGCTTTCTTGTACTTCTGCAAAGCTTTGAATTCCCTTGTGTATGCTAAGACATGCTCTTGTTTCTCAGAGTCCCTGTTTTGGCTACAATGTTGTCAGCACCCACCACCTGACTTCGCTATTAGAGGGAGTCGTATAACTTGATATGCAATATAGAGCGCCATTTTTCACCTTGCATGTCCTCCTTTCTGGACTTTCAGTGAACATGCTTCTTTCCACAGATTTATTGATAGCTTGTCGTTGTCGTCTTAAGGAACGTGTCTTCGGAATTGCACACTGATCTACAGTGGTTAAAGATTGTTCTATATTTTAAGAAGCATCTTCATAAATACACATGACACCAATCATGCGGCCCTATCTGCCAACAGAGATTAGATTTCATAGCAGGGGTGGAGAAACTTTTGCCAGCTTCGTTCCGGGATGGCGGTCTATGTGCCAGTGGAGGGTGGCGCAAGAGGCAAAAATGAATCAATGGATATGATTATTACCTCGGATGGTGACCTGGAAACTACAACTAACCCAGAATGCGACTGGTGACTGGGAGTGGCCGCCAAGACCATGTAACACTGGTCCTGGAAGACATACATTGGCTCCCAGTACGTTTCCGAGCATATTTCAATGTGTTGATGATGACCTTAAAGCCTTGGCCCAGTAGACCTGAAGGAGCGTCTCCACCCCCACCATTCAGCCCAGACACTGAGGTCCAGCACCGAGGGCCTTCTGGCGGTTCCCTCCCTGTGAGAAGTGAGGTTACAGGGAACCAGGCAGGGGGCCTTCTCAGTAGTGGTGCCTGCCCTGTGGAACGCCCTCCCAGCAGATGTCAAGGAAATAAACAACTATCAGACTTTTAGAAGACATCTGAAGGCAGCCCTGTTTAGGGAAGTTTTTAATGTTTGATGTTTTATCATGTTTTTAATATTCTGTTGGGAGCACCCCAGAGTGGCTGGGGAAGCCCAGCCAGACGGTTGGGGTATTATTATTATTATTATTATTATTATTATTATTATTATTATTTCCTTCATATAATAGCAGGGGTTGGCAAACGTTTCCGCCAGTGGGCTGGATTGCCTGTGCGCAAGAGCGTGTGCGCATCCATGTGCATGCATACACACTCACCACTCTTTCCCCGCTGGCTTTCAGAGCCATGGCGGGGGAGGAGCCAGCATCTGCGGCTTCCTATTGGCTGCAGGAGCTTCCTGCAGCCAATAGGAAGTTGTGGCTGCGTCCCAGAAGTCAGTCCCCACGCGGCGACTGACCGAGCAGGTGGCAAGGGCCGGGGGGGGGGGGCGGTCTGACGACCCCCTCAGGCCATATCTGGGCTGTGGGCCGTAGTTTGCCTACCCCTGTATAATAGGCTACATTGCAGCTGTGCAAAAGTCAGAGGGCTCCACACCCACATCTCTCCACAAGCAAGAGATATTATCACCATTCAGGGATACATTTCAGCCAGGCAAATGCACTCCAGGCTGCTGCAAAGCAAGACCACCGAGGGTGTGTGACCTGTTGGCATGCAGAGGGTCGAAAGGCCAACTGGCTAGCCCCCAGCTGAACCGTCTCCTTCCAGCCGTCTCGCTGCGAAGACCCATGGGCCTCTGCTCCGACGTAAATCAGCGACCCAGGCTTCAAAGCCAGGGCACACTATGTCAGCAGAGTCAACTGTGCACACAGAATAGGCCTGAGGCTTATGGAAGCATACTACAACTACGGATTTATCAGTCATAAATTAGGACAAAGAAACATGTTGTCTCTCTCTTTCTCTTCTCAGAGAATAGGGAAAATCAAAAGCTATACACACAATGGAAGTTCCCAGCAAGCTGTGCTGGTATGTAAACAGACATGTGACATGTAACAGTTCCATGTATGCAACTAAAGGTGGAATAGAATTTTCCAACATGACCTACAGAGGGATGTGCGGCCTGGACAGGGATGTGTGGCCTAGTGACTGTCCTAAGAGTTGGATAGAAAGGCCTGAAGAGCTGCATTTGATCCCCAGGAGGGAGGTTAGCTACTGTATTATAGTGAAATAGAACCTCCGCATTCAGAGGCAGTTTGCCTCTAAAAATTATTTGCTGTTGCATTTGAGTCTTGCATAGGAGCTTCCCAAAAGTATATTACTGGTTGTTGTTGAAAACACGATGCTGGACTAGGGCCGGCCCAGCCATTAAGGTGAGACAGGCAGCCACTTCAGGTTGTATATACCGGAACGTGGAGTTGTAGGTCACAGCTGTGCCATGATGTGGCCTACTCTACACCTTTCCTCAAACTAGCCTGTTGCCCTCAGGTTCATCGGAAATTGTTTTCTCATCATCATTGCTGAACTTCCTCTGTGTACATGCCATACATTGAAAGCACATGACTTCCTCCAAAGAATTCTGGGAGCTGTAATTTGTTAAGGGCGGGGGGTTGTAACATTGTGAGGGGATTTCCAGGATACCTTAGGGGAAGCTAGGTGCTTTAAATTTATGGAGCGTTAGGCAGTGGCGTAGCGTGGGGGGTGCAGGGGGGGCTGGCCGCACCGGGCGCAACATCGGGGGGGGGGGGCGTGCTTGCACTCGCAGCTCTCTGCCCCTACCTGGCTCACTCACTCTCTCTCACTGCAGTGCTGGCTGTGCGAATCCGATCCGAGCCGCCGGGTCGCCACCCACTGTGGAGGGGGGGGAGTGCCAGGCATACGGTGTGGTGAGGAGAGAGAGTGAGGGACTATCTGGGGGAGGGACAGTGCAGCGGGGGGGGGGCAAATTACTTGCCTTGCCCCAGGTGCTGACAACCCACGCTATGCCACTGGCGTTAGGGAAATAAGATTCAACAGCCAACTAAGTTGACTGTTGTACGTGAAATGGGGGATGCAGGCACCATCTTGTGCCTCACCTCAGGCAATAAAATACTTTGGGTTCAATGAACATTTGGGAGGATTCAACATGTTATGTTCCTAGGGTTGCTATTTTGAGATACTTTCCAAGCTCTCCCAGCCTGGTTTCCTGGGTTGTTTCATGGGAGAAACAGCACCAAGCCCGAAACTGGAACCCGCATTTGATAAATAGCCCCAACTGCATTCTCCAATGCAGCCACCAAACATGAAATCTATCGGTGTAACAGGAGGAAATGAGACGGGGTGAGGGAGACTTCCTTTTTTACATTCACTTCTCTCTATAGCGAGCGCTCAGCACCACCCTTTGACAGGCATGCTTGTAAAATAGGAAACGCACAGGCAACGTTAGGAAAATGCAGAGACAAGTTGAGTTTTGCATTTGTCTAATGCTGTGCTGAAAAATATAACTCTGTTCCTTTCCTCCTTTGAAAACGAGGGGTGCCTTAGAACCATCTGTTGAAGGCAATGATGAAACTATTGAATGTAGTGGCATCTGAACGCCTCTGAAACTCAGTACTGTCAAGCTGAGTTCAGTGCGAGACAAGTTATACTTCATGCTGAATTCTAGAATTTAATAGTTGCTTTGCTTAGAGGTACTCTGCAAAGGTCTGGCTTCGCCTTCCTAGTCTTATGGGATAAATCAGTGAAATAATGCCATTGCTTTAGTGAAAAACGAAAATGGCCATGTTGGGGGCGAACTCTAATGCTGCCATTCTGCTTTTGATCCAGCAGAGGATTCCGGTAATTCGAGAGATGAGAATGTGATTTTCACCAGTTCCCCCCTCCCAATGTAGTTTTCCCCTTTGCCCTCTGCAAATCTCTTTCAGGGGGCTGGTGACCCCGCCGAACATTGTGAAAGGTGCCTGCAGCTGAAAAGGGGGGAGAGGCAGTGGCGTAGCATGGGTTGTCAGCACCCGGGGCAAGGCAAGTAATTTGCGCCCCCCCCGCTGCACTGTCCCTCCCCCAGATAGTCCCTTGCTCTCTTTCCACACCGCACCGCACGCCTGGCACCCTCCCCTCCACAGTGGGCGGTGACCCGGCGGCTCGGATCGGATTCGCACAGCCAGCACTGAGAGTGAGTGAGCCAGGTAGGGGCAGAGAGCTGCGAGTGCGAGCGCGCCACCCAAGATGTTGCGCCTGGTGCGGCCGGCCCCCCCTGCACCCCCACGCTACGCCACTGGGGAGAGGACAAAAATCGCATCTCTTCTTACATTTGTGGACATCTCTATGGGATCAAAAGCTTTTATACAAGCAGAATAACAACACTGGACTTCACACTTCATGTTTAGATGAGGTATTTTAAGTGTGAATTCATGACAGTCAAGACTAGTCTCTATATACCGTACTTTAAATGCTTTTTTATTTTTAAAAGATATCTAGTGGGAATTCAAATTAACTTAACTTTGGTAAGTGATCTCTCCTCTGTGACTTAAAACTGGAGAGCAAAGTTATCTGATTTCAATGAACTTATGAGTTAATACTTCAGAAACTATTTATTTAAATATACCTTAAAATATACCTTTAGTTTTATATATTCTTTAACATTTCAAAGCCCCTCACTGGAGTCTTATGAACAAATGACACCTCAGGTGAGATGAGTGCTACATGTCTTCCAGCTTACTCACAGTAGTAATAAGTACTAGTACAATGAGACTTACTCGTGGATAAGGTGTGCACAGGATTGCAGCCTTTAAATGAAAACATTGTACATAGAATTATGACTAAAGCATGCTTTAAATCAAAAACTAAAACAAACAGCTTCCATTGTTATTAGTACGTGGATATGAGGTGGAACGGTAATCTTATTAAACATGGATTTTGAGGGGCATCTTCTCTGAGTGTCTTGATAGTCTTTGACATTTTACCTTAACATAGCAATTTAAATACTAATGTAAAATACAAACATGAAAGACTGTAGAGATCAGATAACTTGGGGGGGGGGGGAATCTAACACCACATTAAAAATCTGGTAACATTATTAGCTGCATAAGAAGATCAGAGAAAAACTGATTACTGTGTCACACCCTGCAAGATAATAGAATAATAATCTGTCAAATAATTAAAGGCTTACTTTAATAATACAGAAGCTGCTTCTTCCACCAGGCTTTTCTGGAGATAGCTGTGAGATGTGCTACATTTACCTTTAAGTCCCGCTCTTTCACACAGGCTCACAGCGGACTGTGTAAACCTCAAATATCTTTTCTTCTGTCACTCAATTTTATTTGGGTTTGGTGACACGAGCTATTTTTGAACCATTTCAACAGGAGGCGAAGAAACTAATCTCCGTCTCTAGAAGTCTACAACACATGAAGTGGAATGGCCAGACAGCTACAAGGCATCAGCTTTGAATGCCGCATTTGATCTCTGCTATAACTTTCAGGCAAGTGTCACTGATGTCATAACTTGGCTCAAGGGAAACAGTTATTCTTTGACAAGTGCACCTCTTAGGAACATGATGCCATGTGACTCGCAGGAACACAGCCCCGTCTCCTCCAAGACAACAGAGAGATCTAAGCAGCGTACATTGTATAACATGTCTTGTTTCAGGACTGCGTTACTCAAGCAAGTGACAGAGGGGTCGTTTGGGGGGAAATCTTCTTTGAACTGCTGGCTGGTAAGAACACCTGGCTGGGTGCATGGCAGGAACTCTGGCTTAGCTGTTAATGCTGCGCATAGCAAAGGGATCTGAGCTCAGCTCAAGGGCAGCCCCAAAGCTTTTAAGAATGTGTGACAAACATAGCACACCTACTGTGATGAATGAATAAGAAGAGGCTTTTCTCTGCCTCTGTGCTAGAGGTCAGGATTTATGCCCTATTCTTCATGAGTTTTTCTGCAATTACAGTCATACCTTGGATGTTGAACAGAATCAGTTACGGAAGTCCGTTTGACTTCCAAAACATCCGGAAACCAAAGCACGGCAGCCAATCGGAAGTCGCTTCCGAAAATCGTCCGAAAACCAGAACACTCACTTCCGGGTTTCAATCATTCAGGAGACGATTTGTTCAGGAGCCAAGGCATTTGAGATCCAAGGTACGACTGTATAGGATGCTACCTGTCATGATCTAGAAACATAGGTAAAGGTAAAGGGACCCCTGACCATTAGGTCCAGTCATGGCCGACTCTGGGGTTGCAGCGCTCATCTCACTTTATTGGCTGAGGGAGCCGGCGTACAGCTTCCGGGTCATGTGGCCAGCATGACTAAGCCGCTTCTGGCGAACCAGAGCAGTGCATGGAAACACCGTTTACCTTCCTGCTGGAGTGGTACCTATTTATCTACTTGCACTTTTTATGTGCTTTCAGGAACAGGGACTGAGCAACAGGAGCTCACCCCGTCGTGGGGATTCGAACCACCGACCTTCTGATTGCCAAGCCCTAGGCTCTGTGGTTTAACCCACAGCGCCACCCACGTCCCAAAAATCTAGAAACATACTCTATATTTAATATTTGTTCCATCTGATTTCTATTTTAATTAGAGTTGAAGCCTAGCCTTGTCATGGGCAAAGCTAAATAACAGAGGTGGTATTATATTTCATTTATTGGTCGCTGTTATTATTAGGAAATTGCATTGTACTGAGTCAGACCGTTGATCCACCTAGCTCAGTACGGTCTACCCTGACTAGCAGGATATTTAGGATATCAGACAGAGGCCTCTCCCAGTCCCACGTGGAGATGTTAGGGATTGAACCTTGGACCTTCTGCATGCAAGCAGAGGGTGTGACCCTTATAAAATGTACCGAGAGCTGTGCACATATTAAAAACATGGCAAGTTCTGCCTACAATTGAAAAGAAAATGCACAAAAGAAAAACCAGATGGGGAGGGAAAAGGAAAACACACAGACTCTGCCACCATTTCCTAAAGTTACGTAGGCTGCAATCCTATACACATTTATCTGGAAATAAGTCCATTGAACTCAATAGGATCTCCTTCTGAATAGATACACATAGGCCTGTGTTCATAGTGGTTCTTATAATGACTAGGTTACATGGAGACACTTCAGGAACAAACACTTGGATTTTGGTTTGTGAACAAGAAAAAGGTAGATACCCCTGCCCGTACGGGCCAGTCTTGACAGACTCTAGGGTTGTGCGCTCATCTCACTCTAGAAGCCGGGAGCCAGCGCTGTCCGTAGACACTTCCGGATCACGTGGCCAGCGTGACAAGCTGCATCTGGCGAGCCTGCGCAGCACACGGAACGCCGTTTACCTTCCTGCTAGTAAGCGGTCCCTATTTATCTACTTGCACCCGGGGGTGCTTTCGAACTGCTAGGTTGGCAGGCGCTGGGACCGAGCGACGGGAGTGCACCCCACCGCAGGGATTCGAACCGCCGACCTTTCGATCGGCAAGTCCTAGGCGCTGAGGCTTTTACCCACAGCACCACCCAGGTCCCTTTTTTGTGAACAAGAAGAGCTCCATTATTTTCTGTTTTGCCCTTTGCACATGTTTCTTATTGATGGAATTTCTCCATTAGTGAGCAGTAACTTTTAAAGGTCTTCCTTTGAAAATCCGTGTGGAACAGCAGCCCATTCTATTCTTGAACTTGAACCACTTGTTTTGCTTGGGACTTGTATGATTATGTAACTGGGTATGAAAATGTGGGCTCATACATGACAAAATACCATTGGTGGGAAGAGAATGGCTCTATAAACACACCCAGTGTAGTTATTTTCTGCCCTCGCTGGAGGCAGTACAAGAATGATAATCCCTTCTGTGGTCGTGCTTATTTTATGCCAGGGTGGGAGCAAATTCATAGTGTTCCAGTGGCATGATTAGAGGAATGGGCTGAAGCTTAGTGGCAGAGTGCATATTTTACATGCAAAGTCTTGGATTCAGTCATTGGAAGCTGTACTCAGGAAGCCAGGATGGAAAATAGATCTGCATCAGATAATGGAGATTTGTTGCCAGGCAGGTCAAGCCATAGTATTTTTATTTATATTTTACTTGCTCATCCGCAAAAAGAGCTGTGTGACTGATGGGATGTGTTTGCATCTAGCACACTGTTAGAATGTTGTGGTTCATTATTTAGCCGCTGAATTTCAGCAACCTCTGGCAAACGGCTATCAGAAAAGAAGCTTGGAAAAAGTAGAATTTTAACTTTCAGGATATTATGACTTTCAGGATATCCTTTGATTAGTCATACTGTGAACACTTAACACCCTTATATACCGTATTTTTTGCTCTATAAGACTCACTTTTTCCCTCCTAAAAAGTAAGGGGAAATGTGTGTGCGTCTTATGGAGCGAATGCAGGCTGCGCAGCTATCCCAGAAGCCAGAACAGCAAGAGGGATTGCTGCTTTCACTGCGCAGCGATCCCTCTTGCTGTTCTGGCTTCTGAGATTCAGAATATTTTTTTCTTGTTTTCCTCCTCCAAAAACTAGGTGCGTCTTGTGGTCTGGTGCGTCTTATAGAGCGAAAAATATGGTATATTTTCCGAGGTGAAGGAAAACACAATGAAGCAGTAAGTAAAAGGATCCTGTCCTTACTGATGCATCTTGAACTCTGCCCCCACAGCCCTCCACCTTCTTGGCAATGGATGGCAAACCTGTTGACCTGCAGACGTAGCTGGACTAAAGCACCCATCACCTCCAACCATTGGCCATGATGGGTGGACCTATCTGGAAGTCATAGTCTTTCATGTGGGAGGTCTTCTGCAAAAGGCTGTAGCTCATTGGTAGAATGTATAATAATAATAATAATAATAATAATAATAATAATAATAATAATAATATTTTTTATTTATATCCCGCCCTCCCCAGCTGAAGCCGGGCTCAGGGTGGCTAACAACAATACAACAGTACAACACAACACTCTAAAATCATTCATTATAAAATTAATTCAAATCAAACCAATGGCAACCATTGGGCCAGAGCTCCGTGAAGATTGCCGAAGGAGGGGGTCAGGCTGTGCCCTGGCCAAAGGCCTGGTTGAACAGCTCTGTCTTGCAGGCCCTGTGGAAAGATGTCAAGTCTACTTTACATGCAGGAGGTTCTAGGTTTCTTTCTTTTCTTTTAATGCTTTTTATTAAGTTTTCATTTCAAATACACCAACACCAACAAAAATACACAAATCTTTCAAATCTTTTTACATCTGTCTTACTTTACTCTCCGTAGGGCAGTTGACTTCCCTCCTTCCCTTCTTCAGGTTTTCTTATTCCATTCCCTAATCCACAGTTCCTTAATAATAACTAAACCATGACATAAGATTTATTTCAGTCCTGCTAACGTCTTCAAATTTCTACAGTTCTCACTTATATAGACCATAAATTTACTCCATACTTTTTGGTGCTTTGTTTCCTCCTGACTACGAATCCTATGGGTCAGTTTTGCTGATTCCATGTACTTGGCCAACTTTGTCTGCCACTCCTTCACAGTTGGTATCTCCTGTGTTTTCCATTTTTGGGCTATCAAAACTCTGGCAGCTGTCATAGCATACATATATAATCTCTGCTCCATCTTCTTAATATCCTCTCCTATCAAACCTAGCAATAGTTCTTCAGGCTTTTTTGGGAATGTATATTTAAGCATCTTTTTAAATTCATTATAGTTCAGTTCCCAAAACTTTCATTTTATCACATGTCCACCACATGTGGTAAAAATCACCATCCTTTTCTTTACATTTCCAAGAGATTTTACTACTTGTCCTAGGAGGTCCTAGGTTTCAATTCACCAATATCTCCGAGTAGGTCCAAGAGACAACCTTGCTTGAAAAGCCAGAGAGCAGTGTAGACAATACTGAGGTAAATGGATCACTTTGATGCAAAATCACTTTTCTTACGACTGTTTCTTCACATCTTCAGAACTCAGACCCAGGAGTGTTGAAAGAGGTTCTGGAGTTGGCTGGTTCATATTAAGCACCAATGGGAAAAGAAGGGGAGGAAGGGGAAGTGGAGAGCTTGAAAAGTGAGGGAGCATGGGAGGAAAGATTGAATGAAAATGAGCTGAGGAGGAAAGGGGTCAGGGTCTAAGAAGGATGTGTAAAACTACAAGTTGTGAAGAAAAGTTGTGGGTGTAGTAGGATGGAGCAAGGGGGTGGAGTTGTGGTGGGAAATGGAAGACTAGGCCTTGCCGTCAGTGGCACATAAAAGAACAAGTTAAAAATTAAATTGTTTTCTGTCTTCTTCACTAGTTGTGTCAGTCAGGCCCAGTTTGCTAGCAGTGAGTGGTTGCCTACAAATAACATAGCAGCCTATTGCTAGCTAATGTCAAATTATATTTCCAATGACATGCTATTAATGGCTTTTTTTTGTAAGCTAACTGGTTTGGAATACCATCATTTGAGAGTGAGATATTTCAATCACGTTGGGGACTTTCCTAAAAAAAGCAATCCTGAACTGGCAAAGAAACAGATTAGATGACCTTCTAGGTCTTTCTCGTGTATAAGAGTTATACTTCTTCTTTTTAAAAAAACCAGTGTTCCATTTGCTTTTATTCTGCTTTTATTTTGATATGTAATGATCAGATTTTCACCGGATTATTTGCTTGAAGGGCTGTAGAACAATTGCCTTGCCTGTTAAGAGTATTACTATGGGGCTGAATTTCCTCAGAATTTTTTAATGTCTTCCTGTCGCCATTGAAAACGATGAGGTTGACCTTGGAAATCAGATTGCTCATTGAAAAACAGAATAGATGACATGAGGAGCTAATGTCTATAAATGTTGTTGAATGGATGACCTTTTGATAAGACAACATGTGATTTAAAACATGAAACTTTTTTTTACACTGAATCAGATTATCTGTAGTCTAGTAATATTTATTCTGAGTACCACCAACAGCACTTATCCAGGTTAAGGTCCCTTTAAGGAGGTCATTGGAGACTTATGGCATTTTGTAATATTTGCATTTATTTTCAAGTGCACAGATTGGGCATAATTGGAGGCACAGCCTAAACATGCCACCTATTGGCTCCTTGCACAATTTAGAACCTTGATTGTATTTTTGTGAGGGTGAATGCTCAAATAGAGTTTGTGTGAGTATCAGTTGAACCTATGGTTGAGAGCCCAAGACTGCCTCTCTTTCTGAAGCACCAAATGCCTTTTCTGAGAAGCCAGCAAGCCACAGAGGGCCTGTTCAGATGCACAGTCCTGATATGAAAAAGCCACACCAAAGGGTGCCTCCAGACCATGGGTAGGCAAATTAATGCCCGGGGGCCGGATCCAGCCCAACCACCTTCTAAATCCGGCCTGCAGACGGTCCGGGAATCAGTGTGTTTTTACATGAGTAGAATATGTCCTTTTATTTAAAATGCATCTCTGGGTTATTTGTGGGGCATAGGAATTCGTTCACCCCCCAAAAAAAATATAGTCTGCCCCCCCCACAAGGTCTGAGGTACAGACCCTTGCTGAAAAATGCTGACCCCTGCTCCAGACTGTTGCTATTTTGCAGGAGGGATCCAAGAACTTTACATTGCCACAGCCAAAGTGGACTGAAGTGCTCTGTTGCCTTAGCACAACCAATCCACTTTAGAAAATAAACACACTGAACAGTGTGGAATGGACAAATGGTTCATGGGAAGTAATGTAAACTCCCCATAAGCAAATCAGGATGAATACAGAATGCATTGTCATATAACCAAATCAGAAAGAATGCGGAATAAAGACTGGGCAGTCCAACCACTGTGTGAAAGGCGTCAATCTTCTGATCTCAAGTTTTGTGCAAGCAAATCATGACAAACCGTGGAGGAGCACAAATTGATCCCTTCCCTCACTGCTTTGGGGTGTGTGTGTGTGTGTGTGTGTGCATGCACAGTATATGTTTGTTAGGTAAAATATAACACAAAAGGGATAAATACCCGGAACATGTTTCAAAGCTAGTTTTTCTGTTTCATAGCATAGCTGGGAAATTAAGACAACTGCACCAAGAGTACATTTGTTGCTTTTATTTGACATCTTCATTAGTTTAGATTGGAATGTATCCGGATTATTAAACTGCCCTGCCAGCAAAAATCACACTGAAAGGGGCTTGTAGTATGTTGCAGATCAGAGCTGTTTCCCCCTTACGCAACCTACTTTAAATGTACTAAATTGTCTCCTATAATCAAGCTATTAGAATGGCATTAAAATATAATCTTCATGAACAGCCTAGCAATTTGTCAAACGTTGCATTAGCCTGCCTGACATTTTAATTTCCAAGTTCTTTATTAGTAGATTGGCCCCCTTGATCACAAATTACATGAAAGAGTCTTCATTCTTCATGTTTGAAATCAACAAAAAGAAGTCAGTCTTCTGACCTCATTTTAATCAGTGTAAAAATAGAATGGCTCTATTAAAGTCAGTAGAAAGTTTATCCATATCAGCAGCAATGTAACCAAGATCTGTAGCATATTGTCATGAGTTTGGGGTGTTGAGATGTATGCCAGCAAATATTAGAATTTATTCAAGGCTTCTAATGAAGGAATGGGTTTCCCAAACCCAAAACTGACTGTGCAGGCAGTTTGAAACGGGCACCAAAGTCCCTATTTTTCCTTAGCTAAAATCCATTAACTTGAGCTCTGAGTCAATGTATAAACAAAAACCCGGCTGTATAAACAAGTGCTCAGAGCCCTCTCCTTTATCAGTTCGTGACGGCAAGGATGACCTTGGCTGTTTCAGTGGAGTCGGGATGACATGTCTAGGTCTTATCTTATGTCCTGACGCACAGACCTAGTCCGGGAACAGCGCCAGAGTGTGCAGGCTGGGGTTCCTCCGGTTCAGCCTCTGAATCGGATTCCCAGGCCATCACAGTGTGATTGTTTGTTTGTGATTGGCTGTGGTGATCTTTGTTTTCGTGTGTGAGTGAGGTGGGTGGGTGTTTTGGATCAGGTTAGCCATATTGATTTGTATGCTGTTGGTGGATAATTGTCATTGTCTTGTTGGGCTGTGTATGTGATAAAGGGGAGTCATACCGGGGTGAAGGCGTCTTCTTCTGTTTGTCCCCATGTCAGTTTCAGTTTATTAGTTAATTTTTCTAGTAGCGCTGTTTCCCATACTATTTGGTACCATTGGTCCATGCTTACTCCTGACAGGTCTCTCCAGTGTCTGGTTATGGTGTTTCTGGCTGCTGAAAGTAGGTGGGTTATGAGTTCTTAGTGGTGTAAATGGGCATTGTTGTCTTGGAAGATGTTTAGTAGGGCCAATTCTGGGGTAATGTCTAATACTTGCTTAGTTATTTTACATATTTCTCGTATGGCTGTTGTCCAGAATAGTTGGATTTTGGGACACTCCCACCACATGTGGAGGTATGTGCCTGTGGAGGTGCACCCTCTCCAGCATTTTGGTGAGGTTCCTGGGCGTATTAGCGCTAGTTTCCTTGGTGTTAGGTACCACCTGTAGGTGAGTTTCAGTGTGAGTTCTTTTCTTTTCGTTGATATGGATTTAAAGGGGGGTTTAGACCACATTCTGGTCCATTGAGTGGGGTTAATCTCATAGCCTATGTCATTCTAAAAGTCTGGTAGTTGTTGTTCTCTTTGACATCTGGTGGCACCCGGAAAGAATGGCAGATGAAGCTGATGGACTATATGGAGATGGCGGAAATAACTGGCAGAATCCGAGACCAGGGAGAAGAGTTGATGGAAGAAGATTGGAAAAAATTTAAAGTATATTTACAGAAATATTGCAAAATTAATGAATGTTAGAAGAATATTGGAATGAAGTTACATGGTTTTAGCAGAAGTGTTATTAAGAATTATATGAAGATTAATTGTTAATGTGCTAAAGTGGAAAATTTAAAGTTAAACTGTGTTAGGATAAATTATAGAACAAAAATTGAGAAAGAGGGAAAGGATTTGTTGAATTAGCTTTTGAACTAGAATACAAAAAAGGGAGGTGCGAAGAAGTCGAGGAAATAAGCATATGAAAGATAATGAATTGAAACTTGGTTGTGTTTTTTTTTCTTTTTTTCTTTTTTTTAAAAAAATATTTACATTTTTTTTCTTTGGTGTTTTGTGGTATTGTTTTTTTTAATCTATTTTTGTTGTACTGTTTGTTAAATTTTCACTGTTGCTTTGTCTTTTTTCCTTTTTTCCTTTTCTTTTTGTAACTATTAAACTCTTAATAAATATCATTAAAAAAAAAAAGACATCTGGTGGGAGGGCGTTCCACAGGGTGGGTGCCACTACCGAGAAGGCCCTCTGCTGTCATTCACTGTAGACAGGACTGAGCCAGAGGGACCCGAGGTCTGACATGGTATAAAGCAACATTCTCTGTTCCTGTCGATTAGCCCACCTTTCCATTTTTAATCATCCAGCGCTGCTTAGAGATGAGATGAGAGCCAGTGAGGTATAGTGATTAGAGCGCTAGGCTAGGACCTGTGAGACCAGGGTTCAAATCCCCACTTGGCCAGCAAGCTCACTGGGTCACCCTAGGCCAGTCATTTTCTCTCAGTCTGACCTACAAGGTTGTTGTGAGAATTACATGAGCAGGGGGAGAAGAACCATGTAGCCCACCTTGAGCTTCTTGGAGAAAATATAAATGCAATAAATAAATAATATTAAAAACAAATAAGCAACACAATTAAAAATACTAAATGTGCTGTTCACTGGCTGTTTCAAAACAGCTCTCAAAGACAGCCCAGCACAGAGGCATTACTGTAATAATAATAATAATAATAATAACAATAATAATAATTTATTATTTGTACCCCACCCATCTGGCTGGGTTTCCCCAGCCACTCTGGGCGGCTTCCAACAAAGATGAAAAATACACTAAAATGTCACATATTAAAAACTTCCCTGAACAGGGCTGCCTTCAGATGTCTTCTGAATGTCAGGTAGTTGTTTATCACTTTGACATCTGATGGGAGGGCGTTCCACAGGGCGGGCGCCACTACGAAAAAGGCCCTCTGCCTGGTTCCCTGTAACTTGGCCTCTCGCAGTGAGGGAACTGCCAGAAGGCCCTTGGAGCTGGACCTCAGTGTCCGGGCAGAACGATGGGGGTGGAGATGCTCCTTCAGATATATTGGACCGAGGCCGTTTAGGGCTTTAAAGGTCAGCACCAACACTTTGAATTGTGCTCAGAAACGTACTGGGAGCCAATGTAGGTCTTTCAAGATCGGTGTTATATGGTCTCGGCGGCCGCTCCCAGTCACCAGTCTAGCTGCCGCATTCTGGATTAGTTGTAGTTTCCGGGTCACCTTCAAAGGTAGCCCCACGTAGAGCGCATTGCACTAGTCCAAGCGGGAGATAACCAGAGCATGCACCACTCTGGTGAGACAGTCTGTGGGCAGGTATGGTCTCAGCCTACGTACCAAATGGAGCTGGTAGACAGCTGCCCTGGATACAGATTTGACCTGTTCCTTCATGGACAGCTGTGAGTCCAAAATCACTCCCAGGCTGCACACCTGGTCCTTCAGGGGCACAGTTACCCCATTCAGGACCAGGGAATCCTCCACACCTGCCCACGTCCTGTCCCCCCAAAACAGTACTTCTGTCTTGTCAGGATTCAACCTCAATCTGTTAGCCGCCATCCATCCTCCAAGCCTGGTGGTTGTTGCCAGGGCATGGATATGAGGGGTGAAATCCCAGCTGGCACACCAGAATGAAAGATCTTCCTGGTCATGCCTACCAGCTGAGCATCCTGGGACAAAACAAGCACCCCAAGCTGTGAACTGGAACACTTTAAGAAGAGTAAAATGCATTGGGCTCACCCTGGCAAACAGCCGCCTCAGACTGTGCAGATAGCATTCAACTTTGTTCTTCAACTGTGATAAGAATTTTAAGGTCTTAGATATATAATAAATTTACCAACCAAGCACGTACATAGATCAGCACAGGAAGACTGACCTGAAACCATTTTTGATTCCCAAACTGACCAAATGTTTTCTCTGCAAGGTCAAGGAAAATGGAAAAGCCTCCCCATTGTCTTTTCCTTCACAAATCCTGTCTTAAGGGTATGTCTGTGTTTGAATAGGGAGAGCCTGTGACCTGGCTCAGGAACTTAGTATTTATCATTACAAAAGACTGGCCAGGCTCCCCAGGGTATCCAATCAAGTGAGCATTAACAGGTAGCCTGTCAGACGAGATAAACAACGCACTCAGATTTCTGCTGTAGACCGACCGCCTTTTCTGTGATGTAGGTATGATGTATCTGGGGGGTGGTCTTGGGCTACACCCCTTCTGTGATGTATGTATGATGTATGGAGGGGTCTTGAGCTCCAGGGCAGGGAATTTAAAATGTCTATATAAGGGCAGACACACCTTTGTTCTGGGTTCCTCCTCCTTTCCTGCGTGTGAAGGGAGCACCCTGTTGCAGCAGTTAATAAAGATCAGGCTTACTAGCTGCTTTGCTTCTCAGTATGCTGTGGTTGGCCTCTGTTATTTTCTCCTACCAATAGGGAACCTACGTAAGGACTCTATATGGGCTCTTGGATACCCCATAAGGGAAAAAGGGTAGATTTTGTTTACAACACAACTTTGGGTCCCCCAATATTGTTGCATTGCAACTCCTATCATTCCTGCCCATTAGCTAAGATGGATGAAGATGATGGGAGTTGTAGTACAACAACATCTGGGGACCCAAGGATGAAGAACACTGATTTGTACTACTCTTGGATAACAGATGATACCCATGGCAGAGTGAGTACAGTGGTACCTCGGGTTACATACGCCTCAGGTTACAGACTCCGCTAACCCAGAAATAATGCTTCAGGTTAAGAACTTTGCTTCGGGATGAGAACAGAAATCGCGCAGCGGCAGGAGGCCCCATTAGCTAAAGTGGTCCCTCAGGTTAAGAACAGTTTCAGGTTAAGTACGGACCTCCGGAACGAATTAAGTACTTAACCCGAGGTACCACTGTATATCAGGAAAGGGCTGGGTATTTCCTATTTTGCAAATTCTGCTGGTTCTTGAGTACATGTTATGAAGCTTCTTTCACACCCAACTCAAACAAGTTTCCTGACATGTGGAACATGGAATAAATAATTGGGACACGATCTGAACCTTGCCCTGACAAGGCGTTCTTTTACGATGAATGTGATGGAAAGTTTTATGGCTGTTAAGTACTGGTAGTTTCTGACGAGAGCACTTTCTCCATTGCAAAAATAATGTAAATTAATCGTGTTTCCTTCTCACACTTCTGTGGTGTTGGAAGAAACCTTTTAAAGTGTGAAGGAGACCATGTGTTTAGGAAATTGCCTGCCAAACTCAAGAAGAGGCAGGAAATGACAGCTCCTCTATGCAGTAATGCTATTGCTTGTACAAAGGCTCAGACTGAAAAGCAATTCAAACTGAAAGACCCTATCCTGATTGTCAACAGTATTTTGCATTCATGTATCACCCTGCTGTGGCAAAAGTAATACAAAGGCATTAGTTTTTAAAAGTGAATAGCTAGTCCCAAAAAAGTGAGATTATATTGGTCTTATTTGCAGACTTGAACTCATTTTTAAACTTCTTTGCTCTCCAATATGATCAACATTTACTTAGGAGACACAGCTGGAATATTTTATATAGTTATAGAATGGATCATCCTAAACGTAGACATTTTCCGGAAACCAACCTTCAGAAATCTCTCTCTAAACAAGTTGAATTTTGGGCTTTTTCACCTAGAGATCTTAGAAAAGGTCAAAATTGCAAAAGTAAAACATTGGTAGGAAATTTGTAAATCACAATCCAGAATTCTCAGGTTCAATCCTAACACCACTTACTAGGAGTAAATCCCATTGACTTTGATAGGACTTACTCCTGAGCACACATGGTTAGGATTTTGCTATAGGAAAGGAACCACTGAATTAAAGTTTTAGGCAATGGCGTATTGCCCCTACACAGTCCTGATCAGTGGAAATCCCCAGAACATCAATATAGGTGACATCTAAATCTTATGTCATTAATTTGTCCACTGATGTTATTGAGGAGACCGTATAAAATGAGCATCTTGAGAGCCTATTGGCAATAGGCAGAATCTGTTGAGATGCAGTAAATCAAAACTTCTACTTCCAGTGATTAAAAACACTTCCTTGCTGTCCCTAGATGTTCAGACATCAAGCCAAACCTTCACTCAATACTTTAAGCCTCTGCTACTTCAATAGTGCTCCTAAGAGTTCTGTATTGATTGTTAGATTGTACTGTAAGAAGGTCCATATAGTTAAAGTCATGGTTTTCCCAGTAGTGATGTATGGAAGTGAGAGCTGGACCATCAAGAAGGCTGATTGCCGAAGAATTGATGCCTTTGAATTATGGTGCTGGATAAGACTTGAGAGTCCCATGGACTGCAAGAAGATCAAACGTATCCATTCTTAAGGAAATCAGCCCTGAGTGCTCACTGGAAGGACAGATCCTGAAGCTGAGGATCCAATACTTTGGCCACCTCATGAGAAGAGAAAACTCCCTGGAAAAGACCCAGATGTTGGGAAAGATGGAGGGCACAAGGAGAAGGGGGCGATAGAGGACGAGATGGTTGGACAGTGTTCTCAAAGCTACAAACATGAGCCTGACCAAACTGTGGGAGGCAGTGGAAGACAGGAGTGTCTGGCGTGCTCTGGTCCATGGGGTCACGAAGAGTCGGACACGACTAAACAACAACAACACTGTAAGAAGTGTTAACTGGTGAATTTAGAGGTTCCCTTTAGCCGCAGGCTGTGTGCTGGACACTATGCAAGCCCTCCAACATTTCTCTGATGAAAACAGGGATGTCCTAAGGAAAAGCAAGATGTTCCAGGATCAAATCAGAAACTGGGACAGCTTCTGTAAATCCAGGACTTTCCCTGGAAAATAGAGACACTTGGAGGGTCTGACTGTGTTGTATTATTCTAAAACAAGCAAGTGAACAAAGCCTTGTGCTATAATCTCCTTGACTATATCTAGCCATAGTAGGTGTTGATAGTAAGTGTATTTCATACTGTGCCATGTTTCAACTAGTTTATCAAGGTTAACATTGTTATTTTCTTTTGTTGTATGTCATAGATCCCACAATAATATTTTAACACCGTGATCCAGAATAGAGCTGATTATTGAATGTTAAGACAGGTGCAAGTCTGTATCATAACTAGAGTGGGTCAACATTTAAATTACATAGAATCACTTGATGTGCAATGTCAATCACAGAAGATGAACTGGCATTTTGGCCAGAATTTCCATCTGTACCATGCATTGGTTCCCAATGTAAACGGGAAGAATAAGAGCCAAACTGGTTCTGCTATTACATAACCTACGTGGGGTTTTCAGGAGATGGCAAGGTCATGATGGAGGAAGAAACATTTTCTGGGTACTCAGCACTTTGCAGAACCATGTGCTCAGTTGTAACCTAGTGCTCTGTGTAACCTAGGTAAAGGTAAAGGAACCCCTGACTGTTAGGTCCAGTCGCGGACGACTCTGGGGTTGCGGCGCTCATCTCGCTTTATTGGCCGAGGGAGCCGGCGTACAGCTTCCGGGTCATGTGGCAAGCATGACTAAGCCGCTTCTGGCGAACCAGAGCAGAGCACAGAAACGCCGTTTACCTTCCCGCTGGAGCGGTACCTATTTATCTACTTGCACTTTTTATGTGCTTTCAGGAACAGGGACTGAGCAACAGGAGCTCACCCCGTCGTGGGGATTCAAACCGCCGACCTTCTGATTGGCAAGCCCTAGGCTCTGTGGTTTAGACCACAGCGCCACCCGCGTCCCACCTGTGTAACCTAGCCAGGACCAAATTACTGAGGCACTTTTTGAAATTGCTGTTGTTTAATTCTGCCCCCAAAACAAATTGCTCAGGGAACTCAATGTGGTACCTTTTGCATAAATCACCTTTTGTACAGCTTTTTGGGGAAATGGGGTATAGGGAGAAAAGTCTTTAATGGGTTACATGTAGTATAATTAAATGAGTATCAGTTCAATTCAATTAATGAAGATGATACCCTAACAGGACACACAGTCAAGTTCACATTGATTTCCTTATTGAAGGGAATTCAAGATCGTTGATTCTTATTGCCTCATTATGAAACTTTTCCATATACAGTATTTGATCATATTAGCTGAACCATTACAGAAGTTCAGTTAGCATTATAAACAGTGTTGGGGTATATTAGAGCAAAATTAATGACAGACATGCATTTGGGGTAACCTACTTAAAATGTTTTAATTCAGAACTAAGACTCCTAATGTACAAAGCAAGAAAAGCCGCCTAATGATTTTGTTTCATTTTTCATTAACCAAGCATTTTTAAAAGAATACGATTGACTAATAAATTATGTGTTAGACATGCCCCATAGAAAACATATTTACATATGGAATTATGTTTGACTTAGCATAAGTAGATGTCCTATATCATCTTCCACTGGAAGAACAGATTTTCAGTATTTAAACATCATAGATGTCACGCAAAATGCCATGTGAGGGGATGAATAGCCAGTTTGACCATCATCTCCATATCATGACAGCCCTAGTGACCAGCAGTCTGCCTGGGTTGTCTGATAAGAATGCAAAAAGGAATATCCTATGCAGTTAAGACAAATACTATACAGTAGCTAGCACATTCTCTTCTCCCTGGCTGCAGCTCTTCAAATCTCTTAAAGAGTATAATAGAGAGGTCTTTGCTCATGCGAATAGTATAGAACTTTAAGGGGGAAATTCAATTTACTAAGGACTGAAAGACACATTTGCTGTCAGCATATGTGCTATGGAAACATCTTGAAAGCAAACCAGGACTACTTACTGTGTGGACCCAACAACATCATGGTACAAAAGGCCCACATTCGCTCAGGGGGAAGCAAAACATTATGGCAGTCCTCTTTACAGTAAGTATGTCTAATAGTTATGAGCAATGCTTTTTTCTGGTGGGGACGCACAGGTACGCATACCCCTAAACATTTTGTGAATCTAAGATTGGCCTCATTGAGGGGCAGTATTTCAATATGAGTAGGAAAATGAGAGTACCCCTAAACATTTTTTAAAGAAAAAAAGCACTGGTTATGAGTAGGAAGAGGAGCATAGTGTCATAACAGATGGCAATCTGTTTTCAGCAACATCCCAGCAGCAAATGTAAAGTTTGCACCAAACCTGAGCCTTATATCTATCAAACATGTGATCTAACTCAGCTGTGCTTCATCTCTAAGCTTGTACCCTTAAACTTCTAGATGACAACTGACTTTGCATTAATATTGAACAATGCTGATCAATACTGGTTTTTAATTTTTTTAAAAAATATATATTTATATGCTGCTTTTCTGGGAAGTCCAGGTGGCCTACAAAACAAGAAAAAATGTAATATATCCTATATGACTCCAATAAAAAAATATAACATATTCACAAAATTCACAACAAACACATATTCACAAAGGTAAAACAAATTCCAGCCTCCATCCGGCAAGTAGAACAAACATTTACTCAGGGAAGGCCAGTTGAGACAAATGAGGTCACATATGTACCAAACATTTAAAGCCTTCTGATACCACTTTTAACAGTCATGACCTCCCTCAAAAAATTCTGGGAAATGTAGTTTGTTAAAGCTGCTGGCCCCACAGACCAACAATTCCTAGCACCTGTACCAAATTGCAGTCCCCAAATTCTCCATGACTGTTAAAGTGGTATAAGAGTGAGTTTAATGTACGGTGTGCATGCAACTAGAGTCTTCTAGGCTTCCCAAAAGCCTGAAATATAACCACCCACCCGGTGGCGTAGTGTGGGTTGTCAGCACCCGGGGCAAGGCAAGTAATTTGCGCCCCCTAACCCGTGGATTTTAGCACTGCGAGTGCAAGCGCCCCCCCCCAGATGTTGCGCCCGGTGCGGCTGGCCCCCCCTGCACCCCCCACGCTACACCACTGCACCCACCCCAGCTGTACAGGAAGTTCCAAAGGAGTGGAGCCACCACAGAAAAGATCCTCTCTCTTGTGGCCACCCACTTGACCAATGTAGGAGGTCATGGACCTCCAACTGAGATCTAAGTGGGCAAGATGGTAAAGTGCACATGGTCCTTCAGACAGCTTGGATCTGAACCACTTAGGGCTTGAAAACAGCATTTTAAATGGCTTGCACAAAACCAAATTTCCCTTGTCAGCACAGTCTCCTAGAATGAAAAAATGTGGTTCAGGCTAGTTGTCTGTGATACACCTTGGGTACCAGGTGCAACCATTTCCTGACCAGCCGGTCCCAGCCACTTGTGATAAATGAAGCAAGGTTCCAGGAAGTAACAGAAAGCAATGTAGAATGTCTTCAGCTTCTCCCAGGTGTGATGGCAATGTCTTTTAACTTCCGTCTAGAAGATGCTGCTGTTCATTGGCTACTGCAGAAACACTTTGGTGATCGCTGAATGGGCTAAAGTAGTGTCAAAGGGATACCTTTCCACAATAACTGCTTGACCCCGGAACTCTTTGTGAACAGTGAATATGCTCATCACTAGCAGCGAAGTAGTTCAAATAAGTATTTTAACAAAGGACAACCTTATTATATCGTTCGTGAAATGAGCTGAGGCAGCAGTATCAGCTAATAATGAAGATGAGAAGATATATGCTGTTCTCAGAAGCAACTGCCGTTTGGAACTCGATTTGAGATGAGCCTAACGAAGCAATTTTCCTTTGCGGGATCTGGAAGAAACCAAAATGTAAAAACACGACACAATTTCAGTCAGCTTGAATGGGAACACGAATGATATACATGGGTTGCGTCTGAATTGTCCCTCTTCTTCTGCCTATATTTTCCTTGGGCTTCTCTAAATGAGCAATAAAGTGGCAGCTCCTCCTTAATTGAGACGGGTTGCAAATTACTGCACCAAACAGATACTTTACAATTATCAGTGAGATTTCAAGACATTCAAAATGGAGGAAAATAGCATTCATATGCAAGCATTATTGGAATGTTGATTTTAACTACAGTTCTTTTTTTTAAAGTGCTAATAGAGTACCTCAGGGTAGCTCATGTTTTGCCCTCCAGATGTTCTTGGCTCTAAATCCCATCAGCCCCAGTCAACATGACCAATGGTCAGGGATGATGGGAACTGTAGTCCAACAACATCTGGAGGGCATCAACCCTCTTGAGTAAGTAATGAGAGACAGAGGTCCCCTCTGGAATTTAACTGTGCAACACCATGCTCACAAGTTTCTGAACTGGAAAATGGGTTTTTCATTATTACAGAGTAAGACATGAACTAAATTCAGTAAAGCTCATTCCAGCTCAATTTGATTTCCAGTAAAGCCATTTCTTCGTATTTTCTCTGATTCTAGTTTCTTAAACTTGTATCTTAAGCCCTAGGTATGTGTGATGATCCAATACTTTGGACACCTCATGAGAAGAGAAGACTCCCTGGAAAAGACCCTGATGTTGGGAAAGATGGAGGGCACAAGGAGAAGGGGACGACAGAGGATGAGATGGTTGGATAGTGTTCTCGAAGCAACTAGCATGAGTTTGACCAAACTGCGGGAGGCAGTGGAAGACAGGAGTGCCTGGCGTGCTCTGGTCCATGGGGTCATGAAGAGTCGGACATGACTAAACGACTAAACAACAACAACAATGTGTGATGACAGAAGGCCCATGTGTTTAAACCCAACCGTGCCACAGCAATGTAGAAAGGAAAGGGTGATCCCTACTGCTCATATTTCCACAGTCTGTCCTCCACCATCACTTTTCTTTATCCAGGTCCCAATCCAAGAACAGGCAGGGGGAAAAGATTTGGGGTGAGGAGCTGCTGAAGAAAAGGGTTGAGTTTTAAACTCTTCCCCTGTGTCCCTGTTTTGCTCCTTAAAATCCGTCCTCTCCCCATCACTTGTTGCAGGTCCAGGTTTAAAACACACAGCTCTGCTGCCAACTTGTCTCACTTGGCCCTTAGTAAAACTTGCTGAAGGAATTCAGTCTTGTTCTTCCCTCAGATATACTGTAATTAGACCCTGATTTAAAGCAAAGCAAATAACTTTGTGTTTTATACAAGTATGCTTAATTTGCATAGCCCCTTTCTAATGGTTTCTGAATTACAGAGAGAATGTTATACTACTGGAAGTATAAACTGCACTTGTATAAATTCTCTTTTATCTACGATTTTCTTCTTAATTTAAGCATCTGCTACATTACCACCATTCCTATATAAATATGGAGCTACAAAATTCACTGTAGGGAAGGGGGGATCCCAGAGATTTTATTGTGGTACAGTAAAAATGTAGTTCAAGTGGTTATAATAAAATATAACAAATTAATATAATTGACTACTTCACTCTGGATTTTTTCTTTTCTTTTCTCTTTTTGGCTGCTAAGATGGCTAGGTACAAAGGAGAACAGATATCCTAATGCCTTTAATTCATGCTTGTACAGAAGGCGGAATCTCAGCAAGCTTTCACGCAAAGCGTGTTCTCTTTCATAGAGAGCACGTGTTGCGGTGGGATCTGAACAGGCGACCCCTCTGTTGCTGGGCGGGTTAGTATGGATGACCATCTGCAGTGATTCGGTGGTTGGGTTACTGGGCAAATGTTGGTGTTGCCATTTAGGGGGACGGACCAAAGGTTATAAAGTCAAGTCACGCAGCACTGACTGGTCTCTTTTGCTGTGTGCACCGGATCACCCGCCCACCCTCCCTAATCTAGGGCTATTGTGTTGACCTTGCTATGCTTGTCATGGGGTCTTCTGCTTTGGGGCAGGGGCCTGGTAGGAATTTTGTCCATTTGGCTGATTGACTGGTGCCATTTGGTTTTTGCCTGCTGCGTAGCAAAGCGTCACAACTTGTAAGGTTGCGGTTAGGCATTGGTTAAAAATTGGTTGGTGGAGGGGTAAGGGTTGGCTGTGCCTGCCCCTCCAATGCTGCTGCTGCAAGGGAATTCCGTTAAAGGAATCCAGGGGCTTGCCATTCTTTCGTCCGTACCCTGAATGGGGCTTAGGGCCGCGCAAGCCCCTGGGAGCATGTGGGGAGAGGTGAGGGTCTGGTGCTCTGCTCCATGCTCCCCCCAATATTGTTTTCCCTTACTGGCTTTTGCTGGAATCTGGAAGTCAGTTCTGTCCCAGGCGGGGGGACAGATAGTCAGAACCAATGCCTAAGCAACCACTCACATTTATGTATGTTAATAAAGTTGTGGCCAAAATTATGCCAAAAACAAAAATTATGTGTGAATTGTGAATTATTTAGGGGTGGTTTCGGGGACCTCGACACTCAAGCTGCAGCTGCTGACATTTTCTTTTCCACACCTTTGTTAAAGATTCAGAAGCCCTCCCCCTTTTATGCAACCAGACTTCCAGGGGCCACATCAACTGCTGGGTTGAAGAATTTAACAACAATCAAACCACAACAAGAGTCCTGGGGCAAAATACACAAGCCACAAGATTTTGTAGACGTGCAAGTCTATATTCCAGCTACCACTAGTGACTTGACCCATAGCTGTTCACCATACCACACAGATTAAAGTTCTTAAATACTCAAATTGTGTGGGGAAATGTTAGAGAGCATAATTAAATCTATACAACTAATTCTTGATTAAACATCTCCATTTTAGCCCCCAGTACGCAAGAACCCACTCACACCATATTCCTTTTTGGCACCCAGCACATTCACACACAGAAAACCCCTTTTTGTGGTCATTCTTTACAATAACTCAGATCCTTTGGATTATGTTTGATTTACCCAGCTTCCTAGCTGAAGTCCAGTCTATTAAAAAAGGTAAAGGCTCAGTTCCTCCCCACCAAGCTTTTGAGACAACATTCTTAACCTGATAGCATACTTACTATTTAATGGAGTTCACTGAAGATAGGTCATCTGGCAACAGCAGAATCTGGAGATGAAAGCAACACAATCAATTAATGCCTCTTGTCATTGTAGTTGACAGACCCCCCATGGAAGGTCCTTATGTTTTTTAACCAGTTCATTGAAGGCAGCTATCCAACAGGTCCAGCTTTTCTCACCTCGGTACTGATCTTCATCCCTTTAACCCCCACAAGGGATCAGACAACTGTAGTCTCATGACCAAAGAAGTCAGATCTGCTAAAGGCAACAGAAACTTCCTTCCCCTATGAGAGCTGATATAGTTCATTCTGTCCAAGGCTTATAAAGTAGCAACTAATATATTTCTTACCGCATCCATGTTTGAGAGCTTGAGCAGAGCATTTAAGAGTCCCATAGTAGCACTGACACAACTGGCATCCTTCTTGAATCCACTCCTCGTGCTTGATGGCGCCACAACTCCTAATAAATAAATCACAACACATTTTGTAAACTAGAGTTTGTGTGGAGATGCTTCTGTTCCCAAACCGATATCCAGCTACATTATAGCATTACAAATGATATATTCTTTATTTATTCTAGAATAAGGTGCTGGTTTTGACCTTTAAAGTCCTAGGAGCCTCATACTTACAGGACCGCCTCTCCTGGTATGTCCCACAGAGGACCTTAAGGTCCATGAATAATAGTAGCTTAAAGGTCCCGGGCCCTAAGGAAGCCAGATTATCCTCCACCAGAGCCAGGGCTTTTTCCGTGATGGCTCTGACATGGTGAAATGTTCTGTCCCACGAGACTAGGGCCCTGCAGAACTTGATTTCCTTCCATAGGGCCTGTAAGACAGAGCTATTCAGCCTGGCCTTCAATTTGAATTAGCCTGATCCTCTTTTTCCTTTCCTCTTCTATGAAGAAACCCTTTCTGGGACCCCACATTTAAATTCTTCCCTGGTCTCCTTGCTGGCCCTAGTAGGACCAACTTGGCCAGTAAACCCTGGCGATCATTCAATGTCTACTGACTGGGTTTTTTGTTTTCAAAATGACCCCTGAATTTTTGAATTTTATTGATATTGATGCTGCACTTTATGTTGTATTCTGTGCTGTTTTATGCTGTTTTTAAGTTGCATTTTAATCAATGTTTTATATTTGCTGTTAGCCGCCCTGAGCCTGGTTTTTAAACCGAGAAGGGCAGGGTATAAATAAATTTATTATTATTAAATTATATTATTATTATTATTATTATTATTATTAATACAGGAACAGGCATTTTCCTCTTCAGAAGTACTTATTTGGGAAACTTTGGAACTGATGTAGATCTTGCCCAAATAATTCACAGCCAGCCATCATTTTCCTGCCCACAGAATGGTAATGCCACATCAACTCTTAAAATGCCCTGTGAAGGGAGATCTATATGATCTCTGCAGAATGACCTATGACTGCACTAACTGAAACTCTCGATGGGTGCTTCTAACACTATCCTTTAAAACTTCAAGAATTCAGAGGCACCACCTGCCTTTACATACCTGATCCTTGTATCATATTCACAGTGTCTTCCAGTGAAGTGTTTGGGGCATATGCAAAAAGTTCCCAGGAAGCATGTTCCTCCATTTTGACAGCACTGCCTGTTCACTTTGTTACCTGGTGTCAAAGGACGGGGGGGGGGGGGGGGGATGAAATTGGTTATCTAGGTCTCTGTTACCAGACTACCTCATGTTGTTTAGTCATGTCCGACTCTTCATGACCCCATGGACCAGAGCACGCCAGGCACTCCTGTCTTCCACTGCCTCCCACAGTTTGGTCAAACTCATATTGGTAGCTTCGATAACACTGTCCAACCATCTCATCCTCTCTCGCCCCCTTCTCCTTGTGCCCTCAATCTTTCCCAACATCAGGGTCTTTTCCAGGGAGTCTTCTCTTCTCATAAGGTGGCCAAAGTATTGGAGCCTCAGCTTCAGGATCTGTCGTTCCAGTGAGCACTCAGGGCTGATTTCCTTCAGAATGGATGCGTTTGATCTTCTTGCAGTCCATGGGACTCTCAAGAGTCTCCTCCAGCACCATAATTCAAAAGCATCAATTCTCTGGTGATCAGCCTTCTTTATGATCCAGCTCTCACTTCCATACATCACTACTGGGGAAACCATAGCTTTAACTATACGGACCTTTGTTGGCAAGGTGACTACCTCATATTGCTTCAAAATTTAATGCTGAACAGCTAAGTGCTGTAAAGAATCCACCACGTTTCCCATGAAGATTGGAGTTAAGCTAGGGATGGATTGTGGACACTGATTTTCAATCATTTTAGTATGACTTCTGCACCATGGAATTAGCTCACTTTGTGGTGGTTGAGACGCAAGCAGTTTTTGTATTGCTTGTAGCTTTATTCCATTTTAAACCAAAGGAAGTATTTCTAGGCCTGTGCATACTTAGACTAACAATGCATTAGAACTGTTAAGAAAGCAATTAAGGTTTTCAGTGTCAGACATTAAGTACAAGAAGGAAGTACAGTCATACCTCAGGTTACAGACACTTTAGGTTGCATTTTTTGGGTTACGGACTGCCGAAACCCTGAAGTACCAGAATGGGTTACTTCCGGGTTTCGGTGGCACGCATGCGCAGAATCGCAACCCGCGTGTGTGCAGATGCGCCTCTGCAGGTTGTGAATTTGCATCCTGCACAGATCATGTTCACAACCCAAGTGTCTACTGGACAAGAAGCTAGAGAGAGAGAGAGAGACAGAGAGAGAGATACAGAGACAGAGACAGACAGAGAGACAGAGAGACAGACAGACAGACAGACAGACAGACAGCTACTTTAACATTTCTTTATTATTTAAAAAGTTAGGGGGAAATCCTAAGACCTGTTGTGCCATATAATAAATGTATCCGAAATGTGCTTATTATCTTCTGCTGCAACACAAGGCAGAAATAACAATGGCAATGTTGCAGGCAGATATGTCAATATATTAGTGTCATTTGCCATTGATTGAATACATATTCATTTAGAATGTTTACATCCTACCTTATAGCTCTGAGAAGCTCTTGCAGCAGCTGACAAAATATTTTAACAATAAAAATTGTGTTTAAGTCTCATTCCAGGGATAGAAATAATGCGGTGCCAGGAATATTCAGGTGGTGCTTTCTGCTTTTATATCTCTTCCCAGGCATTGCCCTTTGACCTTCTGCTACAGTTTCCATTGGTCTCCTCTCCGCAGAGCAAGTCTTCCCTGGATGGCAGTTGCCAGGCAACAGCTCCCACTGCTGTTCTCTCAGATGAGGCAGTGGTGCTCAATGGTTGGAGCTCATCATATATACCACTGTGGTAAGTGCTGACCCTAATTATAAGTGCTATCACAAATTAGACATGCAAATTCCTGCAATGTTTCTTTACGACAAATATCTCTCTCTGTGCTAATGGGGGGGGGGGAGAAGGGTATTTAATTGTTTGCATGACGAGGATTACAATATAATGAATGTGAATCACTTTAAATGTTTCAAAGGCACAACATACTTAAATGTTTATTTAGCTGATTGAGAACCAAAATGTTAAGCTTTGAGGAAATCTGGGTTTAAACCCCATTAGTTGATAAATTCTACCTCTGTGACATCAGAACCGCAAGGACATCTTTCTCAGGAAGACCATAGAGTACTTTGAAAATTTAAAAGCTCAACTTACCATCTGCAGCCAAAGGAGAGTTGCTTTTCTTTTTCTCCGAATTAAGGTGATTTAAAACATTAAAGGTGTGTAGAGGAATATTCAGCTTCTCCTGGCTTGAATCCTTATCACAGTTTTCTCCTTCGCAGGCTTGAAAAGGAAGAAACGTGTCAAACTCACAGTAGGGGCTAATCTGTCATTTCTGCACATGCAACCATAAAGCAACAGTACACAAAGGTGACGTACTTGTATCAAGCCACTTAAAAAGATATGTGCAGTATTTTATTCTTAAAACAGTTTTCTTGAAGCTTCATTTTAGTGGAATAGGGATGGGAAAATCAAAGGGGAAACCACCTTTGACAGAAAGAAGAGAAGTTGTGTTCTATAAAGTGCAAGTCAGCTAAACTATACTGGGAGTAAGCCCATTGATTTTAATAGGTCTACTCCAAGCATAACTGCATACGTTTAGAAGACACATACCCAAGAATCCTAGGAACTGCAGTATATACCCCTCAGAGCTACAATTCCCAGAAACCTTAACAAATTATGGTTAAGGGTAATAGAGGCAGATTTGAAAAAATTTGGAGAAATCACAGGGTTGCAAATTAATTGGTCCAGATCAGAGATGATACTTAACTATGATGAAAATGAAAAATGATTTTTTTGAAGGAAATAAAAATAGATATATAACTACGAAATGTAATAAAGCACTTGGGAATAAATATAACAAGAAATTTAGAAAATTTAGAATTTTAACAAATTAAAGAGGGAAATTAAGGAAACGGAGGAATATAAGAACATTAAGCTTTCATGGTTTGGAAGAATAGCGATAATTAAAATGAAATTTTTGCCTAGAATATTTTTTATATATATAGAATGTTACCAGTTAAGATATCTGAGACAGAGATAAAGGGTTAGCAAAGTAGGATCAAGAAATTTTGTAATGGGGATAAGAAATTAACAAAAGAAGATGGTAAAAAAAATAAAACAAAACAAAAACAAATTATAGTTCACAGGATTCTTGGTGTGTGTGTGTGTGTGTGCTTTTAATGTACGCAGCCTCATGCTGGATATCACTGATAATGGAACTTCTAAGAGAATACCATCATTTCTGGACTTTCTCAAAGTCTCTCAGTGTGAGGCAAATTACCTACAATACATATGTATTACAGAGGGTGCTACTCAGTCCACCCCCTTGTATATCTTGGTATCAGGGACCGGACATCAGAAATACCTGCCTTTCAGGTATTCTGCACTCCAACTTTATGGGAAGCTGCTATGAGGAAAAGCGCTTCATTTCTACAATTTTAGGTATATACTAACCCTATTAACATCAAGAAAACACCTTCATGGTACACTTTTCGGTGCCTGCTAAAATATTACTACTTAGATAAGATGCTTAGAAAGTTGAGGTAATTTAAATCTGTTTTAGTATTTGAACATCTGTACGTTTTAATGTATGGTTGTGAATTTTTATTTTACTGTTTTATCTTTTGTAAACCGCTTTGAGGTCTTTTACCAACAAGCAGCACGTAACTTTTCTGAAATAAATATAGTAATAATTTTTGAACATGGATGATCTGCAGTGACATCTTTTGTTTGGTTTACATGAAAAATACACAACGCAGGTATTTTTAAGAGTTTCCTTACCGCCTGCAAACTGGATTACTTGAAGTGAGAGAGCCGCAGTAATGAAAACCCTGAAACAGAGGGAAATAGCACAAACCAAAAGAATGATTTTAAAACGATGCTAGGCTAAATCTCATAGAAACTTAAAGCAATAATAAATACTCATGATAACATGCACAAGAACTATAGTCTGCCTAACATGACATGTAGGACAATGAAAAACAAATCAGTCCTTAGATACAAAAGTTACTGACTACAATGTTAGCTACAATAAATATTCTCAACTGTTGAGCAGCAGCTGTTGAATTACCAGGAGAAATCAACAGCAACAAAGTATGTATGAGATGTACAATATTACTTTACCTTAAAGCCTGCATTGTTTCGGCACTTCGCTCTTTCCAGTGCTCACCAAATCTACCTGTGGAAACAATGAAGAACTCTCCTACAGATGTCAATCAGAGCCTCAGAAAACAAATGAAAGCTGAATGAGGGGGTGCAATTTATAGGAAGAAGCGAGCTTCAACAATTAACCCCTTCTTGTTTTCTCCGCCCATCATGTCACCTGACTTCCATCAATTTAATATTTTGCCTGGGGGTGGGAGTGATGTATATTTATTTATAAAAAATACTTGTATACCCCAATTTCATTTTTTTGAACAAATCAAAGCAGTTTACAACCACACACAAACAAATTTATATGCAATAAAAAGATGTAAAAATTTAAAATCACAGGTCATCAGCTAACTATTACAGAAGAAATTTCCTTTATTGTCTTAATGTTCTTTCATCGGTCTTTGATATCAATAACCTCCACTTTCTGGTACAGTTGATTTGGAATCATATCTACATGCAGCACCTTTTCTGTGCCTTTTTTTCTTGATAGTGAATATTTTTTACAAATATTTTCTATGGTATTTAAATTTATTTTCTTGGTCTGTATGACCAATGGGAAAGGCGAAGGAAGAGGAGAACAGGGGTGTGGGAGAATGGTCTAAAACAATGAGTCTCCCCCACTGATATTGATATTATTTCAGTGAGAAATTTCTTGATACTACTCCTTCCACAGCCTCTTGAATCTCAACAGAAACAAACGCAAAGTTCTGCATGTAAGCCTACATAATGCATATCCATAATAATAATAATAATAATAATAATAATAATAATAATTTATTTATACCCCGCCCATCTGGCTGGGTTTCCCCAGCCACTCTGGGCAATTCCCAATGGAATATTAAAAACACAATAAAAGATCAAACATTTGAAACTTCCCTAAGCAGGGCTGCCTTCAGATGTCTTCCAAAAGCCAGATAGTTGTTTATTTCCTTGATATCTGATGGGAGAGCATTCCACAAAGCGGGTGCCATTACTGAGAAGAGTGAGAGGAAGAAGAATAGCTGACTTGACAGTAGTATACGTGAAAGGGATCTCTGGATAGATTGTGTCACTTCAGCCCAGGATCCCCTTTATCTTTGAGCCTGAGCACACACCTTGGGAGTCATAATAGGGAAGCTACTAAAAATGTCTTTCTTCGGTAGAGAATTCCTTATCTGGCTGGAATGCTGTGATGCCTCTCATGTGCAATTCCATCATGGCATTGTGATGCCCTTGGTCCATGTTTCAGGTGAGCTTCCACAAAAGTCTGCTTGGATAACCTGCTGTCACTCTGACTTCATGCCATTTTAAAGCATGACTGTGAAAAGGCATACAAAGCCCTCTGGATATTCGGAAGCGTGGATGGGAAACCTGGGAAAATATTGCTGGACTCCCAACTCCCATCAGCCCCCACCAACTTGTCCAATGGTCAGGGATGATGGGAGTTGTAAACCAGCAACATTCTGAGGTCCACAGGCTCTGGAGTGTAATAGACATACTATGAAATTTGGCCCATGCTTATTATACCTCAAAGCAATAGCTTACTCCAATCCCATCTTCTGCTTCTTATGGATGAAAAGGAAGAATATTGATGCCAGAATGATCTTTATTATTCCTTAGATTTTAAACATCTCAGTTGCTCATTATTATTGTTATTATTTGAGTCCCAATCAACTATGGCTGAAGCCCAGCATTGAACTGGGTATCCTTAAATCCACTGAAACCATTAACGAGTCTGTTACTATATGGTAAGATCTGATTGATTGAAACTAGCAATACAGTGGTACCTCAGGTTACATACGCTTCAGGTTACAGACTCTGCTAACCCAGAAATAGTGGTTCAGGTTAAGAACTTTGCTTCAGGATGAGAACAGAAATTGTGCTCCGGCGGCGTGGCAGCAGCAGGTGGCCCCATTATCTAAAGTGGTGCTTCAGGATAAGAACAGCTTCAGGTTAAGTACGGACCTCTGGAATGAATTAAGTACTTAACCCGAGGTACCACTGTACACAGGACTCTGTGTGCTGGATTTAGGCCTTTGTCTTCAAGGTATTTAGCAAATAAATATTGTATAACATTTGTGGGGGACAGATAATGTAGTTATAAGAGGACTAAGCCAGAATAGAAGGGATGCGGGTGGTGCTGTGCTCTAAACCACTGGACCTCTTGGGCTTGCCGATCAGAAGGTCGGCGGTTCGAATCCATGCGACGGGGTGAGCTCCCGTTGCTTGGTCTCAGCTCCTGCCAAGCTAGCATTTCGAAAGCACACCAAAAAGTGCAAGTAGATAAATTGGTACCGCTCTGGCGGGAAGGTAAATGGCTGCTCTGGTTTCAGTGTTCCGTTGCGCCAGAAGCAGCTTAGTCATGCTGGCCACATGACCCGGAAAAACTGTCTGTGGACAAACGCCGGCTCCGTCGGCCTGTAAAGTGAGATGAGCTCCGCAACCCCAGAGTCATCTGTGACTAGACTTAACTGTCAGGGGTCCTTTACCATGACCTTTTAAAGCCAGAATAGAGAAAAATATATGCTACTGAACAGAGAGATACTACCAATACCCAAAGTGCTCTTATTGAGTAAATGCTAATGCTTAATCAATTATATTTAGGATTTTGTATTTACGCTGAGTGACTCATATCTGATATACGGTGATGATATATAGAAGAGTTTGCTGCTTTTAGGTTGCCCACTTACTGGGGAGTAAACCCTATTGAGAACCAATGAACTGTTGTGTTGGACTAGGGCCTAACCTACCTCCCAGGGTTGCTGTGGGAATAACATACAGAGGAGGAAAACTATGTAAACCACCTTGAATTCCTTGGAGGAAAAGTAGGATATAAATGCAATCAATCAATCAATCAATTGAACTCCATAGGATTTATGTCTGAATAGGATCACATTGTTCATGTGGGAAACGGTTCTTGAATAAATGTTTCACCATACTTCCACTTATTGGTTCAAATGCTTTTACATGAATTAATTTAAATGTCATTGAGCTGTATGGGATAAGAGACTTAATATGTAGTGGCCATCAAAACCTTTGCAGGCATTGAGCTAATGGAATGCCTAATGTGAAATTAGTAATTAATGAGTACTTCTGAAAATTTGAAAGAGATGTTCTATGCATAGATATTGCATTAAATTAATTGTCCCTAACAAAAATGACTGTAGCACTGCTCTTCCGTTTTCTGGCTTCCCACTAGAAGCTGTTTGCTGAAGTTCATTAGGGTGTTGTTCTGTAAGACAAGATTAATTACCCTTGGACTAATTGTTTTCTAATTGATTCCCGAAACGACACATTATTGATCATTTGGTTCTGCTTTTCTTTATTTGTGTATCATTATTCTTAAACGTAAGGAATAAAAAACCCTAATGAGTACATTTGTGATTATGTTGTTGATGACTTGAGAGAGAAAGAAAAGGAGAGAGGAAAGGACCAATTTCTCCTCTTCTTTCTTCTCTGAATTAAGTTAAATTTAAATTTAAATAGAAAAAAATTGTAAAAACCGACTCTTTGGGGTGCACGCAACAATAAAGATTAGCACTCATTAGAGAGCTAATAGGTCTAAATTGTTCACAAGGAAAGTAACACAATTGCCTCCAGAAACTTTTGCCCTTTGGCATTGTTTGAGTTTCCTTGCCAAGTTGCCAATTGCTTGGCAGCCTGAAACCAGCTTGGATTTTCCTAAGCACAGATAAAATCTCAAGGCTATTATACCATCACAATCAATGCATTCATTATTATATCTTTGCCATCAGGCTGAATGAACAGTTTTACTTAATGCACTTCATATTCAAATGAGCTCTGAAGTTTCAAAGGCTATGTTCTCAGCCAAGAAGTAGGTTCATTACCAGTCCTTGGAAATTGCAGAAGGGAAGAATGCTGTGGTACTAAAATCCTGTTTGTGGGCTTCCCATGGGCGTCTGTTTGGCCACTGTGAAGACAGGATGTTGGACTAGATGAGTCTAATCCAGCAAGCTCTAATTTTCATTGATGTGTGCCCTTGGACCGCCGAGACCACATAACACCAGTCTTGAAAGACCTACATTGGCTCCCAGTACGTTTCCGAGCACAATTCAAAGTGCTGGTGTTGACCTTTAAAGCCCTAAATGGCCTCGGCCCAGTATACCTGAAGGAGCATCTCCACCCCCATCGTTCTGCCCAGACACTGAGGTCCAGCTCCGAGGGCCTTCTGGCGGTTCCCTCATTGCGAGAAGCAAAGCTACAGGGAACCAGGCAGAGGGCCTTCTCGGTAGTGGCGCCCGCCCTGTGGAACACCCTCCCATCAGATGTCAAAGCGATAA
Organism: Podarcis tiliguerta; assembly: GCF_965153285.1. Classification (NCBI taxonomy): domain Eukaryota; kingdom Metazoa; phylum Chordata; class Lepidosauria; order Squamata; family Lacertidae; genus Podarcis; species Podarcis tiliguerta. The sequence continues at coordinate 9,626,475 of NC_139544.1, forward strand.
ATAACTACCTGACCTTTAGAAGACATCTTAAGGCAGCCCTGTTCAGGAAAGTTTTTAATCTGTGATATTTTACTGTATTTTTTGCTTCTATGGAAGCCGCCCAGAGTGGCTGGGGAAACCCAGCCAGATGGGCGGGGTACAAATAATAAATTATTATTATTATTATATTATTGGAAAGTAGATGGCAGGCAGAAATTTGGCATGCGGAAATGCAGTGCTTGGGAAATCTCCTGGATTTTCTTCCTTTTTCATAATGCTAGCATTTGATCATCCAGTGAAACTGATTTCTGTGATACTACTCACACAGAGGGACGCGGGTGGCGCTCTGGGTTAAACCATAAAGCCTAGGACTTGCCGATCAGAAGGTCAGCGGTTCGAATCCCCGTGATGGAGTGAGCTCACATTGTTCGGTCCAAGCTCCTGCCCACCTAGCAGTTCGAAAGCACGTCAAAGTGCAAGTAGATAAATAGGTACCGCTCTGGCAGGAAGGTAAACGGCGTTTCTGTGTCCTGCTCTGGTTCATCAGAAGCGGCTTAGTCATGCTGGACACATGACCCGGAAGCTGTACGCCGGCTCCCTCGGCCAATAAAGCAAGATGAGCACCGCAACCCCAGAGTCGGCCACGACTGGACCTAATGGTCAGGGGTCCCTTTACCTTTACTCACACAGAAATGGAAGCAACATGAAATACCCACAGTTGAAGAATGGCAGCGGAAACTCGTGGAGTATGCAGAAATAGCAAAATTGGACTGGAGAAATCAGAGAACAGGGCTATGAAGCATTCCAAAGAGACTGCATGAAGTTTACAACATACATAGAAAAGCACTATACACAAATAAAGACACCCACGGGACTGAAATAGACCTCGTAATGTTTATTAAAAATCATTCATTCATTTGGATTTAAGAACATTGAACAAATATATTACAACAGCTGAAGGATCTACATTTAATGAAATTTTGAATAGTATTATTCCATAGTATTAAGTACACATAGAATGTAAACATGACAAACGCGTAACTATAAAGAAAATATAGAGAAACCAGAAGAAGGAGGGAGGGAAGTACAAACTTGTTTAGAGTTAAAGTATTAAAGTTAAAAGGAATAAGGTATGTATTGTGTTCATTCAACTTGTTTTTATTATTGCTTGTTAGCCGCCCTGAGCCCGGCCTTGGCTGGGGAGGGCGGGGTATAAATAAAAATTATTATTATTATTATTATTATTATTATTATTATTATTATTATTATTATTATTATTTTATGATGGTGAAATATGTAAAATCTGTAAAACCAATAAAGATCATTTTAAAAAAAGAAAAGGAAAAGAAAGTGATTTCTCTGCCCTGAATCAGCTGCTACAGAAAAACGCTTCTTCATACAACACACCATTTATGGCAAGGACAGGGAATGTTGCACCCTCCAGATGTTGGTGGGTGCAAATGCCCATCATTTCTGGCTGCTGGCAGTGCCGTCTCTGCCACATCAATGCAGTGTTTGATGGCACCCTGTGTGAGAAGATATGGATTTGTCACCATCCCATGTAGTTGTTTTCCCAGGCCTGATGAACATGCTCATTTCTTGCCCCATGGATGCTCCTAGGTTCATGATCTGATGTGGGACCCACATAAATATATGAGTCCCTCAACTAGCCAACACAGTTCCCACGTGGAGTGAGTGTCTGTTGTTAAGAATGTGTGTTACCTCACGTGTGCCAAGCCATCAGCTGCAGGAAATTTCATGTTTTTCATGGAAGGTTCTCCTTTATTAATTGCCTTGTAAAATAAATTAGCCTCCCGTGACTTGTGCACCTTTTACAGGGCACTTAGACAGGATTTTGAAAGGGACAGATTATGTCGGAACATTATTTTATATTGCCTGCCTTATTACAGTGCCATCACAGACAGTATAGCTCTAATTAATTGATTAGAAGTCGGTAGTTTCTCTTTAGCAGCACTCAGCTTCTAAAGCAAACAGGAAGACACAATTATACAAAACCAAACATGTTTACATTTTAGAATTGCAAGTCTTTAAGGGAACAATCTTACATTTGAGATCCACTGGCTGACGGGCTTGAGGAGGCTCAGCTATACAGCTGCAAAGGAAACATTTTAAACATGCTCTAATGTGCAGTATTCAAAAGTGACACTAGATGGCGATGGTGAGCTATGGAAAATTCAATATATTTTTCAAAACGTTTTTTAAAAAAGCATTTTCACAGCATTTTTTAATATGTGTGTAGATTCCAGCAGGATGTGTTGGAAGCCCTGCTATGTCAGCTGAACATCAGGTATGGATGCTGCAATGACAGATATGTCAGTGGAAATCACCGAATATACCAGAGGAACACTCTGCCAGCAGATGTCTTTGGGCAATGAAGATATTTCAGCCAATATGGGGAGAGATGGGGACTGGACAGGTGTGGTACAGGGCTGAAGCAGACTTATGTCACAGCCTACACTCCTTGGCCACTCCTCAATCAATGGCACAACTTTCTATCATCCCCAAATGTGGTGTAGGAAATATTCCTCCCATTGACTTATTTTTGTCTTTTGACAGATCTCTAGGTCAGGGGTTCCAAGTCTTTTTGTTCCCAAGACGGACATTTGGCAATCTGAGAAACTGAGTGGCCACCAAGACCACATAACCCTGGTCCTGAAAGACCTACATTGGCTCCCAGTACATTTCCAGGCACAACTCAAAGTGTTGGTGCTTTAAAGCCTCAAACAGCCTTGGCCCAGTACACCTGAAGGAGCATCTCCACCCCCATCATTCAGCCCGGACATGGAAGTCCAGCTCTGAGGACCTTCTGGCGGTTCCCTCACTGTGAGAAGTGAGGTTACAGGGAACCAGGCAGAGGGCCTTCTTGGTAGTGGCGCCTGCCCTGTGGAACGCCCTCCCATCACATGTCAAAGAAATAAACAACTACCTGACATTTAGAAGACATCTGAAGGCAGCCCTGTTCAGGGAAGCTTTTAATGTTTGATGAATTATTGTATTTTAATATTTTGATGGAAGCTGCCCAGAGTGGCTGGGGAAACCCAACCAAATGGAAGGGGTATAAATATTAAACTATTATTATTATTATTATTATTATTATTATTATTATTATTATTATCACCACCACAAAATATAGGTTGCATGGAATAAAAAATTGCAATGCTCAACGCCCTCCTCTCCACAATACAGGTAAACTACCTACAGTATCCAAAATCAGAGGCAAAAAAAGACTTCTCTGCTGGGAATTCTAGGAAGGATTCCAGACACATTCCAAAAACCAGGGTTGCTAGAATGGCACACATTGGACAGTTCAGCAAGGGAAGGAATGGGGTGGGGTGACCCATGCTGCAAAAGCAGAACTGCTGGGACCATCTGTAGCAAAGCGTGTTCTCATTAAAGGAGAGTACGTGTTGCGGATGGGGCCGAGCAAAGCACCCCATGGTTGCCAGGCAGGATAGATTGAAGGGGCTTGGATCGGATTGGTGGTTGGTGTTACTGGGGTAAATTTGATGTTGCCAATTTAGGGGTGGGAACAGAGGTTATTTAAACAAGGCTCACAGCATGTTCCTTTCTCTTTTGCTGTGGGCACCGGATCACCCACCTGCCCTCCCTTGATTGGGCTTGTGCTTTGACCTTGCTAAGCCTGTCATGGGGTCGTCCGCCTTGGTGCGGGGGCCTGGTAGGAATTTTTCCTTTTGGCTGATTAGTGTGTGCCAATTGGTTTTTGCCTACTGCGTAGCAAATCGTCACAACTTGTAAGGTTGGCGGTTAGGCATTGGTTTAAATTGGTTGGTGGAAGGGTGTGGATTGGCTGTGCCTGCCCCTCCAATGCTGCTGCTGCACGGGAATTCCGTTAAAGGAATCCTGGGGCTTACCATCCTCTTGTCCAAACCCCTGGAATCGGGTGGGGGCCGCGTAAGCTCCTGGGAGCATGCAGGGAGAAGCTGAGGGTCTGTCTCGCAGCTCCAGTTATCCCTGATCTTGTTCCTCCACACTGGCTCTCGCTGGAATCCTAGCTGTCCCCCCCCCCCCCGCCTTGGGGGACAGCTAGTCATAACCAATGCCTAAGCAACCACTCACAATGTGTATTTTAATAAAGTTGTGGCCAAAATTATGCCAAAAACCTTAAACAAAAATTATGTGTGATGTGTGAGTTATTGGGGTAGGGGTGTTTTGGGGACCTCAGCACGCAAATGCCAACATTAATCTTCAGACTGTAAGTCTTGGTACTAACAGTTGTTGGAGTGGCCATAATTCAGCCCTTGTTGCATGTAAGAACACTGGATGGGGATGTACAACATGGATCAAAGATTCACCTCTGTCTCTGGATCAAAATAAAATTGTTTCTCCAGGTCTCCCTGGCTGGATCATCTGCCTTGCTGGCGTGGGGTGTTCTGAGCCTTTTATCAACGCAATGTTGACAGCACTGACGATTACAGTGGTACCTCGGGTTAAGTACTTAATTCGTTCCAGAGGTCCGTTCTTAACCTGAAACTGTTCTTAACCTGAAGCACCACTTTAGTTAATGGGGGTTCCCGCTGCCACCGCGCCGCCGCAGCATGATTTCTGTTCTCATCCTAAAGCAAAGTTCTTAACCAGAAGCACTATTTCCGGGTTAGCGGAGTCTGTAACCTGAAGCGTAAGTAACCTGAAGCGTATGTAACCTGAGGTACCACTGTAATATATTGTTATTACTGTTGTGTGTGAAGGAAAAACTTAAACACGTTGCGGAGTTCCCCCCAAAATAGACCAGAGGCAATTAATATTTCATCCAGAAGAGCTTTACTGCTCTTGAAGGCAAATGAGCATAATGGTCACAAATCCAACACATCCAGGATTGGCACTGCCCATAAGAAATCCAGTTGCATCAGACTTAACTTAAACTTAACAAGAACTTATAATAAGATTCAGGGCTGGATTTAGGTTTGATGAGGCCCTAAGCTACTGGATAATGGGTTCAGCTGTCCTTTGTCAACAGCAAATTGTTGCTGTTTTTTGTGTTGAATATATGCTATATGGTAATTTATGGACCTAATAGGTATCTAAAGCCATTTGCACATGTTGCCGTGCAACCAGTCCATGCAGAATGTAGGCACCCTATATATAGAAATGAGCAAACCAGTGATATTTTAGGGAGCAGGCTAGCAGGTAGGGCCCATTACTTACATCATAGGAGCCTACACAACACAAAACGCTGTTGCTGTATGTGGGTTTTATTTTATTTGTTTTTTATCTTATATTTTGGAAATGTACATCCAGTTGTTGTTTTTTAATTCCCCCCCCCCAAGAGAGTGGGGCCCTAAACTATAGCTTGTTTAGCTTATATATAGTTCCAGCACTGATAAGACTAAACCTTAACACTATACAGTGGTACCTCAGGTTACAGACGCTTCAGGTTACAAGACGCTTCTGGTTACAGACTCCACTAACCCAGAAATAGTACCTCGGGTTAAGAACTTTGCTTCAGGATGAGAACAGAAATTGCACGGCAGCAGCGGGAGGCCCCATTAGCTAAAGTGGTACCTCAGGTTAAGAACAGTTTCAGGTTAAGAACGGACCTACAGAACGAATTAAGTTCTTAACCCGAGGTACCACTGTATACAGAACAGAACACCACACCAGAACAAAGAGATAGAAAGAGAAAGTGAGAAAACTCAGGCTCCTTAGACCAGACTTAGATCAGTTTAAACCAGCTGTACTCAGTTTCCCAGAAGGAATAACCCAAACATCAGAAACCTTCTGCCTGTTTCTTTCAAGCAGAAATAAACCTTCCAGAACCCTCTTAAACTAAGTAGAATGCGAAAGATCTCTACACATCTGATCAATACTTTCTGTACTAAGAAATGCAAACTGACAATTACAAGACCTCGGTCCTCATGTATTCATTGCAAGTAGATTAGCCAAGTGTGCTCATTCAGAGATTTACCACTTTTTACTTTAATTCACTCCAGTTTGGTTCTTGCCTTGGAAGTTTGAGGGCCACTGCATTGCCATTACCCTTGAGGTGCACAAGTCTTAAAATGCAAAAGGATTTTGTCTTATACAGTGGAAGACTTTTATTTCAGCTCTCCTGAGCTATATTGTTCTTGAGTTTAATGGTGTTAATAAAACATGACTTATAGGACAGTAAAACATGACGTGCTAATTACCACAAAGATCATTTGTTGAATCCATAAACTGCATATTAGGATGGCTGTTTAGCTTGTCAGGTAGAGATGTGTTTGTAGGGCGAACATATAAGTAATTTGGGGATTAGGGCTGGGCATGTGCTATACATTTAGAGCATGTTTCACCACGACCCCTGTCAAAGAATCCTGGGAACTGTAGTTTATTAAGGGTGCTGGAAATGGTAGCTCTGTGGGGGAAACTACACTTCCCATGATTCTTTGGGGGATATTTTAAATGTTGGGAGTGTGCACATTCTACAGCAAATTGGCCAAAATACAGTGAATGATCTCACACTTTAATTTCCTCAGCTAGAACTCTCTTGATCCCCCCTTTTTACTCATACAGTTGAATGAAACTACTAGATATACATTAGCAAAAAAAAATTTATAACCAAACTTCTGTGGCTTTACATTGTCACTGGTGATATGAATTCTTTAAGGTTGAAACCCAGAACTCACTTACCTGAGGGTAAGTCCCATTGAAGTCCCTCGCTTTGCAATTCCTCAGGAGTGTGTTGTAAGAAACAATTATTTTAAAATTGTCATGTTTTCATGCAGAAATGCACTGTTTTTACCTTACTATAGTAAAAATAGCCAGTTTTTTTGCTAAACTGCAAATCTGCTTTCTGTTTCCATAAACTATTTTAAATATTATCTTCTGGTACAATAAACAAATAAATAAATACAAGAAATATGAACTAGAATGTCAGCTTTTGAAAATTCCATATAAGAAACATATTGCATAGTTACATATGAAATACAGGGTTTCTTTTTATTAACCCTTGTCCTTTTGTGTTTATTTGGTATTTGAAAAGCAAATAATAGGTGATGCTATGTGAAAACTTGAAATGGGTATCATCTTATGCAGTATTTTGAGGTGAAATGAAGCTAGGATCTTGCTATTATTTTAATAGGCTTTAAATAGGCTTTCTTCACTGGTAAGTAGTTATTCATACCAGAATATCTGTATCCTGCCCTTTTGAGCCAAAGCTAACAACAGCAAAGAGAAACATGTTAAACCAGCACATGGTATGCAGAAAACAACAATCAAGAACTAATTACTCAATTAAGCTGCAGTAAATAGAAACCAAAAACCAGTGGAAAGTGAAAAGCTATTTAGAGCAACCGGGATAGGAGATCTCTTCAAAGAGACAATCCCAAATGCCTTCTAGAATAACGCAGCTTTCAGATGGTGATGAAAAGTTAACACAGAGGTTGCAGAGGAAATCTTTCTCAGAAATAGAGGGTCCATGGGTACTGTTTTGCAGAGGACAGACCTCTGGAGAGATGGCAGACATTGTTCACGGTTTAGCAGTGCCCTCTGTTAGTAGGGCAGCCCCAATAAAGCATGATTTAAATATTTTTTAAATTTAAATAAACCTTAAGAAGGGAGTGGGATGCGGGTGGGACGTGGGTGGCGCTGTGGGTTAAATCACAGAGCCTAGGAGGTGCCGATCAGAAGGTCGGCGGTTTGAATCCCCGCGACGGGGTGAGCTCCCGTTGCTCGGTCTCTGCTCCTGCCAACCTAGCAGTTCGGAAGCACGTCAAAGTGCAAGTAGATAAATAGGTACCACTCCGGCGGGAAGGTAAACGGTGTTTCTGTGCACTGCTCTGGTTCGCCAGAAGCGGCTTAGTCATGCTGGCCACATGACCCGGAAGCTGTACCCTGGCTCCCTTGGCCAATAAAGCGAGATGAGCGCTGCAACCCCAGTCGGTCACGAGTGGACCTAATGGTCAGTGCTCCCTTTACCTTTACCTTTAAGAAGGGAGTATAGGTGCCTTGACAATACCTAGCAACAGATACTCATGGGCGTAGCCAGGATTTTTGTGTGGGGCCAGGCTTTTGTTAGTGGCATAGCTGTCAATGTTTTCCTTTTTTTAAAGGGAAATTCCCTTATTCCGAATAGGATTCCTCACAAGAAAAGGGAAAGGTTGACAGCTGTGGTTAGTGGGAGCAGAACCTCAGATTTGTATTGATTTTGATTGATTTGGGGGGCAACTGACCCCCCCCCGCTACACCCATGTAGACACCATACCTTAAAAGCACACTCAACAAGCGTTCTTTCCCTCAAAGAATTCGGGGCGCAATAGTTTGTTCAGAGTTGCTGGGAATTGTAACTCTGTGAGGTGTAAGCTCCAGTGCCCAGAATTCTTTGATGTGCTTTAAAAGTGCTTTAAAGGTATAGTGCATGGGTAGGCAAACTAAAGCCCAGGGGCCAGATCCAGTCCAATCGCCTTCTCAATCCAGCCCGCGGACGGTCCGGGAATCAGCGTGTTTTTACATGAGTAGAATGTGTCCTTTTATTTAAAATGCATCTCTGGGTTATTTGTGGGGCATAGGAATTCATTCATCCCCCCCCCTTCAAAATATACTCCGGCCCCCCACAAGGTCTGAGGGACCCCTACTGAAAAAGTTTGCTGTGTATACACAGCCCCAGTCTTCCCCACTATGGGAGATGTACTGTGTTTCTTTTTAAATTGTAGCAACTGTTTCTGAATTTGGCCTATGCATATAACTTTGCACCTGCAAGTTTTGTGCAAATAGGTGTCACCCATTCTGTCCCTGATGCAATGAATTTCTGCTTTTTGGTAATCTGTAAGCAGTCACCCTACTCAGCCACTGCTGATAAGCCACTATCCTGGGTAAGCCTAAACTGTAGTCTAAACCATGGAGCCTCTTGGGCTTGCCGATCGGAAGGTTGGCGGTTTGAATCCCTGTGATGGAGTGAGCTCCCATTGCTCTGTCCCAGCTCCTGCCAACCTAGCAGTTCGAAGCACACCAGTGCAAGTAGATAAATAGGTTCCACTGTGGCGGGAAGGTAACAGCGTTTCTGTGCGCTATGGCTTCTGTCATGGTGTCCCGTCGCACGAGAAGTGGCTTAGTCCTGCTGGCCACATGACCCGGAAAGCTGTTTGTGGACAAACGCTGGCTCCCTTGGCCTGAAAGTGAGATGAGCGCTGCAACCCCATAGTCACCTTTGACTGGACATAACTATCCAGGGGTCCTTTACCTTTTTACCTAGTCAGATGCCTGTGAGAAATACATAAGCAGGACACAATAGTAATATTCCTTTCCTGCTGTTGCCCCCAGCAACTGGTATTCACAGCAAACTGCCTCTGATTCTGGAGGTAGTATACATGTAGCCTCTTGCTTTGGACTGTGCAGCATTTAATTGTGGTAATATGATAACTGGGACACGGGTGGCGCTGTGGGTTAAACCACAGAGCCTAGGACTTGCCGATCAGAAGGTTGGCAGTTCAAATCCCCGCGACGGGGTGAGCTCCCGTTGCTCGGTCCCTGCTCCTGTCAACCTAGCAGTTTGAAAGCGCGTCAAAGTGCAAGTAGATAAATAGGTACCGCTCTGGCGGGAAGGTAAACAGCGTTTCCGTGCGCTGCTCTGGCTCGCCAGAAGCAGCTTAGTCATGCTGGCCACATGACCCGGAAGCTGTATGCCGGCTCCCTCGGCCAATAAAGCGAGATGAGCGCCGCAACCCCAGAGTTGGCCACGACTGGACCTAATGGTCAGGAGTCCCTTTACCTTTAATATGATAACTCATCCACAAAATTCTCTCAACTAAGTGCTATGTGTTGTAAGAATCTCATCTAACACCTACTTGCCTTAGTGACACTGCAAATCCTGTTTATACACAGTAGGTTGCCACCTGCTAATTCTTGTCATTTGTCTCAAATAAGTAGATTTCAGGTGACACTGGGCAAATAATGCAAAAATTACACCCCCCCTTTAATTGATTAAACACAAGATACCTGTCCTGTTTCCTTTCTCATAAACAAGGCTGCTTATCTGAGGAAAAATATTTAGGGATTTTATTGACATCTTGAAAAATATTTTCAAGGGAATCAACTGAATAATTCCTTTTTCTGAATCTTTCTAGTCCATCTATTCTCATTTCTATAGTCTTATGCAGAGGACTTCATTCACATTGATGGGATAGTGTAGAGCCACATCAAAGCATTGATTGATGTTCAATATTAGGTAAACTTTCTCATTTTTCTTTTGATTGAGTGTTTGCATTCAGTCATTCAGTAATTGTTGTAAGCCAAACTCTAGGCTGTCTGTGGAGAAAGCTAGGCCAGTACTTCCAATTCCAATTTTAGCCTCTGTTTTAAAAAGGGTTTTGAAAACTCGTCCATCAATATTTCTCCCACAATGCATTCTGACAGTTAGACCTCCTTCTATAATAAACCTTTGATTGCTGTTTTCTGCTTTGCAAATCTTATGGACAAGATCCAATGTCACACCAGTCAAGGCATTAATTCTAAACTAAACTTTTGAAGTGCATTGTAAAATGGTATCACACAAGTACAGTTGAATATAAAGGAGATTCATCCTTTTGGTTTGCAAGAGAAGGGCTGAAGAATCCCAGCACGATGGGGGCTGCAAATGTGAACTAACTGATTTTATTAAATTTCTGTCCTGTTCCTCCTCCCCAAGAAGCCCAGGGCTTCACCTGCAATGACCCTTGGCCTCCTCACTTGCTGCAGGCATCTCCTTGGGACATAGAATAAAAACAAAAGGCTTCTTTGCAAAGATTATGGAGATTCTTAAGGAGGTTTTTAAGAAGATTACATAGGCATTCTTTCACCATGCTATGCATACCTCTTCCCTTAAGAAACTGCAGATCATCGAAAGGAACCTTATAGCAGTTTCTAGGGTCAACTGGACAGGATTACAATTGCAAGATCTATAGGGCATTGTTGTTGTTTAGTCGTTTAGTCGTGTCCGACTTTTCATGACCCCATGGACCAGGCATACAGGTATCATTTAGTAGCAGAGCTCATGGTAGATCTCAATAACTTTGTGACCTCAGTGTGAGCTCAATTACTGTAAAGTACCTTCCATTGAAAACAAAGATGCTTACCTCTGAATCAGTCGAGGGATAACAATGCCATTCCTTGAGCCGATGCTGCTTTAGTCAGAAGTAAGAACCATTTAGCTCAATGGGATTACAGGTGCAGCCTCCCCTCACCGAAAAAAATTAAAGGTGCAGAGGATGTCATGTTTGTGGACACATGGTGGGTGGCTTGAAATGATAGATGGCTGTAATCATAACTGCATTATTAATAATATAACAAATGTCAGGTGTTGTGATACATGTCCCTCCCTCATATGGGATAGGTGCAACCTCCCTTTGTCCCAGGGTGCTGAAAGTGTCATAATTGTGGGCACACAGTGATGACCAAGGAGTGTAATGAAAATTACGATATCATTATTGTCAGGCTTTTCGATGGAGTGCAAGTCCCACCCAGGTATGGGGGAAAATGCAGGTGCCTCTCTACCTCAAAGGGAGGTGCAAAGGGAGTGGGTGGCCACAGATTTCCAATGTCTGAACAAACAATGGCAGAAAGAAATGTGTTTTGGTTTCACAACCGTATGGAGGCTGAGTATTCCAAAACTCCCGCCACCCTTTGTGAGCATAGGTGCAAGAGATCAAGGGGGAAATGTTTCTGCGTGAAACTATCCTTAGAGGGCAGAAAAACCTTTATTAGAAAAAAGTCAAAAAGTGCTAAAAGCTACTTTATTGTGGCAAGCGCTTTCATAGACAACGGCTTACTTCATCTGATTTGTTTGTTTTTAATTTCCATCTTGCAATTTCCCAGTTTCTTTCAAAAACCCTCTCAAAGGGGCTTCATAGCACAAGATGCTAAGAATATATATTATATTTCATTATTTGTTCTGTCAACCAGCAGTTTGACCAATAAACGGAGCCAAATAAGCATTGAATATCACACTAGGTAGCAAGGTGAAAAATAAAGATAATGAGAGTTCAGTGAACACAACCTGATAGCCAAAGGGCTTAGGAAGGAAGACAGTATATGTGCTGAAAAGAAAATAGAGTAAATAACCAAAGAGGAGTCAATTACTATTCCTAGTGGGAAAACTACCCATAATCCCTGAGAAACAATGCCAGTTTTCCTTTTTAAAAAAGCCAACTCTGTAGGCTTTTGCTGCAATAATCCTTTGCATTTTTATTTATAGCAACCCATAAGTCAGAGATAGTGTCCACCTATCTAATCCTAATCCACCCCTCACTGATTTCTTTATGTTCCCATTTTTATTATCTGATACATGGCTGCTCTGAAATGAGTTAACCTATCACATAAACATGCAATCTCCTTTGTTTTGTCTTTATAATATTCTGCACTCTCAGGCTGCAGCTGAGAAGGTACGGAGGCCTGACAAGCCAAGAGCTGCTGAGCCCAGATAATGAGTCGTAAGCAGATACTGGTGACATGCAGCACAGTTGTCACATTTTCCCCCTGGAGGCAAATAGATCTGCTCCAAAGCTTGTGCCAATCAACCGTTAGCTTCCTGTTAGCTTCCACGGAAATTTAGATCTGGCTACATATGAAGGGAGTTCTTGAATCAGACCTGGGGATATTTTGGGGGGGTCAATTTTAAATCACCCTAAATCCTGCCTGCAGGATATGAACAACTGTAGCCGATTAGGAATTGGGTTGAGCGCAGCTCCTAGCATACTCCTCAACCAACACGCTCCATCTAATTCCGGAGAGATTTTGATGCAGGCGTATGCAATTAGCGCTAGGGCAGAGGTTAGCGCCGCTCCCTATCTAGAATCTTGATTGTCAGTTATAGATATATATATATAGAGAGAGAGACAGGGTTTCTCTGTGTGTAGGAAGTTAAACTGCGAGGACGTTTTTGGCTGGCAGTTTTTGTAAATCAAAATGCTGTGATAGGAGAGCATGCAAGCAGCTCAGTCCCGGCATCAGTGCAGCAACTGGGAGCTCAGAAGAAGGGGAGCAAATGGTGCTAGGATCAGATCCAAATTTGACCAGGGAGGGCAGATTGCCCCTCAGATGATCGGGGGGGGGGGGGGGAGAGATTGCTGCTGTAGTCAAGGTTTATCGTTGAAGAAGAGACAGAAATGAAATGCTGGAAACCAGTTCCTGGAAACCAGGAGAGGAGAGCCCTCATGCACTATGATTTCATAGAATCATAGAGTTGGAAGAGACCACAAGGGCCATCGAGTCCAACCCCCTGCCAAGCAGGAAACACCATCAGAGCACTCCTGACATATGGTTGTCAAGCCTCTGCTTAAAGACCTCCAAAGAAGGAGACTCCACCACACTCCTTGGCAGCAAATTCCACTGTCGAACAGCTCTTACTCTTCAGGAAGTTCTTCCTAATGTTTAGGTGGAATCTTCTTTCTTGTAGTTTGGATCCATTGCTCCGTGTCCGCTTCTCTGGAGCAGCAGAAAACAACCTTTCTCCCTCCTCTATGTGTCATTCCCAAGAGTATAGCAGAGAGAGAAAATGCTAATGTTTGAGCATGCAGAGACATATACAGTGGTACCTCTGGATGCAAATGGGATCCGTTCTGGAGCCCCATTCATATCCTGAGTAGAATAAAACCCGCGACTGCGTGTCTGCGGGTCGCGATTCGCCGCTTCTGCTCATGCACATGACATCATTTTGAACGTCTGCGTATGGGCGAGTGGTGAAACCTGGAAGTAACGCATTCTGTTACTTCTGGGTCGCTGTGGAGCGTAACCTGAAAATGCTCAACCTGAAGCATATTTAACCCGAGGTGTGACTGTATATATATAGAGAGAGAAAGACCATAGTTATAATTATTGCATGGTTTGGCAATGCAGGAATGAGTCTAAACAAGCATTTCACTTAAAGGCCAAGCCTGAGTTTCTGCAGAGGAAAAATCAGGTCCGCCCTTAAAGAGGGCGCGTGTTGCATTGAGACCTGGCAAGCAAACCCTGTGTTGTGGGTGGGTACGATTAGATAGTCACAACACCCGATTGGTAGGTCCCTCGTTGCTGGGTTTAATCTGGCCAATGGGGAGCTGTCTAAATGGACCGAGGGACCTATATATACCTATGCATGTGACCCAGAGCTTCTTCTTTCGGTGTGTGCATCAGAACACCCGCCCACCTCTCACTATTTTTAGGGCTGTGTACTTGACCTTGCTATGCCGCTGTGTGTCGTCTGTCGTTGGGACAGGGGCACGGCAGGAATTTTCCCCACTTGACTAATTGGCTGGTGCCGTTTTGGTTTCCCCTGCCGTGTAGCAAATCATCACAACTTGTAAGGTTGTGGATAGGCTCTGGTTCAGGTGATAGGGATGGGAGAACGCTCTCTCCATCCCTATGTGAAGGGTATTCCGTTAAAGGAATCCAGGGACTCAATGGTTTGGTGAACCCTGTGAGGGTGTTGTGCCCGTGCCTGAGTCCAGGGGGACATCTGGGTGGTGGACATAGCCTGTTCCTGGCTTTCCGCCTATCTGGGTGTTCACCCTAGACTGACCTATGCTGGTGCCCTCTGTCATCGCTACCAGCAAAGGTGCAGGGAGCTAGTTGAACCAGAGCCTATGCAACCACTCACTTGCTGTAATCAATAAAGTTGTGGCCTAAATTCTGCCAAAAACCAAACCAAAATTTGAATCTTGACTGAATTTATTTAAGGGGAAGGTTTAAAGGTCTGAACACGCAAACAGAGTTTCTGTGGACCAGCAGATGGAAGCAAAAATATCTACCCCTGGCTAAAGGTGGCAGCCAGCGAAGGCAAGAATCCATTCAAATAGGATTCTGACTGTACCCAGGTTCTGAGCGACACACTCATTGCCAATTCCAATGTGTTTTTCCATGCTATGTTTTCTCCCCCACAGTCATTACTCATCCACTCACCGCTACATCTTCTTGTTCTGTATTTCTGTGCCTGGGTACACAATGAAAAAAATCTATCATGGAAGTGCCCAAGAGCAAATATTACCAGCCCTTGGTTACCATGTTTGCCAATGGGCAAAATGGAGGCTTGACTTTTTGGGGTGTGTGTGTGACACTGGGTGTGTGCATTCATTTCCATCATTTTATATAAACAATTAATTTTGCTATTTCCTCCTACACTTCCTGTTTCCCAGCAAACCATCATTTCCAACCCAGAGCACTGAGTCCCATGTCAGTGTCACTCCCAGCCTTCAGAGGAATAAAATTAGGCTAGACGGCAGTGAGGTTGGAACCTAAGCTTTAAGGTCTAACTTTAAGACGGTAGAACAGAGAGTGTCTAACCAGACGATGCACAATTACTGCTTCCATCTACCCTGACCGTTGGGCTTGGTGATGGAGCTGGAGGGCCAGTGGTTAGTTACCCCTGCTGTAAGGTAAAGAAAGGTAAAGGGACCCCTGACCATTAGGTCCAGTCATGGCCGACTCTGGGGTTGCGGCGCTCATCTCGCTTTATTGGCTGAGGGAGCCGGCGCACAGCTTCTGGGTCATGTGGCCAGCATGACGAAGCCGCTTCTGGCAAACCAGAGCAGTGCACGGAAACGCCGTTTACCTTCCCGCTGGAGCGGTACCTATTTATCTACTTGCAATTTGATGTGCTTTCGAACTGCTAGGTTGGCAGGAGCTGGGACTGAGCAACGGGAGCTCACCCCATCATGGGGATTCAAACCAGTTACCTTCTGATCGGCAAGTCCTAGGCTCTGTGGTTTAACCCACAGTGCCACCCGCGTCCCCACCCCTGCTGTAGAAACTCTTTAATAGAGGAAGTGTAGAAGTTAAGGTGAGAGCCTTAACAATGTCCTTGCTTTTTGGTGGATGAGTGAACCTGTGTTAACGCTTTTCGTAGGTGTTTGATTGTCAAGATGTGTCAGGCTTCAGGGAAGCCAATCCCTCCATGGTGGGCAGCCAAGAAGAAGATAACAAGAAGAGTTCTTACCAAGTCCTTTATTCAATATTCACAGAGAGAGGTTTTGAAAAGTGCCTCTCCATTGCAGTAATGGTGTTGCTCTGAGTAAAGTCCCACCCCCTCCATCTCTACTTTTCTACATCATCCTTGCATCAGCTGATCTGTACTTTCTGCCTCTGAGCTTTCCGTTCTCCTACTCTCAATGCCTGCTGGGCCCTGGGAGGGGTGTGTGTCAGGCAGGGCCGTCTTAAGCATATGCTATGGTGCAAAGATTCCTCCGGCGGCCCCCCCCCACCATTTCCCAGAGGATGGTGCTGCCGGCGACATGCACAGCTGGAGGAGGCGGGTGTGGCGATCACACAGGTTCCCCGGATGTTTCACCGTCTATTAATACCTGTGCCACCACTTTATTTCTCGCTTCCACCAACCAGGTCCTACCTGGTACAATACTGAGTCCAGTCAGGATTAAATTGGAACATAAACTTCTGTTTATTCATTGCAGTTTAACAAGTGTGTGGTTTCATAAACGGTATTGGTCAATTACAGTCATGGGGTGCCTATCCAGACCTATAACTTCCGCTACCTGCTCTCACTCACTAAACCACCTCTCAGATATTTGCTCGTCTTCCTAGTTCCTAAATGTTCCTGACTCAGCTTATTTCGCTACACTAACTCGATCTACCCACAGACTCTATCCCAATTCACTCCCACTCCAACCAACCTCCCAACGAACTCCCCTTTCACCCCTCCCAGAGCTGGTTTTATAGTCCCCCTGACTCCACCCCCTGGGTTCTGATTGGGTAACCTGTTTAACTATTTCACCTCCAGCACTCTCATATGTTAACGTCACAGCGGGCAATGGCTGGAGGGCAGCTCCTCCGGCGGGGAAGAGGCGGAGGCTGGACGTGGCAGCTCCCGGCTCAGCTGGCCGCTTCATGCTGCAGTGGCTATGGCAGGTGGAGGCTCTGGGCATGGCGCTGCTTTGGCGCGGTATGGCGGAGGCGGGCGAGGGCGGCGAGCTGATGCTGGGAGGCGCTGCATCCAGACTCCGCCTCTTCCCTCGCTCCCTCCAGAACTTGGCACCCTGGCGCCCTGCGCCACTAGCCTCTATGAGTAAGACACCCCTGGTGTCAGGAATACTTTCTAAAGTGACTGAGCCTGTCAGCTGCGTCTCCCCTAGTGCTTCTTCTTCCTCTTGCCCCTGTTCCAATATTTCCCAGCTTCTCCCCTCTGAAGCCACTGAGCTATGAGCTTTGTCAAACCACTGTTGTAAATCTATACTGTCCTCCTTTTCTCGGGAAGGTTCCGGGGAAGGGGTGGCAGTCTTCACCATTCCTCCTCAGTCCAATCCCTGACATCATCTGACATTTGTGTGGCATACATGTTAATATAATGACTGGAGCTGCCCTTGGATGTCAACTTGCCCTCCTTTATCTCGCTACTCGTTTTTTTAAACTTCCAAAGAAAAGACATACAAAAATTGACACAAGTAAATTGCAGAGTGAACAGTATGTTACACAATAACGCCATCAAGGCACACGTTAGGTGTTGTTTGTGCGCTTTTAAG
The DNA here is from genome assembly GCF_965153285.1 of Podarcis tiliguerta. Classification (NCBI taxonomy): domain Eukaryota; kingdom Metazoa; phylum Chordata; class Lepidosauria; order Squamata; family Lacertidae; genus Podarcis; species Podarcis tiliguerta. The sequence goes on from NC_139544.1 coordinate 9,643,889, forward strand.
CCGATATACTCAAGTAAGAGATTATCCTGTCCTGTGTCAGGTATGTGAAAGTTCATCACTCGCCTCTTAGACTGCCTGCCAAGGCTGGCGTTACAGTATTAGCAAGAAATGACTTTGCTCTGGTTTCTGTAGGTCAACTGTGTTCAAAGCACTGTCACATCTGATGTATTTTTACAACAAAACAAGTGTAAGAAAACCCATTTCTGGTTGTAGGGCACAGGTCATGAGCAATATAGAGTCAGACATAGATTCAATTAAATGCCTAAGAGGGCTCTGTCTGCTAAGCACTTAAAATATTGTTCTGTTTTGGCTGCTGTTGTCCATACTATTGAAAGGTTCTCAGTAGACGACAATAAAATGGAGTTATCTATTCTTTTGCTAAATACACAATATAGCGCTCAGAAATAGATGCCGGATTCAGATTGTTTCTAGATAAGTCTTTATTATGTGTGTTTATTACATTCATATTTTATGGAGGAGATAGTTTGAATTTTCTTTCTGCTTTCTCGCAAGTAAGCACTTTTAATATTGTGGGGTCATGGCCAGAAGAATGAGGGAACAATAAAAGCTAGGAAGATAAGTGTGTTTCACTGGCAATCAAAATCATAGATGTATAGTATTGTATTAGTCAAGAAACAAGTAGAATTTTTTTTTCTAAGACAATGCCAAAAGTCTACAGTTCCTTACATAAATCTTGATGAGCATATTAAATTAATAGGAGCACTGTTTGGTGTCTATCAGTCAAAACAATTTCCTGCAAGAGTGAACACACACACATACACCACACATGAGAGAGAGAGAGAGAGAGAGAAATTCAATTTTGCACAATGCATTTTACCACCTAAATTTGAAAACATGGCTGTAGTAAATTGTAAATTACAATTGCTAATCTCAGAAACACAATGAAAATGTTAACTAGTGCTGTGACTCTAAGCATCTGCACCAGCAGTTTTGCCTGTGCCGTTGGCATAACATCAGGAAAGTATTGACACAATGCCTTTGTCGTGAATCCAGAGACTGCCATGGATGTTCACAGAGCTCTAGGGCAACTTTTAACAGTTACCCAACATTTAATAATCATAATTAAGACTAGTCAACTAGCATTCATTCTCATGCAAAGTTGCCACAACCCAATTATCCTCCGTCATACCCACAGGTGTGGATTCATCTAGATGCAAAATGATCAAATGTAAAAGTGTTATTAGTCATTCCCTTCCATATCTAATTTAGATGTTTTCAACACTGTTTAATCTTCCTCTGTAGAAGGGAACAATGATAAGGTTTCCACAGAGGAAGTCTTAAATAAACCTCTCAAAAAAAAATAATAAAAAAAGGAAAAATATATATTAAGGCATAAAGCAAAGAAACAGAAGATTCCAATTCTGCCCTCCGCTGTGGATGCTGTATGCCAACGACAATATTACCAAAAATTCATAAATTTATCAAGTCCATTTCTATCAGATTGGATGCATTCTTCAACCTACACAGCCAATGGACGTGTTACTAAGGAATCATGCAGTCTTGGCATGTGGTTGCCTCTTTCATAAATTATGTGGGGGGAAGTGTGTGCTGCCACTTGGATGAGGACAATGTCGTGTGGATGACATGAAAAACACATAGGATGGACTCAATCCACTTTCAACTTCTCTGTGTTCAGCTTCATTCTCTCCTACATCCAACCCATAGCCCAAAAAATAAGCCAAGGTGATCTTGAGAGCAGTGTGCCTTTGAACCAATGTATTTTTAGTAGGTGGATGACCACAATCTTATGGTCCTTTGGGATTTCTATTTTAAGTCTTTTATATATTTTGGGAAGGACTGCAAGTTTTGCCTTTGCTTCCTTTGATTCTTTTATAAGGACCTTCAAGATGAATTAAAGATTTATACTCCTGTCTTTTCAACTTGCCTTAGATTTTATTGAGTAATGTTCCTGCTGCTGATTAAGTTTCTTTCGTGGCATTTTAGACTTGAATTTAGCTCCTTTTTCCTGATTGATCTTAAATTGTATTTATTACTGGGGTGGGGGGTAGGGATGTACTATTTTGCTCTCAGTAATTTATAAAAGTGCAAGTGAAATACCCTTGGAAAAAAAGAAGGAAAAGAAAAGAAATTGACTTTGGGATTTTGGTACTTATATAAATATAGATAATGTGACCCTGAGCCCTAAATCTACCATTGTGGAATCTAGTTCTAAAATAATTCATCCAGACATTAAAGGTGAACTACAAGGCAAAAATGAAAATGGAGTTAAACCCCGCAATAAAATATGTTTCTAGTGCCCTCATAAAGAAAAGTGAAAGAAAGGTGTTAATCAAAGAAGTTCGGTTTCAACTTTCTCATTTAACGTGTGTCAAGCCTATCTCAATCCATTTCATGAAAGAAGAAAAGTAAGCAAGGCGATAGTCTGGTCACCAAATACTGCATACCTGCCATACAAATACATATTTATTTTCAAGCAGAGCTACTGATGTCTAAAGAACCCGAGAGCTTGATTTCAGCCAGCATGAGCCAATCCCCATTCTTCATATTGGAAAAGGAAGCTGCCGCATACAAAGTGAGATGATTGGCCCATCTAGCTCAGTATTGTCTCTGATTGGCAGGGAAGAGTTCTAGGGTTCCTCTGTGAAAACAGGATATTGGACTAGAAAAGTCATTGGTGTGATCCAGCAGGGCCTTCTTATGTTTTAGCTGTTGTCTCAAGATTTGCTTCAGTTTAAGCAACTAGTAGCTGCTCTAGAAACTGTCTTTGATGGCTGCATTTTGGAACCTGGTTGCTACCTGACCTTGAGCCCTCCAACTAACATCAAGGCCCTGATAGCATTCACTCTGTGTAGTACCAACCTTACTGTATGCTTGTGAAACATGGACCACTTATAAACACCATCTCCATCTCCTCGAAAGATTCCTTCAACAGTGTCTCTGAAAATTTTTACACATCACTTGGGAAGACAGGCGAACTAATGCCAGTGTACTGGAAGAAGGAAAGATCACCAGTGATTCTTCAACATCAACTTCGTTGGACTGGTCATGTTGTTCAGATGCCTGATTATCTTCTTCCAAAGCAACTATTCTGAACTTAAAAATGGAAAGCATAAGGCTGGTGGTCAACAAAAGAGGTTTAAAGACTGTCTCAAGGCAAATTTAAATAATGTAGTATGAGCACCAACAATTGGGAAACATTTGCCTTCAAGCAAGACACTCAAACTCAGGACGCAAAGGAGAAACGTGCTAAGAGGAAAGCACGCTTGGCAAATCCACACCGTGATCAACTCCTGCCTGGAAACCAATGTCCCCACTGTGGAAGAACATGGGGATGCAGAATTGGCCTCCAGTCACTTATGGATTCATTGTTAAAACCGTGTTCATGAAAGACAATCTTACTTGGCTACAAGTGTTTGCCAAAGAAGGAAGAAGAAGAAGAAGAGTTTGGAATTGATATCCTGCCTTTCACTCCCCTTCAGGAGTCTCAAAGTGGCTAACATTCTCTTTTCCCTTCCTCCCCTACAACAAACACTGTGTGAGGTGAGTGGGGCTGAGAGACTTCAGAGAAGTGTGACTGGCCCAAGGTCACCCAGCAGCTGCATGTGGAGGAGCGGAGACGCGAACCCGGTTCCCCAGATTACGAGACTACCACTCTTAACCACTACACCACACTGGCTCTCGGAGAAGAGTATTCACTCTCTATTGTACTATGGGCAAACTCGGTAGTCTTTTATTTACAATGTCAGGCCGAGTGAAAACTGCCCCAGTGGACAGTGACAGGAAAACAGGAGTGGCAGACTTTAATCTGTGTTTTACTAGAACCCTGACATCCACCAAATGAAGTCAGGGGTCAGAGATATGCACTTAGAATGACTATATTCTTGGCCCAGGAATTTGTTTTGAGTACCAACTATCTTTCCACACATGCACCCACACTCAATGCCCCTGCTTTTGCTTTCAGCAATATTTTGTGTTTTTAGGAATGCAGGTTTCTTTTTGTTGTTGTCATTATTAAACAACTGGGAATGAGACATTTTCACTGATCTATTTCAAACCAGCCAGAGAACTACTAGTAGATTTCAGTCTGCCTTCTGTTTATCGCTGTAGGAAAGCATATAACCCAAAAACCAGCGAAGTGTCCCCTTGCCCAATGCCTCTTCAAATGTCCTTCTTGCTGTAGAATTTGGAAAAGACTTTTGTCAAGCATGAAAGGCGCTGTACCGTCTGTTTTCATATTATTTATTTAGCAGTTGCCTTTGGTTACGAAAAGCTGTATACCCAAAGTGATACTTGAATGCCCAATGATATAGAAAAGTATAGAAAAAAGTCATGAAATAACGGTGGCATAACTTTTGACAGTTTCGAATTTATTCAAGTGGGGAAGGTTTTGCTCTGTGTGACGACCAGAGAACTCCTGGGGTGGCTAAACACCTGCAATGAACAGTGATTCAAAAGTAAATAAATCCACATGATGTGATGCTGGTCTGGTTTGCTTGCAATTTTGTGCCAAACAATGGCTAAGCAGAGGGCCTTCTCGGTAGTGGCACCCACCCTGTGGAATGCCCTCCAACCAGATGTCAAAGAGAACAACAACGACCAGACTTTTGGAAGACAGCCCTGTTTAGGGAAGCTTTTAATGTTTGATGCATTAGTGTATTTTAATATTTTGTTGGAAGCTGCCCAGAGAGTGACTGGGTATAAATAATAAATTATTATTATATGTGGACTCTGAAAGCATAAACACTCCCTGTCTATCACACAATAGTCTGAAGACCTCAATGCCTTGGCTATATTTAAACAGGTTTTTATAAACATCAATTTCATACATATCTGAACAAATGGAGGAATTATGCTATTTTGAATGTTTAACTTAAGATGGATGTACGGATGGTTATTATATTCTAAGTGTGAGCTGTTAAGAGGAACTGATTGTTTTAAATTAAAGGACTGGTGCCATGCTGTTTTTATTTGGATTATTGGTATGTGGGTGGTGCTGTGGTCTAAACCACTAAGCCTCTTGGGCTTGCCAATCAGAAGGTTGGTGGTTTGAATCCCTGCAATGGGATGAGGTCCCGTTGCTCTGTCCCAGCTTCTGCCAGCCTAGCAGTTAAAAAGCATACTAGCTCAAGTAGATAAATAGGTACCACTGTGGCAGGAAGGTAAACGGCGTTTCCATGCGCTCTGGCTTCCATCACAGTGTTCTGTTGCACCAGAAGCGGTTTAGTCACACTGGCTATATGACCTCGACGAATGCTGGCTTGCTCAGTCTGAAAGCAGAGATGAGAGCACCACAGCCCATAGTCACGCCATAGTCAAATTCGACTGGACTTAACCACCCAGGAGTCCTTTACCTTTACCATTCTGATTATCAGTATGTTTTTAACATATTTTATATATGTATATAGTTTTAATTCTATCAATGTTTAATTGCATTTTAATTATTGATATTTCAATTTTTTTAGCATTTTTTTTTAATGTGTAAGGTACCTTGAGTCCCATCAGGGGAAAAGGCAGGGTATAAATAAATAAATGAATAATGATAATGATACTCTATATAATCATTCTTTTTCTCTCTTTAATTTTAATCAGTTTATTTGTATGTCCTTCCTTTGTTAAGTTGGCAAATAAATAAATAAAAGAAATAAATGATGTTTGATTTCTTTAGATAATCTGTTTGTGGCCTCACACAGAATTCTGATGAAATGTTGCAAAATGACATAACAGCCAAAAATGCTAACATGAGAATAAGTGTCCAAAAATGCAAATAGGAGATTATTTATTTATCATATTTTTCAGTTGCTTCTCTGCCTGAAGGCATCCTAGGGCAACGAACCATGTTAAAAATCTAGAAACTCAAACCCCCACAATTGCTACAAAAATTCAAGAGTTAGATTACTGAAACATTATTGCCAAGAAAGCTCTAGGGGAAGGGGAGTGGAGAATGTAGGGTTAGTAACTTTTTGATAACTAAAGCAGGAAGTCAACTAGTCTAAGAGACACAAAGGAATAAAACATCTATCCATCCATCCAGTGAAATTTCTAAGTGAATGGAAACTGGACACTATAGCTCCACCTCAGTCAGAACACAAATGCTTCTCCTTTCAATTCCGGTCAGTGTTCCATTCAAATACATAAAAATGCACAATGTTCTCTTCAGTTAGGGGCTTCTTCGTTCTCTTGTTCTTTGAGCATTTTTAACCTTTTCTCCAGCCTTTCTGTCCATTCGCTCCTGAGTCTAATTGGAAGAAAGATTTGGAAGGTTAGTATATGCACTGCTTAGCAGAGAGAAACTCATTAGAAAATAATTACCTCACGGTACATCCTTGGGGATGCTCCTTAGCTACATTCACAGGTGATTTCTTCTCTATTTTTACTGCATCTTAAAAAAGGAAATATTCCTGCAGAGTTTGCACATGTGTCCCCTTCTAAATTTGTTACAAAACAATGCTAGCATCTGCCCTGGACAACTCTTGCTTCCCCAGACTGATTGTGGCCATGATGAAAATCAGACCCTCCAAGTGTCCCTATTTTCCAGGGACAGTCCTGGATTTACAGAAGCCGTCCTGGTTTCTGATTTGATCCCGGAATGTCTTGCTTTCCTTAGAATGTCCCTATTTTCATCAGCAGGGCCGTCTTAAGTATATCCGGCGCCGTGGTGCAAATAATAATAATAATAATAATAATAATAATAATAATAATTTATTATTTATTTAATTTATTTATTATTGTGTGATTTATTTTGGAGGGGGTTTGGGGGTCTTCACACGCAAATCATTTTTCTGTGTGGATGCAACTGGCACTCTGCTTTTCATAGGTTTTTCCTTAAAGCAGACACAGCCAACATATTTCTTAGTTTCAGGTAGGGAAGCGCTTGGCAACTCTGGCTGTGCACAGCTGAGCTGCTCTTTAAAATGTCAGCTTTGTGCGGCTCCCATGGTCATTGGAGATGGCTAAATAGCAAATTGCAGGGCTCACTATATATATATTTAATCCCAAGTAAAACATCTGAGGTACAAATCACATACTTACCGTGCCAGTGCACTTCTTTGTTTACGATCTTTCTCCGCTTCAAAATGCTGAGTCTGCTTCTCAATGGTCTTTTCCCAGAAGTCTTTCAGCTCCCCAGTCTCAGAGGCAAATACTTCATGGCGGACGTACTGACTGTTCATTTTTCTGTAAAGGAGAAGGACAAAAACCTCCCTCCCACCCACCAAATTAGGAGTTAACTCAGTTTTCCATCATCTAATACAGTTTGCACTGTGGCCTGCTTTGCAATATAGATTTCGGGAGGCTGAATTATCTCTTTATTCATAAAGGCATAACAATTGCAGTTAACCATTCTTCATCTAGAAGCATATATGATAAAAATATATTTCACTTTAATACAACTGTTGGTGTTTGACCTTTGAGATCAAAACACAGGATAAAGTTATTGCTCTCAGTTTAGCATATTAATACAGACATTTTGTGGCATCTGTACATTAAGAAAAGTAATGGCAGAGTTTCAGTGACATTTTCAAGGTATGCCAGGAAGATCAGTTATTGCAGATTGCTAGTAGACTAATTTTCTGTGATACTTACTAGTCAACGTACTTCCGGCAGTTTTCTCAGACTTCTTCCGAATCTGGAGGGAACCATCCAAATTTATATCATTTATTAAAAGGTAATTTAAAGGGGTTCCCAAGATGTACAAGCAGCTGATTACATTATTAGGGTTCCATATGATTTGACCCAGTTTTAACAGAAATATTTTATAATATCAGACATCATATGTCTCAAAATCCTAGGCTCTATTTTCCTACTCCATGTTCCACAATGGCTGCTGTTGGTCAAGGAAGGAACTGAAGTATTTGCTGTCAATACCAGTACCAAAATCATAAAGTTGGAAGCACATATCCCAGTTTCACAACATCTTTCTTAAACTGTGGCGCTAAGAACTAGACACACTATTCCAGGTGTGGTCTGAAGAAGGCAGAATAGAGTAGGACTATGAATTTTCTTGATCTGGACACTATTCTTCTGTTGATGCAGCCTAGAATAGCATTGGCCTTTTTTTGCTGGTGCATCACACTGTTGACTCATGTTAAGCTTGTGGTCCACTAAGAACCCTAGATCCTTTTCACATGTACTATTAGCAAGCCAGGTGTCTCTAATATTATATTTGTGCAGCTGGTTCTTTCTGCCTCAGTGCAGAACCTTACACTTCTTCCTATTGAAGTTAATTTTGTTAGCTTGCACCCAGTTCTCCAATCTGTTAAGGTCATTTTGAATCCCGATTCTTTCTTCTGCTGCATTAGCTACCCCTCCGAGTTTGGTCATCTGTAAATTTGATGAACATCTCCTCAATTCATTCGTCCAAGTCATTTATAAAGACGCTGAACAACGGCTCCCAGTATGTTTCTGAGCACAATTCAAGGTGTTGGTGCTGACTTTTAAAGCCCTAAATAGCTTCAGCCCAGTATACCTGAAGGAGCGTCTCCACCCCCATCGTTCTGCCCGGACACTGAGGTCCAGTGTCAAAGGCCTTCTGGTGGTTCCCTCGCTGCGAGAAACCAAGTTACAGGGAACCAGGCAGATGGCCTTCTCGGTAGTGGCACCCGCCCTGTGGAACGCCCTCCCACCAGATGTCAAAGAGAAAAACAACCAGACTTTTAGAAGACATCTGAAGGCAGCCCTGTTTAGGGAAGCTTTTAATGTTTAATAGGTTATTGTATTTTAATAGTCTGTTGGAAGCTGCCCAGAGTGGCTGGTGAATCCCAGCCAGATGGGCAGGGTATAAATAATAAATTATTATGATTATGGGCCCAGGACAAAAACCTGCAGCACCCCACTTGTCACTTTTCTCCAGCATGACAAGGAATGCACCCTATTACAGTTGTACCTTGGTTGTCGAACGGAATCCATTCCAAAAGCATTTGACTTCCAAAAACATTTGATAACCAAGGCGCGGCTTCTGATTGGCTGGAGGAACTTCCTACAGCCAATCAGAAGCTGCGGAAGCCATGCCAGACGTTTGGCTTCCAAAGAACGTTCGCAAACTGGAACACTTACTTCTGGGTTTGCGGCATTCGCGAGCCAAAACGGACGGGTACCAAGGTACGACTGTATTCTGCCTAAAGATGACTGAGATGGTGCATATAGACATTCTTAGCAAATCAATGTTCCCTTTTAATCTGTCCAAACATGTATACTTCATTGCAATCTTTTATTGGGGGGTGGCGGGGGGGGGGACATTGAAACATAGAAATTGGCAATTTTATTTTCATTGGATCTAACAAACCTTGTTTATGAAAAGGTTGCCTAGGTCAAAGTATTGCTGGAATAACAGAAGGCTTAGAACTGGCTGGACTAAACTATAGTTTGAAAGAGATAAAGGGGATGCCTTGGGACCAATGATCATGAAACGGGGATGGCAGCTAGCCATTCCGTGAGGAGATAAATGTTTGCTGAGTGCGCACTTGGGACCGTTTAATGGCTGCTGCTGGTTGCACCTATGGCTTCATATGAAGAAAGCATTGATTTTTCAGTTAATCACTGCAATATTTAGTTTAATTTCAAATGGGAGTGAGGCAAGTTAACATTTACCCATGATCCTGAATTGCAGAATCATGTTCTATTAAACGGCTATAATTTTCTTTAAAAGGCTTAGGTCAATGGGTTTGCCAGCTGCTTTATTTCGCCTCCCTCTGGTATCTATTTCAAGGCAGGTTATATTTTATGTCAACTCAAAAATCACCTATGGGAAAGCCCATCCTGTAATAAAAGAAAAATAATATGTCAACTGGCTGGTTGGTGGCTGTGCAACCAAAGTTAGAAAATGACCTTAGGCAGTTCTTTTAAATGTTTGCTACAGGGTGTGCTTTCAGTTTGTCAATACGTGATTTGGATGGGGGTGGCTAAGTTGTGGTGTCTTCAGATGTCATTGGACTCGCATCAGCCTCACCCACAATGGCCAATGCTTAGGGATTATTTGATTTGCAGTCCAGCAATATCTGAAGAGCCACAGGCCAGCCACAGTTTGACATAAGTGGCCCATGTTCACTCCTGATAGGTCCTTCCAGTGTCTAGTTACCGTATTTTTTGCTCTAGAAGACGCACCAGGCCACAAGACGCGCCTAGTTTTTGGAGGAGGAAAACAAGAAAAAAAATATTCTGAATCTCAGAAGCCAGAACAGCAAGAGGGATTGCTGCACAGTGAAAGCAGCAATCCCTCTTGCTGTTCTGACTTCTGGGATAGCTGTGCAGCCTGCATTCGCTCCATAAGACGCACACACATTTCCCCTTACTTTTTAGGAGGGAAAAAGTGAGTCTTATAGAGCAAAAAATACGGTACAATATTTCCAACAGCTGAGACTAAGTGACTTATGAGTTCCTTGTCATGGGCATGTTGTCCTGGAAGATGTTTGAAACCAGGCCTTATGAGGAACGGTTGAAGGAACTGGGTATGTTTAGCCTGGATAAGAGGAGACTGAGAGGAGATATGATATGTACTGTTGAGAGTGTATTAACTTATGATCTCTGTGTGAGGTTTGGGAGCCGCACGGTCAGGGAAAAACAATGCTGTCCAAGGCTGTAAAGACTGCAGAGAGAATAATTGGGTGCACTCTTCCCACCTTGGATCAAATCTATGCTTCCAGGTGCCATAAGAAAGCTGCAGAGATAGTGCAGGATAGTGCACACCCCGGAAACAATCTCTTTCAGCTTCTGCCTCCTGGAAGAAGGTACAGGGTTATAAAGACTAGGACTAGCTGCCTGAGAAACAGTTTCTATCCAAATGCGATTTTGGTTTTAAACGCAGTGTAAGGTAGTCTCTATGTGAGTATATTGTATTCAGTTATGGGGTATCAGAGTTTTTAGGGGCTAACCAGGCTGGGATAGTTGGGACAGCAGGCTTATTGGTTTTTGAATGTCTGATGTAGATTTTTTTCAATTTCATTGTTCAGTATGGGACAATGACAATAAAGATTATTGTATCATATCGTATCAATTTGTTGTTGTTTAGTCGTTCAGTCGTGTCCGACTCTTTGTGACCCCCTGGACCAGAGCATGCCAGGCACTTCTGTCTTCCACTGCCACCCGCAGTTTGGTCAGATTCATGTTTGTAGCTTTGAGAACACTGTCTAACCATCTCGTCCTCTGTCGTCCCCTTCTCCTTGTGCCCTCCATCTTTCCCAACATCAGGGTCTTTTCCAGTGAGTCTTCTCTCAATAGCCATCGTCAAATATCTCCAGGGCTGTCACTTGGAAAATGGAGCAAGCTTGTTCTCTCCTGCAGAGGGTAGGACTCAACCCAATGGCTTCAAGTGACAAGAAAGGAGATTCCGACTAAACATCGGAAAGAACTTTCTGACAGTAAGAGCTGTTTGACAGTGGAACGGACTCCCTTGAGAGGCTGTGGACTCTCCTTCCTTGGAGGTTTTTCAGCAGAGCTTGGATGGCCATCTGTCCTGAATGCTTTAGTTGAGACTTCTGCCTTGCAGGGGGCTGGACTAGATGACCCTAGTAGTCCCTTCCAACACTACAGTTCTATGATTCTCTATTTGCCAGATGTGGTTTGTCTGGTAGAGTTGAACCGCCATGCTAGCTTTCTGGTTAAGCGTGTTCTCCATCACGGAGAGCACGTGTTGCGGTTGGGGATTCCAAGACACCTTGCTGTTTCTGGGCAGATGGTTTGGCCAACTCGTAAGCAGGGGCGGGCTGTTACTGGGGAAATTTAGATGTTGCCATTTAGTGATTGACAGCCCTATTTGTTAAATACAAGGCACGCAGCAACGGACGTCCTCTTTCGCTGCGTGCTTCGGATCACCCGCCCTCCCTTCCCTAATGTTAGGCTGTTTGCTTGACCTTGCTATTGCCTGTCATGGGGTCGTCTGCTTTGGGGCAGGGGCCCGGTAGGAATTTTGCCATTTGGCTGATTAGTGTGTGCCACTTGGCTTTCGCCTACCGCGTAGCAAATCGTCACAACTTGTAAGGTTTGCGGTTAGGCATTGGTCTGGAATTGGTTGCTGGAGGGGTATGGATTCGGCTGTGCCTGCCCCTCCAAAATGCTGCTGCTGCTGCTTCAAGGGTTTTCCATTAAAGGAACCCAGGGGCTCCCCATGCTTTTGTCCGAACCCTCTGGCAAGGGGCTAAGGCCACGCAAGCCCCTGGGAGCATTCTGGGGAGAGGTGAGGCATGGTTCCCAGTCCCGTCTCTCTCCCCAGGTGACTTACCCTTCCTGACTTTGCGGGGGGTGCGAATGTCAGAGCTGTCCCCGGGCGGGGTCAGTTAGTGCTACCAATGCCTAAGCAACCACTCACATTGCTGTATTTGAATAAAGTTGTGGCCAAAATTATGCCAAAAAGTTTAAACAAAAATTAAGTGTCAATTGTGTTTTCCTTTGGGGTGTATTGGGGACCTTGAGCAATGAAAACTCACCAGTGAAGCCAATCCAATGCTTCTGCTACTGTGTTTTCACTGTGCTCCCTTGCCCCTCCCCCTCCCAGGAAGCAACCCATCAGCCAGGAAGCTATTTGCTAAGAAATGGTCTTCCCAAGGTATATGGTGCATGCTTTTTCCTAAAACAAATTGCAAAGAGCAGTTGACTGAGTAGGGCAGCAATCTTTTTATTAGATTGGAGTAAAGACAACTTCTTAGATGTTTATGGGAGGATAAGATACAAATGGATTAAGATAAATAAGTGAGCAAGCAGTGAAGGATGGAAGAATTTGCTGATTCAATTAATAACTGGAATACAAAAAGGGAGGTGGGAGGAGGTCGAGGAAATAAGTTATTGAAGGATGGAAATGTGAAAAATGGAAGTGGGGTTTTTTTTTAAATGCTTTTGTTTTTTTCCTCTGTTGGTGGGGTGGAGGTGTGATTTTTATGTATTTTTTAATTTTTCTCTATCCTTGTTTTCCCCCCTTTATTTTTACAATATTTTGTCTTTGTTAATTCTTTTCTGTATATGTTAAAATTGGAATAAATATTATTTTTTTAAAAAATGAATAGGGCAGCAAGGAGAATAAAATGTGGCAGCGTTTCAGATGCACCTCCTTCCACCTGCAAGTCTAGTGCATCTCACATCCGGGGGGAAATGGCTGCTTGCCCATCTGCCTAGTCTTCCCCTCCACACAAATCTCATTAGTCTTACTTTACCTCCCAGTCATAGTAAGGAAAACAAAGCTGGGGACTACTAATCTTCATATAAATTCAATTATTGTGCTGGAAATTCAAAGATCCTGTATGTCAGGAGCAGAAATAAACTCTTTGAAGTGCCCCGTTGTTTTCAAGGCTACTTTAGGCGAGACCAGAGGCATCTGCATGCCTAGGAAGCATAGGGTTTTTATCTTATTTTACTTTTTGAATAACAGACCCCCATCCCACACCACATGCCGCTTCTGGAATGCCTTCCCGTTTTCAGAAAACGGCTTGCAACGTGACTGACTGCTGTTCAAGAAACAAAGCTCCAATTCCACCCTCTCGGGGCACAGAAATAGCCATGCACATCTTTCGAGTTTGCCCAAAGTTTCCCTAGGGCAGGGGTCTGCAACCTGCGGCTCCAGAGCCGCATGTGGCTCTTTTACACCTTTGCTGCGGCTCCAGGGCGGATACTAGCAAGGGGAGGAGGCACATTGTGCGCCCCGACACTCCCCACTCTGGCGGGCGCTGTACTGGCTGTGACGTCACTTGGGGGCGGTGCGTGCGTTAGTCACGCACCGTCCCGACGTCACCTTCCCGCCCGCCCGCTACATTGTAAGGGGCATGTACGCTGGTCACTGCATTGAAAGGGGGCATGTACGCTGGTCACTGTTTTGAAGGGGAATGAAGAACACACACACACAAAAAGGTAACTTGTTAATTTAACGTTTATTTCTATGAGGAGGAGTAATTCTGAGGGGTCAAACAAAGAAATAATAAAAAAGTGACAAAAAAGTTATTTTTATAATGACGAGTTTTGAGGCTCCCAGTTTTTTTTTTCTTCAGAAACAGGTCCAAGTGGCTCTTTTTGTCTTAAAGGTTGCAGACCCCTGCCCTAGGGTTTTGTGTATGATTCCCAACCATTTCAGGCTACAGAAGAACTTGCACTCTAATAGTGAGGGTGGGTAGATGCCGGGGATGGAGTAAGGTTTAGGAATGATCATAGAAAGTGATCACGAGGGTCATCTAGTCCAACCCGCTACAGTGCAGGAATCTTTTGCCCAATGTGGGGCTTGAAGAAGGTATAGGGTTACAAAGGCCAGGACTAGCCGCCTGAGAAACAGTTTCTACGCAAATGCAATTCTGGTTCTGAACGCAGCATAAGGGGTCTCTATAGTATAGTGTATTTTAAAATGGGGTTTCAGAGTTTTTAGGGATTTTTGAATGTTTTATGTAGTTTTGTAGTAGTTTTATGTAGTTTTGTAGTAGTTTTATGTAGTTTTGTAGTAGTTTTATGTAGTTTTTCAATTTCATTGCTCTGCATGGGACAATGACAATAAAGATATCGTATCGTATCGTATCGAACCCACAATCCTGAGAATAAGAGTCTTGTGCTCTACCATGATAAAGCAGTGTATTATTAATTTATTATTTATATTAATTAATTTATCATTTATACCCCACCCATCTGGCTGGGTTTCCCCAGCCACTCTGGGCGGCTTCCAACTGAATATTAAAAACAATACAGTGTCAGACTTTAAAAACTTCCCTGAACAGGGCCGCCTTTTAAAAGTAAAATACTTGTGTATTGCCTTGACATCTGCTGGGAGGGTGTTCCACAGGGTGGGTGCCACTACTGAGAAGGCCCTCTGCCTGGTTCCCTGCAACCTCACTTCTCGCAGTGAGGGAACCACCAGAAGGCTCTCAGCGCTGGACCTCAATGTCTAGCCTGAACGATGGGGGTGGAGACGCTCCTTCAGGTATATAGGACCCAGGCCGTTTAGGGCTTTAAAGGTCACATGGCCTTTAAAGGTCACATACTGTATGTGCCACATGGCCTGACCTATAGTTTCTTAGCTAGCTTCTTCTCTTCAGGTGTAGTGGAAATTACCGTCCTGCACTCGTTGCTGGAACGGTGGAGCAGGGCCAATAGAGATCTACTCCCCAACACCAGCATTGCTGCAGTTGACCTGGATGGGGCTGGGCTGGGGCGGGACAGGGCTGGAGCAGCAGCAGCATCAGATCTGTGTGAAATAGCATCAGATCTCGTTTTTTGACAGAATTACAAGCCTGGTAGATGAAGGGAATGCAGTGGATGTAGCCTACCTTGATTTCAGCAAGGCATTTGACAAGGTGCCCCATGATATTCTTGTAAAGAAGCTGGTAAAATGCGGTCTAGACTATGCTACCACTCAGTGGATTTGTAACTGGCTGACTGACCGGACCCAAAGGGTGCTCATCAATGGTTCCTCTTCATCCTGGAGAAGAGTGACGAGTGGGGTGCCACAGGGTTCTGTCTTGGGCCCGGTCTTATTCAACATCTTTATCAACGACTTGGAGGATGGACTCAAGGGCATCCTGATCAAATTTGCAGATGACACCAAACTGGGAGGGGTGGCTAACACCCCAGAGGACAGGATCACACTTCAAAACGACCTTGACAGATTAGAGAACTGGGCCAAAACAAACAAGATGAATTTTAACAGGGAGAAATGTAAAGTATTGCACTTGGGCAAAAAAAATGAGAGGCACAAATACAAGATGGGTGACACCTGGCTTGAGAGCAGTACATGTGAAAAGGATCTAGGAGTCTTGGTTGACCACAAACTTGACATGAGCCAACAGTGTGACGCGGCAGCTAAAAAAGCCAATGCAATTCTGGGCTGCATCAATAGGAGTATAGCATCTAGATCAAGGGAAGTAATAGTGCCACTGTATTCTGCTCTTGTGGTCTCTTCCAACTCTATGATTCTATGATTCTATGAAATACTGGCAGAGTCATGCTGGCACTCCCACAAGTGTGGCTATGCCATCCTTACCTCACAAACCCCTGCCCCAGGCTCACCCAGGTGAGGTTGCTGCACAGGAATCTGGCATGGGACCAGAGAAGATGAATGGGGGCCAAAAAGACTCTTCAAAGTTCCTTAAGGGTCCGCCAGATCCTTTGTCAAGTGCATGAAGTGTTCAATTCACCAGAACAATTAAAGGGGCAAAAGTGTGAAGCTGGAGAAAAATCATAGCCAGTGGGTGCTGTCTTAATAGCCAGGAAATAGCTGGCTCTGCCTGGAGGGTTCAAAATGGGTAGGCACTATTCCTGCCTCCCATCATGGACAAGGTCAGTACTTTTTCTGGGGGTACGCAGAACCGGTACCTCCCCCCCCCCCCAATGCTAAAAGTGGGGCACTTACTGTAAGAACTTCATGATGAAGCTGTCCAATACTTTTTTTAAAAAATACTGGACAATGCAATCTAAATTTGTACATGAAGAAGAAAAACTTATATAACCCCCCTCCATATAACAGGAAGTGCAGAGGATGCAACTCTTGAAGGGACGCGGGTGGCACTGTGGTCTAAACTGCTGAGCCTCTTTGGCTTGCTGATCAGAAGGTCAGTGGTTCAAATCCCCATGATTTGGTGAGCTCCCGGTGCTCGGTCCCAGCTCCTGCCAACCTAGCAGTTTGAAAGCACGCCAGTGCAAGTAGATAAATACTTCCACTGTGGTGTTTCCATGCGCTCTAGCTTCTGTCATGGTGTCCCGTTGCACCAGAAGTGGTTTAGTTATGCTGGCCCCATGACCCGGAAAGCTGTCTTTGGACAAACGCCGGGTCCCTCGGCCTGAAGCGAGATGAGCACCGCAACCCCATATTTGCCTTTGACTGACTGGAGTTAACCGTCCAGGGGTCCTTGACCTTGACCTTGACCTTAGTCTCCCTCTCCTAGAGAGAGGCCCACTCTGCTACAAATTAGAATCAAACTGAATCCAGAAGCAGACAAGATCTACTACTATGCTATAAGATCCACTGTCCTGTGATATCATATATGAGTTTGCGCTACTGATGACGCCCAGGATGGCGAAACAAAGCTAATATTCTGGAAATCCTTGTCTTAGACTCTGTGAAAGGATTCTGTGGAACTGTAACAACCTTTCATGTGGATTGTTGGACTCTATGAACAGACAGGTGGAATAGACACTTTCACATATACCTGTATGGACCTTATGCATAAACTGATTAGAGAATCAACTGATCCACTGGGTCTTCTACTTTTTCCATTGAACTTTATGAGATACTTCTGTTGAAATCTACAATTCAATACAATGAATAGTATATCTTATTTTTTCAAACATACAGCCGGTTACGTCTTGTGTGTTTATTGAGGTTTGTTGTTGTTTTGGAGAAGAGCCTAAGAACATACGGCAAGAGCCCATCTGGAGCAGACCAAAGGCCCACCCAGTACAACGTATTGTTGTGCCAGTGGCCATACAGATGCCTATGGGAAGCCCACAAACAAGACCTGGGTGAAACAACGTACTCCCCGCTTGTTGATTCCAGCAACTGGTATTCAGAAGCCATCATGACATAGCCATCATGGCCTGTCCTCCAGGAAGTTGCCCATTCCTCTGTTGAAGCCTTCCAGATTGGTAGCCATCGCTACATCTTGCGGGCGAGAAATCCACAGTTTGGTTTAATTGTGGAGTTTAACTATGCCCTGTGTGGCTTATCTCTTGGTCCATTTCTTTGCACACTCAGATCTCTGCATATTTAAGGATTCCTCTACCTGTGGTCCCCTTCAGCTTGTGCACAAGCTGTTTATAGGAAATGCCACCACGTTAAGGACAAATAACAACTGGCACGGAGATTTGGTACAGAATCCCAATCAACATTGGAAGCATCTTCCAGATTGAAGCCCCAATGTTGCTTTTTTCTTCAAAGTAAGCCATCACTTCAAGCCCATATATTTTTAAACAAAAAAGCCTGAATCACATATTGTTTGGCCCTCACTTTGCACTGCTCTAAAAGTTTAGGATTGTGGATAACAGCCGGGAACATAGGAAGAACCAAGAAATATATTCCATAATTAATTCACCTCTTGCCCATAATTGATTCACCTCTTGTCAATTGTTTGGCTGCTTGCACACTCCACATGTTGAGAGAAATGGCAAACAGCGTCTTAGAAAATTGAAATGTTAACTTTAAGCAGGTACCGCATATTGCCTGCGTCCAGGATTTCTAAATGTGTGACGACGTGTAGACACAGTAATGTTTTGTTAAGCTATGTGAAATGCTTCAAGCAGTCGTCTTGTAAATCTCTGGGGTTAGGACTGACCTGAGCTGGCCTGTTACGGCTGCATTAGTTCTGACTGAGCGAGATTTAATTTAAGCCCGTGGTGACAAGCCTCCTAAAGGACAACAATGAGAAACCTGCTCCCAGGCAATCATTTCTGACATAGCACTGGTTGTAAACAGGCCAAGCAGATGCGTCGGCTGCCAAACGAAAGAAATAACTGGATGGACTTCAGAAAGTGTTTTTACTACGCGAGATAACACAGGAAGGCTTATTTTTAGATTTAATCATATTAGAGTGCATTGATTATTTTTAGATTGAATTTGCGAAGGTAGGCCTCACAGGGACAGGAAAACGATGTTACCAAAGAGAGTAAATGGAAATTTGGAAATGCCACTAATGTTGTTATGTGGAAAGCAAAATAGATCAAGCACGGGCGTCTCAATTGTGTTGCTTTGCTACAAGATCAGAGGAAAGAAATAGACTACCAAGAAATAGAATGCAGGTACTTCTATTTAATAGTCAGTCCAAATATACAAGTTGGCAGGTGCGGAATAAAGTTCATGAGGCAGAACCATTACCAGACTGAAAATGGAGGGCCGCTTGTCTTAAAGTGCACGCGTGACAAAATCTTTGCTTGGGAAAGGCAGAGACATCAACTGTGGCTCTTCAATAAGGTCTTCAATAAGGTCAGGGATGGTCCTCCGACTGTTGTTGATATCTCAGTCCAGCATAGCTAATGGTCAGGAATGATGGGAGTTGGAGTCCAGCTACATCTGGAGGTTTCCCCACCTCTGTTCTCTAATTTTCCATGCATGAGGAGGAGTTGATACAGGGCCACTTTCAAGCAAATTATGTGTATCTACCTGCTAGAGGTGGAACAACTTTGATTAGCTAGGCCACTTGCGCACTGCCAAACAATGATGGGACAGGCGTCACCAAATTGAAGACAAAAGAGGACGCTGATTTGCACATTTTTTAATATGTCAATTAAAATGTACTGGTGTGAATTTAGAAATAATGACTACGATTTAAATAGATGACCTGCCTGCCTGCTCAGCCTTACTGCTGATGAGCGACTTCCAAGTCCTCTGCCCTGGTCCTTTAAATGAGGCTTTGAGCTGATTGTCCTTCAAATTAACAGAGGAGGCCCTCAAGCAGAGGACTCTCCTCTGTAAAGTAGGACAGATGACCTCTTTATTAGCAGCGCATTTGAATGGTTTAAGGTTTTTGGCATAATTTTGGGCACAACTTTATTGATTGCAGCATGTGAGTGGTTGCTTAGGCATTAGTGTAGTGTGGTGTAGTGGTTAAGAACGGTAGACTCATAATCTGGTGAACCGGGTTCGCGTCTCCACTCCTCCACATGCAGCTGCTGGGTGACCTTGGGCTAGTCACACTTCTCTGAAGTCTCTCAGCCCCACTCACCTCACAGAGTGTTTGTTGTGGGGAAGGAAGGGGAAGGAGAATGTTAGCCGCTTTGAGACTCCTTCAGGTAGTGATAAAGCGGGATGTCAAATCCAAACTCTTATCTGATCCTGCACTCAGGCAGGACCAGAAATGACAACTGCAGCCCTGCAGAAGTCAGTAAGGGGAAACAGTCTGGGGGAGGACTGAGCTGTCTCTAACCTCACCCCAAATGCTCTCAGGGGCTCTGGTGTGGGCCTAGCCCCTTGACAGGGGTTCGAATAAGAGCAAAGGAGCCCCTGGATTCCTTTAACGGAATACCCTTGCAGCAGCAACCTGGAGGGGCAGGCCCAGCCAACCACATCCCCTCTACCAACCAACAGAACCAATGCCTAACCGCCAACCTTACAAAGTGGTGATGATTTGCTACGCAGTAGGCAAAACCCAAAAGGCACCAGCCAATCAACCAAGTGGCAAAATTCCTTCCAGGCCCCTGCTCCAAAGCAGATGACCCCATGACAGGCATAGCAAGGTCAATAAGCACCCTAAATATAGGGAGGGTGGGCAGGTGGCAGCGAAAAGAGGAAGCTCAATGACACGTGCAGGGATATAAATATCCCCTTGGTTGCCAATCACAAGCTCCCAGAGCCAAATTCCTTCCCCGGCAACCAATCGGGAGTTGAGGCCATCCAATTGTACCCGCCTCTGCAACAGCAGGGCAGCTTGGGTGACCTCACCACAACACATGCTCTCTGTGATGGAGGACACGATTTCCCATAGGTATTTGGTTGGCCAATGTGAGAACAGATTGCTTAGCTACACAGGTCATTGGCCAGCAGGCTCTTTTGATGTTCTCATGGCTTATAGGGCCAGAGTAGGTCCAGGGTGACTGAGCTGTGAATTGTTAACAACTAACTTCCTGGTGAGTGGGGAGGGTTAGGATACCCCCCTCCCCACCCTACCAATGGTGTGCTACAACCCATAAACCACTGGGGAAGGTTAGGTGACACACCAGCCAATGTCTAAAGTCCTGCCTGTAATGCGAAACTGTTATTTTGAAGAGCGCATGATCTTCTTGCCTGTGTGTGGTGAGTGATTGGCTTTTGGCTACGAGTGCTACAGAGCTGAGATGCTTTCAGAAAGAGGCGATGGCAAATGTCAGGCTCCCTGAATCAACACAGCTGACATCTGCAAAGCCACAAGGGGATCCCTGCATCGATTGTTGCCAGTCCAAATGGACTCATTAATGCCAGTGACCTGCCTTTTGCTATTTATCTCGTCAGTAAATAATATTCCTTTCTTTGCATGTGTGTCCGACAAGTGCATTTGGCAGCGTAAAGTTCATGGCCGCAATCCAAGATTGCATTAGGCGTGCTTAAAGTTGGTTTGTTCAATGGGATTAAGTGTGCCTAAACTCTGCTGGTTTATAGCCACTGGATAAATCACTCCAAAGACAGCTAAGAGAAAGCCATTTGTGAGGCATTATTGCTTTTTTACTTTAAATCAACAGGCATTATGTTTTGAAGACAAGAAGCATGAGTAACTATGATATTGGAATTAAGCACTTGGAGTCTAACCCACCTCACAGGATAAAATGGGGAGTGAGCATGCATGCTGCTCTGAGCTCTGTGACAAAGTGAGGTTATAAATGAAACAAGAGTTAACTGAATTCATTATTCATAGCGAGAGAGAAATATAAAAATGTTTATTAAGAGTGACTTGAAACCAGACATCGGATTGTATCCAATGCTAATCCTACTCAGAGTAGACCCACTGAAATTATTAGACACGGCTAACTTAGATCCATTCATTTTAGTGGGTCTACTCTGAGAGCGACCAGTACTGGAAGCAGCCCATATGAATTTATTTTTTGCTAAATTTTAAACAACATATTTCTATGAAAGAAGAAAGCACCAGGGAACAATCCCTAAAGAAGCAAGGAAGCTCATATTGATTTTGCAGAAACAGTTCCAAAAGGGAACTTACCAACATGTAGGAAAGAAGTGTGACTGATAAAATAACTAGGCAGGCTAGTTATTGAGGCCTGACACAAATGAAATTTCATCTCATGCAAGTGTGTGTGTGTGTTTGTGTGTGTGCGTGTAAATGACCTTATACTGAGACCATCTAGCTAAATACTGTCTGCCACACAGATTGTCGCCAGATCTCAGATACTGAGGTAGTTTTCACACAGCGCTTCAGGCTGCATTCAGTGCTGCTTATACCTGCAAAAAAATTTTTTTTGCTCAGTCACATGCTGTCATCTTTATCAAAAGGCCGTTCCATATCCTGCCCCCAACAAATTTAACCAGGATATGCTGTTTCTGTATTTCTTAAAATGATTGGATTTTCCACAGAAACCATAAATCCAGAATAGACAGGATAACAAGATGGGATGGTGCCGGGTGAGTTTCCCTGGAGAGAGCTTTACATAAATTGGGAGCCATCACTGAAAATGCCTGTTTTCCTGTTGCCATCTTCTGGACCTCCAATGGAGGAGGCACATGGAGATGATGATAAAAGGGTCTGGGTCAGTTCATATGCGGAGAGGCGATCCTTTAGATAATGGAGTCCTGAACTCCATATAAAGACTATTTATAGGTCAAAACCAGAACTTTGAACTGGACCCGGAAACTAACTGCAGGATCAAATGGATTCAAGATATGGGATGACTTTATTTGTCATCCCAGAAGGAAACAGCAGGTTAAACGGAAACCTATCCAAGATGTAGCCTATCTACATTTGGAGCTATTCTACTGAGTACATTATCATGTATTTATTTAATGTTACAATCAAGAGCCATTATATGTAGGGGACAGAAAAAGGAGTGGAGAGGGAAAAAAGTAAAGACCTATTAGAAAATTTAGCTGAGACTCTGATTGGATGTGTATATATACCATATATTTGACAGGACAGAAAACAGAAAAAATCCTGATTGCTTTACTAGGAAGTGCAAGCAAGATGAATGGCTGCACAGGGAATGAGAGTCATGTTTTGAAAAGAGCTCTATGGAAAGAAATCTAACAGCACAAGCCTATGCATGTTCCGTTGAACTCAATGGGATTTATTCCTAGTTTTGTCTTCATATGATTACAACCTAGGCAAATTACGGGATGTTGCTTTGTATGTGCCCTTGTACTCATGACTTGGGGAATCCACAGCCAAGACCCACAGACTAGAGGGTTTAATTGCTACACACTCCTGTGACCAGGGTCATTTTGAATGTGTTCATGAATGTATTGTCTTGGAAAGACATATGGAACTGAAATCTTTTCTTTGGATATAACGTTCCTGTGACATAACACGAGACTTCTCATAACATGAGAAGAAGAGGGGAATCTGACAGCTGTATTGTGTTCCGCGGCTTGTGTAGCATTACTCTGCTTAATCCCTTGATACAATTCAGCGTGGAGGTGAAGCTTGGTGACCACTTTTATAAGGTCATGCGCTGAAATGCACTCCAGTGATTCTCTTTTCCGCAGGAATTGTTTGCTTTTGCTGTAACAGAACAACAAGCCTGTGCCATTCAGTTCCTCAATAAAGGCCAGCGATTAAGAGCTGAGGACGAAAGCTCTGTCATGCTTAAAGCAGAGCAACCGTAAGCTTGTTTACTTGGAAGAAAACCCCCATCTGTTCAGCAGAGATTACTCCATGGTAACTTTGCATAGGATTGTGGCCTTATGGGAATAAAAACAGATATACAGTGGTACCTCAGGTTAAGTACTTAATTCGTTCCGGAGGTCCGTTCTTAACCTGAAACTGTTCCTAACCCGAAGCACCACTTTAGCTAATGGGGCCTCCCGCTGTTGCCGCGCGATGCCTGTTCTCATCCTGAAGCAAAGTTCTAAACCTGAGGTACTATTTCTGGGTTAGCGGAGTCGGTAACCTGAAGCGTATGTAACCTGAAGCGTATGTAACCTGAAGTGTAGGTAACCCGAGGTAACACTGTATCTCATTCTAAATAGTGGTCAGAGCAGGTTCCTCACCCACACGGTTAACACAATTTCACAGCTTGCATGAGGGCGTTCAGACTGTCCCAATTTTGTGGGAGCAATGCAAATGCTTACTGGAAATTTAGGGTTGTACAATTAAAGTGGTTTAATTCTGCAACAGATCCTCTTAAAAACAAACAACAGACTTACTGCTGTTAGGAAGATTGACAAGGAAAGACACGGAAAAGTGTGGGGTGAACAATGGTTAATGGGAAGACATATGAACACAGTGCAAGCATATCAGGGTGAATACCCAAGAAGCAGGTTGTCTGGAGAAGTCGTATGAATCTGCAAGTCCCTGGTGTGAATCTTGCCACTGCAATGAAGTCACTTGATGACCTTAGGCAAGCCACTTTCTCAATATGGGGCGTTAATAACATGGGTCTACCTTGCAGGGACCATAAAGAAGGCTGAACCCTGAAGAATTGATGCTTTTGAATTCTGGTGCTGGAGGAGACCCTTGAGAGTCCCTCGGACTGCAAGAAGATCAAACCTCTCCATTCTGAAGGAAATCGGCCCTGAGTGCTCACTGGAAGGACAGATCGTGAAGCTGAGGTTCCAATACTTTGGCCACCTCATGAGAAGAGAAGACTCCCTGGAAAAGACCCTGATGTTGGGAAAGATGGAGGGCACAAGGAGAAGGGGACGATAGAGGACGAGATGGTTGGACAGTGTTCTCGAAGCTACCAGCATGAGTTTGACCAAACTGCGGGAGGCAGTGGAAGACAGGAGTGCCTGGCGTGCTCTGGTCCAGGGGGTCACGAAGAGTCGGACACGACTAAACAACTAAACAACAAAACCTTGCAGGGTTGTTGTAAGAATTGCACCTAGATAATCCATGTGAAGTGCTTTGAACACTTGAAAGCGATACCCAAATGCTAAGGATTGTTCCATGTTTATCTTCCACCTGATTGTGCCTGCTTCCCCTTCTCTAAGTTCAGAAATGTTTTAAAAGTAGTTGCAAATCTGCTCTCGGACCGGGGGTGGGGGTGGGGGGGGGGAGAAGAGGAGGCTAAAAGAAAAATTCTAATCCATTTCAACTAGATTTTTCTCTGCCCAGCTGGAGACTTGCCAAATCATCCCCCGCCCAGCTCATTCAAAAACATTAAAACAGATGTGTGTTTTGAAAGTCAGAAATCTGACCTTTACCAAACCTAATTCTTCATCAGATATCTTCATCCTTTATTAAGCAGATCTCTTGATTTAACTGAAAAAACTTGCTGTTGGCCAATCACTCCTTTTGAATCCGGTCAGAGGAGCAAAATTGTTGCCATTTTTCAAAGTCTTATTACCAACATTTCTCCTCCTTTTTGTTTTCTATAGTTGTATCAGCTTACATCTATGGTCTGCAAGAAGGATAGCCAAGGAACCATGTGATGCTAGCTGCCAGAGGCCCTTATTCATTCTAAACTATTTGCCAACAAACTGTTTCAACCAAAATTTTGCTTATCCCAGAAAGGACTTCATACTTTTTTAGAGTGGTGGACCTGGGAGACCAGGATTTTAATTCCCACTCAACCATGAAGCTCACTGCCTTGCAGACTAGCCTTCCTCACAAAGCTGTTGTAGGGATTACATGAGGAATGGGAGAAATTTGTACACCTTGAGCTCAATGGAGGAAAAAGGTGAGATATAGATGCAATGAATAAATGCTGCATTCTGTAGCTGCAAAGAATTCATATTCTTCTCCTGAATATGCTGTATATAACATGGTTAGGCAAACTAAGGCCCGGGGGCCGGATCCGGCCCAATTGCCTTCTAAATCCAGCCGGCGGACGGTCCGGGAATCAGCACGTTTTTACATGATTAGAATGTGTCCTTTTATTTAAAATGCATCTCTGGGTTATTTGTGGGGCATAGGAATTCGTTCATTATTATATTTTTTCAAAATGCAGTCCGGCCCCCCCACAAGGCCTGAGGGACAGTGGACCGGCCCCCTGCTGAAAAAGTTTGCTGACCCCTGGGATATAACCATGTGGTTTTACTTGCTTCCTTAAAGCAAGTAAACCTGAAACACGTTCTCTGTTTTGGTATATCAGTGGGAATAAAAGGCTTATTCAGAGCCTGCATTAAAATCAATGAGCATTCATGAAAACCTGCATAAGGCTCTGAGAAGACATTTTTGTGTGTTCAGATTTAATGAGCACACTCTAGATGCAAGCATGGAGTACCAGGAAGGTATTCCTGAGATACCTCCTCCCGTTTTTTTTTAATTGATGGAACAAGTTTTCCAGCTGGAGAAAAAAAAAAGAACCAAGCCCTAGGTCACTGCAGCTCCTAAAATATTGATGCTTGAGTCTGAGAATTTGAATATGTTTTTCCCCAGGATGCATCAAGTCTTCTGCATAATAGTTTGATGTTGGTTCTTAGACCTCTGAAGCATTTTTCCAGCCTTAGACAAATGCAATGACTAATGAAATGACATAGGGTTGATTTTTGCAGGTATTTCCCCAACTGTGCAAGCAGTAGCCCTGAAATTGGGTATACATTCATGTTGGAGTGATAGAAGACAAAAGGAAGTACTTTTTTTACACAATGCATAGTTAATCTATGGAATTCTCTGCCCCAAGATTTAGTGCCGGCCACCAGTTTGGATTGTTTAAAAGGAGATTAGGCAAATTAATGGGGGATAAGTCTACCCATGGTTTCTAACCATAATGGCTGTGTAAAGGTAAAGGTAAGGGTAAAGGTAAAGGTACCCCTGACCATTAGGTCCAGTCGTGACTGACTCTGGAGTTGCGGCGCTCATCTTGCTTTATTGGCCAAGGGAGCCGGCGTACAGCTTCCGGGTCATGTGGCCAGCATGACTAAGCTGCTTCTGGCGAACCAGAGCAGCGCACGGAAACACCGTTTACCTTCCTGCTGGAGTGGTACCTATTTATCTACTTGCACTTTGATGTGCTTTCGAACTGCTAGGTTGGCAGGAGCAGGGACTGAGCAATGGGAGCTCACTCTGTCGTGGGGATTCGAACCATCGACCTTCTGATCGGCAAGCCCTAGGCTCTGTGGTTTAACCCACAGCACCACCTGCATCCCATCATGATGACTGTGTACCATCTCTCATATTTGCTGGCATCCATTTGTTTCAAAAGACAATGGAGTATGGCTCTGGAGATGAAGTCAAATCGCTGTTAGTAGCACTGACATGACTTCCTTGGGGCAAAAGCCTGGGCAGTGTGTATGGAGGTCCTGGACGGCCTAAATGACCCCTGCAGTTTGGCCCTGACGCTACTGCAGCATCGGAAACACCCATGCTGCTATAAGATTTAATCTCTGCAACAAAAACAAAAAACTCTACCCTTGCACTATATAAAACCCTACTCAACAAGAAGAAATATGATTTAGAATATGATATACAAAAATGGAGTGAAGAGTTAGGGGTACAGATAACAAATGATATATGGGAGTCAAGTATAAAATCAACAGAAATAGCCTCTATGGATCTAAGACTAAGGCTTATTCAACAGAAAATAATATTCAGAGTCCACTGGACTCCAGCAAAACTATACCAGAAGAAAATATCATGTGCAGGCTATTGCTGGAGATGTGGGAGTAAAAATGTGAACATAATACATATGTTGATTAACTGCCTGATGATAAGATCATTTTGGTGCAAGGTGAGGATATTTATAGCAAGAGTAATAAAAAGAAATTGTTATTTAGGGGGACTGAATTGAATTCTAAATTATATTCCGGAAACGTGGGAGATTTCAAGGGGTAAAAAAAACTGCATGTACCATACTATATTGGAAGCAAAAAAAAATTTGTTTTGATGAATTGGAAGAGCCGCAAAAAGATTCCATTGAGCACATGGATTGATAATATAGACAGATTAGCTGCATACGAACGAATTGCATGTTGACGCAAAATAAGAATGGATAAATATGAAGAAAACTGGAACGAATATTGAAGCGATAAGGCGGATAGTGGTGGGAAGTAGAGGGAGGAGAGAGAGGTGGGAAAATATTGTTAAAAAAGGTGTAGTCATAGGTATATCAGTTTATCCAAATCTGAATTGTCAAATTGTGTCATTACTGTTATTATGGCTTTTGTTGTATGTGTTTTTTGCAGTTGATGTTTGTATCAAAAAATTTATTATTATTATTATTTTTAAAAAAGAAAGACCCCTGACTGCAGGAGGTGCTAGAAGGCGACGAATAAGACACCATCCACCATCTTAGAGACTCCACTCCAGATTTGTGTAAGATTTACTCCTTAGCCTCTTTTCTCCTGAAGATATCCCACGAGGTAGCCGAGGTTTCGGGTCAGAGTTTTCCTTCTCCTAGATGGGCAACCTTCTCAGGTTGACAAGCCGGAACTTCCCCTCACTTCTCTCTGCAACATCTGCAGAAACCACCATCTTGACCAGGGGTCGGCAAAATTTTTTAGCCGTGGGCCGGTCCACTGTCCCTCAGACCTTGTGGCAGGCCAGAGAAGCAGCACCTGGGGGGGGGGAGCTGGAAGAAGAGGTGAGGAGGGCAAGTAGTCCTCCTCCTTACCCCCACCCCAGCTGCTGCGCTTACCTTCCCAGGGGCTGCCGCTGCCGCCGCTTCTCGTGAGTAGGCAGAGGGAGCTTGTCCGCTCCACTCTCTGGCCCACAGGAGCACCAGGGCGGCAGCAGAGGGAAGATGAATGCAATTGGGCCTGATCTGGCCCCCAGGCGTTAGTTAGCCGACCTCTGTTCTTGACCATGGGACCCACTATTGGTCTTCTCCATTCAATCTACCAGATCCTGTCTTCACATGCAGGGAAAATCCCTAACTCACCAAGGGTTTGAGACCCACTAGCTACCCTCACCTGGTTTAGCCAGCCAGTCGAAGCCATTCCTGAGGTGGGGCCGCTGTCGCATGCTGACAGCTTCTAAGAGCCACAGGTGAGAGCTGAGTGCTGGGTGGGGACCAAAGGTGGACAAACAACTCCAGAAGGAGTATGACGTGTCCCCTACCAGAGATACCAACCCTCCCCTAATACCCCATATCGTATATAGGAGATGATATTTATTTATTTGTAGGAATTTCTATAACACTCGAAATATAGGTAAAAATGTAAATGACCCCTGGACGGTTAAGTCCAGTCAAAGGCGACTATGGCGTTGCAGCGCTCATCTCGCTTTCAGGCTAAAGGAGCAGGCATTTGTCCACAGACAGCTTTCCAGGTCATGGGGACAGCATGACTAAACCACTTCTGGTGCAATGGAAATGCTGTTTACCTTCCCGACGGAGCAGTACCTATTTATCTACTTGCACTGGCGTGCTTTTGAACTGCTAGGTTGGCAGGAGCTGGGACCGAGCAACGGGAGCTCACCCCGTCGTGGGATTTCAAACCACCGACCTTCTGATTGGGATGCCCAAGAGGTTCAGTGCTTTAGACCACAAAGCCACCCACATTCCACTCAACATATAAACTACCAGAGTGCTGTACATTTTATCAGTTGCTGGGCAACAGGAGAGGGCTATTGTGCTCATGTCCTGCTTGCAGACTTCCCAAATGGTACTTGGTTGGTCGTTGTGAGAATAGAATGCTGGATTAGATGACAATTAGGCCTGATCTAGCAGAGCCCTTTTTTTTTTGTTTCTTATGTTATTAAGCATGAACTGAGCAACATATTTTGGGGGGAGGGGTGCAATCTCATGAAATTTCCTCCTTGGCAAAGTTTGATTGGCCCACGCACTTTTGGTCAGCCATTCTAATTGGCACTTCTGCTCTTCAGAAGCTAATGAAGACCATCTTATTCCAGTGCAGTTATAGAAATTGCTAGCACTTTCTGTATCAAGTTTTCTTACTGGGAGGTTTTGTGTCTGCTATTTTCAAATGGTGTTTAATGCTGCTTTTCTGTTGTTGTTGTTTGCAAATATTGAATTTTACTGATGCACTAAAATCAATACCGTCCAATGGATATCACGGCAACGATTCTTCAGTCGGAAGCATGCATGTTCATAGACAGCTCAGTACATGTGCAAGTTCCCACAAACATATGAAGAAATAATGCACGAGCTAGGTTGTAGACAGATACAGGCACAGGAAATTTCAGTAATCAATTATTATCTGGAGGGGGAATTGTTGGGAAAATGCACATGTGAACTAGACTACATTTCAATAATGTGTCCTGTTGAAGCTTTCCAAAATTATGACCTAGAGCTTCCGTTTTCATTGATTTCAGAAGGCAGTGTTTTAAGAAATGGTTTACAAAGTAACAAATACATAACAGTTACAAAATTTGGGATAGTTAAGAAGATTTAGACTGTAATGCTATACCCACTTCCCCAAGAATAATACCCATTGAACTTAATGGGACTTGCTTCTGAGTAGACACGGATAGGATTGCAGACTGAAGCTTTAACCTAAGAATAAAGTTCTAACAAAGCAAGTACAGTCATACCTTGGATCCTGAACGCCTTGGCTTCTGAACAAATCGGCTCCCGAACAATCAAAACCCGGAAGTGAGTGTTCCAGTTTTCGAACAATTTTTGGAAGCCGAATGTCCAGTGTGAATGTCCAGTGTCCTTCTGTGGCTTCCGATTGGCTGCAGGCCACTCCTGCAGCCAATCAGAAGCCACACTTTGGTTTCCAAACGTTTTGGAAGTCGAATGGACTTCTGGAATGGATTCTGTTCGACTTCCAAGGTATGACTGTACAACTTTGGTGTTGTTCATACACATATGTTCTTAACTGGATGACGGCAGTGCCAATTGGTGTGTTTATGAAACAACCATCAGAAATGCTTCCTGTCACCTCATCTCTAGGTTGCTCACATGTTCAGCTGCAAATGGACGAGAGACACTTTGTGATGTACACACCCCAATCGGCTTTGACCTGCAAGGAGATGTGCTTCGAATTGACCTTTTGGATTCCTTGACAGCAAATAGATAGATTGATATAACATCCAATACCAGAGGACACAGATATCTGATAAAGGCAGCATTGTTGCTTTTGTTTGGTGCCACATCTATAGGGAACAATCCACGAAACAGTTTGCAGAAATAAAGTGCAAAACGGTATAGATGTTAGCAGTGTGACTCATTTAACTGTGTGGCACATTGGTCTTTATTACGCAGGGACAAGCTGAGATATATTGTCCGCTGGCTTCAGCAAGGGACATAATCCTAAAATATCTCTTCTATGCCAACTGTACTACGCTTTAGCAGAATGGTGTCAAACTGGGCATCTTTCCCTGACTTACATTTATGAATAAGAACTAAAACAACGTATTCATTCTAGTGTGCTTAGCAGCCCCTCTCCTTTCACTGCGTACATCAGTGAAATGTATGATACAGAGAGCAGCTCAAGCAAAAACGCCTTACTTACTTTTAAGATGGTCTCTACGCGACGCCGACAGATCACGCCACTATGACAATAACGGTCCTTTGCTTTGGTGCAAGAAGCTTGAGAGCAGCAATGAAATGCATCCCTCTGTACTTTTTATTTGAAGGGGTGGGGGTGGGCAACATAAATCCTTCATCATATGAAGGCTATTTTGAAATAGCTAGCAGACCAAGCTCATTTCCTGAACTTTGCAGCCCCCTGTCTGAGATGACCAGGAAACACAGCCCTCTCAGATGCTTCTGTCCCTCCTACATTATCAGATGCTACGGACAGAGCGGGATGACCTTGACAATGTCTGGAGGCCACAAGGACAATAAAGAGGGCAGCCTAAAGAACAGTCTCTCCTGGAAGCTGAAGAATTTCATGCTACCATCATGGCAAATATAAATGGAGAGTGTTTATGTTGTGAAAAACTCATGCAGTCTTGGGGGGAATTTCAAATGGTGTATTGACTTGCTGATCTAACAAAGTATGTGGGGAGCGTGATGAGTTTCCTGAATGCTAGAACAGAAAGATGAAATATTATTATTATTATTATTATTATTATTATTATTATTATTATTAATTTATATCCCACCCTCCCCAGCCGAAGCCGGGCTCAGAGCAGCTGACAACAGTTTACATAAAATCACAATCAATTAATTGAAATACATTCTAAAATCAATTCATTCTAAAATCAATTCAGAAGCAAATTAATGGAAACCATTGGGCTAGAGTTCTATGAGGATTACCAAAGGAGGGGGGGGGCTCAGACTGTGCCCTGGCCAAAGGCCTGGTGGAACAGCTCTGTCTTGCAGGCCCTGCAGAAAGATGTCAAATCCCACAGGGCCCTAGTCTCTTGTGACAGAGCATTCCACCAGATCGGGGCCACAGCTGAAAAAGCCCTGGCTCTGGTTGAGGCCAGCCTAACCTCCCTGTGGCCCGGGATCTCCAAGATGTTTTTGTTTGAAAACCGCAAGGTCCACCGTGGGACATACCAGGAGAGGTGGTCCCGTAGCTACGATTAATAAATAACAAATGGAATCCAGCACATTCTTTGCCCAGGAAACATAATTTCAGTGCCAAGAATAGCTAGATTCTGTGACCTGGATAATTGGTGTTATTAAATTTACTATGTAAGCCACCTCTGGGCTTGACTTTTCTTTCATTGTTACAAATATACACAATATATAAACTCCAAAAAATTCACTTGTTTACTTGTTAAATGACCAGTTCATAAAAAGTACAAATGGTTACGCAGCACCGAGAAACATGCAACACTGCAATATATAAAAACCTACTTTTCCAGAAACCCATTCAGTATCAGCATTCCCCTGGATTCCTCAAAACATAAATTATCTTGGACCAAAAAAAGCCCTTTTATGCCATATTTTTAGATACCAGTCCGGTATAAGGGGTGTTAGCTTCCACCCCCCAAAATATACACATTTTGGCTGCAGTTTGGGAGTTCTTTATGAATGCTGAATCCAAGTCAACCAACGTGTGAGGGAAGAACATTGAGAAAGCCACTCACCCCTCCATCGCCATTTCTTTTCTTTTCTTAAAATAAATTTTATTGAAGATTTTCTTGGTTTGCAGAAGTACACGCATTGTCTCTTTCTCCATCGCCATTTCTGTGTCACTTTCCAGATTGTAGAAGGCAACAATCTGAAGCAAATCTGGGATATCCAAAAACTTGCTTCTCTCTTTCTCTTTTCCAAAGCTATGCACACATAGAAACGAATGCTTGTGTACATGACCATAATGGATCCCAGGGTTCCAGGGACAGTGGGAAAGTACTATTTGTTTTTGTTTTTTTAATGATATTTATTAAAAGTTTTATAATTACAGAAGAAAAAGAGAAAAGGAAAACACACAGTAAACAAGAGAAAAAAGTAATAAAAAAATTTAAGAAATACATCAAAAAAAGCAAAAATTAAAACAATACCTCCACCCCACTAGAGAAAAAACAAAAACATTTAAAAACACATCCATTTTTCACAACTCTATCCTTCAATGACTTATTTCCTCGACCTCCTCCCACCTCCCTTTTTTGTATTCCAGTTAATAATTAAGTCAGCAAATCCTTTCCATCTTTCACTGCTTACTATCGTTTAATTATCTTAATCTATTTTAACCTTATCTTCCCATCAAAACCTTAAAATTTATCTAGGAAAGTACTATTTGAGAGGAGGGAACAACAACGGACAGTGCAAATGCATCCTATCAATCACAACCTGCTAGTGTGGAAAGGAAACACGGAAATTAAAAGAACTCATGTTTGGACAAATGTGCACAAAAGCAAACATGGAAAAATCAGATATGCGTGAGCCATGTGGAGATTAACACTCTGGTGTGTGCAGAGCCTAAGTAGGAAGAAAGTG
Organism: Podarcis tiliguerta; assembly: GCF_965153285.1. Classification (NCBI taxonomy): domain Eukaryota; kingdom Metazoa; phylum Chordata; class Lepidosauria; order Squamata; family Lacertidae; genus Podarcis; species Podarcis tiliguerta. The sequence goes on from NC_139544.1 coordinate 9,677,138, forward strand.
GAAGAAGACAATCTTGTTTGGGTGACATGAAAAGCATACACATATGCTCGAAGCATGGGTACCCCCAACAAAAATTTAAAATTTGGCTAAATATTTGGAAATATTTGGAGTTTATTATGTAATGGTATAATTTGGAACTAATGTGATTTGATTGGTTTGTTAATAATTATTTTTTTTAAAAAAAGGAAACATATGAGATACAGTGGTACCTCGGGTTAAGTACTTAATTCGTTCCAGAGATCCGTTCTTAACCTGAAACTGTTCTTAACCTGAAGCACCACTTTAGCTAATGGGGCCTCCTGCTGCCGCCGTGCCGCCACAGCACAATTTCTGTTCTCATCCTGAAGCAAAGTTCTTAACCTGAGGTACTATTTCTGGGTTAGCAGACTCTGTAACCTGAAGTGTATGTAACCTGAAGTGTCTGTAACCCGAGGTACCACTGTAATGGCTACTAGCCATGATTACTATGTTCTATCTCTGCTGCTGGATGCATTATGCATCTGAATACCAAAAGGACATAAGGAGAGCCTGCTGGTTTGTGTGCATGCACACTTCAGATACATTGAAACAGAAGTCACCAGACCCTTATATATAGTGAGAGGGTGGGGCTTTTCTCAGGAGGGTAGCAGGAGATGTGTGATTGACTCAATAGGTATGATAAACCTGTTGATGACTGTTAACGACTGCAATTAGTCCTGCAGGGAAAAGCAAGGGATAGTACGCAGATGATTAGCATATGTAATGAGACAGGAATCCAATATCTCTATCAAGACCAGGTCTCTCCATAGTTTTCAGTTTAGTGATAAATTGTAATTCAGCAACTTCTCTTTTGAGTCTGCTTCTGAAATGCTTTTGTAATAAGACAGCTGCTTTGAGATCCTGTACTGAATGTCCTGGGAGATTGAAGTGTTCTCCTACTGGCAACTAAGACAAACTTAGTTGGTGTCTAACGTGCTACTGGACAATTTTTTATTTTTTAAATATATTTCAACTGTGTCATATCAACACAGCTACCTACCTGAGCTTACATATAGGGTTGCCATCTTTTAATGGACAGAAATGTCCTTAAAGCAGCTGCACTTCAGGCAGAAAGCAGCAGGTACAGCTTTATCCCTTGCCACCCCCATGTTGGGAAAAGTTTCATCTTTGGAGTTATGTCTACCAAAGAGAGGTAAAGGCAGAGAGGCACTGTCTTTTTAAAAGATGTTGACTCTATGTCCTACTTCATCAGCAACTCAAAAAATAATTCTGCAGTAATTTTTTTTAAATAAAATTGACCATTGGTTGTCATCTGACATGTCACTTCTAAAATAATGCTTCACCCCCCAATTTCAAAATCCAGAACTTGCTAACAAAATTGTCAGGCCCAGTTCCCATGTAAGGCAGACAGTAACAATAGGTGCGATTGGCACCTGAGCTCCATTATTAGGTACAAATTCAGCGCATATCAGCAACTTGTACACATAATGAGGGGAAAATAACATATCATACTAACAGACACAGTTGGTCTAAGTGTTATAGTGCAATACGCAGAAGCAAACATAGCTGAATTTAATTGGGCTTATTCCCAGGTAAGTGTCTATAGGATTGCAGCCTTATTCTCGAAGTTATTGCTAGCTGCTCAACTGCATTAACCTGACTTCATTTGTAGTTATCCTCTGTAACAGGTGACCACCTCCACAAGGTGTTATTTCTTGAGAAAATATTTGGTCCTTTGGGTGAATTACAAATGTAGATCCCAGTCTCGGTCTTCATTCAATTCATCCATAGTGTCAAGCATAACATTATGTAGCAGTCTCTGGCTGTGGCATAGACCAAATGTATCTTAATCTTCTTGCAATTTTTGAAACTTCAACTAAAATGGCATTAGCTGCAGTTTAGGAGACCAATGATTTTATATTTCATGGCTGTTGTTTTTTAAAACTATTGTATTATAGAAGATTGCTTTATCATTACTGAGCTCTCTGTTAAAGTTGTTTCCAGGTGTACTGAAAAATTGCACATGACTCTCATTGCTGTGTCCATGGACAAACCTAGTCAGCATCTTAAAAAGTAGAGACATCACCTTGCCAAAAAGGTCCGTATAGTAAGAGCTATGGTTTTCCCAGTAGTGATGTATGGAAGTGAAAGCTGGACTATAAAGAAGGCTGATTGCTGAAGAATTGATGCTTTTGAATTATGGTGCTGGAGGAGACTCTTGAGAGTCACATAGACTGCAAGAAGATCAAACCTCTCCATTCTTAAGGAAATCAGCCCTGAGTGCTCACTGGAAGGACAGATCGTGAAGCTGAGGCTCGAATACTTTGGCCACCTCATGAGAAGAGAAGACTCCCTGGAAAAGACCCTGATGCTGGGAAAGATGGAGGGCACAAGGAGAAGGGGACGACAGAGGACGAGATGGTTGGATAATGTTCGCGAAGTTACCAGCATGAGTTTGACCAAACTGCGGGAGGCAGTGGAAGACAGGAGTGCCTGGTGTGCTCTGGTCCATGGGGTCACGAAGAGTCGGACACGACTAAACGACTAAACAACAACAACTCATTGCTGTAGCCTATGAACATATATCAAGATTTCTGGCAGAGTCATGTGCATCTTTGCTCAGGAACAAATTTGGTTGATTTTAATCATACATGAACAGGATCACAGTCTAATTGTTTTTAACACAAAGTTATATAATTCATTGAGAGTGTATTGGTTGCCATGGTGGGCTTAGAATGGTGAGACCCAGGTTCAAATTCCCTTTCAAACAGAATGAATAGTTCATAATTTTAATCCAGATACTTTCTCTTACGCAAACCTACTGTGTTTTCCCCATGTGTGCTTGCACTGTATAAACTCTTAGTGGTAAGGTTAGGATAAAATTAAAAGGCCTTCCAGACATATAACAAAATCACATAGCAATGTGTGAATGGACCAGTTGAGCTTAAAATACTTGGTCATAAGGGATAAGTGAACTCACTTAATTTTATTACGTTTATGAAGTCATAAGGTGATGGGTTCATTCAAGTGTCTGGGCCCATCTGTAAAGTAAAGGTAAAAGGACCCCTGACCATTAGGTCCAGTCGTGGCCGACTCTGGGGTTGTGGCGCTCATCTTGCTCTATAGGCCGAGGGAGCCGGTGTACAGCTTCTGGGTCATGTGGCCAGCATGACTAAGCCGCTTCTGGCGAACCAGAGCAGCACACGGAAACGCCGTTTACCTTCCCGCCAGAGCGGTACCTATTTATCTACTTGCAGTTTAATGTGCTTTCGAACTGCTAGGTTGGCAGGAGCAGGGACCGAGCCACAGGAGCTCACCCCGTCACGGGGATTCGAACCACCGACCTTCTGATCAGCAAGTCCTAGGCTCTGTAGTTTAACCTGTGTCCCGGGCCCATCTGTAGTGTACCACAATTTACGGCTTGCCACTGAGAAAGCTCTCTCCTGGGCCACGATTCCCTGCTCTTCTGAGGGCGGCAAAAGTATCAAGAATAGCAGAAGACAAAAGGCTGAGGTGACTTTTTTTCCTGTAAGGAAGTGACAAAGAAAATTTAAAAACAGACATGACAACATCCTATGTCTATAACAGGATAATACCACAGATGGGAGTCAAAATGTGATCTGCCTACTTAGTGTCTACAAATACTGTAAACACCTCTTTAGTGCTATTAACATCTACCTCTGCGGAACCCATAAAATGTTTGGCTATGAAGAATTAACCTTTGCCAATGCTAATGCTTTCCTTTTATTTGCAGGTATCAAATTCTCCTTACATGTTCAGAACGTGTTCTCATCCTTGTGTGGGCAGATCTGTGAAATTTAAATGACAACACGTTTTGTCATCTCCTACAGTCATGAGGATAGTAATCTATTGAATGAATGAATGAATTTCCTTTATTCGGTCACAGACCAGCATAAGCAAAACATCTAAATAAATAGCATAACAGTATGCATCTAAGTAGTGGGACACGGGTGGCGCTGTGGGTAAAAGCCTCAGCACCTAGGGCTTGCCGATCGAAAGGTCGGCGGTTCGAATCCCCGCGGCGGGGTGCGCTCCCGTCGTTCGGTCCCAGCGCCTGCCAACCTAGCAGTTCGAAAGCACTCCCGGGTGCAAGTAGATAAATAGGGACCGCTTACTAGCGGGAAGGTAAACGGCGTTTCCGTGTGCGGCTCTGGCTCGCCAGAGCAGCGATGTCACGCTGGCCACATGACCCGGAAGTGTCTCCGGACAGCGCTGGCCCCCGGCCTATAGAGTGAGATGGGCGCACAACCCTAGAGTCTGGCAAGAGTGGCCCGTACGGGCAGGGGTACCTTTACCTTTATGCATCTAAGTGAATAATTATTAAATAAATGGGAGCAAGAACCAACTGTAGATTAAAACATCTACATAGAATATTTGATTAATCATGAATAGTGGGTGAATAAAAACTAATAAGGAGAATTTAAAAAAGACCAGTTAAAACAGCTATATGGCGTGGGGCTTCAGTGATACAGATCTAACAATATGGACCTTCATTTTAGGACTGCTTTGTAGCATAGACCATCCTTCTATGAGTATCTATCATGGCAGCACAGAATCTGGCGACTGAATATGTATATGTGACTTCTGGGCTGTCTGTAGTAATAGGGAGATGTTGTGTAGTAATGTATTAAACATTTGGGAGATTGAGTACTGCATATCAGATTATGCCCCTTTTTCTTCTGCATGGCAAGCATGCACCGATGCTACTGAAAAAGAAGGAAAAAGCAATGCACATTACACACATTAATAAATGGATTTTGTGAAAGCAGCAAACAAATCCTATTTGTTACTTTTAAAATTGCACAACAACACAGTTACATTTATAGTATGCCCTTGCACAATAATCTTGTACAATGGAATGTTCTCTATCTATCTTGGATGCAAGTTGGATCTACTCCCCTTTTGGTTGGGACACCAAAATCTTTGCTGCTCCTTATCTGTGGATATATCACCCCTGCTCATAATCAAATCCTGATTCCTTGGTGCCATTGACTACTATTAAATCTTCAGCCACCCTTTCAAAAGGCAAGGGGAATAGGTGTTCTCTTCCCAGCTTCAAGGGCTCCATAGATCCTCTGAGGCTTATAACTCTGTGGGCGATCCTTAAGTGCAGTAGGTTTAGCCTTATCTGAGATGATGCGGACATGGCTGGCGCTGTGGTCTAAACCACTGAGTCTCTTAGGCTTGCCAATCAGAAGGTTGGCGGTTCGAATCCCTGCGACAGGGTGAGCTCCCGTTGCTCGGTCCCAGCTCCTGCCAACCTAGCAGTTTGAAAGCACACCGGTGCAAGTAGATAAGTAGGTACCACTGCAGTGGGAAGGTGAATGGCATGTCCATGTGCTCCATTGTGGTGTTTCCATTGCCAGAAGCAGTTTAGTCATGGTGGCTACATGACCTAGAAAGCTGTCTGTGGACAAACGCCGGCTCCCTCGGCCTGAATGCGAGATGAGCACCACAACCCCATAGTCGCTTTTGACTGGACTTAACCATCTAGGGGTCCTTTACGTTTACTTAAATAGTTACTCATTTTCTCCCATCTTTTTCTTCTTGCTCCTCTTTTTTCTGTTTAAATTCTGTTCTTCTTCTTATCATATTTATATAAATAGATGCTGTACAACATTAAGTAGAAACCTGGAGTGTGTCAAAGCTATCAGGATGCTGTGAACACCACAGAAAATATTTTACAAAGATACAAGTTTCTCCCTAATTTGCACTCTCTGCCTGCTCGCAATGGCCTGCCATGCTAATCTCGAAGATGCAAAATGAGGGCTATAAAAGTCTATGTTTGCTACGTGAGAATAACGGCAACAAGCGCCACCAAAAAACCCATTTGAGCTACTTAAATACTATCCTGGAAATTGAAATTCAGCTTTGCTTTCTATAAACGCTGTTGGTATCACAATATTTACATTGAATTTTTCACCTCTACATCCTTTAAAAGTGTTATCTTGGTTACTTCACCTGCTGTTGAAATATAGGACAACAAATCTGTTTTTAATACCATTTTATAGGGAAAATTGAAGGTCGGGAAGGCATCAAAGTGGAGGGCTGACATGTTTTATTAGTTGATTGCAAAGGGTTTTTTTTATTATTGACATGACTGATGTGGCAGATGAAACATTTATAGAAGGCTCATTTAGTGTTTATTGCAGCAATAATCCTGCTACTGACATAAACCGATAAAATTAGATCCATAAGATCCATACTATAGGTATTTCATAGTAAGGAAAATGTTTTTTGAGTTGGCGGTTATGCCTTGCATCACAGCAACATCCCTTCCTTGACAGGTGAGGTGGCAAAACATCCTCTTGATGTTCTTCTCATACTTTAAGGGCGAAGGGTTGTGCCCCTGCTCTTCATCCTTGGGCGGATAAACAGGCCACAGGTTGAAGTGTTGCTAACTTCTGTCACTCTTCCGAATTGTGGTGGCATAATTCATTGCAACACAGGCTTGCAGGGTGCTCAGGGGACCATTTTATTATATACAAGTTCATTCTGGATTGACAAAAACCCATGGAATGAAAACAAGTGCCGTCATTCATTTTTAAAAATATATATATAATATTTATTATTATTATTATTATTATTATTATTATTATTACATTTTTCCTTTATAACAACCAAATAAAATTTATTCATCACAGACAGTGGTACCTCAGGTTACAGACGCTTCAGGTTGCAGACTCCGCTAACCCAGAAATAGTACCTCAGGTTAAGAACTTTGCTTCAGGATGAGGACAGAAATCGTGCGGCAGCAGCGGGAGGCCCCATTAGCTAAAGTGGTACCTCCGGTTAAGAACAGTTTCAGGTTAAGAAACTCCAGAACGAATCAAGTTCTTAACCTGAGGTACCACTGTATATCTTTGCTCAAATTGTGCTATGACTTCGCTCTGTCTCCCTCCCTGACTTCCATATGTAATCACTTTTATCTTAGCATTTCTAAATCACCCTGTTTACCTTATCTCCATACTGAAAAAAATGACTTCCAATATTTATAAACAGGTATCAAATCATACCCTAGCAAAATATTTTAAATCAATCCTACAAATGTTTTCAAGTGTTTACAATGTTCCTTCATATATTGTACAAATTTACTCCAGTCCTTTTCAAAAAGTTTGTCACACTGGTTTCGGATTTTCCCTGTCAGTCTCGCCAGTTCAGCAAATTCAATCATCTCCGTCTGCCATTCTTCCAACGTTGGAGGTTCCTGCTGTTTCCATTTCAAGCGCCATCATTCATTATATGGTGAATAAGTTATTTCTAAGTAAGGCTGGAAACATAGGAAGATGCTTTGTGCAGAATGATCATTGATCCATTTACCTCAGGATTTCAGGACTTCCCAGCCCTACCAAGAGATGCCAGAGATTGATCCTAGAACCGTTGCACTGTTTATCTTATATGTCTAATTCATGAAACTTATGACATTTGCAGGCAAATCTGTGGGTCCATCGGACGTCAGAAAGAAAAATAATGGAATAGAAGAATGTTAGTGAATTTAAATGAAATTGTCCCACTCGATTTCACTACAGAAGATGCTGAACAGATACTAACTGCAGACCTTCTTTGGTATTAGTGATTAGATTCCAAAAGGCCAAAGTTATTTACAACATGGGGTCTTCAATGTTGGAGTGTGACAGTTCATTTCAATGGGAAGGAATGATATGTGTGCCTTTATTTTGATGTAGTCAATCTGGAATGATGACTGAACATTTCAGAACTGATTAAGACAAAATATGAGAGCCCTCTGTGCCCCAAACGGTTGGTCAGACAATTCTGCAAAGATCAAATCGAGCTGCAAGAAAGGGGAAATGAACTTTTCCCAACTTTGATCTCTCGGAATATGTTTTTCCCCATCATATGAAGCTCAATCAAAGGACAGAGTATGAATGACCTTTGGTTTTACATCAGAATATGTTAATTGCAGAGTCGATAAGCTTCATTTGCAACCTTGTGCTGTTCTTTGTGATAAAAATAGATGTGGCAAGCAAAAGATCTTGACCAGTAGCTCTTATTGTAAACAAGGATATATCAAGCATTAGAAGCCATTGTCTTTTTTTTTTTTTGAAAATAATATTTATTACTTTTCCAACAATTTAAACACTACAAAAAAAACAACAATACAATACAACACAAAAACACTACATATCACTAACACATTAAACTAACAAAACCAAACAAGAACAGTTTAAAACACCTCAAACAATTTCAATATCTTATCTTTCATTCACTTATTTCACCGACCTCCTCACACCTCCCTTTTTGTATTCCACTTCTATCAATTGTTTCAGCAATTCCTTTCCATCTTCCTCTGTTTTCTATCCTATAATTATCTTAACACATTCTAACCTTATTTTTTCCTTTAATATTCTATTAATCTATTTATATTTAAATCCTTATAACATTTCTACTAAAGCCATATAACTTCATTCCAACATTCTTCTAACATTCATTAATTTTACAGTATTTCTGTAAATAGTCTTTAAACTTTTTCCAGTCTACTTCCACCGACTCTTCTCCCTGGTCTCGGATTCTGCCAGTCATTTCCGCCAGTTCCATATAGTCCATCAACTTCATCTGTCATTCTTCCCGGGTGGGTAGATCTTGTGTCTTCCAATACTTCGCGATAAGTATTCTTGCTGCTGTTGTCGCATACATAAAAAAAGTTCTATCCTTCTTTAACACCAATTGGCCGACCCATTAGAAGCCATTGTCCAAATATCTTTGATGTGAACTGCACTCAGAACACAACTGCCAGTGCTGTATGAAGCAAAACTTTCATGGCATAATGCATTAATATCCTCCTCTTCTAAGAAAATTGAAAAAGTAAGGCACTGCAACGCTTTGAGGTACAGAAAACTGTTCATCAAGCTAGCCAATACAGTGGTACCTCTGGATGCGAACGGGATCCGTTCCGGAGCCCCGTTCGCATCGTGAGTAGAACGTAACGTGCAACTGTGCATCTGCGGGTCGCGTTTCACTGCTTCCGCGCATGCGCATGACGTCATTTTGAACGTCTGCACATGCGCGAGCGGCAAAACCCGGAAGTAATGCGTTCCGTTACTTCCGGGTCGCTGCGGAGTGTAGCCTGAAAATGCTCATGATGGACTACATGGAATTGGCGGAAATGACTGGCAGAATCCGAGACCAGGGAGAAGAGTCGGTGGAAGAAGATTGGGAAAAAATTAAAATATATTTACAGAAATATTGCAAAATTAATGAATGTTAGAAGAATGCTGGAATGAAGTTATATGGTTTTAGCAGAAATGTTATAAAGAATTAAGCAAAACCTGATTGTTAATGGGCCAAAGCGGAAAATTTAAGGTTAGATTGTGTTAAGATAAATTATAGAACAAAAAATTGAGAAAGATGGAAAGGATTTGCTGAAATAGCTAATTGAACTAGAATACAAAAAAGGGAGGTGTGAGGAGGTAGATGAAACAAGTAAATGAAAGGTAAAGATGTGCAAATATTGGACGTGTTTTTAAATGCTTTTGTTTTTGTTGATTTGTTGTATTGTTTTTTCGTTTTTCTTTTTCTTTTTGATGTATTGTAAGGTATTGTTTTGTTCTGTTAAATTTTTTCATTGTTTTTCATTGTTTTTCTTTTTTCTGCAACTATTAAACCTCTAATAAATATTATTTAAAAAAAGAAAAAGAAAATGCTCAGCCTGAAGCATATTTAACCTGATGTATGACTGTATTTCCTATCTTCTATTATCTGGGTTGACATGACACCTATGCCATGTTTTGTGCAACATATACCAACAAAGGGAGCATCTATTCTAGGCCAAGCCTTATCACATTTCATTTAATTTCACCCCACGCCAGCCCCTTATTAGTTTTGGTTGTGAACATGTTTATCCTGGCTCCTGTGCACTGCCCACCTAGCAGTTCGAAATTCTACCCCAGTCTACAGTCTACAACACCTGGGGAGGTAGTGATTTGCCACACACAGTTACTAAGTACTGCCCTTTGTAAATACAGTTGGAAATTATTCCAAAGTGCCTCTTATTTTACATGGATGTCACTTTGACAACATTTTATAATCTACATTTAGCTCGAGGAAGCCAGAGAATCTGCTCTGTTCAAAAAAATGTAATGGACGTTTTTTACACTAAGGTAAACAGAATCTACTATAAAAACATATGCTGTAATAATGCATAGCTGTATTAACAACCCTTTGCCCAACCTACCCCACAGACTTCTCGTGAAGATGAAATAAAGCGTTCCTAGAATTGCACAGCCTCCTGGCAGCAAAAAGTCATATACATATGTTAACAAATTATTAATGTTTTGTGATTGTGGAATCAAAAACTCCCCTCGGTAGCCAGCAGTAGCAGAACACCCCCAAGTCTGGTTAAGAGTATTATATAAAATCACAATAGACATTTTTTTTAGATATGTGCTTTTATTTCATCTCAGACCGAACATCTGGGGTTGCTCACAACATTATGAAAGATGGGATAGAGTTATAAAGTACCACAGGCACCACTGTATCTCAAGAATATTGTTTCATCAGGCACTGATACGTTTTCCTAATTAGCATCCATGAGTAGGAATTTGTGAAGATCTCAACTTACATCTGCTGCATAATGGATTTTATGCAGGTTGGACCCTGATCGTATTATTGGAATTATCTCTTCTTCCACCAAGCTATTCAAATGTATTTTGTGCTAATTCTGAAACAAAGTTCATAAAGTTGTTTCCAATGACTTTTTTTTTTAGCTATTTGCATGTTATTTCTTTGAGGGCTTCTGATTGTTAAGTTCCCGGAAATCAGTCAGAAAATTCAAATTTTAAAAAGGTGAGAGTAAGCCAATTTCATTCCTTTTGGATTTTACTTCTCGTTTAGGTATCTGAAGAGATGCTCAGAAATCATCTCTCAGGCTTATATTTTGCTGTATTGCTGGATTTTAGATGTTGTAAGCTGCCTTGAAATGGTATTACTGGAAGGACAGTCTGCAATTATTTAAAAGTAAGTAAGTCAGAGGTGGGGAACCTCAGGGTTTGGAGGCTAATTGTGGCCCTCCAATCCCACCTATCTGGCCCTCAAGACTAATTCCCTCTTCCCCAGTCACATTCCTACCTCCAAGCTTTTGACTGGCTAAAATGTCTCCTTGAACTGCCTCCTGCTTGCTTGGCTAGATGGAGGATAGAGATGGGTGGAAACTTGTCCTACAAAGGTAAAATTTACATTCATTCCTTCATCCTTTAGCTTCTGGCCTCACTTGACACGGCTTTGTGGTCCCTGGCAGTCTACCCAGAAAGAAATGCATATAATATGAGCTACTGGGTAGCTCTTTTCTTACATTAAAAAAACACCAAACCCTCAAATCTTTCAGATCTTTATGTTTCATCTATCCTATTCTCTAGCTCCAGTTTCTGATGGCTTCCTTCTGTTCCTTGCTTTTCATATCCAAGTCTGAACCAAATCAAATTATTTTAAAAAGGTCACTGCGCGACACTTTTTGCTGTGTGTTTTCATTAGCTGTCTAAACTGTATCAAGATATCAAGGGACCCATTACAAGTGCAAAGCAGAGTTGGGTTTCAATAAATATTTTTCGCAACTGCGGGTGTGAGGTGTGAAAGTTGCACACAACCTTGAAAATGAATTAAATTCTTGTATTCCTAGCCGACTGTCTCATGTCCTTTTTTAAATTTTATGCCATAGACTTTGTAATGTGCATTCCAAAAATGGTTCCTGAAGCGTTCTAAACAAAGGAAATCACAGTAGAGGAGATCTGTCAGAAAGATGAACAGATTGCATAAAAACTGAGCTGCAACTATATAATTACAAGAACAGTCTATGGACAAAGATGCTCCTGAACTAAGGAGATTTTATTTATTTAATAGATCTTTACCCCACCTTTCAGGGTATACACCTAGCAAGTTAGCTTATATGCGGGAAAGCAAAATACAGTAACAATGCAACAAAACCCCTAGTTATTAAAGCTGTAGAAATCTTGTTTGTGAACAGCCTTGAGACCTCCGGGTATAGGGCGGTGTATAAATTCAATTAACAACCACAACAACAACAACAATAATAGAAAACTTCAACATTAAACAAAACATTATAAATAAGAGCAGCGATAAATATTTTAAAACATTTGCTAAAACAAAGTTGCATTTTGTGTTCCATTTTCAGCTGCCCAGGGCTTATCTTCTACCTTGTAAAGTGAGAAAGAATGTACCTTCACAGCAAAATCCATCATTCTGAGCAACTTCCAGGCTGCCTTTTCCTCAAAAAAATTATCTTTGCTCATTGCAACCTTTTGAGGCTAAAAATGGCAAGCATGTTCTGAGATGTTTAAATCTTGCACTGTGTCTATGACCTTAAAGGTAAAGGGACCCCTGACCGTTAAGTTCAGTCATGAACAACTCTGGGGTTGCAGCGCTTATCTCGCTTTATTGGCCGAGGGAGCCGGCGTACAGCTTCCGGGTCATGTGGCCAGCATGACTAAGCCGCTTCTGGCGAACCAGAGAAGTGCACGGAAATGCCGTTTACCTTCCCGCCGGAGCGTTACCTATTTATCTACTTGCACCTTGACGTGCTTTCAAACTGCTAGGTGGGCAGGAGCAGGGACCGAGCAACGGGAGCTCACTCCGTCGTGGGAATTTGAACCACTGACCTTCTGATTGGCAAGCCCAAGGCTCTGTGGTTTGGACCACAGCGCCAACCCGCGTCCTGGCTTTGACCTTGCATAGGCATAAATTCAGTTGGTATGCAGCTTTATGGTGCATCTAGGTGCCATCTGGTTCTAATATATCTCGCTCCCACTGCGGTCCACCATACTGATACTAGTAGGGTGTTGGGGGGGGGGGTAGAAATCGTGGGTGGGAACGGTGTTAGCGGCAATTGTCTTCTTCCACCTTCCCTTGAAAAACATGTTAGCAAACTACTAATTTCTATATTTATTTATTTTTATTTAAAGTTTTTTATTTATACAACAAGGAAGACAAACAAACAAAAAACACAAATACCAAATTATACACAAATTACAAAAATAACCATAGACACATAATATTCTTAGCAAACAATAAAACATCTATTGGTCTTAACACTAAAGACCCAACCTCCCGTCTATTCCATACTTCAAATTCATATTACTTATTGCCAATACACATTTTTTTTTATAATTAAACTTATTCTCATTAAATCTAATTAAATCTAATTTCTTATATCTACCTTACAACTATTACTGAAGTTCCTCGAATGCTGCAACAGAATTTAAACTACTATATTTATTTTTCAGATATTCTTTTCAGATATTCTTTGAAAACCTCCCATTTAGAAACAAATTCCTGTTTTGATTTATTCTTTATTTTTTCTGATAAACCATCTAATTCAGCATATTCTGTCAGCTTTTGGATCCAATTTCTAATTGAAGATATTATTCATCAATACAACTGGAAATGAGCTACTTATTACTATATTTAAACGTGAATCTCAAGTCCAGCAAAAGCCCATAGTTCAGCGTAGAGTATCTGCTTTGCATGCAGAATGTCTCAGGTTCAATCCAAGAGCTGGCAGGGCTGCGAAAAGCTCCTTGGTTTGAAACCCTGGAGAGCTGCTGTGAATCAGTGTAGACCAGTGGATCCCAAAGCAGGCGATACTGCCCCCTGTGGGTCACTGGGGTTACCTAGGGGAGAGGTAAGAGGCAAGGTGGAGGCAGCCGGGCACTGGGAGTGTAAATGACTATCAGGCTTTGAAAAGCTGGTATCACAGGAACAACTTCATCAATTTTGTTGCATTAATTAAATAGTTTTAATTGGATTTTGAATAAGTGTGCAATTAACGGTTACTGTTTTGAGTTTTATTGTGCTATTATATTCCTTAGTGGGTCGTGCAAACCTCTATTCTGAATAATGCTGTTTATGTTGCAGCAAGGAAAATATATATTCCCTGCAAGAATATCTAGGAGAACTTTGTCAAAAGCCTTACTGACATCTAGATACAGTTGTACCTCGGGCTAAAGACGCTTCAGGTTACAGACGCCTCAGGTTACAGACTCTGCTAACCCAGAAATAGTACCTCGGGTTAAGAACTTTACCTCAGGATGAGAACAGAAATCACACGGCGGCAGTAGGAGGCCCCATTAGCTAAAGTGGTACCTCAGGTTAGGAACAGTTTCAGGTTAAGAACGGACCTCCAGAGTGAATTAAGTTCTTAACCCAAGGTACCACTGTACATTACATCCACAACATCCCCTTATCCTCTCTGAAGCATGGCATGTGACCTCCACAGGAAACGAGGATTATTAGAATTGTTTAGTGAATCAGATAAAGTGCATACAATAAAACAGCACCCCCATATGCTGTGTCCATCATGTATGAATGACTTACAAATGGCTGTGAGGGTTGTTGCAGGATTGTACCAGAGCGAAAGTCACGTGATGCACCATTTGTTTTAGCTCTGCAGTAAATCACAAGGAGGCCTAATAGTTCAGGGAGCTGTGAAGTGCTTGGTAAAATATTTCTCTTTCGGTCTCCCTTCCTCCTAAGCCTGCCTACCTAGCAAGACAGACCACGCTTAATAAATTTGTGGCTCCAGCTACTGAGCTTCCTGTGACACATCTCATTTAACTGATCGGCTATAAAAGAGGCTGGGAGGGAGCTGAAGAGCAAACTTTCATGTTTGCTCTAAACACTCCTCACTGTTTTGTTAGAAGGAGCTGGCTTGGTCCACATGGCAGTGGGACATTCTCTTTTATCTGACTCCTGAGCAGCTGGAGACAGATAAGAGTGGAGACATTCTGACCTAGCCAAAGAGTCTGCCTGAATTCCTTTGACTCTTGATGCTTTCCCTTGGGATGATGCAGAGAGACATGCATTTTTTTAAGGGTGGGTGTGGTTTTACTCACCTTGGTGTGACCTCTGTGCAGCACAAATACCTGCTCCCTGTGAAGCTGAGATCCACCATGCTGAGGAACATAGGTGGAGCACGGCTGGAGGAACATGCCTCTTGCACCCCAAAGAGCTGCTTTTTTAGATTCTCAGAGGCTTTCCTGTTCTTATCCACCATTTGTCTGTATGTCCATATATTCTTTCTTTGGCTGTGCACACAGTATGCCTTTAAAGCACATTTAAGGCATGCGCGCGCACACACACCAGAATTCTAGGCACTGTAGTTTGCTAGGAAATGTAATTCTGTGAAGGGTTCCTTCATTGCTGGAAGTGAGGTTACAAGAAACCAGGCAGAGGGTCTTCTCAGAAGTGGTGCCCGCCCTGTGGAACACCCTCCCATCAGGTGTTAAGGAAATAAACAACTATCTGACTTTTAGAAGACATCTGAAGGCAGCCCTTGTATAGGGAAGTTTGTAACGGTTTGGTGTTTTACTGTGTTTGATTGTTTGCATTTGCTGGAAGCCGCCCAGGGTGGCTGGGGCAACCCAGTCAGATGGGAGGCATACATTATAGTGTCCAGAATGCTTTGAGGGAAAGGTTGTATTTTGAATGTGCTTTAAAGGTTTAATGTGTACACAGCCTTAGTCATAAACCCAGGGAGTTGACATATACTCAGTGAGAGCATTGATTCATCTTGCTCTGTATTGTGTACATTGAGTCGCAGTGGCTCTCCAAGGTTTCAGGCAGGAATATTTCCCAATCTGAACCTGGGTGCGCTGAGGATTGAACCTGACACTTTTTGCATGCAGAACCCACCCACTGAATCACAGCCTTTCCCTTGAAAATTAAAGTTAACTACCCTCCTCTCCTTTCTGGGGCACATTAGGTAAAGGTAAAGGGACCCCTGACCATTAGGTCAGTCGAGACTGACTCTGGAGTTGCGGCGCTCATCTCGCTTTATTGGCCGAGGGAGCCGGCCTACAGCTTCTGGGTCATATGGCCAGCATGACTAAGCCGCTTCTGGCGAACCAGAGCAGCGCACGGAGACGCCGTTTACCTTCCCACTGGAGTGGTACCTATTTATCTACTTGCACTTTGACGTGCTTTCGAACTTCTAGGTGGGCAGGAGCTGGGACCGAGCAACAGAAGCTCACCCTGTCATGGGGATTCGAACTGCCGATCGTCTGATCGGTAAGTCCTAGGCTCTGTGGTTTAACCTACAGTGCCACCCGCATCCCTTCTGGGGCACATTAGAAGATGGTAAAAAAAAGAGGGGGGGAAAGGTAAAGGACCACTGGACAGTTAAGTCTAGTCAAAGGTGACTACGGAGTTGCGGCACTCATTTTCAGGCTGAGGGAACAGGTGTTTGTCCACAGACAGCTTTCCAGGTCATGTGGCCAGCAGGACTAAACCACTACTGGTGCACAGAGGACCACAGAGGACGAGTGTCAGAGCGCACGGAAACGCCGTTTACCTTCCCGCTGCAGCGGTACCTATTTATCTACTTGCACTGGCGTGCTTTTGAACTGCTAGGTTGGCAGGAGCTGGGACAGAGCAATGGGAGCTCACCCCGTTGTGGGGATTCGAACCGCCAACCTTCCGATCAGCAAGCCCAAGAGGCTCAGTGGTTTAGACCACAGCGCCAACCACCTGCATCCCATATTAGAAGAAGCAACAAGATTTATCATGCTTTCTCATTACTTCACACATAAATACCAATGGGAATGTAGAGAAATGAAGGGGATACCAGCTGAAAAGAAATGGGGTGCAAGTACATTTGAATGTTTATTATTGTGATTTAAAAATAAATGCTGAGTCGAAAATGCAAGCCTCTGGACCCTGGCATAAGCTCCCCAAAGAAAAATTCAAAACACAGACTCTGTAAAAGGGCAGGAGTGCAGACAAGTGGACAGAGCTGGCAAATACACCTGAGTGGAAGTGCAAGGGGGCGAAAGACATGGAAGTGTGGTAAACTGTGCAAACCTGCTGCAATTTGTTTAAGTGAAATAAAGAGAGGCAGCCTCTATGGAGGTTTCCATTGCTATGGAGAAGGTATGCCCGTTGCTAGAACAGCAACACACGTACTGACCACAACAGGAGCTCTGTCCCAGCTCCTGCCAACCTAGCAGTTCGAAAGCATGCCAGTACAAGTAGATAAATAGGTATCACTGCAGTGGGAAGGTAAATGGCGTTTCCATGTGCTCTGGTTTCCGTCACAGTGTTCTGTTGTGCGAGAAGAGGTTTAGTCCTGCTGGCCACATGACCTGGAAAGCTGTCTGTGGACAAACGCCGGCTCCCTTGGCCTGAAAGCGAGATGAGCGCCGCAACCCCATAGTCTCCTTGAACTGGACTTAACCGTCCAGGGGTCCTTTACCTTTTTACCTTTTTTACTAACGACACCCTTGCTTAAGCCTGATTGTTTTCAAATCAACAACACTATCTTGTGTAGAATACTAACTACATACTTTTGCCGGCAGAACGTTACCCAAGAGGTATTGAAGGAAAATGTTTTAAAATTGACCAATGATTATTATAAATAGATAAAAGAGGATTTTGATAAGAGACTATTTTGAGAACAGGTTATAATAATGTATAAAAGTCATAGCAGAAACTGCTACCTGTACAGGTGATGTGCACGGAGAAGGGATGAATGAATTTTGAAATGATAGTTGGAAAAGTTATCGTACTGGGAGCAGCAATGGAGGGAGTAAAAAAGAAGGAACATCTGGTGGGTGGGAAATCAGCTTTTAAATTTGCATTAAATTTGCA
The DNA here is from genome assembly GCF_965153285.1 of Podarcis tiliguerta. NCBI lineage: Eukaryota > Metazoa > Chordata > Lepidosauria > Squamata > Lacertidae > Podarcis > Podarcis tiliguerta. The sequence continues at coordinate 9,694,751 of NC_139544.1, forward strand.
TTAATTTGTATCAATCTGGAGACGATTTGTTAAAAATTATGGAAAATCAAGAAAAATAACTGGTAAGAAATATAGTAATCTCCAGTCCCTTTGATATAGACACAAGCTTCTCACATGAACTGAGCCTACAAATTAAACAATATGCTACAAGTATGGGTACCTTTGTCCCAATCCAGAGGCATACAGTGCCTGATCTTGTGAGTTTCCATTCAGGAACTGTGCACTTTTCAACTGGTAGTGATCCCCTTGTAGAGTAACTTGTAGCACTTAGCACTGGCAATTTCCAGTTTTTCTAGTGTTCAGGAATTTGTTTGGGTACACATGTGTGTTTGTGGACAAGAGATCCACTCGAGCTCCTAAAAGCCAGGTTTGAGAGGTTCCTGGGCAAGGATCCTCCGGGTATCAACCTGGTGGACCCCTTCAGCAGGTGGTGGGTGGGTGGGCAGGTCACTAGTTCAGATAGTATTAAATGAGGCTGCAATACTTTCCTGGGAAAGCAGTGACAAACCTAGACAGCATCTTAAAAAGCAGAGACATCACCTTGCCAACAAAGGTCCATATAGCAAAAGCTATGGTTTTCCCAGCAGTGATGTATGGAAGTGAGAGCTGGACCATAAAGAAGGCTGATCACCAAAGAATTGATGCTTTTGAATTATAGTGCTGGAGGAGACTCTTGAGAGTCCCATGGACTGCAAGAAGATCAAACCTATCCATTCTTAAGGAAATCAGTCCTGACTGCTCACTGGAAGGACAGATCCTGAAGCTGAGGCTCCAATACTTTGGCTCCCTGGAAAAGACCCTGATGTTGGGAAAGATGGAGGGCACAAGGAGAAGGGGACGACAGAGGACGAGATGGTTGGATGGTGTTCTCGAAGCTACCAGCATGAGTTTGACCAAACTGTGGGAGGCAGTGGAAGACAGGAGTGCCTGGCGTGCTCTGGTCCATGGGGTCACGAAGAGTCGGACACGACTAAACAACAACAATTTTCCTGGGAGTAAGTCCCACTGAAAATGGTAGGACCAATTTCCACATTAGGGATACTCTTGAGGCACAGTATCTCTTTATGAGGTAACAATGTTTTTTCTTCTTCTTCTAAATAAGTGAGCCTATTCTTTCCTCATGAGGCTGTTACAGTGAGCATCCCTTGCAGTCTCTTCCTCCCTCCCCCGGGGACGAAATATATTGTTTTGAGTGCTCATAAAAGGATATCCTCACACCAGAAATGCAGCCTTGAGGGAAGCTGTGCACAGACTGCAAGCAATAAATAAATCAACAAAAGCATGTTAATTGTGTTATAAACTGATCGTGGGGTGGGGAAGAAGAGAACTAAATCAATGTACTCTAAATATTTCATTTATTCCCTCTATTGCTGCTGCTCCTCCTGCATTCATGCCTAACCAGGCGCCTAGTAGTGACACGGGTGCCAAGATGTCTGCTTCCGTATAAACAATGGTTGCAGGGCAAACCAATAGCTTTTCCCTCAACAAAGGGCAACAGTAGTGTAACTTGGCTAATTTCTAGAGGGAAGGAAAGATTATATCAATGTGCCTGGCTGTGGTCAGAGGGAAAATGACAGCTATCTTGAGGTAAATCTCAAAACAAGAAATTCCTTGACAGATCAACTACAGATGCAAAACACGCTGTGCAGATTACAGGCTCAAGTCTGCCTTTTAGAAATACATCTACCAGGAGTTTAAAAACAAATTTCAAGTAAAGTCCAAGTGAGAGTATCTAATATAATTCAAGTGTTTCACTGTACATAGCCCAAAAATCATATAAGAGTATTTTCTCCAGATTATGGCAAGGACTGTTGGGAAAAAAACAAGAGAATTTCACAGCTTGATAACAATGTGTTCTATAGGCTACTCAAGGATAGCAAATTTCAGCAAATTAAGCCCTCTGCCACCAAAAGTCTGTGCTTGTGCCCACCCTGGCTGATGTTTAAATTGAAAGGAAAAATCAAATGGATGTTCAAGCTTCTATAGTTCCAATAATATAAGCCACCCAGAAAGTTTGTTGAAGTGTGGCATATAAAATGGGCAACATTAAAACACGACAAAACTGCTCATTTATTGGAAATTGCCTGCAAGGAATGGATGATGTGGATTTTCTCATGCATCCCATGCGAAGCATATTTATTTTTTTATTTATTACAAATAAATATGCTTAGCATGGAATTTTGAGTTTATAGTTAGCCGGTGCATTGGACTGATATACTGCCTGCTTGCGTGATCTGTGTGGAAAAGGAATGGCAGTTTGGAATGGATTGAAGGAAGCCTTCAAAAGCAGCGATGCAAATTTGTCCTAACTCAGGATGCTTGAAGAGTCTGTGGATGCTGATAGGAACTGGCCTCACTAGCCTGTAGATTTCAGCTACCCGCTGGCTTTTGCGCTTCCCAAATGTTCCGACGCAATTCGCAGCTCAAAACGATGTCTCAAAATGCAATTAGAATTCAAGTTTTCATGCAGAGTTTCAAGTTTCATTTAATGGGGAAATGGGACAGAACTGACATATGATTGAACGCATGCAAACGCGATGAGTACTGAAAATAGATTGGTTCATTAATGTTCCATAAGTTTTATTTTATTCTTTCAAGGAAAAGCAAGTCCCAGAATATACACAACATTTACTGTTTCCAGCACCTAAGCCATAGAAAATACATTTTTCTTCCACTGGAAGAGTCAACACTTCAGAATAAAAAACTGCTTAAATCAGATTTAAACAGAAGTTAAGAAAAATCGGCATTAATGCATTATAGTGTTTTTTCATTAACAAACACTAGTTTAATACTGGGGCTAATCTTTGAAGCAGTTGTTAGCCACTGTAGGGCTTCCACTTCACAAGGGATAACTTTATGACTAGCTATTCCAGCATCTCACTGGTTCTTCTGAGATGCTCAGAACAGGACTTTTGAGACCAATTTTAGACCTAGTGCAACAACCAGTCCCAATCTTTCTGAGTCAAAGCAGCATGTTAAGTTTCAGCCCCTCTTTACTTCTTGAGCAATTTTCTGTGGACATTGCAGAAGTGAGGTTTGTTGAGTTTACTGTGAAAGTTGAACCGGGAGTTTAAAACAACAGCTGGCACTATAAATTTTATATATAGCACTGTCCTTTGTTTTAGCGTTTAGTCTTCCTTCTTTTGAAGGGCAAGCATCATCATAAGGCCAATCATGGTTATGAAGACCAGTCTTAAAAGAGTTTTCACAACAGGTAGAGCAGTCCACAGAGTGCAAAGAAACAGCCTAGAAAGAAGCAGCCCATTGTTTCCTTTAATCTTTGGCCATTTGAAAGTAAATGGATCCATTCCTCTTCCTCGCTTACAGCTGAGAAACAAAACAGAAATGGTTAGTTTGTGAACAGGGGGACCTCTCCGCAAAGAATTTCAACAGATTGTGCAATTTCCTCCGCTTCTTTGCAAGTACTTAAGCTAAAGCTAACATCTGTTGGAAGCCAATCACAGATCCCATTCTCAGCTGAGAGGTGCAAATGCGGACCTCTTTGTGAGCCAACTTATCAACTCTTGCAGGCATTAATCACAGCATAATCAAATGTAAATACAAACCACAAGGAAGTTAATAGAATGCCTTTTATTTTTAACCCTTTTCTCACAAGTAAAGGAAATAAACAGATTAATACCCCAAACCTGCAAGGATCACATATATTACACTGGAACTTCTAAGTTTAAAGCCATACTCTTTCCTAAACCATTTATAGGGAGGGAAAAATACTGAACACTCTGGTTAGTGGGGCTGCCTTTCAAAATAAAGGCATTAAGAATGGAGGTACTGGACTAAAGTTCTCAAGCTAGATAATGCTGGAGACAGTCCTTCTGTACTTTTAACAGCCTCAGGACAGACAGAAATTCAACTGGGGAAGTTCTTCCCTGAAATAACCTCTTCTGTTGAGCTCCTGCTCCTTACAATGCACTTAATTGAACTGGGAGAATCATTATTTAGTGGGGGATGTATTAAGGATCACAGTTTTAGCATATATTTTACATATAACTAGCAGTCAAGCAAGTGTGGAGTTAGTTCCTGATATAGCCTAATTGCTCAATGAACTTTGTTAAGATAAGACATTTAAATAACAGATATACATAACTGACTGGCTTTCATAGATTTGTGAGGCCAGAAGGGATCATTATGATAAAATTTAATCTGAACTACTCCGACACGACCCATTCCTTAAATTGCTCTACATGTCTATATTTTGTTGGCAAGAAACCTTTTGAGCCTTATTTTCTGCTTCCATCAAATATTCAGCTAGAGGGATAGAAAAATTTAAAACTAGGAATAGGGGAAAGTTCCCCAGTGTTATGGTATGTTGTGACATTTTATTTGGAAGTCTTTCAAATAGCTTGGAGAAAGGAAGCTACATTGAAATAACCTTTGTTGCTAAGCTCTCAGAAACGAGGAACCTTCTGGAAAGGTAAATAAAATGGAAGCTCACTGGTGACAAGTCAGAATGATGAAGGACCATCAATATATAGCAAATTAGCAAAACAATAGATTGAAGTTTCATCTTACCACAGTTTCGCGGAGATAGACAGTGCAGTTCACCAAAAGCACACCGACAAAGATGGCAACTCTTTCGTATCCACTGTCCATGTTTGAACACGCCACAGTTGCTGCCAAGGACAGATCAGAAGGTTCAGAACTTAAATTAATATCAATATTTTATCATCATCAACATCATCATTATATTTTAAAAATCCTGCTCTGTCTTCCATCCTAATCATGCCAAAGAGCACCAGCCTCCAGTGAGCAGTACAAAGGTAAGGTAAAGGGACCCTTGACCGTTAGGTCCACTTGTGGCCGACTCTGGGGTTGCGGCGCTCATCTCGCTTTATTGGCCGAGGGAGCCGGTGTACAGCTTCCGGGTCATGTGGCCAGCATGACTAAGCCACTTCTGGCGAACCAGAGCAGCGCACGGAAACGTCGTTTACCTTCCCGCTGGAGCGGTACCTATTTCTCTACTTGCACTTTGACGTGCTTTCGAACTGCTAGGTTGGCAGGAGCAGGGACCGAGCAATGGGAGCTCACCCCGTTGGGGGATTCGAACCGCCAACCTTCTGATCGGCAAGTCCTAGGCTCTGTGGTTTAACCCACAGCGCCACCCGTGTCCCATAGTACAAAGGTAAATAGGCAAAAATTGCCTCCCCTCCTCTGTGTCTGCTGCATCAAAGGCTTTTCCATTGAATTCATTGGTCTTTTCCCCACCAATTGACCTCAATTATAAGCAAACTACATCTCTCCAGGAACTCATGTCTCCCAGTCAGTTTCCTTACCTCTTTCTTTGATCATATTCACAGTATCTGCCAGTGAAGTGTTGGGGGCATGCACAGAAGCTGCCCAGGATGCAAGTTCCTCCATTTTGACAGCAATCCCGCTTCAGCGTTTTACCTGGAAGTGAATAATTCCACGGTTTACTAAGAAGCAGAGCCACTTTGAACCTACTTTCTCACTTGCCCCACCAAGTCTCCCTGGCTGCCAAAGGTCTGATTTTTATTGGCCTTGAGGGGACAATAAAATTAGCTGCCTGTTAAGAGTGTTTGCTCAGTTAAGCCCAGTTTGTTTAGATAAGGATTAAAAGCACACTACTAGGGATTACTCAGTGGCCAGGCAGCAACCCCCTGGCATGTCTCTGCTGAAGAAGCTTGTGGACCTCATATAAGTCCACTTTCCCAGAAGCAGACCTCACTCATCACTTAAATAAATGGGTTTTCTTTGAAAGTAGCATGACAGACATTTGCCAATGAAAGTCAGATTTTTCTTATGGCCCTCTAACAAATGTTTGTGAAACAACGACTGGTCCTGGATTTGCAGATTTCTGATGGGTTATAGTTTAGCTAAGGGGTCAGCAAACCTTTTCAGCAGGGGGCTGGTCCACTGTCCCTCAGACCTTGTGGGGGGCCGGACTATATTTTTTTGGGGGAAATGAATGAATTCCTATGCCCCACAAATAACCCAGAGATGCATTTTAAATAAAAAGGACACATTCTACTCATGTAAAAACACACTAATTTATGGACCTTCCGCAGGCCGGATTTAGAAGGCGATTGGGCCAGATCTGGCCCCCAGGCCTTAGTTTGCCTACCCATGGTTTAGCTGAACACAATTAACTGAAATAAAATTAACAAGCCCATGGCCTTGTTTTTATGTGACATTAATAGCAGAATAACATCTCATGCTCTTCTATTATCCATGGCTAGAAAGAGTATTTCTGATATAGCTCAATGATTGACCTAAGCCATAGACATATTACATGGGAACTGCAGCACTTTCCCGTAGGAACACTGCAGTCCAGTGCTGAGGGCCTTCTGGCGGTTCCCTCACTGCGATAAGCAGATAAACAAAGTAACAGGGAACCAGGCAGAGGGCCTTCTCAGTAGTGGCACCCGCCTTGTGGAACGCTCTCCCATCAGATGTCAAGGAGATAAAGAAGTACACAACTTTTACAAGACATCCGAAGGCAGCCTTGTTTAGGGAAGTTTTAAATGCTTGATATTTTATTATATTTTTAATATTTTGTTGGAAGCCACCCAGAGTGGCTGGGGAAACCCAGCCAGATGGGCAGGGTATAAATAATAAACTATTATTATTATGAGCCTGTTCAGATATGCAGCAGCATAAAAACTGCTTGAACCACCATAAAATATTTCCACAGAATTGGCACCCATGAACATTTGAGTATTAAATTAGATGTGGCACAAGGGTTGGGGTTAATTGACAGCAGATTCCCAATGGATACATGTGCATTTATTACATTTTTATCCCACCCTTCCTGCAAGGAGCTTTAGAGTTGTCCCTCAGTTTAGTCTCACAACAACCCTGTGAGTTAGGATAGGTTAAAATTTAGGCTGCAATCCTGAAAACACTTAGGTAGAAAGAAGCCCCATTGAACACAATGGGTTTTACCTCCAGGTAAACATATCTGGGATTGCATTCCCAGGAAGTTTGGTGGCAGAGCAACGATTTGAGTTTGGGCCTCCTTTGCTCAAGACTATATACATTTCAAAACTCTATACCAGGCTTTTTGTCTCTGCTATTTCTGCAAATACAGATGGCTGGGACCAGTTGGAATCCAATGCCATCGTGAGGGCCACAGGCCATCTCTGCAGTATATAATGATTGTTTTGGCAGCATATAGAGATGGCAAATGACATTGCTACCTACTTTCAGTAAGACCAATGAAAGGCACTATTGGCTTATTGAGGTGTTTCCTGCTCTCATAACTCTGGTTCATTTCATTGAAGATATTTAATGTGGTGAGTTGGTCTTTGATGTTCTCCTTTGGGACTGTGGCACCAGAAATTTCTCCAGCATCCTGTATTTGCTCGTGTCTGGACCCTTATAGGAGACAAGGTAATAAAAAAATAAGATGATATAGGTTTGTGTGTTTTATTAAAAAAGTGCACACATTTAACAGTGTTGAGACAAAAAAAATAGACAGAAGAAGAGGGAGCTTCTCACCTTTTCCAAAGTGAATACTTTGCAAGGCCAGAGTCACTGCTAAAATAAACCTAGAAATGCAAAATCAGAAGAAATAGTTTATATAGAAAAGGGCTTGAGAGAAAGGTACATGCCAAGGCATGTCTACTCAAAAGTAAATCCCACTTACTTCAGTGGGACATGACTTCCAGGTACTTTATTTAGTAAAAAGGTTTTCATGCTATTTTTTTCATTTGCAAACAAGAAACACCAAAGTGGTTCATGTCATAAAAAACTCAACGATATCCCATAAAATGTCTCATGGTGTAAGTTAGTACATAGGAATGTCATCTTAATCCTAAGGTAAAGAATGCAATACTAAACACACTGCGTGACAATCAGCATAAGTCATACTCAAGAGTAGACCCACTAAAAACACTTAAGTGCATTGATTGCAATGGCTCTGCTCTAATAATGGCTTAGTTGGCTATCACCCACTAAGGAGTGAGGCTGCAATCCTCTTGCTGCTTACCTGGGAGTAAGCCCCATTGAACTCAGCGGGACTTACTTCTGAGTAGACATGCTTTTGTACTGTGCTGCAAGTCAAAACTAAATTCAATGAGACTTCAAGCTGAGAATCTTACTCTTAAAAACTAGAGTAAAGCAGCTGAATGGCTCAGCCACCACAGTTGCCAAATGAAGGGTGCTATCCTGCACATCCATAGAATCCTAGTTTAACAGCTGCATTCTCTTTCATAATATCACCAGGGCATCTGCTTCCTAAATACATTTGTAGTCTAATTAGTAAAGCCTTCTACAGTTCTGTCAATTACCATTTACTCTCGCTGGAGCCAAAATAGCAAGCTTTTGAGTGTCTAAAATTTGCTTAGAATTTGCCTCTGTGCATGCAAAGATTAAGAAGGTGTCAAGGCAGTTATAGGAGAGGGAAAAAAGCAGACTTACCTGGTGTTTTGTTTCCAATACATTTTCCTGCCTTTTTTTTTTTAAAGGACCTTTAGTTCCAATGCAGTTTCCAAGGGAGGGCTCTTTAGGCTGTTCTGTGTAGTTGTCTGTACTCCAAACATACAAAGAGTAACTATAGCAACAGAAAAAAGGGCATATGTATGTATCTCTAGCCTAGAGCATCACAGGACAAATCTACAGCTCCTAGTAGCTCCTCTGCTGGTAAATGCTTTGCAGAGGTACAACCCATCAGTTCTAATCTCTCTGAGCTGACTGGTTCCTACCCCTCCCCGAAGATACATAAACACTTCTGGCTGGAGGGGGAGAAGTCACTCACAAGCACAGCAGGCGGTAAGGTTGATTCTTCACTAGGAATCTGCTTTAGCATTGGTCTTCACCTAGTGGGTGCAATGCTTTGCAACATCATCAATGTGAACATGGTATCTCATCACTTGGAAATTAGATTGAGTCTAGCATATGGATTGCACAATGTCTATAAGAAGACTTTAACGTATTTTTAATCTTTGTTGGAAGCCGCCCAGAGGGGCTGGGGAAACCCAGCCAGATGGGCAGGGTACAAATAATAAATTACTATCACTACTTTATGGCTGTAACAGCCAGCTTCAATCTTTCTTCTTCTTCTTCTTCTTCTTCTTCTTCTTCTTCTTCTTCTTCTTCTTCTTCTTCTTCTTCTTCTCCTCCTCCTCCTGCTACCACTCCTTAACTTGTATAGCATCTCGCCTGATGTAGAGTTGTGGAGAACTTTAAAGTACACCACATTTCCATGCCTTTTAGCTTGGTCCTGCTGAAGGCATTGCCCAACTCTGTGTTTTTTTTCTGTTTGCTTAAATATTATTTTTAGGGGACAGGTCAAAAGGCGGGAATACGGTGACCGGACACAAAACTGGAAAAACTGGAAAGGGGGACTCCAAATCTTTAATAGTGGTATTGAAGGCAGGATTTTGGCAAGCTATAACTTGCCCCTCTTCTACACAAGTGCTAAAGGTACAGAGGTCATATTTTGTCCTTTGCATCTTACCAACATAGAGATGGAGAAAGATGGCCACATATAGGATAGCTTGGCAAGAGGACAGGTCGCTTGTAAGTTGTTACTTAAAGGTAAAGGGACCCCTGGCCATTAGGTCCAGTCGTGGACGACTCTGGGGTTGCGGTGCTCATCTTGCTTTACTGGCCTAGGGAGCCGGTGTACAGCTTCTGGGTCATGTGGCCAGCATGACTAAGCCGCTTCTGGCAAACCAGAGCAGCACACGGAAACACCGTTTACCTTCCCGCCGGAGCGGTACCTATTTATCTACTTGCACTTGATGTGCTTTTGAACTCTAGGTTGGCAGGAGCAGGGACCGAGCAATGGGAGCTCACCACGTTGCGGGGATTCGAACCGCCAACCTTCTGATCAGCCAGCCCTAGGCTCTGTGGTTTAACCCACAGTGCCACCCACATCCAAAGTTGTTACTTAGCTTTTCGCTTTTACCTGCATTTTAAAAATTGACTTATTTACTTCACATTTTCTTTAGATTCTGCTTTTCCTCCCCTCCCTTTCCCCCTCACAACAGCCACCTGACGTGGTTAGGCTGAAAAACAAACAACTGGCTCAAAGTTCCTCAGGGAGCTTCATGGCTGAGTGGAGATTTGGGAGTCCCACATCCCAGCCTGACATCCTAACCACTATACAGCACTGCCTGTCATAAAAAGGAGAGCGATTAAGAAGACTCTAGACAGGGAGCTGTTTCTGAAACCCACCCAGTCATGAATCAGCTTGTCAACTCCACGAAATGAATGGAACCATTATGCAGGGAGTGCTGGATTTATATATAAGCTAAACAAGCTATATCTCCCCAAAAAATTAAAGGGAAAAAACTGGATGCACATTTCCAAAATATAAGATAAAAAACAAACAAAATAAAACCTACCTACAGCAACAGTGTTTTCTGTTGTGTAGGCTCCTATGATGTAAGTAATGGGCCCCGCCTGCTAGCCTGCTCCCTAAAATATCACTGGTTTGCTCATTTCTTTATACAGTCATACCTCATGTTACGTTTGCTTCATGATATGTTTTTTCAGGTTGCGTCCCACAGTGACCTGGAAGTACCGGAAAGGGTTACTTCCGGGTTTCGCCACTCACACATGCACGATGCGCAAAATGACGTCACGGGCATGCGCAGAAGCTGTGAATCATGACCCATGCGTGCGCAGACACGGGTTATGTTCCTTTCAGGTTGCGAAAGGGACTCTGGAATGGATCCCGTTCACAGCCAGAGGTACCACTGTATAGGGTGCCTACATTCTGCATGGACTGGTTGCATGGCAATATGTGCAAATGGCTTTAGATACCTATTAGGTCCATAAATTATCATATAGCATATATTCAACACAAAAAACAGTGACAATTTGTTGTTGACAAAGGACAGCTGGACATATAAAGGGCCCCATTAACTTCAGTAGCTGAGGGCCTCATCAAACCTAAATCCGGCCCTGGGGTGAGGCACTGCCTTCTTGCCCCACCCTTGATGTTGGCATGGTGGCTTCTGTTGGCATGACTCCAGCGTTGGAGAAATGGCATTCAAAGCCCGCCCCCCACTGTGTTGAAATAACGTGGGTGGGTAGGATCCCTGCTTGATCCAGGAGATAAAATTAGTACAGAGTGCTGCAGTATAGTTTCTGACAGGATTAAGACCCTGTCAGCAAAATAGCACCTCTGCTCAAGAGATCTGCACTCCTTGCTGATTTGCTCCTGGGCCAAGTTCATGGTGTTGAAACAAGCCTATCCAGGCAGGCAGAATGCTGGCACGTGATTTAATCTTTTTGCTTCCTCTTGATTACCGTTATCTTTTGAATGTTTTGAAACACCTGCTTTAAACTTGCTTCTTGATAATTTTACTTTTTTTTTGGTAAACCACTTTCATAGAATCATAGAATCGTAGAGTTGGAAGAGACCACAAGGGCCATCGAGTCCAACCCCCTGCCAAGCAGGAAACACCATCAGAGCACTCCTGACATATGGTTGTCAAGCCTCTGCTTAAAGACCTCCAAAGAAGGAGACTCCACCACACTCCTTGGCAGCAAATTCCACTGTCGAACAGCTCTTACTGTCAGGAAGTTCTTCCTAATGTTTAGGTGGAATCTTCTTTCTTGTAGTTTGGATCCATTGCTCCGTGTCCGCTTCTCTGGAGCAGCAGAAAACAACCTTTCTCCCTCCTCTATGTGACATCCTTTTATATATTTGAACATGGCTATCATATCACCCCTTAACCTCCTCTTCTCCAGGCTAAACATGCCCAGCTCCCTTAGCCGTTCCTCATAAGGCATCGTTTCCAGGCCTTTGACCATTTTGGTTGCCCTCCTCTGGACACGTTCCAGTTTGTCAGTGTCCTTCTTGAACTTCAGTGTTATTGGAATAAAGTGGCATATACATTTTGAGTTTTTGACACATGACTAAACACAAGTCGTACCTCGGAAGTTGAACGCCTTGCGAGTCAAACGTTTGGCTCCCTAACGCTGCAAACCCAGAAGTGAGTGTTCCACTTTGCAGACGTGCTTTGGAACCCAAAAGTCTTACGCGGTTTCCATGGCTTCTGATTGACTGCAGGAACTTCCCTGCCCCCTTTGCATCAATTACTGCCTCTATCAGTAATTACTGCTATCAGCCTGTGGCACTGCTGAGGTGCTAGGGAAGACCAGGAAGCTTCAATAGCAGCCTTCAGCTCTTCTGCATTGCTTGGTCTCATGTCTCTCATCTTTCTCTTGGCAATGCCCCATAGATTCTCTATGGGGTTCAGGTCAGGCGGGTTTGCTGGCCAATCAAGCGCAGTAATCCCATGGGCATTGAACCTGCTGTTGAAGCATCCTGGTCTTCCATAACACCTCAGCATTGCCACAGGCTGATAGCATCCATGCCATGCCACATTGAGGCAGTAATTGATGCAAAAGGGGCCCAAACCAAGCACTGAGTACATATGCATGCTTCTACTTCTCAGAGGTCCAATATTGGTCTATTTGCAATCCTTGTTTTGCTGATTTCATTTAATATTTTAATTTTCTGAGACTGTTAATTTGGGGTTTTCCTCAGCTGTACGCCATGATCATCACAATTATAACAAATAAAGGCTTGATGTATCTCGCTTTGCATGTCATGAGTCTATCTCATATATTAGTTTCTTTTTTTAAAAAAATATCATTTTTTATTAAGTTTTACAACAAATATAAAGCGACAAAAATAAGAAAAAATAAGCCACAGCACAACAAAAATGAAAAAATACAATGACACACAAACACAAAACAGCAAAAAATATGGAAGAACAAAAACAAAAAATAAAAACAATTTTTATCCTCATTATATTCTTGGCATTAACTTATTTCTGCGACCTCCCCAGACCTCCCTTCCCTGTATTCCAGATCATATATTCTATCAGCAAATTCCTTCCCTCTGTCTTAATATGATTTTGTCATAATTTTAATATCTTAATATAACTGAATTTCCTTATATCTTAAGATATTGGGTCTTTTTTAATCTTTAAACTTTTTGCTAATAACCTTTTACATTCAATCTGGTGTCATCAAACATTCATTATCTTATAGTGTTTCTGTAGATAGTCTTTAAACTTCCTCCAATCTTCCTTCACCGTCTCTTCTCCCTGGTCTCTGATTCTGCCAGTCATCTCTGCCAATTCCATATAGTCCATGACTTTCATCTGCCATTCTTCTTAGTTTCACCTTTTAAGTTGAATTACTGAAATAAACGAACTTTTCCACGATATTCTAATTTTCCGAGTTTCACCTATATATACTACAGTATTACTGTACTAATGAATGCATTTATTCTGTTGGCTTCTGCACGCTTCCCTGTGTTTTTAAAGCACTGGCAACTTTCTATGGACAAGCATTACAGACCTATTTGGTCTGGTAAGTTTTGCTTTTGTACTCAGAGGACAGTTTGCCTATTCCTTCAAATACATCTCGGTCTTGTTTTTCAACAGATGTTTTGCCCGATTTTCTCGTAGCCCAGAAGTGGTTATCAACTTAGCTTGCTTCTTCAGTTTCACTTCCACCTCACGTTCACCTCCACTGGGATCTATATTTGTAGCCTTCCACATTTTAAAACCTCCAATACATTGTGGTTATCATTTCAGCCTGTTCAAGTCAGTGAACATGAGAAATAGCATTTACCCGTACTCCTATGCTCGTTTCATAACGGAGGGGCTCTGTCAATATTTATTTATTTATCATATTTTATGCTGTCATTTGATATACACATTGAAAGTGTTGTACAATATAAAACTGCTTGTAATGGTTCTAGGGATTGCTTGTGCGTAAGTTGCCTTTACTCATGGCTAGCTTGCATGGTTGAACCCTTTCTGAAAGGACATCCTCTGTTCCGTGGCTGCCTCAGTCGCTGGCAGAATCCGTCAGTGGGCGTTTCTTAAACCGCTTCCAACATAAAAGCTGTTTGAAACCCAGTCTCCTCCCCCGTTGCCTGCGCGAAAGCTTTCTGCGCAAGGTGGGTGTGGGCAAAGGAGCACTTGTGCCCTCTCCGCAGGTCTCCTGCGAAGAGTCCTGGAGCCACCTCTCCGATTCCTCTATCTCCTCCCCTTCTCCACTGGTGTTACGCTGATTACCTTCCCCAGCAGATGGGCTATCCCTCCTCCTACTAGGACCCTCTCCACCATCGTCCGGGAGTCCCCTCACCGCCTCCCGCTCCGATGGCAGTTCCCTGACACTGCTAAAACCAATTGCCTTTTACTGCGCAAGGGAGAAAATGCAGGTATGCAGATGTTTTCCCTTGCTGGAACAAAAACCAGCCACTTTAGTATTTTACTCTACAGCAAGGATAGGGAACTTGTGGCTCTCCAGATATTGATGAACATCACCCCAGACAATTGGCCATAAGAGCTGAAGAGTATGGCTGAAAGCCAAAACCATCTGGAAGCAGCTTTCTACAGCTCTGTAAAAGGTAAAGGTACCCCTGCCCGTACAGGCCAGTTGTGACCGACTCTAGGGTTGCGCGCTCATCTCGCTCAAGAGGCCGGGAGCCGGCGCCGTCCGAAGACACTTCTGGGTCACGTGGCCAACGTGACGAAGCTGCAACTGGCGAGCCAGCACCAGTGCCGCACACGGAAACTCCGTTTACCTTCCCATTATAAAGTGGTACCTATTTATCTACTTGCACTTAGGGGTGCTTTCGAACTGCTAGGTGGGCAGGAGCTGGGACTGAACGACGGGAGCTCAACCTGTTGCGGGGATTCGAACCGCCGACCTTACCATCAGCAAGTCCTAGGCACTGAGGCTTTACCCACAGCGCCACCCGCGTCCTGCGTCTACAGCTCTGTACAGTACTATAAATTTTTAAAAGTATGGACAAGCTATCCATGACTGAAGACCGGAATATGCAGCACCTTGCACTACAAGATGCCTCTGCGGCGGTTTTCTCCATTAGAATTATTTCCATCTAAATTTGATTTTAAAAAATAAAAATAAAAATGACTGGCTCTTCTTTTACATTTTTGTCCAATGTATATCACACAGCTGTGTGTGACTGCCACATTTTCCACCCTCCATTCCCTACAGGTGGGCGGGGTTTGCGGCACCAAGCGGGGGCTTACCTGGACGGGTGCCTCCCACCTGCTTGGGTTGGCCTTTGACCAGCCCTTGGCCAGGGAGGACAATGGATGGTCAGCTAGGGGTGGGGCTAAGGCCAAAGAAAAGAGGCTGACTCCTTCCACCAAGCCTCACTTGGTTTTCTTCGCTCCAACAGAGCGAAGAAATACTCTGTGGTTGGTATTCAGCTAAGCTTTACTCAGAGTAAAACATGAACATGACTAAGTTAGGTTCATTAATTTCAACAGATCTACTCTAACTAAAACTTAGTTGAATAAAGGTAAAGGTAAAGGGACCCCTGACCATTAGGTCCAGTCGTGGCTGACTCTGGGGTTGCAGCGCTCATCTCGCTTTATTGGCCGAGGGAGCTGGTGTACAGCTTCTGGGTCATGTGGCCAGCATGACTAAGCCGCTTCTGGCGAACCAGAGCAGCGCACAGAAACACCGTTTACCTTCCTGCCAGAGCGGGAAGACCTATTTATCTACTTGCACTTTGACGTGCTTTCGAACTGCTAGGTTGGCAGGAGCAGGGACCGAGCAACGGGAGCTCACCCCGCCGTGGGGATTCGAACCACCGACCTTCTGATCGGCAAGTCCTAGGCTCTGTTGTTTAATCCACAGTGCCACCATGCAATACCACCCAGTAAATCCATCTCTTTTGTTGGGGGAAATGTAAGAGCCAAGAGCACAGATGAAATAAATGAGTTAGGGAATGATTGATCTCAGGTTATTTTCCTCTCAGGACTGTAGTATTATTTAGCCCTAGTTAATGACTGATGGTGTGATTGTGTATTAGACATCAACATTGCACTTATAACTAATACATTTATAAGTTGTATAGTATTATATTGCATGAAATATGTTTATATTTCTATGTTACATTTGTGATGAACTTTCTTAAAAACGCACTCTTTAATAAAGGAAGAAACCCTGAAGAAAAACATATAAAAGAACCAGAACTCTCTCTCAGCATCCAAGGCTTATATTTGCCCTTACAATACTGTAATTGAAGGTAGAACAAACAGGGAAACAGCACAGTTATTAGTTTTCAGGAGAGATAATCTTTATTTAAATGCTATTTCTGGGTATATTCCTAATACAAAGACTCCTATTCCTACAGGTATATTAAAAATAGTGTTTGTGTGTGTGTGTGTGTGTGTGTGAGAGAGAGAGAGAGAGAGAGAGAGAGAGAGAGAGAGAGAGAGTAATAGATGAAATTTCACACTTGATGCCATTTGCTAAGATCAGAAGGCTGACTTAACTGAAAGGCAACAGTAAAACAACTGGGAAATGTTTCTCACCACGTTGCCCTGTTCTGTCCCTTTCCTCTCATGGCATGCACCCAAAAATGGTATAGGCATTAAACCAAGAGATGTAGAACGCTGAGCTGCTGTTTTCCCTTGACTGGCCTGCAAAAAGTTTGGCACTAAACTGCTGAATGGCTTCCAATATTTGGTGTCAAGAAAGTCCATTGGAAAGCGATTGCTCGGGCTCTCTCCTCCACCTTTATCAGAAGCAAGATAAGACTGGAGACATTAAGGAACTGGCCCTGGAAATTTTAATCAAGCTTTATTTACAGTGCTGCAAGATTAAACACTGCAAACTGGAAATGACCCTTCCTCTTTGTTTTTGCAGTGCTTTAGCATAATAGGATTGTCAAGCTGGACCTGGCATGCATGGCCGATTAACCCTGGAACCCACTGGTGTTGCAATGGTCAGCTTATCACAACTACCTGCAATTATTACTCAAAGGAAACTGACGGTACCTTAAGGAATGGCATCCATCTCCCATGTGTCCTTTCTGTAATTGCCACCCTGGCTAGATGTGAAGGGGCTGGCAACAACAAGAAGAGCGTGTTGCTCTGAATATGGACAGCCTTTCCAAGGAGGCTTGTCTGACACCCACATCTTAGACAGTAAGCAAAACATGTTTGGTTCAACTCAGATCTTTTTCTTAACTTGATGAAGTCTGTCTTCCTTAGGTAAAGGTAAAGGGACCCCTGACCTGACCATTAGGTCCAGTCGTGGCCAACTCTGGGGTTGCGGCGCTCATCTCACTTTATTGGCCGAGGGAGCCGGCGTACAGCTTCCAGGTCATGTGGCCAGCATGACTAAGCCGCTCCTGGAGAACCAGAGCAGCACAGGGAAATGCTGTTTACCTTCCCGCCAGTGCGGTACCTATTTATCTACTTGTACTTTGACGTGCTTTCGAACTGCTAGGTTGGCAGGAGCAGGGACCGAGCAATGGGAGCTCACCCCATCACGGGGATTCGAACCGCCGACCTTCTGATCGGCAAGTCCTAGGCTCTGTGATTTAACCCACAGCGCCACCCGTGTCTTCCTTGCCAGTATTTAAATGTGAGATCTCTCTTTTGGGATGGAGCGTGGTACAAACTTGTTTTAAAAACACAAAAAGGAAAGAAGGAATCATTATTCACAACCATGAGAACTGTTCAGACATGTCTGCTGCAGCCTCCCTACCTCTATGCAAGTAGACAGCCAGTGCAGTGTAGTGGTTAGAGCAGGGGTCGGCAATGTGCGGCCCTTGGGCCAGATGCGGCCCACAAAGACAATTTTACCAGCCCATGAGCCGCCCCCCCAACCAAGCCACATGCTCAGCAAGTCCCCCGCGCGCTGTGCTAAACCAGTGCAGCGCAGGGACTCATGAGCAGCGCCGGAAATTGCGTCTGCACACGCGCAGATACCAGAAATTGCGTCTACGTATGTCCAGACGCCGAAAATCGCTTCTACGCAGGCGTGATTTTCAGCAACTGGACATGCACAGAAGCAGTTTCCGGCGCCGCAGACATGTGCAGATGCGATTTCTGGCATCACGCTGTGCCAGTCTCGCCCATGGACAATTTCTGTGGGAGTGATCCAGCCCATGGCCGGTAAACCTTGCTGACCCCTGGGTTAGAGTGTTGGACTAGGACCTAGGACATGAGGGTTCACTTGGCCGTGAAGCTCACTGTGTGACCTTGGGCCTGTCACTTCCTCCAAACCTACCTCACGAGGTTGTGATGGGGATTAAATGAGGAGGGGAACAACCATGTATGCCACCTTGAACTCCTTGGAGAAAAAATGCAAACAGCAAATAAAGAAATCAAAGTCTGAAAGCGCTTCTTCTTCTTCTTCTTCTTCTTCTTCTTCATTTATTGAATTTATATATCACCCTATACCCGGAGGTCTCAGGGCGGTTCGCAGAATAAAATCAAAAGATAAAGCCCCAAAATACATAATCAAAATAAAAACAATGACCCGATACCCCACCCACAAACCCCACATTTTAAAAGAGCAGAGGATGTAAATCAGATCAACCAAAGGCCTCGTTAAAAACGAAGGTTTTTGCCTGGAGCCTAAAGGTGTATAATGAAGGGTCCAGGCGAACTTCCCACAGATGGGGAGCCACTGCAGAGAAGGCCCTGTTCTCTTGTTGCCACCCTCTGGACCTCTTGAAGAGGAGACACACCAATCCTCTGAAGATGATCTCAGGGTCCAGGTAGGTTCATATGGAAAGAGGGAGTCCTAGAAGTATTGTGGTCTTGAGCCATTTAAGGTTTCATAGGTCAAAACCAGCACAGCTGTATGCATGTAGGGACTCTCAGTTAGGAAGAGTTTCTACTGCTATCACCGCCACTACTGCTGCTACTCTGTCATCATCGATTATGCCCAGAGAATGACCTTATGTGTGCTACTTTACAGGGCTCTCTCACTTGAAGGGCTCTCTGAAAAGTTGAAGGGCTGTCTGGTCCAACAGCTGATATATAGAAAGCCATGAGAAGGAAAAGGAGGAGCAGTGAAGTTGCCCAAGAACAACTCCATAGCAGAGAGCAGATTGATCCGGCAAACAGGTCACCTGATCACAGGCTTCCCCACTATAGTAAAATGCATTTGATTTCTATTTAAGTTATAGCCATTCTTTCTAAATTTGCATCTAACAGGATGTGCAGATTTTCATGCAAAGCTGTGTCAGCTTTTGTCCTCTTTTGTGGTGAGGTATTTGCTGAAGAATTTCCTGTCTCCCTTGTTGAAGGCATCAGAAAAAAACAACAAACCTTAACCATCCAAGTCCTTAAGTGAGATTTCTAGTTATTTTGGTGCCAAAATATTTGTGATTATGCTGGCTGCTTTTGTTCACCCACAGGAATTTATTTATTGTAATATCAGAAGGAAGGCAATATTCCTGGAAGCATTTTGTTTCCATAGCTTTGGCTTGCACACTTGAAAGGTGTGAAACACTGAGGTTGCTCCACTTCAGCTATTGTCACCAATTTTATTTCATTTTAGGACAAGTGTCCTTTTTCTTCTAACTCCTTAAATTTTATGCTTTCTGAATAGCTTCACGCTGCTTTTCTTCCCTCGTATTTAACCGAAAAATAAAAGTATTGATAAAAACAGTTAAATAGGTCAATTTAAAACATTTTAAAAATAGACATGTTGATTACAACACATGCCAACTTTCTGCATAGCTGGATAGGCTTGTCTAAACCAAAATGTTTTGTACTGCTATAACTGTGTTGACTTTGTGTAGCCAATTTTTGAATGCCTTTTCCTTGCACCATTCATCATCAGAACCACACAAATACCTTGTCTTCTTCTTCCCACCCTGCTGTGACACTGTAATGTCCTTCAGCACCAAGGTCACTTATTTTGTTTAAAGAAGGTGTCGCTGAATGAATGCCCAGCAATTTTTCTCTGTTCCCATACTCTCCCGCATTTCTCTGAAGCAAATAAGGACGTCCCATTCCATAATAATAATTTTACTATTTATACCCCACCCATCTGACTGGGCTGTCCCAGCCACTCTGGGAGGTTTCCAACTATATAAAAATGTAACAAAACATTAAAAAAGGGCTTCAGATGGCTCAGGGGTCGGACAACTCCATATCCTCCAACGTTTCTCCAATGAATGGCGGAATCCGAGACCAGAGAGAAGAGTCGATGGAAGAAGATTGGGAAAAATTTAAAGTATATTTACAGAAATACTGCAAAATTAATGAATGTTAGAAGAATGCTGGAATGAAGCTATATGGTTTTAGCAGAAATGAGTAAAAACTGATTGTTAATGGGCTAAAGTGGAAAATTTAAAGTTAGATTGAGTTAAAATAAATTATAGAACAAAAATTGAGAAAGAGGGAAAGGATTTGCTGAATTAGCATTTGAACTAGAATACAAAAAAGGGAGGTGTGAGGAAGTCGAGGAAACAAGTAAATGAAAGATAATGATATGGAATTTGGATGTGTTTTTTTCTTTTTATTATGCTGTTTTGATGTACTGTTTTTTCTTCTTCTTATTTTTGATGCATTGTTTGTTAAATTTTTCATTGTTTTTTTTCCTTACACTTTTTTCTGTAACTATAAAAATCTTAATAAATATCTTTTTTTAAAAAAATGTTTCTCCAATGAAAATAGGGACATCCTAAGGAAAAGTGGGACATTCTGGTATCAAATCAGAAACTGGGACAACTTCTCTAAAACAGGGACTGTCCTTGGAAAATAGGGACATTTGGAGGGTCTGTGTTCCTCCTTGAACAATCTCAGCATCTCTTCTAACTCCTTTTTGCAACATTTATCCTGGACTGCTTTCCATGGTTCCTTGTTGCCTTTACTGACTAAGCCCCCACCTTGTATCTCCTGCACCTTCCAGGCTTGATTTTGCAACATCAGCTGCTTTTTGTGGTGTGCTTCTCCAGGCCACAGCCCAGTCCCGGATGCGGGTGGCACTGTGGTCTAAACCACTGAGCCTCTTGGGTTTGCCGATCAGAAGGCTGGCGGTTCGAATCCCCACGACGGGGTGAGCTCCCATTTCTCTGTCTCAGCTCCTGCCAACCTAGCAGTTTGAAAGCACACCAGCACAAGTAGATAAATAGGTACTGCTGCGGCGGGAAGGTAAATGGTATTTCTGTGCGCTCTGGTTTCCGTCACAGTGTTCCATTGCACCAGAAGCAGTTTAGTCCTGCTGGCCACATGACCCGGAAAGCTGCCTGTAGACAAACGCTGGCTCCCTTGGCCTGAAAGCGAGATGAGCGCTGCAACCCCATAGTTGCCTTTGACTGGACTTAACCGTCCAGGGGTCCTTACCTTTACCATAGCTACTGTTTTTAGAAGACCACAAAGGGTTCATGCTTTGGTCTCATTTGAGCACTGGATCAGATCTTTATATTAAGCAATGGGTTAGCTGCCGTCCGATCTGTTTATGTTCTCCAGTTCCTGCTACAGTGGTACCTCTGGATGTGAATGGGATCCATTCTGGAGCCCCAGTCACATCCAGAAGCGAACCCAACCTGCATCTGTGAGTGCGTGGGTTGCGATTCGCCACTTCTGTGCATGCATGTGACGTCATTTTGACTGTCTGCGCATGCACTAGCAGCGAAACCTGGAAGTAACATGCTCCATTACGTCGCCACAGTGCAGAACCCGAAAATACTTATCTCGAAGCTACTTCAACCCTAGCTTCAACCCGAGGTAATGACTGTATTTAGCATTAGGATGAGAAGCTCCTGAGCAAAGCTACAGTTACAGTTGCTCCTGTAATAGCTTCTAAAACCTCCCTAGGCATTTTCCTAAAATGTTTCAAGTTGAGATCTTCAAAATCTGCTTCCTTAGTGTTTTGGATTTGATCTTGTGCAAATGAAAGCAGCCAACTTTGTATATCAATTGAATGAAGGGTTTCACAAGTGTTTCAATTGCTGAAACTGAGCCAGAGAACGCCAAGTTTCCCCAGTTGTGTCTTGGGGGCAAGCAAGGTAACACAAAGCCAGGATGGCAGAATTTAGCTCTTGTTTATATAGCAACTGCAGTTAAATCAGGCCCAAGGCTGCAGATGAAGAGAGTTGTCTCTCTGTCAGCTTTAAGTCTCTTCAGTATGCCTGAATGTTGTAAACTTGAAAACAAGATTAGCACTGATGTACACAAGAGCAACAAAAGGACTTTACAAGGATCTATACAGATAGAATCAAGTTCTTAGGGAAAGCTATTGAATAACATGTTAAGCTTAACTTGGGAATTATCTCTTGAAATTGCTTTTCCTTTTTCAGGTTGCAGGCTCTGGGAGAAGCTAACACACATTTAAGAGAAAGTGATCAGTATTGTCTTAGGTATTTGTTTGGGGGTATTTGGCTAAAGTAGCAAGCTTTTAATTGTGTTTACACTTAAATGATGGCAGGGAATGTTTCAAACCCATCAGGGTTAAGATGATATCCCATCTAGCTTTGAAGAGTTTAGCGTGCTGGAACACAAAGGGCTTTTGTAGCTCGCAAATTAAGAAACATGTTTTCAAACATTTGATTAAGCATCCAGGTTTGCATTTTCGATTTAATGGAAATATACCGTCTTTTCTAAAATGATACCAGCACCACTACCATCAATGAGTTATTTCGCCTAAAGTCCATACGAGCAAAGCTAGCCTAAACAGACAGGTTTTGTTTAATTCCTTGGTAGGTTCTTATATATTTTAACAGAACATATGTGTGTTATTCTGTATGTGTGTTATTCTAAAAACCAAAAACTAGGTGTGGAAGAGTCCCAGAGT
The DNA here is from genome assembly GCF_965153285.1 of Podarcis tiliguerta. NCBI lineage: Eukaryota > Metazoa > Chordata > Lepidosauria > Squamata > Lacertidae > Podarcis > Podarcis tiliguerta. The sequence continues at coordinate 9,717,290 of NC_139544.1, forward strand.
TTGACTTAGTGCTGCATGCAAATCAGTTCACCGTTCAGGATATGTTCTTGGTACTCAGCCCCCGAGCTGATTTGCTGCTATATTTACATCTTCTTCTTTCTCAGAGTATGTTTTAAGCCTAACAACAAACTTTTGAGATAGTGTTGGTCCCTGTAAGATCATTTAGAACATCTAGGGAAATTCTGTTCCTAGGTCTGTACCCTACAGAACGTCCGATGGCAGTGACCCCAAAAAGGGTATATTCTGCTGTTACTTCTGTGCTATGGGATTCCCTTCCTTTTAAACAAATCTCTGTTTGCCCAGTCTTTTCTTGACCAATAAGATCAGGCCCTGTCTTTATCTGTATGAATTCCCTAAAAAAAATTTTTTTTAAAATGCTTTTATATTTCTGTTTTGGTGGGTTTATGTTATATTTTGGTTTTAATGATGTTGTTTGCTGTTTTATGTTGTATACTGCCTAGTTTTTTAAAAAAATAAAGATGTATTCTTCTTATTCTTTTCTTTCGTAAAACCACACACAGACTTTCCTAAAAGAAAACTCCGCAAGAGAGAAAAACTCCAATACTTACACAGATTAAAATGGCGCAGAAGGTAAGAAAACAACAAACACTAACTTATCTAGCTAATTAACATAAACACTTGCACTCAAGCATTAAAATCAAGATGTGGAAAATATGGAAACAATGAGGAGAGGCAGGATTGAGATTTGGAGATATTATTCAAGGTCCAGATTATGGGAAGTCCGAAAAAATTAATAATTACAATTTGGATGATAATTTGGTCTTTTTTATTTTAATTGGATTATGATTTGATATGTTAATTGGATGTTTTTATTGGAAAATTAATAAAAACCGATTTAACAAACAACAACAACATAAACACTTACACTTAAATCTCAGTAGGCTGAGTAATGGAACAAAATGCTGTCAAAAGCCCAAACAGATGCTGACCTCTTATTCTTATTAATTAATTAAATTTATATACCACCCTTCATCAAAAGAGCACAAGGCCGTTCACAGAATAAAATACAAAATAAAACACAAGTAAATAATTAAACCAGAACAACAAAACAATAACCCACATGCACATTTAAAAGACTGCAATCAGCCAAAGTGTGTTCTCCTTCATGGAGAGCACGTGTTGCGGTGGGGGCCGCCAGGACACTCCAAAGTTGGGGGCGGGCTAATTGTTCGTTGGCCACTGATGCGATTGGGGCTTCCCTTGTTGTTGGGAAGAAGTTAATGTTGCCATTTGTTGATTGACAGCCAGAAATGCTAAAACTCCTTGCACGAGGCTAGGGCTTCCTCTTTTCGACTGTGCATCGGATTGCCCGTCCCCCCTCCCTAGAATTAGGGTTAATCGCTTTGACCTTGCTATGCCTGTCATGGGGTCGTCTGCTCTTGGGGCAGGGGCCGGGTAGGAATTTTGTCCATCTGGCTGATTGGCTGGGGCCATTTGGTTTTTGCCTACTGCGTAACAAATCGTCACAACCTGTAAGGTTGCGGTTAGGCATTGGTTTATGGTTTGGTTGGTTGAGGGGAAGTGGTTGAGTGCCTGCCCTTGGTAGGTTGAGTGCCTGCCCCTCTAATGCTGCTGCAAGGGATTCCGTTAAAGGAATTGGGTGCTAACTATTGCTTGTCCACTCTGTCAAGGGGGCTCGGGCCATAGCAATGAGCTCCTGGTTGCATTTGGGGTGAGGGCAGGTTCCCTGCTCCGTTGCTACCCCCAAGTGTATTCCCCCATTCTGACTTTCGCATCGTGCGGAATGTCAGTCTGTCCCCCATGGTGGGGGCAGATAGTCGCAACCAATGCCTAAGCAACCATTCACAAATTTGTATTTCAATAAAGTTGTGGCCAAAATTATGCCACAAAATTTAAACAAAAATTCTGTGTGATGTGTGAGTTATTGGGGTGGCCCTGGGGACCTCGACACGCAAAGGTCCAGCAGTTGAAGAGGAATGTTTTTGCCTGGCGCCTAAAAATATAAAATGGGGGAGAATGCTTGTGAGATGCAGCCTTGTGGAATGGGAATCAAGGGTAACTGTTGGCTTCTTGTGGTCCTCACCACTAGGATCAGATCAAATCAATGTGTTCTACATGTACACATGTTGGCTCTTTCAGCATGTACAGGTACATATGCACTCTGAACTGAGACCACATAAGTTTGATCAGTCCTTTTTTCCTTAAAAAATGTTTAGGGGTACAGTGGTACCTCGGGTTAAGTACTTAATTCGGTCCGAAGGTCTGTTCTTAACCTGAAACTTAACCTGGAATGTCTCACTTTTCCTCAGGATCTCCCTATTTTCATCGGAGAAATCTTGGAGGGTATGGAGTTAGCCGACCCCTGAGCCAAGGAGATAAGTAACTATGCAACCTTTAGAAGACATATGAAGTCAGCCCTATACAGTGGTACCTTGGGTTAAGAACTTAATTCGTTCTGGAGGTCTGTTCTTAACCTGAAACTGTTCTTAACCTGAAGCACCACTTTAGCTAATGGGGCCTCCTTTTGCCGCCGCGCCACCATCGGGCGATTTCTGTTCTCAACCTGAAGCAAAGTTCTTAACCCGAGGTACTATTTCTGGGTTAGCGGAGTCTGTAACCTGAAGCGTCTGTAACCCGAGGTGCCACTGTACTCTCATTTTCCTACTCATATTGAAATAATGCCCCTAAATGAGGCCAAACTTAGATTCACAAAATGTTTAGGCGTATGCGTACCCCTCCACCGTCCCCCCAAAAAACCCCACTGTGTTTGATCTGCCATCAGGTTGTCGATGTAGCTGTTCCAGCCGCTCGTGGCTGTGGAGGGCGATGTGGGGGATGTAGGCGCACGGATGATGATGATGAGGAGGCGAGGCCGCTCAGTCGCTGCTGCTGCTGCTGCTGGGCCCGGATGCAAAAGCCTGGAGGGGGCAGGCAGCAGCTGCTTCTGTTTGCAGGGGACCCCAGGGGAGAAGGGATGCGCGATCCAGATGTGGTGCGGGCGGCGGCGCAGTTGGATCTCGCCAGACTATATTTTGGAAAAAAAATGAACGAATTCCTATGCCCCACAAATAACCCAGAGATGCATTTTAAATAAAAGCACACCTTCTACTCATGTAAAACATAGCTGTCAACTTTCAGATTTGAAAATAAGGGATCAGCAGCCTCAAAAATAAGGGATCAGCAGCCTCACCTGTCTACGGGATATCTAACAATCCGGGATAGCAGCGGGAAGCAGCGCTGGAATAAGGGAATTTCCCGCAAAAAAAAGGGGAAGGTTGACAGCTATGATGTCAAAACACCAGGGAGGCCCCACAAATAACCCAGAGATGATTTTAAATAAAAGGACACATTCTACTCATGTAAAAACACACTGATTCCCGGACTGTCCGCGGGCCAGATTTAGAAGGTGATGGGGCCGGATCCAGCCCACAGGGCTTAGTTTGCCTACCCATGAACTCGAACATTAAACTCTACATCTGTTAAACTTAGTCTGTGTATAGATTCTTATTCTTAATGGCCCAGGTTCCTCTGAACTACTAATCCAGATTATATTTCTATATATTTACAGACCACTTAATGCCAAAATAGATGTTGGCAGTGGTGCCAAAACAAAAAGGAATTTGTGAGCTTTATCAAATGCTTGTCTTAAAGTAGACCTGTTGAAATTAATGGACATGAGTAACTTAGGTTCATTAATTCCAACAGGTCTACTCTGGGTAGGTCACGGGATACAACCCAAAATTTCAAACCTGCGGAAAGGATTCTCTTTCTCCCTCCCTTCCACAAGTCCATATGTATATACGTCCAATAAATATACTGAACGTAGGAAATTGCTTTCACCAAGAAGGTGCAACTGTTTAAATTTGGTGTCCGTAATAATTTGGCCCATGCTCTGCCGAGAAAATGATGTTGCACTAAAAAGCGTTTCGGATCTTGCACCTGTCTGCTTTTCCTGCTGAGGTCGTAACACACATGTCTTCCCCCCTTTCTCTCGGTTTTTGTAAATGCTATTAACTTTTAACAAGCCCAATACTCTACTGGTGCATATAGAGAGACTACTTAACCCTATATAGCTGCGTGTAAACCTTTTCCCTCTCCCCCTCCACGATACCAGCTTGAAACACCTGATGATGACCCCTAAGCTTTTAGAACAACACACCGTCCACACCGTCCAATTACCTCCGTAAAGCGAGGAGTTATGTTTCCAGTGTAAATGCTACGATGGAAGAGGAGCAGAAACAGAAAACAAATAATTTCGACTTGGTGAACTGTTCAGCTTCCTTGGGATCTCTTGGCTGAAATGCCATTCTGAAAAAGAAAACTGCTTTGAACATGCTTCTGAAGTTAAAAAAAAGACGCAATAAGGACAAAGAGCAGAGGTGGAAAGTTGTCATGGGAGACAAGGAAGGGGACGGTAATTTTTTTTAGACCTTAAGCTATGAAATGGGAATCTAATCTGTTTCTCAGCAGGCTTCTGGGTCTGAAATGTAATTTCTGTTGTTACAGTAAAATTGCTTTTCTTACATGGTTTTTTTTTTTTTTAAAAAAAAACTTCATTACCTATAATTAATTTTTCTAGTCACTCCCCCTCCCCCACATAAAAATGAAAATGCACTTATTTTTTTCTGTGCAGGATAGGAGACAGGACGACCAATATAAGAGAATCCACCATGAGTGGTTTCTATGAACTTATGACCATTGCTATGAACTTACGACACCCTTCTCTACAAAATCCCTCTTGATTTATATTCTCACAGGCCACTTCACAATAAATTCCCTGCCCTGGAGCTCAAGACCATGCCTCCATACATCATACATACATCACAGAAGGGGTGTAACCCAGTGGTGTAGCGTGGGTTGTCAGCACCCGGGGCAAGGCAAGTAATTTGCACCCCTAACCCGTGGATTTGCGCCCCCTAACCCGTGGATTTGCGCCCCCTAACCCTAACCCCCAGATGTTGCGCCCGGTGTGGCCGGCCCCCCCTGCACCCCCCACGCTACGCCACTGGTGTAACCCAAGACCACCCCCCACAAACATCATATCTACATCACAGAAAAGGTGGTCTCTCGAGGGGAAGGCACATAAAGGAGAGCCTCAGAAGATGATCTGAGGGTCTGGGTAGGTTCAAGTTGAGTCTAATAACATCTGGAGGGCCACAGGTTCTACATCAAAGAGGACCTGATGCTAACTGCTCTCTGCCTACCTGGGATTCTCAGCAATTGGCATTCAGAGACATTTTGCCTCTGATAATGAAGTAACAACATAGCCATAATGACTAATAGCCATTGACAGGCTTATGCCCCATGAATTTGCTTAATCCTTTTGTAGAGCCATCTCTGAAGTACAGCAGAACCTCGGTTTGCGTGTTCAGACCCAGAAACCTCCTCCCTAAATAAATTCACACATGACTCAAATTTTGCTTTTGGTTTTTGGCAGAATTTAGGCCACAACTTTATTGATTACAGAAAGTGACTGGTTGCATAGGCTCTGGTTTGACTAGCTCCCTGCACCCTTGCAGGTAGCGCTGACCCAGGGCCCCAGCATAGGTCAGCCAAGGGTGAACAACTGGATAAGCGGAAAGCCGGGAACGGGCTAACTCCACCACCCAAATATCCCCCTGGACTCAGGCATGGGCACAACCCCCTCTCAGGGTTGACCAAATCATCGAGTCCCTGGATTCCTTTAACGGAATACCCTTCACATAGGGATGGCGAGAGCGTTCTCCCATCCTATCACCTGAACCAGAGCCTATCCACAACCTTACAAGTTGTGACGATTTGCTATGCAGCAGGCAAAACCCAAATGGCAACAGCCAATCAGCCAAGTGGGGAAAATTCCTGCCGTGCCCCTGTCCCAACGACAGACGACACATGATGGCATAGCAAGGTCAAGCGCAAACCCCCTTAAAAGTAGGGAGAAGTGGGCAGGTGTTCCGAATGCACACACCGAAAGAGGAAGATCTGGGTCACATGCATGGGCATAAATAGGTTCCTCAAACTGTTTGGACTGCGTCCCATTGGCCAGATTGCACCCAGCTTCAAAGGACCTGCCAATCAGGTATTGTGGTTGACCAATTGTACCCACCCACAATATAGGGTGTCGGTTTTCCAGGTCTCACCACAATATGTGCCCTCTTTAAGGGAGGACCCAATTTTTGAATGTCTCCGTTGACGAACTCCGCTATAAACCCAGTAGTAAATGATTTGGTTTTCGAACAAGCCTTGGAAGTCAAACATGCCATGTGGCTTCTCCTGAGTGCAGGATCCTGGGGCCAAGCTGTCGGCTATTGAGTTTTCAGTTTTCGAACGTTTCAGAACTCAAACAGTCTTCCGGAACAGATTACGTTCGAAAACTGAGGTACCACTGTACTTTATTTTGTCCTGAATCTTCCAACATTCAGTTTCCTTGGATTTCCATGAGTTCCAGCATTATAAAAGGGAGAAAAGCCCTGTGCATAATTTTATACACCTCTGTCACGTCCCCTCTTATTCATCTTTTCTCTGATTTAAGAAGCCCCAAATGTCTTTTTGTTGTTGTCGTGGCTTCTTAACAAAAAGAGAATGGTTGGGGAAACTTTGCGAGTACCTGGAATTAGCAAAATTGATGGATATACTAAGGAGAAAATCCAAACCTATGGTTATGAAAAAATGGGAGTTTTTAAATGATTATTTACAAAACCAGGGCTCGAGTACAAAAATCTGGTTGTGTTTAGAATAATCTTGTGCGTAATATAAAAAATACAAAGTGAGACATTAAGGAAATCCAAAGGGAAAATAAGAAGAACAGAGGTTCTGACGATCGGATTATTAAAAACGCGTGAGGTAAATGGTGGAAGTCTTCCCCCCCAAAAAAAACCCCCAGTTTATTTAAGGTAGATAAGGACAAGATGAAATTATACAATTATACAATACAAATATAGATGGGAAACGGCTATGTACTGTGAGTATTTATCTACTTTTAAAAATTTTCACGTATGATCTTTTTCTTTTACTTTTTTATTCTTTCTTTGTTCTTTTCTTCTTTTTTCTGATATCTTATCTTTCATTTCACTGCTTTATTGTGAATAGTATTTTTTTTAAAAAAAAGCAGCCCCAAATGTCATAACCTTTCCTCACGAGAGAGCTGCCCATCCCCCCTTTTTTTGCCCTTTAAATTCTTTTTATTGAGTTTCTCTTAAGAAAGAAAAAAAAGAAAAAGATCAAAAAGAAAAAGAAAAAACAAATCAACAGATTAATAAGCAATATCCGTACATAACACAGGAATGACATTCATTACCGTTTTTGTCCTTTTCCTTAAAACATTATATTTTTTAATATTTAAACCTTTTCCCTACACCTCCCTTGACCTCCTACCCTCCCGTTTTCGGGTTTCTTAATAAGAAGTTCTTTCTTTTTTCTGCAGCTATTAATTGTTACTGGTTTGCGCATCGTAAGATCAGACCTGCTATAGTTTTTAAGTCTCTGTAGTTACCTTCAATGTTTACCATAAATTTGTTCCAATCATTAATAAACTTTGTATTTTTTTGGTTTCTAATTTTTTGTGTCATTTTTGCTGACTCAACATACTCATATATACTCATACTTGTATATGAGAGCTGCCCATCCCCTTGATCATTCTGCCCTGGGTGCCCAACAGTCTCCCTCAGCCTCAGAACATTCATGATCTGATGTACTCGTCTTGAGTTTCAGACTTGTGATTTGCCCTCTATCTGGACGGAGCCACGAGCCCCACTCCCTCATGTTCCCAGTTAGTAATAGAAATGTTTCATGCAAAAGCTCCCGTTGAGAAGATCCTGGGCCTGACAGATAATCAATGGCTTCCAAGAGTAGGTCAAATCATTTCACGCCGGCACACAAAAGGCAGTTTAAGGCAGTGAGCGTGGGAGTTCTAAGGAGACAATTTTAACATGCTATTTTCTCAAGGCAGAGCAGGGTATATAGACAGAGAGGATGATGAGGGGATGTATGTCTGCTCGGCAGTCAAATTCAAAGGATCAGATGCAGCCATCTAGAAAAGAAATTCTCTCCGTTTGCAGGCTTCGACAGCTGTCTTCCCCGACCCCAATATTGGCACTTCGTCTGTTTGGCACGGTGGACTATGTGTTGGACTAGGTGCCCAGGGTTCAAATCAGCCACAAAACTAGTGCCACTGTATTCTGCTCTGGTCAGACCTCACCTGGAGTACTGTGTCCAGTTCTGGGCACCACAGTTCAAGAAGGACACTGACAAACTGGAACGTGTCCAGAGGAGGGCAACCAAAATGGTCAAAGGCCTGGAAACGATGCCTTATGAGGAACGGCTAAGGGAGCTGGGCATGTTTAGCCTGGAGAAGAGGAGGTTAAGGGGTGATATGATAGCCATGTTCAAATATATAAAAGGATGTCACATAGAGGAGGGAGAAAGGTTGTTTTCTGATGCTCCAGAGAAGCGGACACGGAGCAATGGATCCAAACTACAAGAAAGAAGATTCCACCTCAACATTAGGAAGAACTTCCTGACAGTAAGAGCTGTTCGACAGTGGAATTTGCTGCCAAGGAGTGTGGTGGAGTCTCCTTCTTTGGAGGTCTTTAAGCAGAGGCTTGACAACCATATGTCAGGAGTGCTCTGATGGTGTTTCCTGCTTGGCAGGGGGTTGGACTCGATGGCCCTTGTGGTCTATTCCAACTCTATGATTCTATGATTCTAACTCACTAGGGTGACCTTGGGTCAGTCGCAGTCTCTCAGCCTAACCTACCTCAAAGGGTTGTTGTCAGGATAAACTTGAGCTCCTTGGAGGAGATATACATGCAATAAAAACAACTTAGAATTTTAGTTTTTTTCACCATTGGCTATACCAGCCTTCCACCACTGAACTGCCCTTAGATCTACAGGTGAATGGTGGTATATAAATTAAATCAAGCATAGGCAAACTTGGCCCTCCAGATGTTTTGGGACTACAAGTCCCATCATCCCCGACCACTGGTGTTGTTAGCTAGGGATGATGGGAGTGGTCGTCCCAATACATCTGGAGGGCCGAGTTTGCCTATGCCTGAATTAAATGTATATATAACTGGTTCTCTGTAGAAGTTTTGGACTATAACAACATCAATCCCACAAGCCAAATGCTGGCCCTCTAGGTCACTTGACACTTTTCCCAGAGCATGTCCCTGAGCAGCCTCCTTGGGTGTTTTTGCCTTGCTGGAATGTGTCACTGAACTGTGATAATGGTCTGTTCCACACAATAGATTTTAAACAGTCTCATACCACTTTAAACAGTCACAGTTTCTTCCTCAAAGAATCCTGGGAAATGTAGATCTCCTTATGCAGATCTGAAATCTATTTTTTACATCAGGCATAGGCAAATTTGGCCCTACAGATGTTTTGGGACAAGAAGTCCCATCATCCCTAGCTAACAGGACCGGTGGTCAGGGATGATGGGAATTGTAGTCCCAAAACATCTGGAGGGCCGAGTTTGCCAAGTCCTGCTTTATATCTTCACACTGAGGGGGAAAATACTCTTAAAAGAGGAGTGGGCTTCTTATATTACAGTAGATAAATCAGAGACATCTCACAATAAATATCAATAAAAGGAAATTTTATTAGTAAAATGATATTGATTTTGAATTTGTTTTAAATTTGTTTTTAATGTATTTTAAGTTGTTGCAGCCTACCCTGGGATCTTAGGATGAAGGACCAGTAATATTGAGAGAGAAAAGTTGTTAGGCATTTATCAATTAAAAATTGAGTTGCCAATTAAACCTTTGAGCCTATGGCTGAATAAGATCTCACCAGGATGTCGTTCGCTTACAACAGAAACATGGCGTCCCCCAGGGCAATGGATTTTGTAAAAACACACATACACACACCACAAAGCCTAACTTAAACAGATGGAAGAAACTTACACAGCTTGTCAAACACACTTTTCTTCTTGCAGAGCCTGTAAGTTTGGCACCGGTTCCAGCTGTGCCCAGCAGGCTCTTCCACTTAGAACTATAGCTGAGGACACAAGAGGATCAGCCCATCTTCTGAGCCATGGAGGGAAAAGTTCAATGACTATTGGAGGAGCTTTGTCAGGAGGCTCTGCTATGATCCGAAAATCACAACATGGGATTTTAGAAAGAATGAAACACAACCCCTTAGAATGGGAGCAAGTGTTTCACTTGGGGGGGTTTGACAATTTGCTGACTCACTAACAAAACAGAAGGATGGAGAAGTAAGATTAGCTAGGTAATCTCCCAAAGCTCTGGGCCAATTGTATCTTTACCTCTCTTTCAAAACCACACACTGTTCTTTTATTCCATTGGCTGCCTGTATTCCTCAACTGCACATCATAGTTTAAGGGCTTAACAATCTTTGGGGCCTCCTGCTGCTGTCCCCCATCATCCTGATGAGTGGTCCTCACTTTGATGAACCAAAGCGGATGATCTCTCTTCTTTCCGTTATCTGTAACTGCTTTCCTTTTTTCATGCCTGCAATAAAAAAAGTCACTGATGTATCTCCAACAACAGCCTGCCCCTGGTGGGAAGGAGAGCAGCATGTGGGATTTCTGATGATGAGAAATATATTTACTGTGGGCTGTGTCCAATGCTGAGAAGGAACACACAAAACTTAATGGACTTTAGGTTTGTTAATGTCAGTGAGTCTACTCTGAGTATAACTAAAACTGGCTGCAATCCTATTTATTAAAGGTAAAGGTACCCCTGCCCGTACGGGCCAGTCTTGACAGACTCTAGGGTTGTGCGCCCATCTCACTCAAGAGGCCGGGGGCCAGCGCTGTCCGGAGACACTTCCGGGTCACGTGGCCAGCGTGACATCACTGCTCTGGCGAGCCAGAGCCGCACACGGAAACGCCGTTTACCTTCCCGCTAGTAAGCGGTCCCTATTTATCTACTTGCACCCGAGAGTGCTTTCGAACTGCTAGGTTGGTAGGCGCTGGGACCGAACAACGGGAGCGCACCCCGCCGCGGGGATTCGAACCGCCGACCTTTTGATCGGCAAGCCCTAGGCGCTGAGGCTTTAACCCACAGCGCCACCCGCGTCCCCTAATCCTATTTATTAGGACTGCTTATATACACCTTATCCCTAGGCTTGCCGGAAAATTGACAATTATAAATAAAGTGGCATTTGATCTGCTGTAAACAATTACACAGACACTCAAGAATCAGATCCAGACAGACAATAGGAAGTGTTGCAGCTGCTTCTGCATTTCTTCCATCAAAACATTGCAATGAGTCCTATTCTTGATGGTGCTTCTGCCATTTCATGTCCATTGTACAATATCCTCTAGGGGACACGGGTGGTGCTGTGGTCTAAACCACTGAGCCTCTTAGGCTTGCTGATCAGAAGGTCAGCAGTTCAAATCCCTGAAACAGACTAATAAAAAATAAAATAAAATAAATATTATTTATACCCCAGCCACTCTGGGCGGCTTTCAACAAAGATTAAAATACAATAGTCTATTAAACCTTAAAAACTTCCCTAAACAGGGCTGCCTTCTAAAAGTCAGATAGTTGTTTATTTCTTTGACATCTGATGTTCCACAGGGCGGGCGCCACTACCAAGAAGGCCCTCTGCCTGGTTCCCTGTAACTTTGCTTCTCGCAATGAGGGAACCGCCAGAAGGCCCTCGGTGCTGGACTTCAGTGTCCGTGCAGAACGATGGGGGTGGAGGTGCTCCTTCAGGTATACAGGACCAAGGCCGTTTAGGACTTTAAAGGTCAGCACCAGCACTCTGAATTGTGTTCAGAAAACTTCTGGGAGCCAATGTAGGTTTTTAAGGACCGGTGTTATGTGGTCTTGGTGGCCACTCCCAGTCACCAGTCCAGCTGCCGCATTCTGGATTAGTTGTAGTTTCCAGGTCACCTTCAAAGGTAGCCCCAGTCCAAGCGGGAGATAACCAGAGCATCCCAGAGATTACCAGAGTGAGCTCCCATTGCTCTGTCCCAGCTTCTGCCAACCTAGCAGTTTGAAAGCACGCCAGTGGAAGTGGATAAATAGGTACTGCTGTGGCGGGAAGGTAAATGGCGTTTTGTGCACTCTGGTTCCTGTCACAGTGTTCCGTTACACCAGAACCGGTTTAGTCATGCTGGCCACATGACCTGGAAAGCTGTCTGCAGACAAACGCCGGCTCCCTCACCCTGAAAGTGAGATGAGCGCCGCAACCCCATAGTTGCCTTTGACCGGACTTAACTGTCCATGGGTCCTTTACCTTTTTTTTAAAACCACAGTATCCTCTAACCTTTCAGAAGGAGCATAATTGAATTTTGAACTAATTTCCCAGCAATGACAAAGATCTGAAGTCATTACTATGGCTGTCTGTGGATGGGAATCTTCCCAGTATTATTTTGTTTTGTGCTTGGATGTGAGGATTATGCAAAATTGCTTGCAAGCTAACTCGGTAGAGAGTTTAAAGGAAATGGTAAAGGGACCCCTGACCATTAGGTCCAGTCGTGACCGACTCTGGGGTTGCGGCGCTCATCTCGCTTTATTGGCCGAGGGAGCCGGCGTACAGCTTCTGGGTCATGTGGCCAGCATGACTTAGCTGCTTCTGGCAAACCAGAGCAGCGCACGGAAACTCCATTTACCTTCCCGCTGGAGCCGTACCTATTTATCTACTTGCACTTTGACGTGCTTTTGAACTGCTAGGTTGGCAGGAGCAGGGACCAAGTAATGGGCGCTCACCCCGTCGCGGGGATTCGAACCTCCGATTTTCTGATCAGCAAGTCCTAGGCTCTGTGGTTTAACCCACAGCGCCACCCGCGTCCCAGTAGAGAGTTTAGAGAGATACAAACAGTTGCTTGTGCAAACTTTGCTTTGAGCAGAAACATGGATTCTGGGGTGCCTTTTTGTTTCCTTGCCTGTTTCTTTTTGGCCTTATTTCTTTCAGAAAGCAACAAAATCCTCCCCCCCCACCCCAAGATGTAAGCTTCTGTGTGCTGGTTTCCCTTACATCTGCCTCTCTTCTTGGTGTTAACTTGAGCTGGCAGCATAACAGACCATTTGAAAGCAATGCTAAGTGTGAAGCTGTCAGTGAGAAGTCACTGAGGGAAGTGGCAATAGCTCCTTTGCAGAAATATCCTGAGTCCTGGAGCTTTGTTAACCCTTCCAAAGTCAATTACAAAGGGATGAAACTCAACTGTGGTGCAGCCTAACCTTAAGGTTCAAAGAGATTTTGCATCTGAAAAGCTTCAGTTTCCCCAGGGCCGAAACTTTAATACAAATCCTTCTGTCTTCTACATTCTTTCAAGCCCAAGATATTTGGCAGGAATAACCCAGGGATATATTTGCAGGGATACCACCATTTCCTGAGTTCCTTGCAGCCTTAGCTGTGACATGACTGGTAGGAATTCAAAAAATGTCCTTTTCACAGCACCTGCATTCTCTTGTTAATATTTTTTTTTGCCTGCCATTCAAGTGTTAAAGGCACTAGTCCTCTGGAACCAATAGCTAAAAAATTGAAAACGTAGCCCTGCTTAGTCCCGTGTTAAGTTTTCTCTTACCCCCACTTTGTATTTCTCTCTTCTACAGTCTTACTGTGCTGTGTTTGAGCTGAGTTGACCTGAAATCAGGATTTGACCTGATAAGTGAACAGTAATATTCATGGCACGCTCTGTAGAAGCCACTCCAGCAAAGTCAAATTGAAGAGACTCTCTCCATGTGATTAATTTTTTCCATTGCATATAATATAACGAACACTGCAAAAAAAATACATTTTTTAAAAGGAAAATAATGTACCAATAGTGAACTCCGTTCTCGGAGTGCCATTCTTATGTTGCCAAAATGCCACCAGCCAATGCGCGAGAGCAGGGTCTCCATAGTTCCAGGGGAACCTTGAAATTTGCAGAAATACAAAACATTTTTTTAAAAAAAGCAATTCCAAGGTTTGTGTCTGATGTGCTGCTACATGAATGTTCCATTAGTGCAAGGATTTATGTTAAAAAGCAATGGAACATTCCTCTCTTTTCTTCCCTTGCCCTGTGTAACCCCTAAGTCTGTTTTAGGGGTTCCCCCAACTGCCTGCATATTGAGAGCCTCTTTTCCTCAACTGAGCTAGAGGGGAAAATGAAATGGAGTCTTCTGTGAGAGGTTAGGACCGAGGCAAGGAAAAGATAGACAAATACATTTTAGATTATACTTTCGACGAAGGTGCACTCTTGGGTTGAGGAGAACTGTTATGATAATATGTTAACACTCTGAACGCACAAGCCCAGGTAAGAATGATCGGCTTCTGAAGTTCCCCGGGAGCGTATTAATTTTGCAGGGCACCTGTGAATGCCTTCAACTTTTTCCAGTTGTGGTTGGAAGTATTAAAACCTCATTTACAGATCACAGTGATTGATGCCGGCCCTAATGGGACAACTCACTGCAACAAATTAGGCACTTAGTGCCATGTAAACTGGCCTCTCTTTTTTTGCCATCATTACCTTCTCTCTTGTTAATTATTTTAAAGTTATTGTTTCATCTCTGTGTAAGCCACGGACAGAAGTCATTAGTTCTTTGTGGAGGGTTTCTCTGTTCTTTCCTGTAATTTGTCATCGCATATGATGGAGTGCAATGCCTCCACCTGTAATTACCTTTTGTAATTACCATGCAAATCTCCCTCCCTCCCTCCCTTTCTTTATTGTAATATTTGTGTGACAGACCAAAAAGCAATATATTTAATGGAGGGCTCTCATTTAGATCTTGTTACTGATATGGCAAGCTCTCTAGTGATATGACAACACATACAGCCTTTAGCAAATTGATTCACTTCCTTTTTATTATTATTATTATTATTATTATTATTATTATTATTATTATTCCGCCCTATACTTGGAGGTCTCAGGGCAGTTTACAGAATAAAATCAAAATATAAAACCACAAAATACAAAATAAAAATAAAAACAGCCCAATAACCCCCCCCCAAACCCACATTTTAAAACTTCTCCTCTTTCACCTCCTATTTTTTTGGTGGGGGGGGGGCTGACACCCATATACACATACATTACCAAAGAGATCAGTGCTTCATAACTTTGCTTCCCGTCTGACCCACCTCTGTTAAAAAGGCATTTTATTGGAGGTTATGCCAGGTGATACAAACACCTCCATGGTGTCTGATTTGTGGTAGCTGTTTAACACATGTGAGGAAGCATGTGATTTTGAAATGAGGTGGTGAATATGCTTGTGTGAACTCATCCATAGTTGCACTGCAGGGATTGGCTTGCTTATTGCGAAAGCAGTCTTGATTTCAGTGAGTATAAACCCGTAGCCGAAATACCTTCTTCAGATATATTACCTAAGAACAGGGATCGGCAAGGCTTACCAGGCATGGGCCGGATCACTCCCGTGGAGATCTTCTGTGGGACGGACCAGCACAGCGAGACGCCGGAAATCACATCTGCACATGTCTGTAGCGCTGAAAATGGTTTCTGTGCATGCCCAGATGCCAAAAACCACGCCTGCACAGAAGCGATTTCCAGTGTCTGGGCATGCGCAGAAGTGATTTCCGGAGCCGTGTAAGAGAGTCCCCATGTGCGCTAGTTTAGCACAGCGCGTGGAGACTCGCCGAGCGGGCAGCTTGGTTCAGGGGTGGCTCATTGGCCGGTTAAATAGCCTCCGTGGGCCACAGGTTGGGGACCCCTGCCTAAGAAGAGCCTGCCAAATCAGGCTAAGGACTCATCCAGTCCTGTTCTCACAGGGGCAACCAGATGTACCATGGGAAACTCTCAAGCAGAACCCAAGCACAAGAACACTCATGTGACTTCCAGAAAGTGGTATTCAGCAGCATTAAAGGTAAAGGGACCCCTGACCATTAGGTCCAGTCGTGGCTGACTCTGGGGTTGTGGTGCTCATTTTGCTTTATTGGCTGAGGGAGCCAGAGTACAGCTTCAGGGTCATGTGGCCAGCATGACCAAGCCGCTTCTGGCGAACCAGAACAGCGCACGGAAACACCCTTTACCTTCCCGCCAGAGCGGTACCTATTTATCTACGTGCACTTTGACGTGCTTTCAAACTGCTAGGTGGGCAGGAGCTGGGACCAAACAACGGGAGCTCACTCTGTCGCGGGGATTCGAACCTCCGACCTTCTGATCAGCAAGTCCTAGGCTCTGTGGTTTAACCCACAGCACCACCCGCGTATAATAACCTTTATTGCGGTCCAACGACCCATAAGATAGATACAGAATAAAATACAGACTCATCTAGACAACCCCCCAGGAAGGAAGATTGAAGCATTATTTGTTTAGTCATGGGTATGTTGATCTTTGATTTGTATGACTACGGAAATAAACTTTGCCACGGCCACTGTGGTATCGCTGGACTTGTTGTCCAGAAGATATTTGATATAGTAGGATTCAGATTGACCCGGCCGATTTGCCAATAGTGGTTTAATCAATAGTTCCCTCGCTTGATTATATTGTCCACAATGCAATTAAATATGCCTCATGCAGTCGACATCCTGAGAGCACACACTGATCCTATTATGATACGGGATACCTCTCAGTCTGCCATTTAACACTTCTGATGGAAATACATTTAATCTGGCTTTGGTGAAAAGATGCTGCCTGTATGTTGGTACCGACAAATTTCTGAGATATGCAGGTGTCTGAAACTTGAACCCATAGTGGATTCCTACTGCTAACGGGCCACAGATAACATGAGATTGAGATCGGAGATCACTATGCGATATGTCTCAGAGCCTTTGCCTCAGAGATTCAAGGGTGGTATCATAGCCCAGATGGTACAGGAGGGAAGGTGGCAACCAATCGAAGTGGTTTTTCTAACCATAATTTTCATCCATGAGTGGTACCTTGGTTCTCAAACTTAATCCATTCCAGAAGTCCGTTTGACTTCCAAAATGTTTGAAAACCAAGGCGCGGCTTCTGATTAGTGCAGGTGCCCCAGAAACAATAGCCAATAGCTGCATCAGATGTTCAGCTTCTGAAAGACGTTTGAAAACTGGAACACTCACTTCCGAGTTTTCGGAGTTTGAGAACCAAAGCGTCTGAGAACCAAGGCATTTGAGAACCAAGGTACCACTGTGCTCTTTGAAAGCCACCTACCATGAACTGGTAAACTCCTCGTTGTTTAGGTATGGAAGTAACCCCTTCCCTAGGCCAAAGACTGAGATCTTGAGCCAGTATCTCAGGGCAGCCCACCACGCTTTAGTTGATAAAGGACATTCACCTGTTTCTAAAAATAGTATTGCATTTGGAGCACAATTTGGAACTTGTAGGAGGGACCGGGGAGACTTTGCCTAGAAGCCATCGAACCTGGGGAATGAGCCATTGAACCAGACTTTTGAGGCATAGAGGAGTTGAGAGACAGTTTTTACATTAAATACCTTAATGGCTGATGGAACATGTTAAGTTGTGGGTGAACATATCAGACGACACAGCGATTCTTCAAACAGCTCTTTATTCACAGGCCAGAACAGAACTGAACTGAAGGGTTCATCCAGCCTGCTTATATAGAGCTCCAGTACAACACAACTGTAACCACTTTCTGTAACTATCCAATTACTGAACGTCACTTTCGATCCCTTATTTGCATATGTGGACCTGAGTGAAAACTATCTACAGTATTCGCCCTGCTGGCCCAGGGTGAGAACTTCAGTACATAACAGAACATAATGGCTTCTCCATGTATAAAAGAATCGAAGTATATCCAGTTTGCTTACCTCCGCCTTTTGATAGCTGGTCCGTCAATGATGTTTCCAGGAGTTGGAATGATGGAATAGAAGCCCTAGGTACCGGAAGAATATGGTCCAACAGCATTACTGTCTCCAGCCATGGAGATAGATCACAGCCGTCATGGTTAGTAGCCGTTGATAGACCTCTCCTCTATGAATTTATCCAGTACAGTGGTACCTTGGTTGTCAAACTTAATCTGTTCCGGACGTCAGTTCCAAAACCAAAGCGTTCCAAAACCAAGGCACGCTTCCCCATAGAAAGTAATGCAGAACGGGTTAGTCCATTCCAGACTTTTAAAAAACAACCCCTCAAACAGCAATTTAACATGAATTTTACTATCTAACGAGACCATTGATCCATAAAATGAAAGCAATAATCAATGTATTGTACTATAAAATAAACAAGACAGTATTGTAGATGATAAAAATCAAAATTATTATTTTTTCCTTACCTGCACTGATAGTCATTATTTGGATGGGGGGGGGGGCTTTTATCCATTTCCGCAGTCACACCATCAATCAATCAGTAGCTGAACTGGGTTCCACACAGTCACAAAAACAAATTAATCGAAAAAGCCTAAAAAAACAAAAATGCAAAATAAATAGCAAAAACAAAAGCGCCAGATACAGTGGTACCTTGGTTCTCAAACTTAATCCATTCCAGAAGTTCGTTTGACTTCCGAAATGTTCGAAAACCAAGGCGCGGCTTCTGATTGGTGCAGGTGCCCCAGAAACAATAGCCAATAGCTGCATCAGATGTTCAGCTTCTGAAAAACGTTTGAAAACTGGAACACTCACTTCCGAGTTTTCGGAGTTTGAGAACCAAAGCGTCTGAGAACCAAGGCATTTGAGAACCAAGGTACTCAATAGCTGCATCAGATGTTCAGCTTCTGAAAAACGTTTGAAAACTGGAACACTCACTTCCGAGTTTTCGGAGTTTGAGAACCAAAGCATCTGAGAACCAAGGCATTTGAGAAACAAGGTACCACTGTGCTCTTTGAAAGCCACCCAAATTGGTGGCCATCACTGCTTCCTTTGGAGCCAGTTCCATAGTTCCTGTGTGAAGAAGCATGTTCTTTAATCCATCATGAAGCTTCACCAGATGTTCACGAATTCCATGTTTTGGGTGAGGGAGAAAAACTTTGATACCTCCAATTTCTCCACGCCACAGATAATTTTTTTAAACTTCTCTGATATCACCTCTATCTTCAAAGGCACTTGAAAGCCTGTCAGAATGTGTGAAGGCACTCAAGCTAGCAAAATTTATTTATTTATTTATTATAAATTTATCTATTTGTTTTTTCAAATTAGTATTTTACAATCACATATCCAACATACAAAATGCAACATAAAAACAAGATTCCAGAGAATCTCTTAGACTTTTCTCCTCCCCTTTGTGGGCCCTATTATTACCAGTAATCATTTCTTTTATAATAATCCAAATCTTTTACATCTCCATTATATCCAAAATTCACCATTAGACTACAGGTGTTATTCCAATCCTACTAACGATTTTAACTGTTTTTAACAATGGTTTTTCAGGTGAATTATAAATGTTCCCCATTCCTTATTAAAGCTTTGGTCTTCCTGATTTCTGATTCTGCTGATCATTTTTGCCAAACTAGCAAAACTTAGTTCCCAGAGTGTTCCAGAGTGTTCCGTGGGAATTTAGGCTACAATCCTCTGCACACTTACCTGGGAATAAACCCCATTTTACACACTGGGAATTGTGAGTACATGTGCTGAAAATGCAAAGCCTGTGAGACGCAGAATTCCAATATACAGAGGAAACCCTTACTTATTTGGAAGACATACGTCCTGTCATTTCTGTAAGTTGTGACTATGATCTATAGCAGGTGTGGTGCTGAACTACAGCTGCCATTTTAACCTGTCCATTGGCTATAGTGTTCCAGTGTCATATTTTATGTATGTGAGCCATCAAAGCATTAACCATCTTCAGTCAGCAGATGGCACTGTGAGTTTCATTGCTAATCCATCACCTCCTTTTGCAATGCATGCTTCCCCGCCATGGATCAAAATACCCACAACATGGGTGTAATTATGAATTTTTACCTTTACATTTAATTATAACAGTCTGGTATCTGAAGAAGTGTGCATGCACACGAAAGCTCATACCAATAACAAACTCAGCTGGTCTCTAAGGTGCTACTGGAAGAATTTTTTTTATTTTGTAATAACAAAGGGATCTGTGTTGGTCCATAAGGGAAAAAAAAAAAGTCTGCAATTGGCTAATATCTATATTAAAAGGTAAAGGGACCCCTGACCGTTAGGTCCAGTCACGGATGACTCTGGGGTTGCGGTGCTCATCTCGCTTTATTGGCCGAGGGAGCCGGCGTACAGCTTCCAGGTCATTAAGATACAACAGCCTCATAGTTATACCTTCACAATTATTTGAGAGGGCAAGATTTTCTCTGGGTTATCCAAACAAGCAAAAAGGGTATGTTACGGGGGACAATAACCTCTCAACTCAGGGATCAGGGGCTACCATGTTACTCATCTTTTCCTGTTTAATAGACAAAGGTTGCATATCATTAATACCTGCAAACAGGCAGAAAACAAGAAATGAATATAGTAGTAGTAGTAATAATAAATTATTATTATTATTATTATTATTATTATTATTATACCCCGCCCATCTGGCTGAGTTTCCCCAGCCACTCTGGGCGGCTCCCAATCAAGTGTTAGAAACAATACAGCATTAAATATTAAAAACTTCCCTAAATAAGGGGTTGGACTCGATGACCCTTGTGGTCTCTTCCAACTCTATGATTCTATGATTCTAAGGCTGCCTTCAAATGTCTTTTAAAGATAGGACAGCTGCTTATTTCCTTCACATCTGAAGGGAGGGTGTTCCAAAGGGCGGGTGCCACTACCAAGAAGGCCCTCTGTCTGGTTTCCTGTAACCTCACTTCTCGCAATGAGGGAACCGCCAGAAGGCCCTCGGTGCTGGATCTCAGTGTCTGGGCTGAACGATGGGGGTGGAGATGCTCCTTCAAGCATACAGTATGGGTGTAGCCAAGGAGGGGGGCAGGGAGGGGCAGCTGTCCCCCTAAATCAATAAAAATCAATAAAAAATACATAGCAAACTGAGGTTCTGCCCCCCCCAACAAAAGGCCTGTCCCCCTAACAAAAATCCTGGCTACGCCCATGCTGAAGCCTCTCATTGTTGGAAAAAGCTTCACCTGTTGATATTCTGACTATTTTCATGGGCTTGCCAATCAGAAGGTCAATGGTTCAAATTCCCGTGACTAGGTGAGCTCCTGTTGCTCTGTCCCAGCTCCTGCCAACCTAGCAGTTTGGAAGCATGTCAGTGCAAGTAGATAAATAGGTACCGCTCTAGCGGGAAGGTAAACGGCGTTTCCATGCGCTGCTCTGGTTCGCCAGAAGCGGCTTAGTCATGCTGGCCACACGACCCGGAAGCTGTACACTGGCTTCCTCGGCCAGTGAAGCGAGATGAGCACCGCAACCCCAGAGTCGTCCATGACTGGATCTAATGGTCAGGGGTCTCTTTACCTTTACCTCAGACATTAGAGATGGAGGTCCAAAAGGTGCCAGAAGCTACTGTTAGGTCCATCATGAGAGGTCCACCAGCTTCTAATTACAGATACCAGCAGCCTTCAAGCAAGCAAACGTGCCTTATTATCACTCCCTAGCATCCCACTGCCAGAGGATTGCCTCCTTCCATTCACCAGTTTGCCTCTTCCAAGTGGGAGAAACCTGGGCAGTGCTGAATGCCACATCCATTGCCAGGTGTGTCCTGCTGGAAACAGAAAAGAGCTTTCCCCTTGGCCTGCCTTTATATCCACTCAGTTGCCAAGTGCTTTTGTGACATCACAAGAAACCCACAGCCAATGGCAACAGCTGGGGAGGCATCACCTTCATTGCTTTGAGCCTCACAATGGTGGGTGGACCTATCAGTGATTGTGTGCTTGTTTATTAGGGGTGTGGGTGGAGCTGTGGTCTAAACCACTAAGCCTCTTGGGCTTCCCAATCAAAAGATTGGCTGTTCGAATCCCCTCGACGGAGTGAGCTCCCGTTGCTTTGTCCCAGCTCCTGCCAACCTAGCAGTTCAAAAGCACACCAGTGCAACTAGATAAAGAGGTACCGCTGCGGCGGGAAGGTAAACGGCATTTCTGTGCGCTTTGGTTTCCGTCACGGTGTCCCGTTGCACCAGTAGCGGTTTAATCCTGCTGGCCACATGACTTGGAAAGCTGTCTGTGGACAAACGGTGGCTCCCTCGGCCTGAGAGCAGGATGAGCGCTGCACCCCATAATCACCTTTGACTGGACTTAACCGTCCAGGGGTCCTTTACCTTTACCTTTATTTTCGCAGCAATTAGTGAGGTAATCATAATGATCAGGGACATTCTTTGGAAGGTTAGTCTGTGGATTGCTGACTTTTCAATCAGCTGCAACAGTGATTTTCAATGTAGTTTGGCAGTCAGGTGATGATATTTCTCTTTCTGCTGAGAAAGGCTTTCCCTGAGAACTCCTACTTATAGAGCCATTGTGAAAGGCACAGCTAAAAAAGCTGACTGAAACATTGACCATCCTATTATCTGCGATCTCCCTCCCCTGCCTTTTGACTCAAATTCAAAATTCATTGCTTAAAATGCTGGACTTGGATTTATAGTTAATCATAGTGAAAGCAGAACATAAAACTAGTTTGCCGTGTTATGTTGACAAAAATCAATCTATCAATCCTGTAATCATGGAAGTTTATCAGTAGCATAATATAGTTGACAGTGCGATGCTCTCTGTGCAATTTCTGAAGTGGTGCATTATCATTAGTCTCCGTTTACATTCAGTCGCCAGAGGAAAGTGCTCACTCTCAAATATACATGAGAAAAGCTCATTTGAGGCAATATGACCTTTGTACATTTCGAGTAATTTGAAAGCTCAGCTTTGAAACCATAATCATAGTTCCTCGGCTGACCCAGACTGTCTGAATGTTCAAAATAATAAATCAACCCTTAGAAATCAAGAAATAAACAAAAATAACGAGATCTGCAAATGAGCTTCTCCCCCCCCCCTCGCCACCCCTTGCCTCCTGGGTTACTGAATCCTTCAGACGCACAACCATCAAACTTACCTCTGCAAACATAAAGGCTAGAAACTTGCATCTGAGCCTTCTAAAAAATAAAAACCAGAATGACCTTTTAGCCTTGTGTAGTAAGTGGCTCATATTGATTCATGTTGCTGTAGAAGAGGGGAATGCACAGAAGCCATGATCCAGTGGAAGACATTTCGGCTGATTTACTGAGTTGATTGGGATGAAAGGCTAGAATTTGATGTGACACCAATGGCCTCCTCGTATGTTCGGCTCCTTGTCTAATGAAAGAGGCCAAAGGTTAGCTGGTGGTTGGTGACATTCTCACTACTCTGCTCAGAGTAACTGATTCTATTGCCAATAGCAGACATGGGAGATGGGGAACACAGTGGGGATCGGAGGGTTAAAGCTCCCTGTACCCTTCAGGCTGGGTTCCCAATCCATATTGTGGGGCCTCAAGTTTCCTAATGACTATAAAAACAGCAATTCATACAAGTGCTAATTGCATGCGTGGCACTGTGCCTATTTTTGGCTCTTTTACAGCTGAATAAGGAGCTGAAAGGGACACGGGTGGCACTGTGGGTTAAACCACAGAGCCTAGGGCTTGCCAATCAGAAGGTTGGCAGTTCAAATCCCCACGACAGGGTGAGCTCCCGTTGCTCGGTCCCACCTCCTGCCAACCTAGCAGTTCGAAAGCACGCCAAAGTGCTAGTAGATAAATAGGTACCACTCTGGTGGGAAGGTAAGCGGTGTTTCTGTGCGCTGCTCTGGTTTGCCAGAAGCGGCTTAGTCATGCTGGCCACATGACCCGGAAGCTGTACGCCGGCTCCCTCGGCCAATAAAGTGAGATGAGCGCCGCAACCCCAGAGTCGTACGCGACTGGACCTAACAGTCAGGGGTCGCTTTACCTTTAAGAAGCTGAAATCAGCAGCCACAATTCCTCTGCAAAGAAATGCAGTGACAGAAGAGGCAAAACCCCTTTCTTTTTTGCCTGTTGTGCAGTGGGCAAAAGCACGGCGCTTCAGCACACAGCCAACGGTGGCAGCCTTCTGCAACAGCCTTCTGTTACAGCCCCGGCAACCTGTTTACTGAGAGTCCTTGCGTGCTTCCTGGCACAGCTACTTCACATACATTTCAAAGTGGCTGTCTCACAGATGAAGGCCTGCCAGGAAATAAAAGTTGGACCTGTTCCTGAGAGCCCTCTTTGCGACTATATCAGGAAGCACAGAACTTGCCAAGTTCAGAAGGGCAGTGGCACCTTTTCCTCTAAACAGGGAGCGTGTCTGGCCAGACTGTTTTGTGACTAGATCCCTCCCCCCAACTCCTGTTCTGCAACACCATTCAGGTCACCCTGTAGCCATGACAGCTGCAGGTGCTTTCAGCTCTCTTTCTCATTTCCGTATTTTATTAAGAGGTCTCCAGACTGAAGGAAATTAGTCTAATTCTAACAGCGTATCAAAAAACTAGAAAAAAAACCAACTTGGCTTCTTTCTTCCTGGAATAACACTCTGGCACCTCTGTGTGATTTTAAATAACGCTGGGACTACAGGTCAAAGGAATGTTGTTTTTATCACCCTCGCCGAAGTGCTGTTAAGATGCTTAGCCTATTATAAGTTCATTTCTTTTATCTGAACGGAGCTTTGCAGAGCTGATATTCTATCATGCCCATGGCTGCTTTCGAACCACAGATCATGTTAGCACATTACAAATATAGAACATTAGCAAATCTGGAAGGCCAGTCACGCTGGCAGGTTTAAACAAATAGAGATACTGGGCTGACCAAGGGCTATGTTGTCCCTGTAAACAACCTCAGAGTTTCCAGTTTTCTTGTCATACAGGTACACCGAGGAGCTCAGAACAATAGTGCTCTTAGGTGTAGGTAAGTAGCCGACTGTTTTGCTGGCTCTTGGGATTAAAGTGCTTCTGATCTGCTGGGGATCAAACATGCAAAGTCATCAGTGATGATTGATGGTGCCAGTACTGTTTTAGTGCCTGCCAAAATGTGTGTGTTTGCGTGAGACAGAAAGAGAAATTAAGAAAGAAAGAAATATATATTATATATATAAAGTTTAAGCCTGAAACATGGTTTTCGGGTACACTTGGTGTTTCATATACAATGGTAAGCTAACTAAACGCATTCATTACACTGACCTGAACTTGCAATGTATATAATGAGAGGTTTTTTGGTTTTAATTAAAGCATACCTGACTGCAGTTACTAGTACTCGCTATGTCTCCACCGTGGAAAACAAAACAACCCCTGCCTTCTAAAAACTGTACTATTCTATCTCAAGGGCATAGGTTGGAGTGAAAATGATTTACTATATTAAAAAAAAGAGTTTTGGGAGATTGGCTATTTATCTTCGTTGCGTGTCAGGATCTTGAGTGACGTTTAAAAGAGTTATAGAACGTCTGCTTCTGAAGGCCACGTGCCAGGTATCTAATGGACGTAGAGCAGATCTGGTAAGCTGAGAGACATTTGTGTGTGAGAAAGTGTTGCTGTAGATCAAAAGGTTACGTTGCAGATGAACAAGTTATCACCTGGTGCCCATCGCTGTAAGAAGAGTATGCATGTTAGTTGAAAGGCGAAATACCTCCAGGGAGTAGATATTAAGGCTGGAGGCAGATGTGGAAGATAGGGTTATCAGGGGCTCCAGGTTCGGAGGCAACATGCCTCAGTTTCTGGAGAACAGCCGGAGGAGAGGACCATTGCTTTCATGTCCTGCTTATGTGGGTTTCCCATAGGCATCTAGCTCAATATTGTCTATGCTGACTGGTCATGGCTGTCCAGGGTTTAGGCTGGGAATGTTCCCACACCTACTTGGAGATGGTGGAGATGGAAGCTGGGACCTTTTGCATGCAAAACAGATGCTCTACTACTGAGCTATGGCCATAGCTGTCAAGCGTCCCTTATTCGGCGGGACAGTCCCTTATTCCAGCGCCACGTTCCGCTGCTGTCCCTTATTGATGAGGTTTCGTTTGGCTGCTGGCTGGGCTTTCTGCCTTTGGCTCGAAGGGGCTCAGAAGTTGAACACACCTGTGCCCGGAAAATCCCTTATTTTGGCTGCTGATCCCTTATTTTCGAGGCTGCTGGTCCCTTATTTTCAAATCTGTATGTTGACAGCTATGGCTATGGCCCTTTCAGGGCTCGAATACAGTGTGGGTCGTGAGAGATGAGGCACAGGATCCAGTTTTGGATCTGAAAAAGGTTTTTTTTTTGAGTTTTCCTTTTTTTAAAATTAAATTTTTATTCAGTTTTCCTTTTCATTCATTACATACATCTCATATCCATAACATTTTCTATTCATTCCTTCTTCCCTCCTCTCCTAGGCTTCCCCCAACTTCCACTTTTGGTTTGTTTCCCCTTTCACCCACCTTGCTACTTCCTAAAAGAAAAAATAATAATAGTATACTTTATACAATAACATCTAACCTAAAAACATAAAAATGAAAATAATTACACCATATTATTTCCCTATCTTCTACACACTTTCTAATACTAATGATGTGAATGTTTATTTAAATCCTGTCATCAATACAGTTTTTTTTTGTTTCTGCAGATATAATATAAATGGTTCCCATTCTTTTTCAAAGTCACTGTTGTCTTTTTCTCGCAGTCTGACTGTCATTTTTGCCAGCTCTGCATAGTTCATCGACTTCTCTTGCCATTGTTCTTTAGTTGGTATTTCTCCAGTCTTCCAGTTTTGTGCCATCAGCATTCTCGCAGCTGTAGTGGCAAACATAAATAGAGTGCTCTTTTCTTTCGGTATATCTTGACCTAAAATGCCTAGGAGAAAGGCTTCTGGTTTTTTTGCAAAAGTTATTTTCAACATTTTCTTCAACTCATTATATATCACTTCCCAATAGACTTGTACCTTTTTTCAATCCCACCACATATGATAAAATGTACCTTCCACTTCACACCTCCAACACTCTTTCTTTTCATTTTTATTTTTCATTTATTTATTTCATTATTTCATTTTTATACATTTTTGCCAATTTAACCAGTGATATATACCATCTATACATCATTTTCATATAATTCTCTCTCAATAATATGCAACCTGTAAATTTCAAATTTACTTTCCACAGTTTCGGATCCGAAAAAGTTGAAAGATATGGACTCTGGCCTGGCTCCTCACTCCTGTTATTTGAGTGAAGGCCAGGCCTAGTGGGGAAGGACTGGAGCTCAGTGGCAGAATATATGTTGCCTGCAGACACCCTCTGGTTCTGGTATGGCTGGGTGAGAACCTTGTCTGAAACCTTGGAGAGCTATTGGATTTTATTCTAATCCTGATCTGATTGGGGTGATATGATAGCCATGTTCAAGTATATAAAAGGATGTCACATAGAGGAGGGAGAAAGGTTGTTTTCTGCTGCTCCAGAGAAGCGGACACGGAGCAATGGATCCAAACTACAAGAAAGAAGATTCCACCTAAACATTAGGAAGAACTTCCTGACAGTAAGAGCTGTTCGACAGTGGAATTTGCTGCCAAGGAGTGTGGTGGAGTCTTCTTCTTTGGAGGTCTTTAAGCAGAGGCTTGACAACCATATGTCAGGAGTGCTCTGATGGTGTTTCCTGCTTGGCAGGGGGTTGGACTCGATGGCCCTTGTGGTCTCTTCCAACTCTAAGATTCTATGATTCTATGATTTGAGGATGTATTTTAATTGATTATCTGATTTTATGTTACTGTGTTATACATTTGATGTTAGCCGCTCCGAGCCCGGCTTTGGCTGGGGAGGGCGGGATATAAATAAAATTTATTATTATTATTATTATTATTATTATTATTATTATTATTATTATTGCCAGTCGTTGGAGACTCAGTGAATGAGAGAGGCCAATGGGCTGACTCAGCATATGTCAGCCTTAGATGCTCCTAAGCTGCTATCAAACCATTCATTGTAATTATGATAATTATTCATGAAGCACTGATATCGTGGCAATAAAATAAAGATGAGTAAGATGAAGTAAAGTCAGCAAGGAAGGAAGGAGCTTCAGCCACATGACAGAAGGAGGAATCTGTCTGCGGAATGGTTTGGGCATCTCACTGAAGAGAAAGGGAAATACATCTGCAATAAGTCCCTCTCCGCGTGTAGCTACAGTAGCATCCATCAAGTTCGATGGGAAACACATTAGTGCTATGAGAGCAGGGGAAGTACAAAAAGTACTTTCAATTGACTACTAATTAATCCATAATTAAAGACGTAATTAATGAACATCCCAAGAGGAGCTTAGACTTTGTGGGAAAAGAATACAGCAATAAAAGAGAACCTTCTCGATAAGATAATTTCCTTTAATGAGTTATAGAATACAAACCCTGCTGGATTTAGGGTGCTGCAGGCGATTCCCTTAAGGGACGCAGGTGGTGCTGTGGGTAAAACCACAGAGCCTAGGACTTGCGGATCAGAAGGTCGGCGGTTCGAATCCCTGCGGCGGGGTGAGCTCCTGTCGTTCGGTCCCAGCTCCTGCCCACCTAGCAGTCCGAAAGCACTCTTAAGTGCAAGTAGATAAATAGGTACCGCTTTATAGCGGGAAGGTAAACGGCGTTTCTGTGTGCTGCGCTGTTGCCAGCTCGCCAGCTGCAGCTTCGTCACGCTGGCCACGTGACCTGGAAGTGTCTTCGGACGGCGCCGGCTCACGGCCTCTAGAGCGAGATGAGCACGCAACCCTAGAGTCGGACACGACTGGCCCGTACGGTCAGGGGTATCTTTACTTTACTAGGCGATTCCCTTCAACAGGGTGCCGAGCTGAGAGGGTGCAAAACAGAAACTGTCCGTAATTGAGAAGATTAATTTGTGGGAACCAAATTATAGTCTTGCATACGGCGCCGTATTATGAAGGTCTAGCCCGGCCTACTGTGTGTTTGAGGAAAATGACAAGCATCCACAGGTGATGTGTTGCTCACCTTTGGGGGTCAGTGGGCACATCTGGAATTTTGTGAAAGTGCCCTGGGTGCAAATGAAATATTGGCTGCTTTGGGGGCCTGGCATAACACAAAATGGCTGCTACAGCTAAAAGAGCGGGAAAAGAGACAAGCTCACACAATGGCGAGGGGCCTCCCTCCATTAGAACCCTGTCAAGTTGCAACCATGACATACAGTGGTACCTCGGGTTAAGTACTTAATTTGTTCCAGAGGTCCGTACTTAACCTGAAACTGTTCTTAACCTGAAGCACCACTTTAGCTAATGGGGCCTCCTGCTGCTGCTGCGCCGCCAGAGCACGATTTCTGTTCTCATCCTGAAGCAAAGTTCTTAACCTGAAGCACTATTTCTGGGTTAGCGGAGTCTGTAACCTGAAGCGTATGTAACTTGAAGCGTCTGTAACCCGAGGTACCACTGTATATCCCAGAGGATGTCACTACTGTCCTTTCCAGAACTGGTGGTCCCAAATGTAGGGTTGCCACCTGTCCTATATAATACAGGATTGTCCTGTATTTCAATGCAAAATGCTATGTCCTGTATTTCAGGTCTTCTCTCTCTGTCTCTCTCTCTGCCAAGTTAGGGATCCTGTCCAAATGCATGTGTTTTAAAGAGTGTGTGAAAGGTAATCCATTTAAACTCTGGGTAGCCAAGCATAGATAGATTTACAAATTCATGTGTATATGCGCGCAGTGGTGTAGCGTGGGGGGTGCAGGGGGGGCCGGCCGAACCGGGCGCAACATCTGGGGTGCGCGCGCTCGCACTCGCAGCTCTCTGCCCCTACCTGGCTCACTCACTCTCTCTCACTGCAGTGCTGGCTGTGCGAATCCGATCCGAGCCGCCGGGTCGCCGCCCACTGTGGAGGGGAGGGTGCCAGGCGTGCGGTGCGGTGCGGAGAGAGAGAGAGGGACTATCTGGGGGAGGGACAGTGTGTGTGGGGGGGCGCAAATTACTTGCCTTGCCCCAGGTGCTGACAACCCACGCTATGCCACTGTATGCGCGCGCATGTGTGTGTGTAACACATTCCCGAGGGGCCATCCTGTTAGGCCGTAATAGATTGTAATGGATTGCTTTGAAGTCACTTCAGCACCAGATGAAGAAGAAAAAAATCGCCCCCAACTGCCCCACCCTGTATTTTGCCAGAACAAATGTGGCAATCCTACCCAATGGAGATTTGGTGCAAGTTTGTACAGTGGTACCTTGGTTCTCAAACGCTTTGCTTCCCAAACACTGAAAACGTTTCAATCATTTTTCAGAAGCCGAACGTCTGATGCGATTGTCAGCTATTGTTTCTGGCACTTCTACACCACTCAGAAGCTGCGCCTTGGTTTTCAAACATTTCGGAAGTCAAACGGACTTCTGGAATGGATTAAGTTTGAGAACCAAGGTACCACTGTATCTGGCGCTTTTGTTTTTGCTATTTATTTTGCGTTTTTGTTTTTGAGACTTTTTCGGTTAATTTGTTTTTGTGACTGTGTGGAACCCAGTTCAGCTACTGATTGATTGATTGTGTGATTGTGGAAATGGATAAAAGCCCCCCATCCAAACAATGACTATCATCAGTGCACGTAAGAAAAAAAAAAAGTTAATTTTGATTTTTATCATCTACAATACTGTCTTATTTATTTTATAGTACAGTACATTGATTATTGCTTTCATTTTATGGACCAATAGTCTCGTTAGATAGTAAAATTCATGTTAAATTGCTATTTGAGGGGTTGTTTTTAAAAGTCTGGAACGGATTAATCCATTTTGCATTACTTTGTATGGGAAAGTGCGCCTTGGTTTTGGAACAGACTTCCGGAACAGATTAAGTTTGAGAACCAAGGTACCACTGTAAAGTGTATAAGTGACACAACCCATGTGCCTACTGCTTGCATACATTGCCACTATGACAGGGAGCCATGATCACATCGCAGCCGCAAGCAACAAATCAGATATATTCACATGAGTCACAGGTCTGTGACTGTTATGCACCTCATGTCAAACCATGTTGGTGGCATTTGTTGCTGTGCTTCAGGCTGGCGCTGAGAGCAGACTCAAACTTTTCTGGGAAGCCAGGTGCAGGTAGGGTTGCCATATTTCAAAAAGACTTCTATATTGTTCAGCTTTTTTAAGAAGAAGAAGAAGAAGAAGAGTTTGGATTTGATATCCCGCCTTTCACTCCCTTTAAGGAGTCTCAAAGCGGCTAACATTCTCCTTTCCCTTCCTCCCCCACAACAAACACTCTGTGAGGTGAGTGGGGCTGAGAGACTTCAGAGAAGTGTGACTGGCCCAAGGTCACCCAGCAGCTGCATGTGGAGGAGCGGAGACGCGAACCCGGTTACCCAGATTACATGACTACCGCTCTTAACCACTACACCACACTGGCTCTCAGTTAAGGAACCCCCCCCCCCCCCAATTTTACAAAAAGGCTATTTTTCAATTGACTTGCCTAAGCGCCACCTTTCAGAAATCCCCCTTTGGACGTCAATTCCGCCTTTGAAATCTGAGTAGTGTTCAGGAAAATCTGGACGTATGGCAGCTCTAGGTGGAGGAAGAAAGGAACACTTCAGATGAATGTTGTGGAAAAGGCTGAACCATGATGCTTAGAGACCTATCAAATCTATGTTTTCTAAGGCACAGAGTGAGTTTTCATGGGAAAAGTGCTGGGATAGGAGGGAAGAGCTCAGACACAGAGCTTTAAAGTGTGGACCTGTGCCTTGAAACACCACACAAAAGGAAGCCTAGATGAGCTTTTAGTTAATGAGTGCTGCGATGATGTACAGTTTGCGAAAACTACATTTCAACAGAAGATTCATCTTGAGAATGTGTTAACTGTGCACATTAGTTTCAGTTGAACCTCAGCACACCTAACATTTCTGGCAGAACTGGGCCTACAGGCTTCCTTGTAAAAGTAAAATAAATGGAGGGGAAATACGTAAATTGTATTGGTTTCCGCAAAACAAATACATAAACCAAACCAGGAAACCAGGACCGATGAGACGTGCAAATAATACAAATTCCATTTCTGAAGCCTGAAACTGTGAATAATGTTGGAAATATAAGTAACACTAATGTGGCACGCAGTGACTGTTGAATAATAAAAAAGCAGCTTCAGATCTAGCTGTTGTGCAAATGGTAGCAGCTGCTTTGAAAATGCTCTGGAAAACAGAAAGGGATTTTGCAGCAGCCCTGAGTTATGGCTGATGCATTGACTCATTCTTTCTGTAAATCTGAGGTAGCCATCGGAGAGGCACCGGCATGATTCTAGCTCAATCTGTTAAACACAAGCATATTGATTCAGGCCCAGTAAATTCTCCATGTGTAAATTGTTGTTTAGTCGTTCAGTTGTGTCCGACTCTTCGTGATCCCCTGGACCAGAGCACGCCAGGCACCTCTGTCTTCCACTGCCACCCGCAGTTTGGTCAGATTCATGTTTGTAGCTTCGAGGACACTGTCTAACCATCTCGTCCTCTGTCGTCCCCTTCTCCTTGTGCCCTCCATCTTTCCCAACATCAGGGTCTTTTCCAGTGAGTCTTCTCTTCTCATGAGGTGGCCAAAGTATTGGAGCCTCAGCTTCACGATCTGTCCTTCCAGTGAGCACTCAGGGCTGATTTCCTTCAGAATGGATGCGTTTGATCTTCTTGCAGTCCATGGGACTCTCAAGAGTCTCCTCCAGCACCATAATTCAAAAGCGTCAATCCTTCGGCGATCAGCCTTCTTTATGGTCCAGCTCTCACTTCCATACATCACTACTGGGAAAACCATAGCTTTTACTATACGGACCTTTGTTGGCAAGGTGATGTCTCTACTTTTTAAAATGCTGTCTAGGTTTGCCATTGCTTTCCTCCCAAGAAGCAGGTGTAAATAGGTATTTACCATGTGTAAATAGGTATTGCTAAAGCTAGGATTACCTGCTACTATAGACTCCAACATGCGGAGCTTGTCACAGGAGATACTATTGTAAATTACTCATCAGCTCCCCTTTCCCCAGTATTGGACTCTTCCCTGGTCGAGACACTCTGCTTTTTATAGTGTATTGCCAAAGAGACCAACTTTCATGATCTCTCTGAGTAATAGATCATAAAGCTGAGTGAAACAACAACGATGTATCATCTACGAAAGGTGGCCTGTGACCTCAAAAATAATTCAAAACAGGCGGCCTTCAGGAAAGATGGGCTTCGCCAGCAACAGATATAGTATAGAGTCGTGTAGAAACTGCAGCTAAATGCCCTTCCACCCGAATCCTGTGAGCTGTGTGTGGCAAAAGCTCATCCCAGAGAGGAGGCGTCATAAATCAGCAAGGTGCTTTCTGACAGTTTCCCCCATAGCGTGAGCAGCTAAGCAAGGAGGATTTATCCAAATGTGCCTTATTCACATATACGTAATGCGAGCGCTTCCTTTGCCAGCACGGAGCTGGGTATTTATGGGAGATGATGCAGGTGATAAATTGTACATGAGTCAGAAGGTGGAAGCACGGGTGGTAGAAAACAAAATGAAAGGCTTGTAACTGGAGGAGGTCGGTGTACACATTGGTGATTTATACCTGCCCTTTCCCATGCAGTAGGAGCGTATCATACAGAAGTGACACGAGAATTAGTCTTCATTATGGGAGTGCCCTTGAGTTTCTCATGAGGATGCCCACTAGCTTCCCCCAATCTCGTGCCCTCTATACTTTTGGACTACAACTCCCATCATCCTTGACCACTGGCCATGCTGCTTGGTGCTGATGGGAGTTGCGATTCTAAACACCTGGAGAGACCAGGTTGGGGAAAACTGCTCTATGTCCCTTGCAGGATGGAGTATGGTAGTCATAGCCCTTCCTGTGCTAGCTTGCCTTCTATTTATGTGTGGGCATGCATGTGGTTAGGGACATGGGTGGCGCTGTGGGTTAAACCACAGAGCCTAGGACTTGCCAATCAGAAGGTCGGTGGTTCGAATCCCCACGACGGGGTAAGCGCCTGTTGCTTGGTCCCTGCTCCTGCCAACCTAGCAGTTCGAAAGCACGTCAAAGTGCAAGTAAATAAATAGGTACCGCTCTGGCAGGAAGGTAAACGGCGTTTCTGTGCGCTGCTCTGGTTCGCCAGAAGCAGCTTAGTCATGCTGGCCACATGACCCGGAAGATGTGCGCCGGCTTCCTCGGCCAGTAAAGCGAGATGAGCACCGCAACCCTAGAGTCGGTCATGACTGGACCTAATGGTCAGGGGTCCCCTTTACCTTTATGCATGTGGTTTCCAGAAGGCCGCCTGCCCAGGCATTGACCATACCCATAAGAATATAGGAAGCTACCTTATATTGAGGCAGATCATTCGTCTATCCAGCTCAGGACAGTCTACATGGAGTGGCATGAGCTCTTCAGAATTTCAGGCAGTGTTCTCTCCTGGCCCTACCTGAGGATGCTGGGAATCGAACCTGGAATCATCTGGATGCAAATCAGATGCTCTACCACTGAGCTACAGCCCCTCCTATTTTCAATATACAGTGGTACCTTGGTTCTCAAACTTAATCCATTCTGGAGGTCCATTCCAAAACCAAAGCGTTCCAAAACCAAGGCACGCTTTCCCATAGAAAGTAATGCAAAACAGATGAATCCGTTCCAGACTTTTAAAAACAACCCCTGAAACAGCAGTTTAACATGAATTTTACTATCCAACGAGACCGCTGATCCATAAAATGAAAGAAATAAACAGTCACACAATCAATCAGTAGCTGAACTGGGTTCCACGCAGTCACAAAAACAAAACAAAAAAGCCGCAAAAAATTAAAATAAATAGCAAAAACAGACAGACCTCAGTGTAACACTCTAAACGAAAGTGTGGCAGTCAAATCAGAAGCGTAACACTCAAAACGGAACATGTTCAGCTTCCAAAAAAAGTTCGCAAACCGGAACACTTACTTTCGGGTTTGCAGTGATTGGGTTCCAAGTTGTTTGAGTCCCAAGGTGTTTTAAAAACAAGGTACCACTGTATACGGTATATATATATGGGGGGGGGGGGAGACTAATATTTAAAATTGTAGCCAGAAAAGTGCTTTACTGCTCTCAGTTACAAAAATTAACAGAGTTATAAAATGGTGCTCAGTGCAAAGAGTGTTAAGCTATGAAAGGTCACTCTCCATGTCCCTTCAAAGAGATGCAAAAAAAGTTCTAAAGACATAGCTGGACGTGTTTGATGGATTTTAAGAAAGTCGGCTTCAAAAACCCCAGATGAAAGCTGAGTAGAATTCCATAGGGAGAGATTCTGTGGCACAAAGGAGTTCAAAAGGGATTTCCTTTACATTGAAATGAATGTAGGTTATGTAAAAAGATTCATAAATTACGTAACCCATGTTAAATAGTGGACAGAGAGATGAATAACATATTATTTGGTGGAAACCACACTGCGGCAGGATGGAAACAGTACTGAAGGCAGTGCCGTCTTTACTTGGGGGTGCAAGGGGTGCAGTACTCATGGATTGAGGTTGAATCCTGACAAGACAGAAGTACTGTTCTTGGGGGACAGGGGGCGGGCTGGTGTGGAGGACTCCCTGGTCCTGAATGGGGTAACTGTGCCCCTGAAGGACCAGGTGCGCAGCCTGGGAGTCATTTTGGACTCACAGCTGTCCATGGAGGCGCAGGTCAAGTCTGTGGCCAGGGCAGCTGTTTACCAGCTCCATCTGGTACGCAGGCTGAGACTGTCTTGCCAGAGTGGTGCATGCTCTAGTTATCTCTCGCTTGGACTACTGCAATGCGCTCTATGTGGGGGCTACCTTTGAAGGTGACCCGGAAACTACAACTAATCCAGAATGCGGCAGCTAGACTGGTGACTGGGAGCGGCCGCCGAGACCACATAACACCGGTCTTGAATAGCCTACATTGGCTCCCAGTACATTTCCAAGCACAATTCAAAGTGTTGGTGTTGACCTTTAAAGCCCTAAACGGCCTCAGTCCAGTATACCTGAAGGAGTGTCTCCACCTCCCTCGTTCTGCCCGGACACTGAGGTCTAGCGGCGAGGGCCTTCTAGCGGTTCCCTCACTGCGAGAAGCAAAGCTACAGGGAACCAGTCAGAGGTCCTTCTCGGTAGTGGCGCCCACCCTGTGGAATGCCCTCCCATCAGATGTCAATGAGATAACTACCTGGCATTTAGAAGACATCTGAAGGCAGCCCTGTTCAGGGAAGTTTTTAATGTGTGACATTTTAATACATTTTTAATCTTTGTTGGAAGCCAACCAGAGTGGCTGGGGAAACCCATCCAGATGGGAGGGGTACAAATATTATTATTATTATTATTATTATTATTATTATTATTATTATTACTATTATTGGCAAATGTATACCTACTGTATACTTGTCCCTCTTGATCAGTGGAGGTGAAAAGCAATGGAGCAAAAGTCCCTGTCGCTCTCCTCCGTCGCTCTATTACTCCATAGTGTCAAATATTTCTGACGAGTCAGGAAATAAAAGCAGTTATTTCCACTGCGTCGTTGTTACAGGTGAGCGATTTTCCTCCCCCCAAAAAGGTCAACAACTTTGGTTCCCCCCTCCCAAAGAAGCTCAACAACCTTGAGTTCTCCCCCCCCCCCCAAATCTGGGGACGGCTAAACTAAATTTGGGGGCACTGGGCGGATCTTTGCACCCCGGCAGCGCATATGCGAAAGACGGCCCTGACTGAAGGTGATGAATACAGAGAGGAATATGGATTTTTAAAACTATTGCAAATACTAACTCTAATAATTTTCTGTTTCGGTTTGATTGTCATGTCCTCATCTGAAATGAGGACTGAAAGGATTGTATGCCTATGCCTAACTATATTATCTTCTTTTCTTTGAGTCATCGGCTTCTTTTTCCTTATAATGGCGCCATGTTAATAAAATTGTTATTGCAGGAGAATCTTAATGCCAGCAACATGGGGCATCAGGTGATCGTATTAGACTTTGCGGCCATCAGAGGAATGTGGGAGATTCGGGTTAAGAAGCACAAAGAACGGGAAAAAAAGGAGAAGCAACGAATAGCCCAAAGCGCATTAGAAAAGTAAGGAAATGTATCATTCTTTTTAATATTAATCTGATAAATTGCCTGAAAACTGAATTATAAATCAAGCTGTCGATGAATCATTGTCAACAATAGCCTGTCTGCATTATTTTATTAGATAATTTCCCTTTTCCTAGGGGGATGCACGCTAACATCCTGCATTCTTAAACACATTGCAGAAGTTAAATATCTCTTTGCGTTTATGATACCGGAGCCAAGCTATTTCAGACTCTACCCTAAAATTACTTCCTGATTTCAGCACATCGCACTACATTTATTGGGATGGCTATAGCTGCATTAGGACATGAGCAAAACCGTGCAAACTTAGTATAGCACTGAAAATAAAATAAAACAAACTCCATGCCTGCAGTTATGGAAATCTGGAAAGAGACTTGATGAAACAGGCCAAGGATTCACCTGGTTGAGCATCTTGTTTCCAACAGCGGTGAGCCAGAGAGTTCCCCAAAGACCTTGACTTTTATTTGAACTGTTAACCACCTTGGACTTTTAAATGCAAAGCAGGGTGTATCTGAAACCAACCAACCAACCAACCTCACCAGCCCTCCCCAATTGTTTTCCCTCAACAGCTGCTATTGCGAGGCATGAGTTCTGTGGGTGCATTTAGGGGAATTTTTGACTCTGGTCTTAATGGTCTTTGGGGGAAATCTGCCTCTTTATGTGAGTTATTTCATTCCCTTTAAAAAAGCTAGTGAGCAATCCGGCTGCATTTGTGGGCCCAGCTGTTCGTTTGACTGAGGTGGGGCCAGAGGTGGAGCAAGGTGGGAGTGGTGGGTGCGGTCTGCTCCAGGTACAATCCCAGAGGTTTTTTTTTGGCATCGCCCCCCCTGGGACGTGCGCGGCGGCCCAGTGGCGTAGCGTGGGGGGTGCAGGGGGGCCCGGCCGCACCGGGTGAAACATCTGGGGGGGGCGCGCTCGCACTCGCAGCTCTCTGCCCTTACCTGGCTCACTCACTCTCTCTCACTGCAGTGCTGGCTGTGCGAATCCGATCCGAGCCGCCGGGTCGCCGCCCACTGTGGACGGGGGGTGTGCCAGGCGTGCGGTGCGTTGCGGAGAGAGAGCAAGGGACTATCTGGGGGAGGGACAGTGCAGCGGGGGGGGGGCGCAAATTACTTGCCTTGCCCCGGGTGCTGACAACCCACGCTACGCCACTGCGGCGGCCCTCTGGGATGCTAGAGCACCTAGCTCCACCTCTGGGTGGGGTAGAGGTGGAGCTTTGTCCTAAAGTTGAAGCTTGACAGCATTGGCAACAGCCATTTCTAGACATTTCCTCCATGGCATCACATGGCAAGCAACTGTGGCATTACCAAGCTTGTGGCAAATATGTCGACGGTGTGAAAAAGTACTCCCTTCTGTCTGTCCTAGCTACTGCCAACAAATTTCATCCAGTGGCCTCAGGCTCTGGTATCAAGGGTGAATGGTATTACTTTCCCTAAAACGTGCACAATTCTATAAACCTTGAGCATGCCCTCCCTTAGTTGTCCTTTAAAAGAAAAATTAAAAGGTACTTACCTTTTTCTCGCTGAGGTGTTCCAGACCTCATGCAAGTTGTCCTTGTATCTCTGTGTTGTCATTCTTCTAAGATAGGAAGATAAACAGGAAAATGCCCTCTTAAAATGTGCTGGGAGGGGGGATTATTGGGTTGTTTTTCTTTTTCTTTTTATTGTGTATTTTGTGTTTTTATATTGTGATTTTACGTTGTGAACTGCCCTGAGACCTGACCTGCAGTTATAGGGCGGTATACAAATTTAATAAATAATAATATTAAATAGTAATATATCAGGTTGGACTGATTGCCCATCTACCACATCATCATCATCATCATCATCATCATCATTATACCAAATTGCCTAAGTTTTAATGTTTTACCTCAGAGTATGCTAAGAGGCCTTGGCTGTCATAACAAGCAAACATTTTCACATTTGACAGGAAATATATTTAATACCAGAAGTCTACAGAAACACTTTGTTAGCTGCCACAAATCTTCTACAGAACATAGATGTATTCTGATGGCCACTCTAGTTGCATTCACTTTCCTATTACAGCTGCAGAGCTTCATGTTTACTCAAACTAAACAGACTCAGGTTTTCATCAGCTATGTATGAGGAGGACACAGGCTTATATTAACATTTATTTCAATTTGCTGAAGAGTTTATGAGCCACCCAATGGTCTCTAGCATGCAAGAAGTCAAAGAGTTCCTCTGTACAATTCTCCTCTTTACGGGACTTGGATGACACTTGAGCAGTTCACTCCTCTAAACCAGGGGTCAGCAAACCTTTTCAGCAGGGGGCCGGTCCACTGTCCCTCAGACCTTGTGGGGGGCCGGACTATATTTTGAAAAAAATAAGAACGAATTCCTATGCCCCACCAATAACCCAGAGATGCATTTTAAATACAGTGGTACCTGGGGTTACATACACTTCAGGTTACATACGCTTCAGGTTACAGACTCTGCTAACCCAGAATTAGTGCTTCAGGTTAAGAACTTTCCTTCAGGATGAGAACAGAAATCGTGCTCCGGCAGCGTGGCAGCAGCAGGAGGCCCCATTAGCTAAAGTGGTGCTTCAGGTTAAGAACAGTTTCAGGTTAAGAACAGACCTCCAGAACGAATTAAGTACTTAACCTGAGGTACCACTGTAAAAGCACACATTCTACTCATATAAAAGCACCAGGCAGGCCCCACAAATAACCCAGAGATGCATTTTAAATAAAAGGACACATTCTACTCATGTAAAAACACGCTGATTCCCAGACCGTCCATGGGCTGGATCCGGCCCCCGGGCCTTAGTTTGCCTACCCATGGTTTAAACTTTCCCGCGCTTTCACACATTTCTCAGTCTGTTCACAATGCTCCTGGACAGTAGTTAAAGGCTCCACAAGCTCTTCTTCCTCACTTTGGCCTTCTAGAACCTTCTCATCCTGCCACCGCCATCACTGCAAATTTCCCTCAAGCCTCATGCAACTTCCCCCATCTAGCACAGTATGGTCTGCTCTGACTGGCCTGGCAGCAGCTCTCCAGGTTCTTTCTCATTATTTGAACCTTTTTAAATTGGAGATGCTGGGACCCTTATCAAAGCAAAGCACATGCTCTTCCACTGATCTGTGGCCCATCGCCTGAATTACGGTATGTCCAGAACTGTGCACAGTATTTCCCAGACATATCATAGGCTATGCGCATATTACCATTTACTCTGGCTCCAGCGTGCTCATGCCACTAGCATTTGAAGCTGTGTATACATGGTGTACATAATTTTTTTGAATTATGGTGCTGGAGGAGACTCTTGAGAGTCCCATGGACTGCAAGAAGATCAAACCTATCCATTCTGAAGGAAATCAGCCCTGAGTGCTCACTGGAAGGACAGATACTGAAGCTGAGGCTCCAATACTTTGGCCACCTCATGAGAAGAGAAGACTCCCTGGAAAAGACCCTGATGTTGGGAAAGATTGAGGGCACAAGGAGAAGGGGACGACAGAGGACGAGATGGTTGGGCAGTGTTCTCGAAGCTACCAGCATGAGTTTGACCAAACTGTGGGAGGCAGTTGAAGACAGGAGTGCCTGGCGTGCTCTGGTCCATGGGGCCACGAAGAGTCGGGCATGACTAAACGACTAAACAACAACAATAACAACAACACATGGTGTTAGTCACAATCTATATCTACTCCGTCATTTGCGAGAAACACTGCTGATGCATTTTCCCTCAAACCAGCTTCCGTCCAATTTGGAAAAAAATAAGCCACATTCACTTTGCAGCGAAGCTGAGGTGTTGCTCATGCCCAGATGGCACCTTCAGGAGTCTGCAGGCACAGGGAAACCAAACTGTTAATGTGCACTGGGGGAAGACAGCTCTGTCCCCTCTTTGATATGTACAGCAACATGCAAATACAATGTGAGACACAAGGGAGATGAAACAACCTTGCTGCCTTTTGAACCAGTAATGTGTATGTATCCATTGATTGGGAAGCCTGCACTTAAGCAGTGTAGTATGGTAAAAATCATTTGACAACGCTGCAGTGATGATATGCTTTTAGGCTTGACAAAGGCTGCAATTATGTTTAAAAATGCTCCATTTGAATTGCATGTGGCATATTTCATATCAACCCAAGAGAAAGAAAGAAAATCTTTGATAAATTGAGGGTTTGATGTGTCAGAGGTAACAGTGTATTTTGTCAAGTGAGTTAAATGATTGCTTTTCATTTGATTATATTGGCTAAAAGTGGCATGTAAAATCTTGTTATTGTGAGCTTTAAATAGAAGTTGTTGAAGTTACTTTGAGAGAGGCTAAAAGAGTCCAGCAGGTATTGTCAATGGAGCAGGGATTTGTTATGTTACAAAGGCTTTCATCAATGTGTTCTCCAATCACAAAACTGTTTTGAAGACACGCTGAAGAGGACTCTTGTGCTGGTCCCAGGGGGAGGTCACCGTGGGGCGAGCTTCAGGACCTGAGTCGAGGGTCGGCAGACAGTCCTCCACGGGCGAAGCAGGGTCCAGGGCGAGGAGCAGGGCAAGGACAGGAACTCTCGAGGAACAGGACAGGGTGCTGGCCGATACAGCTCTTCAATGATGTTGCTCCCGCAACCTGGGACCGGGCTGACTCGCCCTTATCTTCTCTGAGGCCAGGGGCTGTCCCAGCCCCCAGGAGACCCGCCTCTCCTGGCCTTAAGGCGAGCACTCCTCCTGGGAGAAACCAGTTCCCTCCGCCTCTCTGCCCTGAGCCTCTGCAGCTCAGGAGAGGCTGGAGGGTTAATGGACCCAGGGGGAGACTCACCTCCCCCTGACAGGGCTGGGAGAGGCGCACCTGTAGGCACTGTGTCTTCAATCACCTCCAGAGCCAGAGAGGATTCACCTGGTGCCTGCTCCTGAGGATCTGGCACAGGTGCAGGTGCTTCAGATCCAAGGCCCTGCCCCAGTTCAGCCGGCCCTGGAGGCGGGGACTCCTGTGCAGGCTGGAGTTCCTCCGGTTCAGCCTCTGAATCGGATTCCCAGGCCATCACACCTCTTCTGTTGACAATTGGATTTTCTCTTCCCCAAGGCAGTGCTATTTGGTGTTGAGTTCCCCTCACTCTGTAAGAAAGATCTTATGATATTTCAGCGAGATTTCATCTTGCTGGAAATCAGTGCCCTCCAATGGGGGCCTCCACCACCCCACCTCATGGCTGAGCCAGGCCTGGTGAGCATAACCATAACGCCTCCTTGCCTTACTTTGCTACCATCCATCACACCTCTGTGGCCAGACCCTCCATGCACTGGGGGATGAGTATTTGCAGGGGGAAAGCTGCTGTACTCATGGGAGCTCCCTGTGCAATTTAAAGGTAAAGGTAAAGGTACCCCTGCCCATACGGGCCAGTCTTGACAGACTCTAGGGTTGTGCGCCCATCTCACTCAAAGAGGCCAAGGGCCAGCGCTGTCCGAAGACACTTCCGGGTCACGTGGCCAGCGTGACATCGCTGCTCTGGTGAGCCAGTGCAGCACACGGAAACGCCGTTTACCTTCCCGCTAGTAAATGGTCCCTATTTATCTACTTGCACCCGGGGGTGCTTTCGAACTGCTAGGTTGGCAGGCGCTGGGACCAAACAGCGGGAGCGCACCTCGCCGCGGGGATTCGAACCGCCGATCTTTCGATCGGCAAGCCCTAGGCACTGAGGCTTTAACCCACAGCGCCACCCGCGTCCCTCCCTGTGCAATTTAGAACCCTGGTTATGCTGAGTTCAGGCCTTTGTCTTCCAATGCATGGAGGAAGCAGGGCTAGTGGCAGTAATGTGCCCCCCCCCCCCCACTGGGAGAGTCAGCCTTGAAAATTGAGCTGAGTGAGGAAGAGGCTGACTCTGGAGATGAGAGCTGTCCGTCTGATTTTAGAGAGAACAGCCCAGGGCCCCTTTTTTTCCAGGGAAGAAGCGGTTAGTTCCCAAGGGGAGAAAGAGTTGGATGTCGGCCAAGGCGTTGCCAGGCAACCAGCAGATAAGATGGTTTCGGAGGCTGAGTCTTCTGAGGAAGAGGTAGCTCAGCCCTGCAGTCCTAAAACTAGGAGATTATAGAGGCTCCGAGAGCAACGGAAGGGAAGGAGACAAAAGGCATTCTTCCTGCTGGGGGAGGAACAATGAGTCAGACTGAGCAACTAGATTAATGAGAGCAGGCAGATTGTCATCTGAATGTGTTTTTCTTTTAAATAAACTTGTATAAAACTGATGGATGGTCTTTGCTGCTTTATCAGGCTGCTCGCCTGCTAGAGATCATTATAGCCAGCCACACAATCCCACTCTTCATCATACAATGGGGGAATCGCCAGAATAAAGAGGGGAATTGGGTGTACTGTAGAACTGATGGGCTTGAAGGGAAGATACACCTGCCATTGTTGTTAGCATCCATCAGTCTTGAAAGACAATGGAGTGCGCCTCTGGGGGCTAAGTCAAACAACTGGAGAATCACAGCACCTATTGTGGCTGCAGAGATCAGTAACTCATACCTGCTGCCTCCCGCATTGTTTTTGCTGCATTAGCAGCACCAAAGTAACCTCCCTGAAGGTCCTGGGCTGCCCAGATGACAAGACCTTTTGTTGCTTTCAGACTGCAAGTGATATGTAACTGACTGCATCCCTAGCAATTCCACTGTGTTTCCTTTACACTGAAATGAATAGGGTGGAATGATATAAAGGGAACACAATTTACAAATGACATTAACTTATGTAATTTTGCCACAGTGGTCACTGAAGACCAACTGCAGTGGAATGGAAACAGTGCAGGTGGAATAGATTTTTTTTTTTTTTTTTTTTTGCCTCTAATATCCTCAACTGTGATAGCAAATTTTGCATTTTGATTTTTTCAGAGAACAGATTTGTCTGTGAAGTGGTGGCTGTTAAGCTTTATTTCTCTGTCACAGTTTATTGCTGGTTAGGGGCTATTTTCTCGTGGTGGGCAGGTAATGTTGCTTCCCTCTGAGTCCTGCCATTTCAGTCGTGATCTGGATTGAACTGTGGTAGTAAAGCATTCAATGCACAAAATGCCAAAGATTGGAGATGACATTTAAAGCTTTTATGGCCAATTACAACACACTATTAGACAACTCCTAATAATTATGAAATTATGAAAAGCAAGATTACTAAGATATCATTAGCACATGGCCATAAGGTGAAATGTACATTTAGGTTTCTAAGAGGAAAATGGCAATTGACCCAAACTTGCACTTTTCCCTAGGCCCATATGGCATCAGGAATGGGCAGGATACAAAGTGGTTGCCTTATGGATGTAGGCTGTTACAGAGATTGAGCCATAGAAGGATATGGGACTTGCCCCATACTCACCACTATCTGCAGTTGCCATGGTGCACACCCACCATCCCAAGTTCATAATAAAAAGGTAAAGGGACCCCTGACCATTAGGTCCAGTCGGGGCCGACTCTGGGGTTGCGGCGCTCATCTCGCTTTATTGGCCGAGGGAGCCGGCGTACAGCTTCCGGGTCATGTGGCCACCATGACTAAGCCACTTCTGGCGAACCAGAGCACTGCACAGAAATGCCATTTACCTTCCCGCCGGAGCGGTACCTATTGATCTACTTGCACTTTGATGTGCTTTCGAACTGCTAGGTTGGCAGGAGCAGGGACCGAGCAACGGGAGCTCACCGCATCGTGGGGATTCGAACCTCCGACCTTCTGATCAGCAAGTCCTAGGCTCTGTGGTTTAACCCACAGCGCCACCCGCGTCCCATAAGTTCATAATAGTTGGTTACATAAAGGCAGCGGAGGAATGTTTTGCACATCAA
Source organism: Podarcis tiliguerta (assembly GCF_965153285.1). Classification (NCBI taxonomy): domain Eukaryota; kingdom Metazoa; phylum Chordata; class Lepidosauria; order Squamata; family Lacertidae; genus Podarcis; species Podarcis tiliguerta. The sequence goes on from NC_139544.1 coordinate 9,761,673, forward strand.
CCAAAGTTAGCAGTTGTGGTTTCACATAAGGAGCCCCCTTTAAAAAGTTATAATCCTACCAATCAGCTATTGTCCATACACCCACAGAGAAGACACACTGGGTAAAAAGTTGTATTTATTAATATAATAAGGAGAGGAACTACAAGCCAATTTAACCAAATTCATAAAGTCTGAGCAGGTGATGATTTTAGTAACTGGCGCTCCTGGATGTGTGAGGAAAAACGAGACCCGTAACACATGTGTGCGTAATTGGCAAAAGAATCAACTGAACATTTGGATTCAAAAAATGGGGCTTAAGACACTCTCTAGCGGGAGACAGCCCCCAACAGAGTTTACAACAGCCACAGTTAAGCAGTAGTACAGCGTGGGAATATAGGTTGAGACATCACCTTGCCAACAAAGGTCCGTATAGTAAAAGCTATGGTTTTCCCAGTAGTGATGTATGGAAGTGAGAGCTGGACCACAAAGAAGGCTGATTGCCGAAGAATTGACGCTTTTGAATTATGGTGCTGGAGGAAACTCTTGAGAGTCCCATGGACTGCAAGAAGATCAAATGCATCCATTCTTAAGGAAATCAGCCCTGAGTGCTCACTGGAAGGACAGATCGTGAAGCTGAGGCTCCAATACTTTGGCCACCTCATGAGAAGAGAAGACTCACTGGAAAAGACCCTGATGTTGGGAAAGATGGAGGGCACAAGGAGAAGGGGACGACAGAGGACGAGATGGTTAGACAGTGTTCTTGAAGCTACAAACATGAATCTGACCAAACTGCGGGTGGCAGTGGAAGACAGGAGTGCCTGGCGTGCTCTGGTCCATGGGGTCACGAAGAGTCGGACACGACTGAACGACTAAACAACAACAACAACAAGACTCCTTTTCATATGCTGTTTAGTCCCGCTTAAAGTGCTTAAAGAAATTCCTGAGTCATCTTTGCAGAGGAGGGGTGGGGAGAAACACCCCTCTACTGTCCCAGCAGGAGGATATTGACTGGGAAGAGACAGAGAAAAAAACCCTTTTCCATCAGCCAAGTAGATGCCTCATGAGGTTTTTTGTTTTTAAAAATAGGTTATTGTTTTTAATATCCAAAGCCCTGGCTGTTGGATTAGGGAGGCGACCTGACTGCACACTCTTTCATTTCAAATAGCGAGGGTTAATATATGCAGCAGCCTGATTCCAGCATCCTCCTGGGGTTAGAACAGCCGCATGGTTTCTCTTACCTCCCCGGTAAACCCAGCACTTTCTGTGTTAGCACAGCATTCACGAAGAGACAGCAGCACTTCCATTTTACAGGCTGACTTAGAGTAGAGCAATGAACTCCGGCTTAGACATAATGAGCTTCTACAGATTCGTTTGGTCATACCTATGGCATACAAATTTCCGATCCATCTCTAGAGTTAATCAAACAACATCAAAATTCGTATCACAGTTTTTGGCTTTCCCCGCTTGTCCAAGGTTTAGAAGTACATGTTGAACGAAACGGCCGGCAATTGATTTGGTTGCTTCTTTTCCGGGCCAGGAAGGCTACATAGATTCATTGAATCAGTAATGATGCTCAAGTGATTAGAGTTATCTGATCTTGAAGTGCAAAACACATTTATTCAGAACAAATTAGCTATCTGCCTTTTGGAACAATCAGAAGCCTCCATATTTTGTCTCTCTTGGCACTGCCTACAGTTCCACTACCAGTAATGCCCAGCCTGTTCCCCATATCGTGCATAAGAAGATAGTCTTGTCGCAGAGGGACAACTACAGTGGTACCTCGGGTTACATACGCTTCAGGTTACATACACTTCAGGTTACAGACTCTGCTAACCCAGAAATAGTGCTTCAGGTTAAGAACTTTGCTTCAGGATGAGAACAGAAATTGTGCTCTGGCGGCGTGGCGGCAGCAGGAGGCCCCATTAGCTAAAGTGGTGCTTCAGGTTAAGAACAGTTTCAGGTTAAGTACGGACCTCCAGAACGAATTAAGTACTTAACCTGAGGTACCACTGTGTGCTACTGTTTGCACCCCCTTTTAAATGCAGTGGTACCTTGGGTTACAGACGCTTCAGCTTACAGACGCTTCAGGTTACAGACTCCGCTAACCCAGAAACAGTACCTTGGGTTAAGAACTTTGCTTCAGGATGAGAACAGAAATCACGCGGCGGCAGCGGGAGGCACCATTAACTAAAGTGTTACCTCAAGTTAACAACGGTTTCAGGTTAAGAACGGACCTCCAGAACGAATTAAGTTCTTAACCCGAGGTACCACTATGGAGCTAGATGAGTGCTCAAGCCTCACTGCTCTTTGAACTTAGGAGCAAAACTAGATGGGCACCTCCCCTTTTTTTGGTGGCACAGCATGTCAACGCAAAGGCACAAATACTGTTTTTGGAATCAGGGCCGTCTTAAGCATATCCGGCGCCATGGTGCAAAGATCCCTCTGGCGCCCTGTTACCGGAAAAATCCGAGGGCTCCCTTGGACAAAAAGTAAAGACACCAACCAGAGTAAATTGGAGCAAATCAGCAGCCTGTAGGCTTGGCCTTTATTGAACTGTTGCAGCAGGGTGTTCCCCTCACTCGCAGGAGAGAGGAAAAGACACAGAAAATGGTGTGCAAGGCCTTATAAAAACTTTTGAAATTGCCACCCTGCAGATCAAGCCCACCCCCAGAAACATCATGCATACATCACAGAAAGGAGGGGTTGAGGGAGGGGTGGTGGTGGTAACCTGAGTGTCCTGTCACCTGGCTGGTTCCCTTCTCCCCCTCCCCATGAGTCATTTTCAGAAGACAAAAGGTAGTTGCAGTTTCCTGCCCCCTGAGGGGGAATCCAATCACTGTTCTTTTGTTATAGTCCGTGTTGAATCCACTCGTGTATGCAGTCCGTTGTGTTGTTGATGGTCTTCTGTCTGAGACCATCAGGGTTAGTATAGCAACTGGGCAGGGCTCCTGTGGATGTGCTGCTATGCTCAAGGGATTATGGTGGCCTGTATCAAACCTTCCCCATTTTGTAGTCCTTCCTTCATGGAGTAAAATAAAAGTGGAACAGTGCAAATCCGATGTATGGTTGATTTTCTATGAATTTATAAAAGAAGTGTAGCGTATGTAGTGTGTGAGTGTGAGTGTGTGTGAAGTTTGTACAAACTGAATGATGGGGGGGGGGTTTCCTGCTACAGCCCCACGCCCCGTTTCCCAGAGTTGTTGACCTTTCCCCAAGCCTCTGTGGGGATCTCTCTCCTCCAGCGGAGGCTTGGGGAGGACGCTGCCCGTCCACCAGCCATATGGTTGACAGGACGCAGCTGGTGGGTGTGCAGGGAAAGGGGAGGCTGCCGGCACCGGAAAAGCCGCGCAGCTCCCCCACTCACTGGGGTGCCCCTGGAGGCCGGCACCCTGGCGCAACGCGCCAGTAAGCCCAATGGCAAAGACGGCTCTGTTTAGAATTCATAAAATGGTGTGTGTGTGTGTGTGAAAGAGAGAGAGAGAGTTAGTAGCTGTGTCTCTTACTGCTAGTGATGCCATCTATATTATTTAACAGATGCTCATGACAGAAATGGTCAAGAAAGGGAATACAGTGGTGCCTCGCAAGACGAAATTAATTCGTTCCGCGAGTTTTTTCGTTGTGCGAGTTTTTTCGTCTTGCGAAGCACCACTGCATTTTAACACTAGCAATGGCGGGGAGGGGCGGGGAGAAGCAGGACAGCTGCCGCAGCCGGTACCTCAGACTCACCCGCACCTTGCGGCCACCGTGCGATGCGGCTGCTGGAGGGCGGCGGGGCTCAGGAGCGCGACTCTGGCTGCAACGCTGGCTGCTGGCGGCAGCGGCTCTCTGAGGGGAGCGCGCGAGGGGGGTGGGCAGCGGCGCGAGGCAGCCGGAAGGTCGTCCATCAGCCGGAAGGTCGGAGGGTGCACCGCGTGACGCGGCTGCTGGAGGGCGGCTGAGCTCAGGAGCACGACTCTGGCTGCAACGCTAGCTGCTGGCGGCAGCGGCTCTCTGAGGGGAGCGCGCGAGGGGGGTGGGCAGCGGCGCGAGGCAGCCGGAAGGTTGTCCGTCAGCCGGAAGGTTGGAGGGAGCCAGAGGAGCGGGGAAGCAAGCGTGCGTGCGTGCAGTGACCGTCGCCATGACACGAGAGGCAGGGCCGTTTCGTCTAGCGAAGCAAGCCCTTAGGAAAATCCGTCTTGCGAAGCACCTCAGAAAACGAAAAACCCTTTCATCTAGCGAGTTTTTCTTCTTCCGAGGCATTCGTCTTGCGGGGTACCACTGTATTTCTTTCCCAGCGGCAAAATATTCTGGTCTGAATTCTGGGAAGTTGCTTGACCCGGGGCTTCTATGTAAGAAATCAATACAAGCTCTCCTTTCTTACTCATTTTCTTACATTTATTTTGATATTTCTTTTACTATAAATAAATAATCTGGAATTTTGCTTAGCTCACTTCAGTGAGTCATAGTAACTACCAGTGGTGGGCGGTGAATACAAGGTTCACCTGGTAAATGTAGCTTTTGGAAGCAGTCGTATCTGTTCCAGGTTAGCTCTGTGTCTTTCCAGTTAGATTAGTTATTCAGAGGAAGTGGTCGTGCATTTAACGTATGGAAAAACGGAGGCAATTCTTCCTACTGCATGACTGTTTTAAGTACAGACAGGGCAAACGTACAGAATCAATGGTCAGCTGCAATCAGCCCTTGGGAACTTTCTTTTCTATTAGAGCAGCTAACTTTAAAGGAAAGTGCTGTGATTTTTTTTTGTAACCTTCTATATGTGATCTTTCATATGTAATTAAAAAAGAAAGAAAGGAGGCAACAGAGCTGCTTGGGAAATTGCAGACTGCCTAATCCCTCCGAAACCCCTTTTTAACAGAACAATTCAATTTGGCAATGTGAAAGACTTCTCAATCACCATGATTATTCAGAGTAGAAGCAAAGCCGATGCTCAGCCGTACCGTTTGACGTCAGCGTAGCTATGCTTATTTAGAGACACTGAATATCAAGTTTTGACAAAAACGTTGCTAAGACTGCAAAGAAGAATAGACTGTTTCCGACTCTCTCTCTTCTTTGATCATAGAGACAGTTTTCACCTGTGTACATTCAAATAGTGGTGTGATAATGTGATCCTACATGGTGGTATAAGAGGACTGAGAACCTTGATATTCATAGAATTAATTTGAAAGGCATCCCAATGTCTATCTAGTTCAGTCACAGCTAAAGAAATCACAGCTAAAGAATCGCCTGACAGATGGCCACCCAACCTTTGTGTAGATGTTGGGGGTCACTGGGGCAGACCTAGGATCCTTCAGCAATTTGCCCCATGTGGTTATATGTTACGGCTGCATTACAGAATTGCTTGGGCCCTAAAGTGTTCTCAGGGTCTGAGCTGGCCTCACTGACCGATGCTGGCAAATGGACCTTTCTAGGTAGGACGAGCTATAAAAAAGCTTCCTCTTTGAACAGTGCTCTTCCAGGCGTGGTTTGTTCCTAATCTCTAGCCGTTTCCAAGTGCTGTAAAAACCTCTGCAAAATCAGAGCCACATTGTGTGGAGCACCTATTGCATGACAAGGCCCCGTGCCCCGTAGTTCCCTTATATAATGAACACACAAGGACACAGATAGTTTAGGTCATGGGTAGGCAAACTAAGGCCCGGGGGCCGGATCTGGCCCAATCACCTTCTAAATCCGGCCTGTGGACAGTCCAGGAATCAGCATGTTTTTACATGAGTAGAATGTGTGCTTTTATTTAAAATGCATCTCTGGGTTATTTGTGGGGCATAGGAATTCATTCATTATTTCCCCCCCAAAATATAGCCCCACAAGGTCTGAGGGACAGTGGACCGGCCCCCTGCTGAAAAAGTTTTCTGACTCCTAGTTTAGGTTAATGGGCAAAAATAGGCCACAACCTTATTGGTTACAGATGTGAGCGGTTTGGCTTAGGTACTGGGTGAAACCAGACTATACTGACTCCTGCCTGTCTGCAGAGAGTCTCTTAAGGGTGAACCACCAGTAGGGGGAGCCCTATGATATACATCAGGCTTCCTCAACCTTGGCCCTCCAGATGTTTTGGGACTCCCATCATCCCTGACCACTGGTCCTGCTAGCTGGGGGTCATGGGAGTTGTAGGCCAAAAACATCTGGAGGGCCAAAGTTGAGGAAGCCTGATATACATCAAATCAGGGCACCCCCAGGGACCCCAGTGGGGTTGTGGCATGGCCCTAGCCCATGCCCAGGCTTCGGACAGAACACACACACACACACACACACACACACACACACACACGGATCCCTTTAATGGGATACCCTTATTGAGGAGGGGCAGGCAGAGGCAACAACCTCCCCTCCCATCACAAAGGCTTAAAGGTAAAGGTAAAGGGACCCCTGACCATTAGGTCCAGTCGTGGACGACTCTGGGGTTGCGACGCTCATCTCGCTTTACTGGCCGAGGGAGCTGGCGTACAGGGTCATGTGGCCACCATGACTAAGCCCCTTCTGGCGAACCAGAGCAGCGCACGGAAATGCCGTTTACCTTCCCGCTGGAGCGGTACCTATTTATGTACTTGCACTTTGACATGCTTTCGGACTGCTATAGGTTGGCAGGAGCAGGGACTGAGCAACGGGAGTTCACCCTGTTGCGGGGATTCAAACCGCCAACCTTCTGATCGGCAAGCCCTAGGCTCTGTGGTTTAACCCACTGCGCCACCCTTGTCCCATGTCACAAAGGCTTACCCAATGCCTACCCTTACAAGTCCAGACATTATAACACTTGTGTGAGATTTGCAGTGTTCTACATTCTCAGCCAGCTGTAGACAGTAAAGGCCTGCACTGAAGACTTCAGCCAACTTTTGAACTGGACGAATGTGCCAGAAAGCACTGCAGCATAAAATTTGCTTACTTTGGTCTTTTCCTTGGATGTTGAGGATGGCAGAGTGAAAATGGTCTGCGATTAAAGACGGTGCTATTGATGAAGGCCATTTGCAACTTGCTGAATTCTTGCAATAAATGAAATACATAGCAGCACCCACCAAACAAGCTGCCAAAAACAAAAGTAAAGAGAACTGCGGAAAAACAGGCATGAGTAATAGGGAATATAGCTTAGGAAAAGCCAGCTACATTATGATAGTGTAGCAGCGTTTGCGATTGACAATTGTGCGGACAAATGCCAGCAAAAATGGCATTCAGCAATAGTTATCTGGACCTACTACCCTCCAATGTGGGCAACTTGCAATTCTACTGATCTGGTAACACGAAGTTCTTTAAAACACTGCGGTCAAATGTCTATACCTATCCACAATTCCAGTGAATAATGCTTTCTGCTGTTGTCCCGCAGCCCAAGGCTCCAGAACCAGTATGTGTGTTGCTGTTGTAAGGCTTTCTAAGACAGTTATAAAGATGCAGTGTTTTTCCCCCTCTCACTTTCCTACTCATATTGAAATACTGCCCCTCAATGAGGCCAAACTTAGATTCACAAAATGTTTAGGGGTATGCATACCCCTGTGTCCCCCCAGAAAAAAAAGCACTGTATAAATGGATAGAAAAGCTGCAGAGGAACAGGAAAATAGCCTAGCCCTGTGTTTCCATTTCTCAATATAATAACATACAACAGGCACTGGCGGAGGAAGAGGGGGGCAGGGGGAGCACATTGCTGCTCTGCCACTGACAACAGGATGTCTTCTGAGCTTTAGGGTACAGTGATACCTCAGGTTACAAACACTTCAGGTTATAGACTCCGCTAACCCAAAAATAGTACCTCAGGTTAAGAACTTTGCTTCAGGATGAGAACAGAAATCATGCGGCGGCAGCAGGAGGCCCCATTAGCTAAACCTCAGGTTTAGAACAGTTTCAGGTTAAGAACGGACCTCCGGAACGAATTAAGTTCTTAACCCAAGGTACCACTGTTTGCATACTGCATATGATTTAGTTCAGTGGTTTCCTATCTGGACAGAATTCTGAGAAGGCTAAGTGCCCTCAGGTCCTATGGAAATTAATAGGAACAGTTAAGCATGCAGATAAAAATGTATTCGTCTAGCGCAGGCTTCCATTGAGCATGTATTGTTGCCTGCCAAGTGCTTCACCCTCTCGTTTCTGCAGTCTGAGACAGAAATTCGACATCTTGGGGTTAGGGTTAGGGCTTAAATGCAGTGCACTCCACATGGTAATTGCAATTTGAGTGGGCTTGGTCTAGAAAACTGAGCCTTGAATGGCCAACATCAGAAATAAACCAGAACATCTAACTTGCCCACATTCTGTAAACCCTTGACTGAATGATTTGCATGCCTTTGGCGACCTTGGGGGATAATCTGGTAACTATTACAAGAGTTGAGTGCTGCCCTTGGATTTCATGTCCTTCAACATTTCACACATGGAAATAAGAGCATTTCTGAGTACTGGCAAGACCCTTATTCCATAACATGAGGCTCTCCCTCCCGCCATACACTTTGCTGAAAGCTTTTCTCTCCCTGCAGTACATTATATTCATTAGGGGTGAGCACTGGCCGTACAATTCACCTTATATCTGTAGCATTGCAGCCCAATTTGTCTCGAATCCACTCTGCGTATTTCTGATTTGTCTTGTTATGTGAGTCTCAGTTTGACTTGTTAAATCTGAAGTTCTGTTTTGCCTCCGCTGCTTAACTATTACAGGGAATTTGGGGCAAATGCATGTGGCCCACTGCTTTTAAAATGCCCTGCTCATGGCCAGAAACACAGGTGAGACTTAGCTATATACAGGATCCCACTGAACTCACTGACTCCAACACCCCCCCCCAAATAATCATATTGTATCTTGGGAAAATAAGGACCCCTGCCCATTAGTCCAGTCGTGGCCGACTCTGGGGTTGCGGTGCTCATCTCGCTTTATTGGCTGAGGGAGCCAGCGTACAGCTTCCGGGTCATGTGGCCAGCATGACTAAGCCCCTTCTGGTGAACCAGAGCAGCACACAGAAATGCTGTTTACCTTCCCACCGGAGTGGTACCTATTTTTCTACTTGCACTAGACATGCTTTTGAACTGCTAGGTTGGCAGGAGCAGGGACTGAGCAACGGGAGCTCACCCCGTCGTGGGGATTCAAACTGCCGACCTTCTGATCAGCAAGTCCTAGGCTCAGTGGTTTAACCCACAATGCCACTCGTGTCCCTATCTTGGGAAGATATTTCCCTGCAATTAAAACCTAGATCTTTCCAGCAAAATGCGCCACCTCTCCAGCCCTTTCCTCGCTTGTGCTCCACCACCAACAGAGACGTGATGGGCAGAAATGCAGGACAGGGCTTTATAGGGACAGCACCTTGACTGTGTAATTTCTTCCCAAGGTTAGCATGACCCATTCTTAGATATCTTTTAGGTGGGCAATCAAGACATTTTTATTCTGCCAGACTACTTGCGCTGCATTTTAACCTTGTGAGCTATAGATTTGTTTTGCTTGATTTTAATTGTACTGAAATTTTAGGCCCCTCTAAATGTCATTTTTATTGTACATTCATGATGATTTGTGCTAATGATGTTATTGGGATGCTCATATACAATCCTGCTTTCAATTCTGTTTGAAAAGGTTTTGGGTGGCTGCACTGCTTCATTTCCAGTCAGTGCATATCCTATAACTTTCAGTTCTTTGTGACTCTTTCAGGGCTGTGTTTCAGTTTCAACTTCTCTTTCAACTTTTTCTAGATTTCCTATAGAGTTCCTCCCTAATATATATATACAGTATATATATATATATATATATATATATATATATATATATATATACACTATATATATATATATATATATATATATATACTATATATATATATATATATATATATATATATATATATAGTAATGGTTCTAGGGGTTGCTCGTGCGTAAGCCGGTGCAAACACCTGGCTGGGTTGCCTGAGTGAACCTTTCCTGTCCGGACAGCCACTCACCCGTGGCTGTCTCAATTGCTGGCAGAATCCGTCAGTGGGCGTTTCTTAAACTTCTTCCAGCAAAGAAGCTCTTTGACGCCTAGTCTTCGCCTACTCTCTCTGCGCGAAAGCCTTCTGCGCAAGGAGGGCGTAGGCAGCGGAGGACCTCTACTCTCCCCGCTGTTCCCCGGCAAGGAGTCATGGGACCGCCTCGCCGCATCCCCCATCTGCCCCCCTTCTCCACTGGTGCTACGCTGATTCTCTTCCCCTGAAGATGGGCTGCCTCTCCCAATCCCGGGACGCTCTCCGGAATCCCTCTGGATTTTGCTCTCTCCCTCCAGCACTGATGGCAGTTCCCTGACATATATATGAACTTCACCTCCCACTCACCTTCTCTCCTCAGTCACATCTCAAAAACCTTTGCAGCTCATTAGCAGCACCGGCTTATTGAAGGCTTGCCAACAACATCCTTGCATGACTCTCCGGGGCCTATTTTTATTCTGTAGCTTTTTCCAGTAATGCTGCATGACCTCTTCAAATAGCCATTGTCTTGCTTGTGTGAATTCCCAGTTGCACTGGTGATCTGTACTGTTTACATTAGTAACACCGCTTTCAAAGTCACTCTTAGCAACCTATTGGATTGGTGACCTTTGGCTCTTGACTGTTTAAAACTTCTACCATTCTGTAGTATTTCTTTGGTGCCAAACACTGTGTTAGGAATGGAAAAGGTGTCCGGGTGTTGTGGCACCAACCCAGCCTGATCTTCTACTCTTAACTGCTATGGTAGAAGAAGGATTACATTTCACCTACTAAAGTGACATCTTACACAAGGCAAATAGGAAATAAAACAATAAGTGCTGGCTATAAAATGTTCCCAGTCTACTTATAGGTTGCTGGCCTCATCAAACACTGCAGACCTTCCAAGTGTCCTAGATTTACAGAAGCCATCCCAATTTGGAATGTCTCACTTTTCCTCAGGATCTCCCTATTTTCATCGGAGAAATGTTGGAGGGTATGGAGTTAGCCGACCCCTGAGCCAAGGAGATAAGTAACTATGCAACCATTAGAAGACATATGAAGTCAGCCCTATACAGTGGTACCTTGGGTTAAGAACTTAATTCGTTCTGGAGGTCTGTTCTTAACCTGAAACTGTTCTTAACCTGAAGCCCCACTTTAGCTAATGGGGCCTCCCGCTGCCACTGTGCCGCCTCTGTGCAATTTCTGTTTTCATCCTGAAGTAAAGTTCTTAACCCGAGGTAATATTTCTGGGTTAGCGGAGTCTGTAACCTGAAGCATCTGTAACCTGAAACGTCTGTAACCCGAGGTACCACTGTATAGGGAAGCTTTTAAATGTTTATTATGTTTTTATATATGTTGGAAGCCACCCAGAGTGGCTGAGGTATTATTATTATTATTATTATTATTATTATTATTATTATTATTATTATTAAATAAGGTAAAGGTAAAGGACCCCTGACAGTTAAGTCCAGTAGCAGACGACTCTTGGGTTGCGGCGCTCATCTCACTTTACAGGCCGAGGGAGCTGGCGTTTGTCTGCAGACAGTTTTTCCCGGTCATGTGGCCAGCATGACTAAGCTGCTTCTGGCGAACCAGAGCAGCGCACGGAAACGCTGTTTACCTTCCCGCAGGAGTGGTATCTATTTATCTACTTGCACTTTGACGTGCTTTTGAACTGCTAGGTTGGCAGGAGCTGGGACCGAGCAACGGGAGCTCACTCCGTTGCGGGGATTCGAACCGCTGACCTTCCGATCGGCAAGCCCTAGGCTCAGTGGTTTAGACCACAGCGCCACCTGCGTCCCTATTATTATTAAATAGGATGTCCCTATTTTCATCAGATAAATGTTGGAGGGTGTGACACTGTAGCTTCACATGATACACTGAAGCTCACTCACAGCTATTATTTATCTCTTTGTATGCTGCTCAATACACAGCAGTAGAAAAGTATTGTAGGAAGGGAAGGACCAGAATGAATAACCTGATGGTGCAGCCCAGGTTAATGGTGAGCAGAATTCCAGAGAGGGATGTGCCCCCACTGACCTCAGTGGTAAATATGCAAAGAACTGCAGCACAAAGAGTCCAGGGAAGGGCTTTAGTGCAGTAGTAGAGTATTTGTTTTGCATACAGAAGGTCACAGGATCAGTCCCTGGCATCTCCAAAGTTGGTTTGTGATATTAGAATGACATTTTGCAGCTTTTCAGCATAATGCCTGTGTGAATTCTTCAGAGAGCCATTGCCCTGCTCATGTTAATTCCCAGTTGCCCTGGTGAAAGACACCTGGTGAAACTCTGGAGCAGGGGTCAGCAGACTTTTTCAGCAGGGGGCCGGTCCACTGTCCCTCAGACCTTGTGGGGGGCTGGACTATATTTTGGAAAAAAATAATGAACGAATTCCTATGCCCACACATAACCCAGAGATGCATTTTAAATAAAAGCACACATTCTACTCATGTAAAAACACCAGGCAGGCCCCACAAATAACCCAGAGATGCATTCTAAATAAAAGCACACATTCTTCTCATGTAAAAGCACGCTGATTCCCTGACTCTCTGCGGGCTGGATTTAGAAGGCGATTGGGCTGGATCCGGCCTACCCATGCTGTGGAGAGCTGCTTTCAGTCAGGGCTATGTGGTCTGACTTGGTATATGGCAGATTACAGACTCTCCAAATGTCCCTATTTTCCTTTGCTTTCTTTAGTCATCTTAGTCATGTTCGACTGCCCGTGACCCCATGAACCAGCGCATGCCTTGGAAACTCTCACTTTCTTCCCAAAGCTTCTCCTTTTTTATGTCCATGGAGTTTTCTTGGCAAAATACTGGAGTGGTTTGCCAGTTCTTTCTCCAGGTGGGTAACATTTAGTCTAAACTCTCGGCTATGACCTGTCCGTCTTGGGTGGCCCTGCACGGCATAGCTCATAGCTTCCTGGAGTTATTCAAGCCCCTTCACCACGACAAGGCACTGATCCACGAAGGGGCCTATTTTCCTTAGGATGTCCCTATTGTCATTGGAGAAATGTTGGAGGGTATGGAGTTATCCCAAGCTGTCTGAAGGCAATCCTGTATAGGACAGGTTTTTTTTTAATGTTTAATGTTTTATTATGTTTTTATATATGTTGGAAGCTGCCCAGAGTGGCTGGGACAATCCAGTAAGATGTGTGGGGTATAAACAGTAAAATTATCATTATGGAATGGGGAGTCCCTATTTTCATCAGAGAAATGTTGGAGGGTATAAGCTTACTTTGATACAGAGCATCTCAGAAATGAATGTGAGTTCATCAAGAGTGAGTTTGGCTTCCTTGTGGTGCCTATTAATGTACAACAGAAGACCCAATGAATAGCCTTTTCCTTATGTTGGAAATGTAAAGAAAAAGAGGGAACATTTTATCACATGTGGTGGGAATGTAAAAAGGTGAAATGCTTCTGGGAGATGATATATAATGAGTTGAAAAAAATGTTGAAATATACATTTATAAAGAAACCAGAAGCATTTCTATTGGGCATTGTGAGGAGTGATATAAATAGAAAGGAATGTAAGCTCTTTTTATGTGCAATAACAGCAGCAAGAATATTATTGGCCCCAAAATGGAAGCAAGAAGAGTTACCGTCAATTGAAAAATGGAGGATGAAGTTAATGGACTATGCAGAATTAGATAAACTAACAGGAAGGATTCAAACCCGGCGGGACCAGAAATTCACGGAAGACTGGAGTAAATTTACGGACTATTTGAAAAGTAATTGTGAAGAACAGATGACGTTTGTAGAGTTACAAGAAGTTTTGTGAGAAGTATTGTTAGAAGTATTGTAAAAATGGATAAGGGGGAGGATGATTTGTTAAGAGATGTGAAGACAATATAAAGTTAAGAAATGCATAAGAAGTGGTTAAAACGGTGGATCATCAGAGCTGCTGATGGAAGTCCAAATAGATTGTATAAGTGATAAGTTTTGTGGTACATTTTTTAATTTATATGTTAAAATTAATAAAAAAATATTATTAAAAAAAGAATAATCTTTTCCTTAGCCAAAGAACATTAGTTTCACATGTAGTCACAAGGTTCGTATTTCTCCCTGTGTTGTGTGCACAATCACACCCACTTCCTGTGCTTTTAAACTGTTGATGCTGTTTTTTCACAGTGGCAGAAATTATACAATCTCATTTGGATGCTGAATGATCTTGTCTTTTTTGAAACACGATGTTATTACAGGGTTTTTTATGGGGTGGAGAGGGAATAAGAAAGAAAAGAGAAATGCTTTAATTTGTCCTGTTTCAGGATAAGGCAAGAATGGGACATTATCCTAGAGTGCAGAAGAAACGGCATTCCACAAGCTGCGTATCTGAATAATGGTGCCGTAGATACTAACAAAATTTTGGACAAGGTTGAAAACAACTCGCCACTCATTAAGAAGATTGCCTTGTTGAATGAAACACAGAAAGAAAGAAACAAATTTATTTTTCAACTTTCAGGAGAACACTGGACAGTAAGTGGATAAAATATTTGGGTGGTGCAACACTTTGCCTCAAATGATATTGATATTAGAGGATTAAATAATTCCCCCCCCCCTTTTATATAATCACATTGGTCACAATCTATCAGAATTAGGTGTGCCAACATCTGTTGACTTCATTAGACTTAAGCATGCCTAAACTTTGTTGAATTAGAGCATTTGCTTGTAGGCTTGCAACATTTTCTTCTCTAGCCTTAAAAAAAATAATGAATTGCAGTGCCTTGTGTAAAGCAAAAGTCAGCATGATATCACAACAACATTCATACTTGAAAAATAAATAAGAAAAGGGATCAAAAGAAAAGCAGAAAAAAATGAATGTGAAAATATCTTTAAAGGACACTTGAAAACTTATTATGACTGGCTTTTCAGAATTGTGCTTCCCGCCATGCATATGGCTATAGACAGGCTTATATGGCATTTTAGTGCTTGGTTTACAAACCAGCTTATGATAGGAAGTGAAATTTACACAGGCTTCCTTTTGGCTCTGCTCTTCAATTCCCTCATGTTCTTCAGTAATCTTCAGAAGCCAGCAAGAAGCTGATAAATTGTTCCACAAAGACAGCCACTAGAAAAGTCTAGTCTTCATCTTTAATAGGAAAAAATATGGAAGCCCCTTGCATTTCCAACATAATTTAAAGGCAAGGTAGGCTTGGAAAGATCTCCAGGGTAGCTTTCTACTACTTTCTACTACTGAAGATTGCCCAGGAGAGAATGTAGCTCTCAGGCTGAAAAAGTCACAGGGGGAAACCATTCGTGGACGTAAGCACTACTCAAACGTAATTCATCTCCAAAAGATGGCCCTGTCTTACAGCCAGTTCCAGGGCTGAGAATGTCCAACTCGAAGTGGCCTCTGGTGAGGTTGGGCAGGCCTACTGGCTGTGTTGACAGCACTTACAAACAAGGACAGTGTCGGGTGGCCTGGGGAGAACTGTGCAGTCTGAATTCTGAGGCCCGGTGGTCTGAATTTGGGCTGAGATCTGGAAGTTTCCCTTTCCTGTTCTAGAAGATTGTCACTTCATCCCTCTGAGCTTAATTTCTTCCTTAACGCTTGACTTGTTAAAGGCGGACATGAAACTCAGAGGGATGACAATCTTCTAAAACAGGTGAGAAACCACTGGAACATGGTTCAAATCTTTGCCAGTTTTGGTTTCTTATGGACAACCTTTTGCCCTGTGCTTTTTGCCTCATGTAAATCACACCCATCTCACCTGCCTCATCAAGGAAAACATACATGGTTTTCTGCATTGAGGGGTGAGGGTCAGCCTGAATGATGCCATGAGCACCTTCCAATTCTTGGTCTCCTATATCCAGTGAGAGTTAGAATCTAGGAGAGGAGGTTGCTGAACCAGTCAGACAAGCTTCTTTTTCGTAAGACAATGACCTTAGCTGGCCACTTAAGTGTCCTCATCAGCATCCAAAAGATTGAGGCAGAGAGAGATCCCCCGCGGCTCTGTGCTGGACCGCGGGGCTCCCCTAGCAACCGTTTGTGGGAGCAAGATGTGTTAATGCTGTGTACACCTCCATCTTATGCTCAAGTTATATAAGTATGTCAACAAAACCATCTATCCTGTAGACATCACAGTCTCTGCTGAACTTTGTTCCAAGGAAACCAAACCCTGGAAAAGTTCTGAAACCCCTGGAGACTCTCACTGCCCGGAGACTGGGATGGCTTGTATGTTTTCTTTAACGGGAGAAAAAGCTGCTGGGGAATGATTTATATTGGGGAAATGGCTGGAGGCGAATTGACTAAGACACCCTCCCTCAGTCACTGCAGTACCTGGGACTGTTTTTAACATAAATTTAAAGAGATGTGAGATCTGATCGCATAGTTCCAGCGTCTCCTCTAGTTCAGCACTGTGCATTAAAAATACATGTATTATTGGCATTATGAATGGGGTCAATGTGTGTAAGCTGCTGCTCTTCCTTTTAAAATACATGAGAGGAGACCAGGAGAGCGCCGCCCCTCCCTTTTGCATGCATCTTAAATTTAGTAGGGGGCACGTGGGATTGTGATTTGACAGAACCATTTGGAGGTGCATAGTATAATGAAACATATGCTCGTAGCACGTTTAGTAACATCAGCTTGCCTCTGAAAATACTGACAAAATTCTGTTTGTGAATATTCCTCAATAAAGACCTTATGTGCATCTCCTTTTCTTAGGAATTTCCAGATTCTCTGAAAGAACAGACACATCTAAAAGAATGGCATATAAGCAATACTATGATCACAACCATTCCATCCTACATTGCCTTATTTCAGGAGCTGCGAATACTAGAATTACCAAGCAACCTGATCACAGAGCTTCCGACTGAAATTGGTAGGTCTCCCGTTCCCCAGACATCACCTTTGTTGTTTATCATCACATTCAGTGCTGAACTGAAAGGGAGCATGCATTTCCGTTCACATTTTTCGCCTCCTGTCCAATGTGCTCTCTCACTTTTAGGTGACTTTTTCCATTTCTTGCTGGGGGGAAAAGATGCAGTTCATCACAGTTCTGTCCTCTGTTATTTGGGAAGGAGGCAGGAGGACTCTCAGACCCTGTCAGAGCCCTCATGCCTTCTTCCCAAAGCCCAGCACTTACTAGGCTTTAGGAAGGAGGCAGGAAGGTACAGTACTGCCTTGGCCCTGTGTGGAAGAACCAGTCATGATGCCTTAATCCCACCTCTGATGATTGATTGACTGCCTAAACAACACTCAAGTGAAAGCAACACTGCTGGATGGGGTGATGGCTGTATCCAGATGCACACCAGGTTTTGCAATGGCAGTACTTTTGGGTGGTTTCAAATTTGGTGATTTGGGGCTTATTTTGCAAACAAGTTGTTGAAATAGTGCAACTGGGCTGTTGGCCAGTGGCGTAGCGTGGGTTGTCAGCACCCGGGGCAAGGCAAGTAATTTGTGCCCCCTAACCCGGGGCAAGGCAAGTAATTTGTGCCCCCCCCCCCCGCTGCACTGTCCCTCCCCCAGATAGTCCCTCGCTCTCTCTCCGCACCGCATGCCTGGCACCCTCCCCTCCACAGTGGGCGGCGACCCGGCGGCTCAAATCGGATTCGCACAGCCAGCACTGCAGTGAGAGAGAGTGAGTGAGCCAGGTAGGGGCAGAGAGCTGCGAGTGCGAGCTCGCCCCCCCCCCCCGATATTGCGCCTGGTGCGGTCGGCCCCCCCTGCACCCCCCACGCTATGCCACTGCTGTTGGCAACAAGCCGCACTTCCCTTCCCATCCCAGAAATGGCAATTCTGGATTGTTATTTTCTTGAGTTTGAATCAAGCAAGTTATGTTTTGCTGTTGCCAACTTTTTAAACCCAAGAATCTTAGTTCATTACAGAAGGGGGAAACAGTTGATCCACTTAAAACTAGAGGTAATAAAATTAAAATTGTCTCTTCTTTTTTCCCACTTATTTTGGGGCTGGGGTTAAATAGCAGATCATAGCGATATTAACTAGTTAACTAAATAGTATCTAGTGCCAGGTTAGGTTTTTCCAACTGTTAAATTAACACTAATGGATATAATTTATTTATTTATGTACATTATACTTTATGACTATAATTGCCAGCTGATATCAGGATATATTTTATGGGCAATCTGAAAGCTAAGTGCATTAGAAAACCACCCACAAGGCACAAACATGAAATTTATGGGTATGAAACAAAAAGTCAAAGTCTGACTGTTTTATTAGTGTTTTGATGTTCAGGATGAAACAAACCAGCAAGCTTAATTGCTTTAAGTATTCCACAAGGTGGCAGTGGAGAATAGAATAAAAATGGAATCCTCCTCCAAATTAGATTCTATCTCAAGGTCTCTTCTTCTTCTTCTTTTAAAAAAGGATTCTTGTACTTTGAGCTGATAGACGCAACAGGCGTTCTTGGAAATATGATTTGCCATATAAAAATGAAGAGCGGGGGGTAGTTAGTTGCATAAAATGCTCTTTGCTCGTGTGTTCTTCCCTGTCCTGAAGAAAGTCCTCTTGAAAAATCGTTGGCCTACACACACTGGCTAACAGAAATTACTATGATGAAGTGCTTGTTCCAAATCAAATGAGTGCAGTTGCTGGAGATGTATGAATTGCATACTTGCAAGTCACCAGCATGGTAGCAGAGGTGTCCTTTTCAAAATTTCCTCATGTCCTGTTAGAATAGTTGATGCTCATATTCCATGCTTTGAGTTGTAGCCGATTAAGTTCAACAGGGATGTGGTTGAATCACAGAATCACAGAACTGTAGAGTTGGAAGGGACCCTGAGGATCATCTAGTCCAACCCCCTGCAATGCAGGAATATGCAGCTGGTCCATACAGGGATCGAACCAGCAACCTTGGTGTTATCAGCACCATGGTCTAACCAACTGAGCTATCGTTGGCGCTGTGGTCTAAACCACTGGGCCTCTTGGGCTTGCCGATCGGAAGGTTGGCGGTTCGAATTCCTGCAACTGGGTGAGCTCCCGTTGCTTGGTTCCAGCTCCTGCCAACCTAGCAGTTCGAAGCACGTCAAAATGCAAGTAGATAAATAGGTACCGCTCCAGCGGGGAAGGTAAACGGTGTTTCTGCACACTGCTCTGGTTTCGCCAGAAGTGACTTAGTCATTCTGGGCACATGACCCTGAAAAACTGTCTGCGGACAAACGTTGGCTCCCTCGGCCTGTAAAGTGAGATAAGTGCCGCAACCCCAGAGTCGTTCATGATTGGACTGAACTGTCAGAGATCCTTTACCTTTAAGTTCTACACAAAGTAGACCCATTGAAACAAATGGCCCGTGGTCATGCCCATTAATTTTAATGGGTCCGCTCTGAGTAGGATTTGTGTAGTATCAATAATTGCAGCATTACAGAATATGTGAAAACCTTAACAGGGACGTGCTTTGTATTCATGTTGGTGGCAGTCCTAGACTGTCATTGTGTAGGCAGAGGAGATGTTTATGGACAGCCAAGGGCTGGGAAGGAGAGCTCTAAAGTTAATGAAATTTGCAAAGGGAAGGGTTAAAGTAATAGAGTTGATTCCTTGTGAGGAAGCACAGACAATAAGGAAGGAATGAACTAGTTCAATCTTCTTCTTTGGCGATCACTCATAGCCAAGTAAGATTGTCTTCCATAAACACGGTTTTAACAGTGAGTCCTCAAGTGACTGTGGAGGCCAATTCTAGATCCACACATCCTTCCATACTGGGGACATAACGTTTCCAGGTGAGAGCTGATCATGATGAGGGTTTGCCAAACATGACTTCCTCTTAGCACATTTCTCCCTTTTGTCCTGAGTTTGAGTGCCTTCAAAGCCCATGACACCTTTGGTAAGGGCTGTTCTCCAATTGTCGGTGTTTATACTACATTTTTTAAAGATTTGCCTTGTGAGAGTTTTTGAACCTCTTTTGTTGACCACCAGCATTATGCTTTCCATTTTAAAGTTCAGAATAGAGTAGTTGCTTTGGAAGACGATAATCAGGCATCCACACAACATAACCAGTCCAACAAAACTGATGTTGAAGAATCATTGCTTCGACACCAGTGATCTTTGCTTCTTCCAGTACACTGGCATTAGTTCGCCTGTCTACACAGGTTGTAACCAGTCAAAAAAGGTTATTGAAAAGCTGAGCAACAGGTCCTCTACTCACCTCTAGAGAAATTGCTCAAATATTCTGTTGTGTGTGTGTTTTAAAAAGTAGGATATTCTTAACTTGGAAAAAAAGAAAAGGAAGGTGAAGAAGGAAAACATGGAAGGAGGATGTTTTGCTCACAAGATCATGCAAATGCTTTATAGAAAGTGATGAACAAAATGTGGCTATGTCTCACACCTGGTGTAAAAGCAGGTTAGGAGATCCACACTCTTTAGGATGTTCAATTTTGGTTTGCGATTCCAGATAATGCTACACACATTCAGTTGCAGTCCTGTAGGCTTCTTTTCTGGAGATACCATGCTTAATGTTGGGAACCAAGGACAGCAGCCATGACACTACTTTGTCCCCACAGTGTTCCTCTATCCACCGACTCTTAATGGTCCTTTGTTCATCAACTCATTTGCTGCTAGGAGCGTAATTTTTTTCCTGTCCCTAGAGTAGGTGAAAACGTCCCCCCTTTGCATATTCCAGCCAGCCTTTCTTGAAATCTCTTGACTAAACTTTATGCCCTCCCTGTTTCTCTTTCTCTCTTAGGCGTCCACACACATCTTTCATCTTTACCCCAGCTGCATGAAAGTTGAGACGTGTGTCTTTCAGCTGCGCTGCTCCATGAGTTAGCTGGTTCATACAAGAATACAGCACAACAGAACCATATGCCAGCTCATACTACTCTCTGAGCTCAGTGGTAGCACTGGAGGGGGAAAACTGGGACATTCCAGGATCAAATCAGAAGCTGGGTTGGATTCTGTAATTCAGGGAATGTCCTGGGCAAATTGGGACACTTGAAGGTCTATTGTATATTTCTTTCTGGAGCCATTTTTTAAAAAATCACTCAGGGTTTCTTAGTGCTTATTCCTCCAGTCTTCCCACCAGGCTCTCCCTGTGTCTAGGACTAAGAGGCCTGGGCCTAGCCCTAGACACTGGCCATTTTTCTTTCACAGACAATGCACCATTACCACCACCATCAACATTTATACCTTTGCATAAGATTCTTCTTATATAATGACTAGGTGGTGTTGAACCTTCCGTGACATCATAGCAGCTCAGTAAATGGATTGGCTGGGTGAGCTGCTCATGGGCAATAAGCAGCAAGAGTCAGTTATTAGCATTCATGGGGCGATCCGTTACCTTTCCAAAGGACTTTATGCACAAAAATGGCTTTATAATGGTCTCTACTTACAGTTTTCTTAACAGCCACTTAGGAACTCTAATGCAGCTTTGCATTTCCACAATAATAACACCCACTGCCTATTAAAAATTAAAAGTTGTACTTTAATTACTGGTTTTAACGTGTTTAATAATGATTTTTTAAAAAGGAAGAAATAAAAATAAGAATAAATCATGACTCAGGAGTGACTGGGATGGTGCTGCAGCTACTAATTAAAAGTAAAATATTCTCAGGCATGAAATTACCAGGGAAACTGGATTTCATTACTGCTTTAACTGCTTCCACTCAGAAGGCACAAAAATACATTGGTTGTTTAATTATTTAATTTAGATCTTCTTCTTTTGTACAACGACACAAACCAATCGTGGCCCAGCTGCACTGGCTGCCAATTAACTTCTGGGCCCAATTCAAAGTGCTGAGATTGACCTATAAAGCCTTTAACAACAACAACAACAACAACAACAACAACAACAACAACAACAACAACTTTTATTTGGTTTTTACAATGCAAAATTACAAAAAAATCAATTGCATATCCATATAAAGAGATTCCTTCGAATCTCAGGACTTCCCCCCACCACTTCCCTGGAGTCCCTTTTTAATCATTTAAAACTGCATCTTCACTAAACTCTAACTGTTATATTGTAGCCTTTTTAGACTTTACTGATTGGTTGGGTGAGCGTTGCTCCCAGACGGGAGGAAGGAAGTCAAATGACACCGAGGTTTGGTTCAGAGAAAGAGTTTATTCTGTTCTCCGGATAGCAGAAGGCACTTGCGTGGTCAGTCCACAGCAAGTCCAAAGAAATGAGAAATTTCATGCAGTATATATATCCTCCAGGCACCCTCTCCCCCCTTCCCCAGGAATCCAGCCTCGTACGTTCATACACGTAAGTTGACATCCATGAACATAAACAGATATTCCTGTACGTAAGTTGACATCCATGACCATAAATGGATGTTCCTGTTCCTGTACTCTTATCTTGGGGTTAGGAGGGACACTCAGCTGTAGGAGTTTCCCTTGACGCCATCTCTAGACCCTGTCTTGCAGAGTCTGTGCGTCAGTGTGTTAGGATATTTACAACCTTCAAGATAAGATAAGCACCAGCTCTGCCGTCCCGTCTCCACTTTGGAACTGACAAGGCCATCCATTATGCATCACGGACTGATAAAGGAGAGGGCTTTGTTTATACAGCTGAGTTCCTGTTATACATTGGCTCAAGTGCTCATATTAATGCTTTTTTAGCTAATGGACCCTTGGAGAAGGAAAAATGGGGATTTGGGGGCCCGTTTCAGACTGACTGCACAGTCAGGCTTTAGATTTGGGAAACCCATTCCTTCAATATCAATCCAAATTTTCCATGATAATTGTTACACTACAAGTGAAATCAATGCCAATGTTTCCATCTGCTTACAGTGGTATCTTAGATCAGTGTTCCCCAACCTTGGGCCTCCAGCTGTTTTTGGACTACAATTCCCATCATCCTTGACCACTGGTCTTGCTAGCGAGGGATGATGGGAGTTGTAGTCCAAAAACAGCTGGAGGCCCAAGGTTGGGGAACACTGTCTTAGATAACTTACGAATTTTCCCCATTGTTTTATAAAGTTTTTGTCCTCTTGTTTCCTGAATTTCCCTGTCAGCTTTGCCATTTCAGCATAGTCCATTCTTTGCCATTCTTCTCTGGTAGGGACTGTATCCTCTTTGGGCTAGTAGCATCTGGGCAGCTACCTGTCCAAATTCCTGGATTCTCTCCAACACTTTCGGTAAAGTATTCATATATAATTTTTTATTAGTTTTTTTTAAAACATATCATTTTCAACAATAATTAAACATACTTTTCATCTTATACAGTTTTTTTTGACTTCCAGCAATCACATCTGGAAATTTTCCAATCTATTCACTTAATATACATTTCTTACTTTCATTATTACATTTAAATCTCATAACTAATATCTCTATTCTTTCTCTACTTTTCAATGTTTCATATATTTCTCCTTACAAAACTTCTTGTAGTCTTACTAGCGTAATTTGTTGATTACAGTTGCTCTTCAAATAGTTCGTATATGTCAGGGGTTCAGGAGCAGAGGCACAGGAGAGGGAGGAAATGGAGAGCGAAGGGGAGGAGTCCGAAGGAAATGTCAGCGATGACAGCGATCCGAGGTCTCTGAGTCTGTCCAGTGAATCAGAGGATTCACAAAAAGGGGCTCCCATGGTCAGGGCAAGGGGAGTACCCAGGGGGGCACTTCAGGGAGAAGGGGCCAGAGGGGACTCAGAGAGCAGCAGCTGGAAATCTGGACCAGCGTCCACACCAGAGGGAAGTAGGGGGGAGGAGTCCCAGGCATCGGGATCAGGCGGCGCGCTACCAGCGGGAGAACATGAGGCAGGATTGACCACGCCTCCGTCAGGGAGCGAGGAAACGGTTAAGAGGAAGGTTAAACGCGCGCGCGCGCCAAGTTCAAATGTACAGGAAGGCGGCACAGTTGGCAGCCCGGGTAGGGAGCCAAGTCCTAAAGCCCGCCGAAGAGAGCGGGAGGAGTCAGGAGGGTCAACGTCTGCGTCAGAGGAGTCCAGGAGGGAGGAGACCCCGGGGGGCAGCAGGACCCAGAGGAGAAAGGAGAGAAGGGAGAGGTGGAGTAAGATTAGAGTCTTAAACTGGTGTACAGGGGGCGGAGATTCAGACGGAGCTTCGCCGGTCTAGACTCTAGACGTAGAGCTGGGGCGCTGAGGCTTGGAAATGGAAACTATTCTTCAATAAAGACTTTGATACTTTACTACCGGCTAGCGTTGGTCCTTTGTGAGCTGGGACCAGGAGCCAGCTCTGACAGTATATTTCTTCCAATCTTCTGTGAATCTCTGGTCCACAGGTTTCGAATCCTTCCTGTCATTTAATCTAATTCTGCGTAGTCCATTAATTTTGTCTGCCATTCTTCTTTCATCAGAATTTCTTCTTGCTTCCATTTCTGGGCTAACAATACTCTTGCTGCTGTTGTTGCTCCGGCCCTCCAGATGTTTGGGACTACAATTCCCATCATCCCTGATCACTGGTCCTGTTAGCTAGGGATGATGGGAATTGTAGTCCCAAACATCTGGAGGGCTGGAGTTTGCCTATGCCTGCCTTAATGGATCTCAACTCAAGAAGCATGGCTGCAGAAGTTTATTGTTCTATACTGCAAACTTCCAGGGCTTGAGGAAGACATTTTGATATCTGAGACAACTGATAACAGTTTCTGTCTCCCTTTTGTGGGATGTGATACACAAGTAGCAGTCAAGTACAACATTCCTTGTTTGCCTAGAGTGGACACGCAAAGGGGATGTTTGTTCCAGCCAGTCAAAAACTTCCTGTTTCCTCCTGGCTTGGAGCATCCTTCCTCTTGCATGTGACTAGAGGTGGGCGTGACCTTACCTGTCCAGGTGACAAAAGCACTAGGCATGCAGCCATCTCTCCCTCTTATTTGACTTCCTTTTTTTGATGGAGCAGCTTTTTTAGCCAGAGATGCTTTCAGCCAACAGAGGAAAAAGAGACTATCTCCATATGGGATAGACTCACATGTATCTGTAAGTAAGTCTGCCTTTGGGGATCCATCTGTGAACTGATGATGCTGTGAGTAAACTACTTTTACAGATCTTAAATAAGATAGTGGCGTGTTTATTCTTTTAAGAGGGAAATAAGAGATCTTGCCAGGAATCTATATTGAGAAGCTTAAACAAGCTTGCAACCAGCTACCCGCTGTGCGTTAAAAGGGGAATGTTTAAAACTCTGCTAAGTTATAGAATTTGCTAGCGCAAGTTAGGATGTTAATAAATAATATATTCTCTCCTACCTCCCTGAACATTCCCACACCTTTGCACTGCCAGCCTCCTCCTTGCTGGGTGATAAAATAAGAATAAGAATAATTCCTGCCAACCTAGCAGTTCGAAAGCACGTCAAAGTGCAAGTAGATAAATAGGTACCGCTCTGGCGGGAAGGTAAACGGCGTTTCTGTGCGCTGCTCTGGTTCGCCAGAAGCGGCTTAGTCATGCTGGCCACATGACCCGGAAGCTGTACGCCGGCTCCCTCGGCCAATAAAGCGAGATGAGCGCCGCAACCCCAGAGTCGGTCACAACTGGACCTAATGGTCAGGGGTCCCTTTACCTACCCCGCTCATCTGGCTCCAGTCCTCTGTCAGAGCCAGAGAAGTTTAGCGCTTGCACAGCCTTGTGAAATATGCTTTCTTTTATAGCTGTAGTGACGCGAATTTGCTTCTTCTTCTTCTTCTTCTTCTTCTTCTTCTTCTTCTTCTTCTTCTTCTTCTTCTTCTTCTTCTTCCTCCTCCTCCTCCTCCTCCTCCTCCTCCTCCGATACAACTTTACAATTTCCCATAGCCCCAGAGTATGGTGTGCTTCATCACATGGCAGAAAAGAGAGAACACCAGGCTTTTATATTTTCTTTCTTGTGCTAGTCTCTTCTTCTGTAGTTTTGGTAGATGGCTACAGCAGGCTGCAGATGTGAGCTTGGTGGAGCATCAAATGTTGTCTTTGTGAATTAGTATATGCCAGGTAATTAGTATATGCCAGGTAATATGGAGTATAACAGTCAAGAGATGCATGGCTTGTTGGACTATGGCTGGTGAGATCTGAGCAATCCGGATTCAAATCCCCACTCATACCTGAAACTCAGGAGGTGTCCTTGGGCCTGTCACTTTCCCTCTTCTGACCTAATTTAGCTCACCCCTGGATACCGTATTTTCTTGCTCTATAAGATGCACCAGACCACAAGACTGGTTTTTTGAGTAGGAAAACAAGAAAAAAATATTCTGAATCTCAGAAGCCAGAACAGCAAGAGGGATCACTGTGCAGTGAAAGCAGCAATCCCTCTTGCTGTTCTGGCTTCTGGGATAGCTGCACAGCCTGCATTCGCTCCATAAGACGCACACACATTTCCCCTTACTTTTTAGGAGGGAAAAAAATGAGTCTTATAGAGCAAAAAATACAGTATTTGTTTGTATCATCTTGAGCTCCTCAGTGAAAAGGCATTGTGGATGGGCAGACAGACAGACAGGCAGATTCAACCCACTAAGAAGGCGCTTCAGGTTAACTGGGCCAGCCAATTTAATTTGGTCAGTTATGGTGATGATGATTATATATATATATATATATATATATATATGTCTGATGTCAAGCACCATTTTATAATTAACATATTCATTATCTTAAAAGAGGTATTCCCTTCCATTAGAGAATGGTGAATCCTACATTTAAGATAATGTTTGTGTTGTGTTTAATCTAAAAGTGTAATATAAACACGTGTGTCACCCTTTTCTTTAGAACTATTCCCTCACATGGAAATGTGTACATTTAAACTGTTAATTAATTAATGCAACTTATCAGCAATTGCATTAGGCTGCCCTAATTCCTCCCTCTCCTCCTCCATGAAATCATATCAGGTCTGTTTTCCCTGTCTGTATTAAACTGGCTCATCCAGATTTCTAGTTGATCTGTTGCTTTTGTCTTGGAAAACTTGCTCCGTACCACTGAATCGGAAAACCGCTTGGCTCAGTGTTTTCCAGGGGCTTCTTGTTGTTACAGTAGTCTCTCTTGTTGTTTCTGTAGTCATTGGAATTACTGCACAGCTGATCTAAGCTCACTTTATTTTGACAGGTTGCTTAAAAAACCTGCAAGAGCTCAATGTGAGTTTTAATCGCTTGAAGGCTGTCCCTCCAGAACTGGGAGACTGTGAGAACCTGCAAAGACTTGATTTGTCTGGAAATCTAGAACTAGCGGAGCTCCCGTTTGAAGTAAGATTTTTGACCTCAATTTGGTAATCAATTTGGGTGGTGAGATGATGATGATGATGATGATGATTATATTTTAAAAACCCATGTGACAAAATTGACTTTCGCAAGTGTAGTTCACGGCACAAAAGTGTTTCAATGGCAGTTTTAGAATCCATAAAACTGAAAATCCTTGTTGCTGGAAAAGTAGGCCAGAGCAGATGAGTGTCTGTTTTATATATGACTATGTTACGGCTCTCATTGCGCTAGTGAAAAGGAGAGCAAAATCATGCCAGGAGGTACTTTGTACTGAGCTAATAATAGTGTACTGGGTGTCTGCCAAGAAAAACAAAATTATGCAGACAGCTGGATGCATGCAATCTACTACTACTTAGGCGTGGCCCATTAAAAGCACATGGCCAGCTTCCAAGGCTGCCATCCACAGCAAAACCAAAAATATTTGGCAGAGGTTCAGTTACATACATTTATATCTGTGGTCCAGCGAAGATCGTTCTACAAATTACGGAGACATCTCACCATGGAACATTCAGCTCTGTGACAAGATTAGGTGTGCAGGCTTAATAGAAGGCGAAGGGATTCATCCTTGTCTGGTCACATCCATGGGGGAGTGTAGAATACTCAGGAATAGAAAGGATTTGCATGTAGAGAGGCCTTCAGCACCAATCAGGAGAGGCAGGACTGAACCATATGGACCGAACAGTTTGATTTTCTGCAAGGAAGATACATGCATCAGAAAGAAGTTAAAGTCCTGAACAGAGAAGAGTGGCAGATTAAATTGATGAATTATGCCGAAATGGCAAAAATGACCGGAAGAAACAGAAATCAATAAGGAATGAGGAAAATTTATAATCTATTTTAAAAATAATTGTGAACACTTAAAAGCGTTAGCAGGATTGGAATAAAACTTGTAGTTTAATAGCGAATTTTTGGATATAATGGAGATTTAGTAATAAATAAATAATAAATTTTTATTTATACCCCACCCTTCCCGGTTCAGAAAACCGGTCTCAGGGCGGCTAACAACAAATTTAAAACACTTAATTGATGCAACAAAAAACAGCATGTAAAAGATTTGGATTATTATAAAAGATGCAGGAGGCAATGATTAAGAATAGGACCCACAAAGAGGAGGAGGGAAGTCCTGGAGATTCTTTGGAATCTTGTTTTTATGATATATGTTGGATATGTGATTGTAAAATCTTAAAATTGAAAAACCAAATAAATAAATTTGTAGATAGATGCATCCATCTATACATGTAGAGTAAAAGTAGATGCGAAATCAGAGATATCAGATTTGCCAATCTCCAACATCTCACTTGGTATATGCTTTATTTGTGTACAATATATGTAATACATTGGAAATTTGTTTAAAGACTGACACCTTAAATAGCCTTCTTAATACAGTATATTACGAAAATTTGCTGCGGAATAACTGGTATTTTAGACTTACTTTGACACATAGCTATTTGCCGGTTGGGGAATTCATTTTGTCAAAAGCTCCTTGATTTAATGCGAACAGTTTTTAGTTGCCAAGCATGTGGCTGCAAGCAAGTAAGATTTTAAGGAATGTGTTTGCAGTCACTGCAATTACCCTTGGAACAGTGCCAGGTGAGTCTAACAAACGTAGAAGGCAGCAGCAGCAGCAGCAGCAACAAAATTGCCATGCTGCTTCCTATTTCCACAGGGAACGCAACACACATTTTCCAAGGGTGCTGAAGCAATGGTCTGTCTAAAACAGAGCCAACATTGCAGAATGCCTTCTTATGAATCAAGACTGCGGGAATCAGTGCATTAATTCCTAGAAAAACAGCATTTGCCCTATAAGGGCAGTTCAAAAATTCACCCTAGCATACAATTCTAAGCACACATCAACTAGGTGTAACAAGAGGTATATCTTGGCTCCCTTGAACCCTTGGTAAGGAGTTGTATTGGTGCCTCTTGCATTGCAGAGGGTTGGACTAGTTGAACCTTGGTTTCCCTGCCAACTCCACAATTCTATGATGCTAGGAGGTATGAGAGAAAGTCAATCCTGGCATTATGTGTACTTAATTTATCTGGGTTTGCATTTCTGTATGACATTTCCTTTGGAGAGAATGTAGTTCCATCTTTGTTGAACTCGTCTTCCCATTGCTCCCACAAAGAGGGAAGGCAGGGTCACATAAACCATCTGCCAAATATTTTCACTTGGCCCTGCAATGTTTGCCAAACGTCTGTCAATCTAAGGAAAGGAGCAGCTGTGTTCTTTTTCTGGGGGAAGGGCGTGGTTTTGGGGTGGGGGAGGGGCCGATATTGGCATAGCATATAATTCCCAATATTAGCAGGAGGGTGTGGAAATGGAAAGGGCAGGTGGTGAGGTGTCAGTTGTCAGAGGAGATTTGTGGAAGCATTAGCACTGTGTGAGCTTCTATAAATGTTTGGGAGAGGCTAGGGCAGGCAACCTAAGGCCTGAGGGCCGGATGTGGCCCAATCGCCTTTTCAATCCGGCCCACGGACAGTCTGGGAATCAGCGTGTTTTGACATGAGTAGAATGTGTCCTTTTATTTGAAATGCATCTCTGGGTTATTTGTGGGGCCTGCCTACATGTATGGCTCTGCTTTCCCTTGGACCACATTAGTGAGGCTTAGAGAGGCGTCTTGGTTTCTGGGCAACCCAGGACTGCCCAGGCTTGCGCCCCAGAGAGGTCACTTCGGTGCTGCTAACACAGCAGTTTGACTTCAGCCCCATAATAATAACAAGATTGAGGTTGAATCCTGACAAGACAGAAGTACTGTTTTGGGAGGACAGGAGGCGGGCAGGTGTGGAGGATTCCCTGGTCCTGAACAGGGTAACTGTGCCCCTGAAGGACCAGGTGCGCAGCCTGGGAGTCATTTTGGACTCACAGCTGTCCATGGAGGCACAGGTCAAAATCTGTGTCAATATCAACAAAGGCAAATGGAAACGAAAAATATATTTAGAAAAAGTCTGCTCAGTGCTTGTGAAGATTTATTGGACGGATTGTCTCCCTGGCCCCATTCTTTGGGGGCTGTCAAGGAGCAGCTCTAGTTACGCATATCTGTGGGGGAAACTGTGCCACCCGCATAAAAGAATTCTATTCCAGCCAGGAATCTGCTTACTTAACAATGAGATTATTTCTTCTTCTTGCCAATAAATGTCAGACTTTGGCTAGTATCTTTCAGAGGGTTTCTTTCAGTCCCAACAACCATACAAGTTATAAAAGTTGGATTGAAAGTTCATCATCACGTGTTATATTCAAAAGACACAATGCTGCTTTATGGCAAACCGGATCTGCTATTAGCTGAAGAATAAAAAAAAGGTAGCTTTCCCAGTTGTGAATATATGATTCAGTAATGCTACATGTAAGCAATTGCCATTCTGCTACACCAGCATCCATCAAATAGGCAGATAACATCTCCAACGTATCAGTCATTGAAATGTTGCTGCTATAATAGCACATTGCCAAAGATCAGTGTCTTTTAGCTATGCCTTAGCATTTACCTCCCATCGTTTCGCTTGACATTTATTTAGCATCTGCCATTGCTATCCTATTCCAGGGTTCCATTTTACTGATATTATCTTTGAAAATGTTCTCAATATTTTCCACCCTGAAGTGAACAATCACTGATTTTTCCCCCTCTGAGGGGAGAAAGCAGCTAACTAGTGTTTTATAGTTTGCAACATAACTGTATCTTTTTGGGGTAAAGTGTGTGTGGGGGGGGGGGTTATATTTCTCAAATATGAATGTTTGCAAATAAAATTACCTCTGTAAGAACTTCTTGCTTTATGTTTCAGAAGGGTTTTCTTTTTTTTAATGGCAGTTTATGTCAAACGAACCAACAGCTTACATTGCAGTAGTTCCTACTTACATCAAAATATTGTTCTTCTTCTAGTTGTTGTTTAGCAGTCTGGTTCACTGGGAAAACAATTCTGTATTAGCTGGTTCTGCAGCCTGCAGAAAGGACACTGGGAAAAAGCAGCAAATTAAGGGCAGACAAACAAAATTATTGGCAGGCCCTGACATCTAATGCTTCATGGGTGGGCGAAAATCATTCTTGCTTACTTTGTCTGCTACATTTATTTGCATGTTTAGACCTTTAACCTTCCCCTTAAATAAATTCAGACAAGACTCAAATTTTGGTTTGGTTTTTGGCAGAATCTAGGCCACAACTTTATTGATTACAGCAAGTGAGCGGATGCATAGGCTCTGGTTTGACTAGCTCCCTGCACCCTTGCAGGTAGCGCTGACCCAGGGCACCAGCATAGGTCAGCCAAGGGTGAACACCTGGATAGGCGGAAAGCCAGGGTCAGGCTAGTCCACCACCCAGAAGTCCCCCTGGACTCAGGCACAGGCACAACCCCCTCTCGGGGTTGACCAAACCATTGAATCCCTGGATTCCTTTAATGGAATACCCTTCACATAGGGATGGCAAGAGTGTTCCCCCATTCCTATCACCTGAACCAGAGCCTATCCGCAACCTTACAAGTTTTGATGATTTGCTACGTGACAGGTGAAACCCAAATGACACCAGCCAATCAGCCAACTGGGGGAAATTCCTGCCGTGCCCCTGTCCCAACAACCGACAACACACGACGGCATAGCAAGGTCAGGTGCAAGCCCTAAATACAGGAAGAGGTGGGTGGGTTTTCCGATGCACTGGCCCAAAGAGGAAGCTCAGGGTCACATGCATGGGCATATATAGGTCCCTCAATCCGTTTGGCTAGCGCCCCATTGGCCTAATTAAACCCAGCATCAAGGGACCTACCAATAGGGTGTTGTGGCTTACCAATTGTACCCACCTACAACACAGGGTTTGGTTGTCAGGTCGCACCGCAACACATGCCCTCTTTGAGGGAGGACACAATTTATGTATTACTAGGGTATCCATGGTTGATCTGTGTCCTTTAAATTTGCAGAGCAAATATGCATACCCAGGAAGGAGCACTTAATAGTTAAGGCACAACAAATCTATGTTGAGTGGTTCTTAGTACACACTTTTACTTAAGAGCATAAGGCGTGCTTTGTTGAATTAGACCAGTGTTCCTTTAATCCAGCATTCTTTGCAAGAAACAGCCTTTGCTACATGATCCACAGCTGCCTATCGCCTGCTAATCCCTGATTTAAACCTTGTGTCGGCTGTTTATCAGTGGCTTTCCTCGCAGGCTCTGTCTAAGAGTGCTGGACGCAAGGATAATTCACTCATATAAAAATGTGTCTGTGCCCTACTTGGGGCCAGCTCGGTCATTACAGGCCCAGATGGAATTGTCCAAAAATTGTTACCCTGAGCCAGCACTCCACGTAATGGCTTTAAACAGTTCAAAGCCACTTTCCACCTTTTTCTACCTAATTGGGAAGATTCACTTTAAGCCAGCACTGCAAAGTCTTGCCAGCTTTTGGTACCGGCATGGAGAATCTCTGTGCAATCATGTCAAACAATGAGGGAAATGGCTTTCAAATATTTCAGCCTCTGTGTGGAGAGAAGCTTGTTGTTTGCTTGGATTCTAGCTATCATTTAGCCTGAATTGGCTTTTTTGGTTGTTATTTCTGTTATAATTCTAGTTTTATCAAAATATCATTGCCAACCCATTGAAAACATTATTGTCAATCTATTGCAATTTCAATATTTTCTGTGTTATCCTCCTACTTCCCCCTGCCAGCACCAGTCTTTCTAGTTTTGACTGACAAAAGGCATTTGTGGGGAACTGAGATTTTACTTAGAAGTTCCTCCATGCTATCTCTGCCCTGAAATGCTTCCTGCTCTGTGCAGCGTGGCCTAAGCAATGACTTGCCCCCTAATTAGTCAATTCCTGCTCTGCACAATCAGGGATTCTACTGCCGCTTTATTCAACTCCCCCCACATTTTTTTTTTTAAAAAAATATGAAATAGCAATATTGCACACACACAAAAAAATGAGAGAAAATTAGCAGTTAACCTTCTCTACTCAGAAAACAGGAACAGAGCTGATTCATCATTAGCACCATGCCATACCATGCTGATCAGGAAGCAATTGGAACCAGAAACTGCAAGGAAACTGCTTTTACAGTAGACCCGCAATGTACTCTGGGGCACAGGTGAATTTAGGGGAACATGACTGGTTTGGTTACAGTAGGTGCAGCGCCTCAGGGACATCACAACTATTATTTAGAATGGAACATGAGAGGCAGGGGCAAATTCTGGCATTGCACAGGGCGCTGCTGAAATTTGAGACCTTTGCACCCGCCACTGGTGGGGGTTACATTCCGGAGATCATGCCTAAAGCCAAAATCATGTCTCGTTAAAACCCGTTGGGTTTAAGGGCAGGTGGGACTGCAGAAGTCATAGAATCATAGAATCATAGAGTTGGAAGAGACCACAAGGGCCATCAAGTCCAACCCCCTGCCAAGCAGGAAACACCATCAGAGCACTCCTGACATATGGTTGTCAAGCCTCTGCTTAAAGACCTCCAAAGAAGGAGACTCCACCACACTCCTTGGCAGCAAATTCCACCGTCGAACAGCTCTTACTGTCAGGAAGTTCTTCCTAATGTTTAGGTGGAATCTTCTTTCTTGTAGTTTGGATCCATTTCTCCGTGTCCGCTTCTCTGGAGCTGCAGAAAACAACCTTTCTCCCTCCTCTATGTGACATCCTTTTATATATTTTCCCCGGAACTCCATCCCCTTTCTGCCCCTTAATTTTTTATATTTTTGCCACATACATAAATCTGAATGTGCACAAGCTAAATGCACGTAAGTTGTGGTCTTACTGTAATTTATATTGCTGGGGAACTTTTGTGGAGCTTTAGCATCAGTTGTGACAGGGTGGGCATGTCTAGGATCTGGGGAGCCATCTAATCCCACAAAATCTTGCTAAGAGGAAGGACCATACTGTTACATGGCTCCAATGAAAATCCTCCCCCGAGTTCTATGATTTAAATACAAACAATAACAGGGTCACTTATGTACTAAGCTTGGATCCTAGAGCAATAGGCATAGCTGTCAACTTTTCCCTTTTCTTGCAAGGAATCCTATTCAGAATAAGGGAATTTCCCTTAAAAAAAGGGAAAAGTTGACAGCTATGACAATAGGCAAGTAGGATCCTAGAATGCAGCAACTGATTGGCCTGCAGGAAAAGACCAATCAGGCTCCAGGAGGGAAGCAGAATCAACCAATCAGATGGGACTCATTGTGTAAATAATGCATATAAAAGCCTGAGGTTTGGGGGGAAATTCAATCATTGTTTTACAGGCTGCAATAAAGAGCATGAAATCACTACAGGACTCCGAGTATATTTCACTTATATTTCAAAATTAACAATTCCAGTTCAACATTACGTTAGCGCAACTGAACGTTTCCTGCTCAGCTTTTGTCAAGGGCAGATATTTAAACATCCCCAGAAACATTGCACATGAATGTGCCGGACACAGTAGAGCATATTCTTTTCTACTGCGCATTGTACAACCAGCTACGCAAATGTGCGCTATCCCCTTTTTTGGATAGTGCATGGCACAATGAAAATATCAGATTCTATCTGTCTGACATTAACCTGGAAGTAACCTCAAGGGTGGCTGAGTTTTTGTCAATAGTTTCTCTTAGAGTGGTGATTGGCACCATTTAGCGAGAAGAAGCTCCAGTGAAAATCCACATTATTACATATTTTAACATGGCTGTTTATTTGGATATATATATTAAAATTTTATATCTGGATGTTTTATGATGGTCTGTACTTGCAATGCCTAATAAAGGTTTGGCGAAGTAAGTATTATTACATAGTGCCTTTCTTCAGATTGACATTACATTACATACGGTATATTACATACAAAACATACATCACATATCTCACCTTCACCACCCCTTCCACATACCTACCAACAAAGACCACAACATACTGTGGTTTTTGACTTCCAACCAGTCTCATTGTGTAATTTTTGTCAATCTTTAATCTATGCACATTTCATATTGCTTATTATGTTTATCCTTTATGATCATTACTTCCTTGCTCTTGTCTAACTTTTCTCTTCCTCTCAACAACAAAGTTGTTGCTGTTTTTTTGTGTTGAACATATGCTATATGATAATTTATGGACCTAATACTGTAGATCTCTAAAGCCATTTGCACATAACAAAATATGTATTTTATCAAAGTAATTGTTGAACTAAACACAATTAAGAAGAAGTATATTAATAGTGAAATACAATTCAGAAGTATATTAATAGTGAAATAATTATTAAGTTCTAACTTAAAATGATTGGGAGCCCATTACTTACATCATAGGAGCCTATACAACACAAAACACTGTTGCTGTATGTAGGTTTTATTTCATTTGTTTTTTTATCTTATATTTTGGAAATGTACATCCAGTTTTTTCCCTTTAAATTTTTTTGGGCCCCCAAGAGAGTGGGGCCCTAAGCTATAGCTTGTTTAGCTTATACGTAAATTTGGCACTGGGCTGGAGGAGGACTGGCCTGGTGGTGGCAGCCTTGAGGATGGTGGATGGGTGGGCGGGCGATCTGCTGCCTCTCCTGATCTACTGATCTTGGATCATGGTTTGGCTAGCCCCGTGCAGGTTTCAGCTTGTTGGAATATGGCACACGAGTTGAATTTAATTGACTATATAGCTTTGTTTCGGAGAGGTAGCCAAGAACTAAAATGATCACAGACCTCTGCATTCTGACATGCCACGAAATGGGCAGTTCACACTAAAACTACAAGCAGATGACCTTATCAGCGGATCCTTTTCAATGACAAAAAATAAATAAAGCAGAACTGAAAACACACCCATTAATCAAACAACTCTTTCCGTTCAGGGACGTGGCGTCCTTTTCTCTCAGCCAAAACTTTCACTGCCAGAGAGTTGGGAAGCAAAGCAACGGGGGTCTTCTGGAATGTTGCACAGGCTATATTTTAAAGCAGAATGATTAAGATAAGCAGAAATATAGGTCGTTTGTCAAATAAAGATGACAATTTTGATTAAAAATGAGGACAGCAGTAATGGTGGCTGGGTAGTTTGACTGTCAAATGTGGTATAAAATGAAGCTTCCACAAAGCTTGCATTATAACTGATTCAGAGCTGGATAACAAAGTGCTTAAAAGGGGGGAAATATAGAGGTGGCAAAATAAACTGCTGAGGTAAAACTGATAAGCTTGGTGCACTTGTTTAAAAATAAAATGTTACCGAAGGTGCAAAAACCCATCATTCTTCTAAGGGAAATAAAATGTACATGACTTCCTTTATTAAATATACTATTCAGCTGCCATAATTTCCTCTGTGTCCCATACCTCAGGGAATTGTTGTTAGCATTTCAGGGAGGGGAAAAAAATGAAATAAAAACTTTGCTTGGCTTCCATGCCGTATAGAAGCCAGACACAGTTTGTTAAATATAGCCCTACATGAAAGAGCCCAAAGGAGCTGTTCTTTACACAGTATAATCAGAACCCCATATAAATTCTGAGGCACAACTAACCCAAGTTTCTCCTCTTCTGTGTTAGTCCATTTCTTCATATTTCTTTGTCACATTCCATTTCCAAGGGATTATGAAGTAGAAGGGAGGCACTCTTTGTGATATACAACTAAGAAAATTGGGAAAACCAAGCAGCCCACAGTAGGTGTGTATATATGCATCCCCCCCCAAGTCAGACCATTGGTTGTTGTTGTTGTTGTTTAGTCGTTTAGTCGTGTCCGACTCTTCGTGACCCCATGGACCAGAGCACACCAGGCACTCCTGTCTTTCACTGCCTCCCGCAGTTTGGTCAAACTCATGCTGGTAGCTTCAATAACACTGTCCAACCATCTCGTCCTCTGTCATCCCCTTCTCCTTGTGTCCTCCATCTTTCCCAGCATCAGGGTCTTTTCCAGGGAGTCCTCTCTTCTCATGAGGTGGCCAAAGTATTGGAGCCTCAGCTTCAGGATCTGTCCTTCCAGTGAGCACTCAGGGCTGATTACCTTCAGAATGGATAGGTTTGATCTTCTTGCAGTCCATGGGACTCTCAAGAGTCTCCTCCAGCACCATAATTATCAATTATTATCAATAGTATTATCAATAGTATTATCAATACAGAGTGTCAAATACTCCAGGATTTCAGATGGGGGGCACATTGCCTGCCTTCCCTGAAGATGCCAGGTATTGAACCATGAGCCTTCTGTACATCACTCAAGAGTTATAAAACTAAAAACTTAAGACTAAAGACTTATATTCAAGTTAGTCTTCTGTGTGTTCAGTTGGATACATTAACATATGGGAACTGGATAAAGATGGTACCAGAAAGAAGCAAATAGCTTTCTCCCCGCAGTGCAGAACTTATCATACAAACTGGATGACCTATGTTGGTCCCCAAAATCTCATTTGCAATGTTGTTTCTAGGTTTGGCAGTCCCTTGGGCAACGTGCCCTAAGTGCACCTCTCCCTTTGGGTCCAATCCACACAACTGTTGAGAATTCTGTTCCACCTTAAGGAACAGATGTGTGGATTTGTTGCATGTCACATGTCTGTTTACACTGTTTACACTCCAGGCACAGTATGCTAGGAACTTCTGTTTGTGTATGGCTTTTGCTTTTGCGGTTTTCTCCGAGACGACATGAGAGAGAGACGACATGTTTCTTTGTTCTGATTTATGTTTAATAAATCTGTAGCTGTAGCATGACTTACGCCTCAGGCCTACTTCTGTGTGTGCAGTACACTCTGCTAATTGTGTGCCCTGGCTTTTGAAGTTCGGGTCGCTGATTTACGTCGGAGCACGGGCCGATGGATGGAGACGTCCAAGCTGGGCTCGCCAGCTGGCCTGCATGTCGACAACAACCACTTGGAGATGCCAAGGAAGGATTCTAGTTTGTCACTGCTGATATGCTGGAGGGGACAGGTGATCTTGCAACAGCAAAGATGTTGAGGAGCAGGGGAGGAGGCTCTGGAGACTGGCTTGGACCCACAGAAGGCGTACCCAAGGAATCCTGGCCTTGCTCATGTGCCCTATGAGTAAAAAGTTAGGGGGTGACATCTGACTTCAAGTAAGTTAGCAAAAATGTATAAGACAGGTACAAATATCTATTGGAGATGTAAAGAGAAGGAAGTCATCTTTTATCATATGTGGTGGTCTTGTAAGGTAATAAAAGCATTCTGGGAAATGATATATCATGAGATGAAAAAAATGTTTAAATTAACATTTGCAAAAAAACAACAAAAAAACCCAGAGGCTTTTTTATTAGGAATTATAGGTGCAGATATTCCAAGGGAGCAAAAAAGACTTTTTATGTATGTGATGACAGCCGCCTGGATGTTACTAGCCCAGAGATGGAAAGAAGATAAAGTCCCTACCGAGGAGAATGGCAAATTAAATTGTTGGACTATGCTGAAATGGCGAAACTGACCAGAAAGCTCAGGGACCAAGAAGACTGAAACTTTAACAAAGAATGGGGGGAAATTTACCTTAGAGACCACTATAAGCGGGATTGCAATAGCACTTGTAATGTACCAAGTATTATGGAGATAATGGAATTATATAAAGTATGAATAACTGAAAAAAGATGCAATAGAAAACGTTAATAATAGGACCCATGGAGGGGAAGGTGAGAAGTCCAGAGATGCAGAGGAATCTTCAAATGTGGATGTATATGGTTGTTTTGTTATAATGCTATACTTGTAAAATCAAATAAAAATTATTATTATATATATATATATATATATATATATATATATATATATATATTTAAAAGGGTGTAGCAAAAGTCCAGCATCATCTAAAGCCATTGAACTGCTCAGAGGAAGCTCAGAGGGAGGGGAATATGGACCTTAAGGCCACCCGTCCTTCAGAACGACAAAGGAAAAATGCAATATAAGAATGCTACTGGTTTTGGAACAAAGTATGCCCCACTTTGGGCAAAAGATTCCTGCAATGCAAAAGGTTGAACTAGAAGATCCTTGTGGTCCATTCTAACTCTCCAATTCTATGCCATTCCAACAATCTTCCCCTTCTTCTCATACCTATTTGTATTTCATTTCCCAGCACTAACTGACAAGCTGTTGTAGTGCATTCCATGTTGCTAATCAAGAAAACCTCAGACTTGAGGTGAAGTTGCTTATAGAAATGCTGTCTTTGGCACCCAAATAACTGCATGCTCTGCAACAGAGATCACTTAAAAGGGGTAGAAGAACAGCATAGAAATACATTGGGAAGCAAGAAAAGATTTTGAATACCAGAGAGAAAGAAACAGGAACAAGCACCCATACAGTGGTTGTGAACGTGATCGGTGCGGGATACACGTTTGCAACCCACAGCATTCGCAACCCGCAGTGCCGTGTCTGCGCACACACGGGTCGCAATTTGGCACTTATGCGCAAAGCGCGATTTAGTGCTTCTGCGCATGCGCAAAGCACCGAAACTCGGAAGTAACCCATTCCGGTACTTCCGGGTACGGCGTGGTGCACAACCCGAAAATGTGCAACCTGAAGCGTCTGTAACCTGAGGTATGACTGTACTTACAGATCCCCTTTTGATGGGAGGTTTTGCTTCTGCACATGAGTCTGGAAAACCGCTCTGAGCTGAAGCATTCCTTCCTCACCCACCCTAGAATGTTCAGTTCACATTGAGTTCATGAAACATCGTACCCTGACCTGTTCTTAATGCATGGTTGACCACATCTATGAATGCGATAGTTGTGCCCGTTTAAGTTTTGCTATATCAATCACTAGTAATAGTGTAATAAGGAGGTTTTCATACCTGTCCAATTCTGTGTTCCCTTTCCCAACCTTTAATATTTTGATGATTAATGCCTATATGCAACCCTTGCATATGATTTGTGTTAACCAATCAGCAACAAGCACATATGTGGCAATGCTGTAATATTCAATAAAAGGGACTCTCTGAGGCATGCTCGAGAGATGCCTCCCATATGACACTTGTCACTCGTCTGTCGTTTATTTCAACCCAACACCCTTTATTGTGGTGGCACTGTGTTCCAGTGATTCTGCTCCCACCTCTGGGACTATTCCAGAAAACAGCTATTGTGGGAGAGGGACACTAGCATCAGACTAGCACCACCAGAATTTCAATTTCCAATCCATAAAT
Source organism: Podarcis tiliguerta (assembly GCF_965153285.1). NCBI lineage: Eukaryota > Metazoa > Chordata > Lepidosauria > Squamata > Lacertidae > Podarcis > Podarcis tiliguerta. Next base: position 9,801,604 of record NC_139544.1, read on the forward strand.
CTCAGCCATAAAGCTTACAGGGTGACAAAGCTTATTTCTCTCTTCCAGGCTAACCTGCCTCATGGGGTTGTGATGACAAAAAAGGGGGAGGAGAACCCTGAGTAATCATTCAGACCAATCAGTCAATTATCCATTATATTTCCCATGTACACCCTGTCTATTTAGTGAGTGCCTTATTAGTCATGAAATATTATTCACATCGTTACACCTTCATATTCACATTACATAATTTTTTTGCAGTCTAGCAGTTGGCCTAGGATGCTGAAATACTTGGCAGCTTCTGAAGGACATCATGACTGACCAGGTCTTTTTGAGATAGGAAAACAGGGATCTTCTTACAGGGGAGGAGGTGACAACTTGTCCACTGACATCTGCTTGACCTTTATATACCCTTGCTGCTGATAAAGTCCTTTTTCTGTTTGGCATTCAACTTGAATTATCTCTGTGGCCATCTTGCTACCAGAAGTCTCTTACTGCTTACTTGCTTTTCCAGTTCGATATTCAGAGTTCATGACATGGCTTCAAGCACCCAGCAATTATGGGTGATTTTATTTCGTTTCTTGTTAAAATCAATGCCGTACCTATGGTTGGTAATTTGGGCCTGTTGCTCACAAAGACAATCAAAATGGCATAAGCAAGCTCTTCATTCTCAGTCTTACCCCAGTATTTTCAAGGGTTGATTTATATACCATCATCTTTGGTTTTTTTCTTTCTGTGTAAGAACTGCTCCCAGTAATCTGAATGCATGGAGCGAGTAGCATGTGATCCACTGGCACACAGCTACACTTTGAAATATTGCTGTGGTTCCAAAAATGGTTGCAAATGTTACTTGTGTGCTATTGGTCCATAGAGCACTTTCTGTATGTGTCAGGGAACTGCCATCAGTGCCGGAGGGAGAGAGCAAGATCCAGAGGGATTCCAGAGAGCGTCCTGGGATTGGGAGAGGCAGCCCATCTTCTGGGGAAGAGAATCAGCGTAGCACCAGTGGAGAAGGGGGGCAGATGGGGGAAGCGGCGAGGCGGTCCCATGACTCCTTGCCGGGGACCAGCGGGGAGAGTAGGGGTCCTCCGCTGCCTACGCCCTCCTTGTGCAGAAGGCTTTCGCGCAGAGAGAGTAGGAGAAGACTAGGCGTCAAAGAGCTTCTTTGCTGGAAGAAGTTTAAGAAACGCCCACTGACGGATTCTGCCAGCGATTGAGACAGCCATGGGTGAGTGGCTGTCCGGACAGAAAAGGTTCACTCAGGCAACCCAGCCAGGTGTTTGCACCGGCTTACGCACGAGCAAACCCTAGAACCAATACAGTATGGAACCTGTGGTCTCCATTTCCCATCACCTTCAACCAGTATGGCCAATGGCCAGAGATAATGGGAACTGCTAAACTCCAACAACACTTGAAAGAAGAGTTTGGATTTGATATCCCACTTTATCACTACCCTAAGGAGTCTCAAAGCGGCTAACAATCTCCTTTCCCTTCTTCCCCCACAACAAACACTCTGGGAGGTGAGTGGGGCTGAGAGACTTCAGAGAAGTGTGACTAGCCCAAGGTCACCCAGCACCCTGCATGTGGAGGAGCGGAGACGCGAACCCGGTTCCCCAGATTACGAATCTACCGCTCTTAACCACTACACCACACTGGCCATAGGTTCCCATCCATGTACTGTAATGGTTGGGTCTCTCCCACAGAAGCGAGACAACAATTAACTCTGGTTTATTGCTCAAAACACACAAATCACTCTGAAGCTCAGTCACTCAGCATCTGCTTCCAATTTAGCTGTTGCCGAGTCTGAGTTCCGCCTTTCCTCTTCCCACTTTTAAAGCCCCACTTACACTTCCTTTCCTGTTCACGCCTCTCATTAATTATTGCGAGCCTATGCGACTTGGGATAGGCTATTTCCAGTGGCCCTCCCTCTGAGTCCAAGCTTAAACTGTCAGTCTGTGTCTTCTCCCCGGAACTCCCCCTTCCTTCTCCTTGTTCTCGGAGCTCAGGCTTCTACTGCAACTTGGCTGCTCCTCCCTCGTTCCGCATTCCTGCCTAATTAGCTCCCCCTGTCTCTCCATCTCTCCCCCTCTGTCAGCAATGGGACGTAGCTGACATGTACCATGTGATACAAGTTTGAACACCAGCTTTGAGGACAGGGGTCACCAATTAACTTGGTTCACAAGGTGGTAAAGTCCAGAAGTTCCTGAGGCCCCGAAACCAACAGCTCTGAGGAAGTTGAACAATCTTCAAATAGCAATAGCACATATCTTAGCCTTAAATTAGGCTTGTTTTTTTTTTCTTAGTTAAGGAAACATATGTCAGGGGGGGGAAAAAGCAATAGACATCGAGAATAACACTATGTTGGCATGCAACTTGGTTTGCTTGCCTGAGGTGCCTGGGAAGAGGAAAGAGGGCCTTCTTGGTAGTGGCACCCACCCTGTGGAACGCCCTCCCACCAGATGTCTATAGAGAAAAACAACTACCAGACTTTTAGAAGACATCTGAAGGCAGCCCTGTTTAGAGAAGCTATTAATGTTTGACTGACTATTGTATTTTAATATTTTGTTGGAAGCCGCCCAGAGTGGCTGGGGAAACCCAGCCAGATGGGCAGGGTAAAAATAATAAATTATTATTATTATTATTATTATTACTCAGTTTGTACATCCCACACTTTCCATTCAGGTTGAAATAATACCTTGCTGGTCTCTCACCCACAGCCCTTCAAAATCATTTCAGTGCTCATGAGAGTTAGTGACTGAGAGAAAAAATTATACAGTCATACCTTGGTTTTCAAACGGCTTCGTTATTGAACGTTTTGGCTCCTGAACGCCACAAACCTAGAAGTGAGTGTTCCGGTTTGTGAACTATTTTTGGAAGCCAGACGTCTGACTTCTGTGGCTTCTGATTGGCTGTAGGAGCTTCCTGCAGCCAATCAGAAGCCGCACTTTGGTTTCCTAACATTTTGGAAGTCAAGTGGAGTTCCGGAATGGATTACGTTCGATCCCCCTGCCCCTCCCTGGCTATGCCCATGGTGGGAAGGATCACCCTACTGCCAATCACCTGATCTTGTGAACCACCCCAAGATCTTTTGATGAAGGACGGTATATAAATATAATAAATAAAATAATAATGACATGAAGTCACCCGTTTTCCTTTGCCCACATGGTTTGAAATCAAACTGGTGATCAACTGATAGGTGGCTTGCAAAGCCCAGTGCCCTTTCAAGAGCTGCCATGATTATCTGTGCTTACAAGGGCACAGTGCAAATCTATATGCACACATTAAAATTTAGAAACAATTACTGTAATTTAAAAAGAAATGCAGTGCTCTCAAACTCCAGCAAATCTGTTTTTAAATAGTACCCTGATTCCTGTAGGTGAGCAAGGCTGACCTGTGCAATCTAATTATTTAGCAGTATTATCTGGTGACCCGGGAGGGTAAGAAGACATCCCAGGGTGCACAACTTGGGCTGGAAGAAGCACATCACTGAATAAAGGAAGCTCTGATTTCAGCACCACCTATGCTTGGAAAGGACGCAGGTGGCGCTGTGGTCTAAAGCACAGAGCCTAGGGCTTGCCGATCAGAAGGTCGGCGGTTCGAATCCCCGCGATGGGGTGAACTCCTGTTGCTCGGTCCCTGCTCCTGCCAACCTAGCAGTTCGAAAGCACTTCAAAGTGCAAGTAGATAAATAGGTACCACTCCGGGGGGAAGGTAAACAATGTTTCCATGGGCTGCTCTGGCTCACCAGAAGTGGCTTAGTCATGCTGGCCACATGACCCGGAAGCTGTCTGTGGACAAATGCCGGCTCCCTTGGCCTATAGAGAGAGATGAGTGCGCAACCCCAGAGTCGTCCACAACTGGACCCAACGGTCAGGGGTACCTTTACCTTTATCTTTGCTTGGAAAACAGGCTAAAATTTAGCAAGAATTGCTACTGGCAACTTCTGTTTATCTCAAAGGTCTTCTCTGGATTAAATATATTGGAATCATACAGGTATTATGCAAGGCCGAATAAAGCAATGTCACACAACATTGCTATAATGTTTCTTCCACAAGGGCTCGTGGATTGTACCCCATAAGCAAAAGAAGATGTTGCTTAAATTCTTTCCCATATTTCCCCTGCTTGTTTACTTTTATTGTGCCTTTTCTAGGAAACAGGATTAATTTGATTTCTTGGCTTTCAGGTGTCTTTTGCTCTCCAGGAAAACTGTTAGATTAAAGCAAAGCATCATCCTTTGCCAGTCTCCTAAAGAACTGGGGACATTAAAATTCTGATCCTTAATCCATTTCTTGAAAGCAAGCCTAACTGATTTTAATATAATGTGTGTGATCTAGGCAAAGTTAGGCTCTTTTATGTCCCACTGATTTCCATGAAAGAGAAAGCGAAGCACATTTAATTAATATATGCAAGTGAGCAATTATCATTTTTTACCCTCTGAGGCATGTGGAGCTTAAATGTGCGTGCCTGTATCTGAGTCTTCCTAATTGTACTTTCAAATATTTGCAGTGGAAGCCCAACCCAGATCACTAGCTGTGGTGGCAGCCTTGTATGTCTCTCCTCTAGCTGCTGCCATTGATTGGAGAAAATTGGAGAATCCCAGAAAAAAGGAAGGAGGTTTCTCATCTTCTTCAATGTTCCCCGAGTGGTCAACATCTAGTGAATGTGTAAAGAACTGTAGACCGAGGCTACAATCTTTCCCCACCAACTGGGGAGTGAATTCCATTGAAAATGGGTCTTACTAATGAGTATTAATTATAGGATTGCAGCCTTAGAGCAGTAGCCTGAGCAATATTTTAAGTTTCTAGCATTGCTTGAAAGTCAGGAAGAATGCATAGGGTGGTATTAAGTTTTACCCACAGCACACCTATTGGAATTAGTGGATCTAACTTTGTCACGTTCATTCATTTCAGTGGGTCTGAGTAAAGCTTAGTTTTATAAAACCAAGACAATTTTAATTCTTAGATACCTCTCTGTGCTTATTGGGGGAGATGAAAACCCCAAGCTCTGTAATTAACTGCATTCTTTCCTCGCTGAATTCTTCATAATTGTTGGTTTGTTTTACAGCTAAGTAACTTGAAAAAAGTGACCTTTGTCGATGTGTCAGCAAACAGTTTCCACTCAATTCCAATATGTGTGCTGCGGATGTCGAGTTTGCAGTGGTTGGATATGAGCAGCAACAACCTCAAAGATCTCCCACAAGACATAGACAGGTAGTCCTTTATATTGCCTTTGTAATTAAGTTTGGTTGTAACAAACGAAGCATTGACCGACTATACTGTCTAAATTTGGAGGTGGCATGGATTGGGAAGTTGTCTAATTCAGTATTGGCTGGTACCCATTATCAAAAGGGAGGTAGACCACCAGTAAGAAGAGAAGAAGAGTTTGGACATGATATTCTGCCTTTCACTCCCCTTAAGGAGTCTCAAAGCGGCTCACAATCTCCTCTCCCTTCCTCCCCCATAACAAACACAAGTGAGGCTGAGAGACTTCAGAGAAGTGTGGCTAGCCGAAGGTCACCCAGCAGCTGCATGTGGAGGAGCGGGGAAGCGAACCCGGTTCACCAGATTATGAGTCCACCGCTCTTAACCACTACACCATGCTGGCTCTCTAAGTGGAGCCACAGCCAATGAGAGACAACAGATTCTAGTTCTTTCCCCATTCTTCCCACTGCTGAATTCTGCAAGTGGAACACTGAGACTAAGGACTTATCCACACCTTCATTTGCTCCACTGCTTTCCACTATGGAAACCTGATCTTTAGCGCTGAATTGGCTTTTCTGTGGATTGCCATTTGTTCTGATTTAGCACTAAAGAGCGAGTTTTCCAGGGGAAAGTGGCAGGGCAAAGGGAAAACTGCTCAGACCCGTGCCTGAAAAGTGTCGGACAAGAAGGAAGCCTCTCAGATCCATGTTTTCTATGCATGGGATATAGTGTGGATGAGCCCTAAGAAGGAGGAAGCTGCCAGGAAGTGCCACTCCATAAACTGGTAGCAAGTAAGAAGGCAGGTGCCTTGGGGCTGGCTGAGGGTGGATAGAGGTTGGTGTAGCAGTGCTTCATTTGCCCTTGTAGACCAGCCCCCACTGATCTAACTATCATTTGCAATGGAAGCTATGAAACCTTGGATGTGCACAAATATTCTGGTCTATGAGCTGGAAGGATGGTGGCAGCTAAGCCACATGTCTGCTGTCCTGCTTTGAAAGTAAATTATGGTTAAGACTCTATAGCCATCTTCAGGTGGTAAAAAGAATGTGTGAAGGCTCAGGTCAAGGGCACGGCTTCACCAGCCCTGCCCACAATTTCCCCTCCTCACCCAACATTTACATCTTCAGCATGAAGTTCAACAGAGAGGTTCTAAGGGCATTCAGAATCTCCCCAGTTTCAGTCCTTGTGTTCTTTTGCCTGCCTGAAGGAGGTTTATATCAGGGATGGGGAACCTGTGACCCTCCAAAGGTGGGTTGACTCCAGCTTTCATCAGGCCCAGCTAGCATACATGATGGTTCGCAATGGTTGGAGTTGAGTCTACCAACATCCTTGGTTTATAGTGTATTTAGCTTAAGGCTGTGCCTGACATTTCTACACACTCTCACACAAACACCATTCTCCATCAGTTAACGAGAAAAGAAATTGCATTCCAAAATTATCAAATGGGAAAGAAAATTTCAGTGACGTTCTCATGAGGGGCGGGAATTTTGCTACAACTGCCTTGCTCTTTGGCAGCTGTTTTCTGAGTGCCTTTCCTTTCATTCTGCAAATCATCTTCACAGTGGTCTGCTTCCTTCAGCTCTCCTGAGTGCATGTATTTCCTGAAAATCTTCTCATTTCCTCATGGCCTGGCAAATACAGATTATCGTATAAATAGGAAGTTTGCTAGTATATAAGCAAACATATCAGCTATGGTATTAATGCATTTAACTATGCAACTCTTGTTGATCTCCCAAGGCTGGAAGAATTACAAACTCTTCTGCTGCAGAAAAACGAGCTTACTTATCTTCCACAAGCTTTGGTCAACATGTCGAAGCTCACTTTACTGGCAGTGAGTGGCGATAAGTTGGTTAAGATGCCCACAGCTATATGTGAGTCAACCACAGGTTTAAAGTAAGTAATCAATAACAACTTCAACAAATGTTCTTCCTTTTCTCTTTCCTGGGTCTATTCCCCTAGATTCTACAATAAATGGAATCTAATCCTGCATTTTCTTCACATAATCTAACTCCCAAGACACACAATATTACGTCCAGGTTACAAGGTGTCACAAACAGATAGCAGAAGAAGCATCTTGACAGATATGCTTGTAAAATAAGGGGTGAGGGGATAAGGAAAACTTTTTTTAGGTACCCAAGAAACTATGTTCATGGCTTGCTGTTGGGGAATAGGAACAATGAAGGTCACACCCACACTAAGCAATTTCCCCAACAATCCTGGCAACTGTAGTTTGCTAAAGGTGCTGGGAATGGTAGCATGGTAAGGATGGGAAATATGGTGAGTACCGGCACCTATTTTTCTAGGAAAAAAGCACTGATCATAACCATATTTACAGATAAGATAAAGCTTCCTTTAGCCCAATTAATTCCGTAATAATCCTGCCATGTTGAACAAATTCAGGACAACCAACACAATCAGTGTGTGGGTGCAACCAGTATTGTGTGATCTCCACAATTAGAACATATCTAACTTCCTATGGTAAGCATAAGATTGTCAGGGTTGGTCACGTGCTATGCCATGCTGTCTGTGGCAGCCATTTTGCATTATGCCACCCCCAGCAGCTATTTTCTGATGGGTACCCTCAGTACTCTCTCAAAATTCAAAATCTGCTCACTGCTTCTAAAAGGTTGCTGACCCCTGGTTTAAGGCCTTGACTCTCAAAACCAGTAATTCTGATCAAGGTCTCATGGGGGCTAGAAGGGATCTGAATATTGAGCCATGGAAGTGTGCCAGGAGGAGCAGAGCTCACATATTGTGGGAATGTTAAGGATAGTAAAGGTAAAGGTAAAGATAAAGGTAAAGGGACCCCTGACCATTAGGTCCAGTCGTGACCGACTCTGGGGTTGCGGCGCTCATCTCGCTTTATTGACCGAGGGAGCTGGCGTACAGCTTCCGGGTCATGTGGTCAACATGACTAAGCCGCTTCTGGCAAACCAGAGCAGCGCACGGAAACGCCGTTTACCTTCCCGCCAGAGTGGTACCTATTTATCTACTTGCACTTTGATGTGCTTTCGAACTGCTAGGTTGGCAGGAGCAGGGACCGAGCAACGGGAGCTCACCCCGTCATGGGGATTCGAATCGCCGACCTTCTGATTGGCAAGTCCTAGGCTCTGTGGTTTAACCCATAGTGCCACCCGCGTCCCATTAAGGATAGTAGGAAAGGATATATTGAATAAATATCCTTCCTTCACTCACACTAGTGAGTGATGTAGCAGAGCAGATCCCCCTCAATATAGCAGGAAGCTAATTTGCAGATTCATTTGAATCTCCTTACTTAAGTGATCCAATTTGTCTTGGCCAGATGGATTATTCCTGGTGTCCCCTTTTATCCCTCTTTAAAGAATAAAGAGACAAGAGTCTTTCCTTAAAAGTAACAAGAAATTTACTCACATTCAGTTCACACTTAGATCCCCCAAAGGCAGGCTTTCCTGAGTAGTTACATAACAGTCTGTCAGTTTATCTCACATGGGGAGTGAGCTCACAGGCTGCTGGCTGAGAGCAAAGAGGCAGCAAAATTATATTAAGAGAACAAAATGGCTGCAGGAGAGCAGCATGGCAGCAAGAGAGCAGCAAGCAAGAGAGGAGAGCAAGAGAGGGAAAATGGTTGCGTGACTCGACTTTTATGGAGACGATGCCTAAGGCCTGGAAACGATGCCTTATGAGGAACGGCTAAGGGAGCTGGGCATGTTTAGCCTGGAGAAGAGGAGGTTAAGGGGTGATATGATAGGCATGTTCAAATATATAAAAGGATGTCACATAGAGGAGGGAGAAAGGTTGTTTTCTGCTGCTCCAGAGAAGCGGACACAGAGCAATGGATCCAAACTACAAGAAAGAAGATTCCACCTAAACATTAGGAAGAACTTCCTGACAGTAAGAGCTGTTCGACAGTGGAATTTGCTGCCAAGGAGTGTGGTGGAGTCTCCTTCTTTGGAGGTCTTTAAGCAGAGGCTTGACAACCATATGTCAGGAGTGCTCTGATGGTGTTTCCTGCTTGGCAGGGGGTTGGACTCGATGGCCCTTGTGGTCTCTTCCAACTCTATGATTCTATGATTCTATGATTCTGTGCGTCAGCCAGGGCCACGCCCATCTCCCAGGTCACATACAGGGGAAGGATGCTCCAGACCAATGGAACAGGAAGTTACACTGATTGGATGTCCCCCTTGCCTGTGCCCATTCTAGGGAAATAAGGAATGTTGCGTTTGACTGTTCCAATGGATTACATCCCACACATATAAATCTGGTGTTTCACCCCTTCATAACTCTAGCTAATTCCCTTGAGTTAAAATATTTTTTATGGTTTTCCCTGCTTCAGATTGCTGTACAAAATTGAACCGAGAGGGTGGAGTCAAAACTATTTTTATGCTCCTCAGGAGGTAGAAAAGATGCCTTTCAATTCAATAATTAAGCATGTGCTCTCAGTCGTGTGCATGTCTGCCTCCACAAGGCTACTTCTGAATTAACGTTTATTCTAGCTAATTAGCATGAAAAGTGTGCGGCTTCTATGCCCACGAAAAGAGTAGCAAACTTTTGCCCATAGATAAATTGACTTTGCTCAGTAACCAAGTAGGAAGAACGGAAAATTTATAGGGCAATAAATCATTTGGCATATAGCAAGTTACAGTCTGCTCATGATAAGGAACATTATATAACCCTCTTCATGCTAATATTTCATTTTTTTGCAGATTTATAAGCCTCAAGGATAACCCTCTTGAAACAACCTCATTTCAAGAGATTGACGAAATAACAGAAAGTGACCGTGATCGTGAGCTGTTTGAAAAAGAATTTATGAAAGCCTACATTACAGACCTCAGAGAAAGAGGTACAGACATATATCAGTGAGATTGCAGCCTAATTTCCTTTTCATCCCAGTGTATTGAGATGCTAATTTCAAACTGATTTCTTCATCACATTAGGGAGGAAAGTTAGTCAATTATACCCTGCGATCCATGTGAGGTGTTTCATAGAGGATCTGGAATCTGGCACAGAGTCAAAAGCTTTGAGAATAGCCATTTAAAACAGAAAGCGAGTTTCTCGATCATCTTATGGAGGTGTGCTTGAAATCTGCAAGGAGTGCATATAAAAAAGGAGAAGGCTGGGAATTAAAGATTTTCTTTTTCACCCTGTAAGGCTGCTTTCCTCTCACTTTTCCTTTGTCACTGTCATGTCATTTGGTACATAGCTGCGTACATCAGCTCAAGAGGTGTGTGGAAGAAGAGAAGTCAATGAATAAGAACAGTCCCTAAAGCAGCTCTGCCCCATTATTTAAAAACTCTTAAGGTAAAGGTAAAGGGACCCCTCACCATTGGGCCCAGTCGTGGCCGACTCTGGGGTTGCGGCGCTCATCTCGCTTTATTGGCCGAGGCAGCTGGTGTACAGCTTCTGGGTCATGTGGCCAGCATGACTAAGCCGCTTTTGGCGAACCAGAGCAGCGCACGGAAACACTGTTTACCTTCCCGCTGGACTGATACCTATTTATCTACTTGCACTTTGACATGCTTTTGAACTGCTAGGTTGGCAGGAGTAGAGACTGAGTAATGGGAGCTCACCCCGTCGCAGGGATTCGAACCGCCGACCTTCTGATCGGCAAATCCTAGGCTCTGTGGTTTAACCCACAGCACCACTCTTAGCCAACCATATAACCATTCTTATCTGAACTTAAGAAAATCCTGCTGGCCCACATCCTGTTCTTACCCAGATGTCTTCTGGGAAACCGGAAAGCAAGACCTGAGCACAGGACCTGAGTATGGTTTCCAGAAACTGGCATTTAGAAATCTGGTTACCAGATTTTTTTCAATGAACCTGGGGACACTTTTTTTTTTGGAAGCTGAGTAGCAACAGGGAGTCAGTAGTGGGGATGGTGAGGCAAAAGACCCTGGGCCCAAGCACACATGCATATTGTATAAAGGTGCTAAGCCCTTCTTTCGCACACTGTAAAACATAAATGCGCAGATTTTTTTAAAAACTGGGCAATGGTGCACTGTACGCACATGACTCCCGAGTCTTCCCCAATCTCCTGCCCCCTTCCCCCTTTGTTTTGACTGATCAGGGGAGGCTCGGGTGTCGTGGGCGGCTGGCCGTTGCCCAGTATTTAAAAAACCCTGCGCATTTATGTTTCATACGGTGCGAAAGAAGGGCTTTGCACCTTGCCTGGCAGAGAAACCGTGCGCCTTGCACCCCTCCTGGCCAATGCCCGCCTGCCCACAACTCTCGAGCCTCCCCTGATCTGTCAAAACAAAGGGGGAAGAGGGCAGGAAATCTGTACCGCTGGACATCCCTGGTTCCCCCTCGGCAGTGGCGGTGGCAGCGAGCAGCTCCTGAAGCCAGCCAGAGCCAACTGCGCTACCAGGCTGGCTCTGGGCTGCTGAGGCTGCCGCTGCCACGTTTCCTGGGGACAGATTTGCAAATCTGGGGGCATTCCAGAGATGGAATTTGTCTGGGGACAGATTTGCAAATCCAGGGACTGTCCCCGGGAACCGGGGAAGTCTTGTAACCCTAATTAGAAGCATCTCTGCCTCCAACCATAGAGGAAGAGAATAGTCATCATGGCTAGTACCCACTGATATCCTTGCCTTCCACGAATTTGTCCAATCCTCTTTTAAAGCGATCCAAGTTTAAGAATGTGCCAACAACTACAAAATTATAGATCATTAAACTCATCTGCCCCTGGCTCCACAAGGCCCCACTTATTTCCAAGAAAGCCAATTTTGTGCTAAACCATGTATAGAGCCTTGGCACATATTTGTCTTGCCAATAGAATAATTATTTCTCATATTATGTCCTGGAGCCAAAGAGTTTCTACTCAAGCAGTGGTACTTCTGAAGTTGCTTTCCCTAGGCCAGCACCAAGCCACATGAAAAATGATTTTATTGATACAGTGGTACCTTGGCTCCCGAACAACTCGGCTCCTGAATGCTCCGGTTTGCGAACATTTTTCAGAAGCCCAACGTGTCTTCCATGGCCTCCGATTGAGTGCAGGAAGCTCCTGCAGCCAATTGGAAGCCACTCCTTGGTTTTGGAATGTTTTCGGGAATCAAACGGCCTCCCAGAACGGATTAAGTTCGAGAACCAATGTACCACTGTGCTGCCATAATGGGCCAGCCCTCAGGTTTACTTATATTCAGGAATGCTGCATGTCAGAGTGACCTTGGGCCTGCTGGATCTGTCCCTCACTTTCTGAAGAGTCCTCTGGATTAGTCTCCTTAGCTACGCCATCCTGGAACCTTATGGTTTCAATGGGAAGGGGGAATTTAAAAACTACCAATGAGAAAACAAATGGTGAAAAATGATCCCATCTCCTACTTTGGCCAGTTGTCAGAGCTTTGGATGTGATGGAATGTGAACTCTCTCTCTCTCATTTAGGCTTCCTCCAACAAAGCCCACTGAATATTTGACCAAAACTAGCCCTCTTTTTTTAAGGGATGCGGGTGGTGCTGTGGGTTAAACCGCAGAACCTAGAACTTGCTGATCAGAAGGTCAGCGGTTCGAATCCTCACAATGGGGTGAGCTCCTGTTGCTCAGTCCCTGCTCCTGTCAACCTAGCAGTTTGAAAGCACGTCAAAGTGCAAGTAGATAAATACCTCCAGCAGGAAGGTAAACGGCGTTTCCGTGCACTGCTCTGGTTCACCAGAAGCAGCTTAGTCATGCTGGCCACATGACCCGGAAGCTGTCTGCGGACAAACACCAGCTCCCTCAGCCAGTAAAGCGAGATGAGTGCCACAACCCCAGAGTTGGTCACAACTGGACCTAATGGTCAGGGGTCCCTTTACCTTTACCTAGCTCTCTTTTACTTCCATTACGTATAAAAAAATTCACAAGCCACACATTTCAAACTAAGACTGTGAATAGATGGTAACTTTTCATCCCAAGTGCTGTTCTTAGTATCATTTGTGAAAACACCCTAAGCTGGATCCGATTGCAAGAATCCAGTTGGTAGACATCCCTGTAATTCACAGAAGGTTCAGTAATGATCATGTTGGAGGCATCACACTTATCAAACTTAGTGGATTTATAGACAGATAACTCTGTGCTTGCTTATCAGTTTTGGAAGCTCTGTGTGGACTCAAACTGCTGGATATTGGTTTTTATTGTCAAGTGGCCAAACCCTGCCATAATCTTTGCCATTTTTTAGGGCAAGCAGCCCATTCATGCTTCTTGAAAGTAAATAATTACTCCAACTGGGAGCCATTGAGGGATTGGGTTAACAGCTGGATTGCAGGAAGACAGTCTGAGGCAGACGCTTTAGGGGGAAAGATTAGGAAGGTTGTGTGTATAATTGTGTTAGGTCAGGAGTACATGGCGCTCTAACAGACTTTATGACTGGTCCAAGCACATAAAAACAGAGGCCTACGAGAGTCTGACTTGAGATAAGACATGAAGTTTGTAAGAGTGGCATGTACAGTTACTGCCTTAAACAGTCGGTTAATAATGAAATATTAGGAGAACAAGCAAGACCTTGACTTTTTTTTGGAATTAGACTATGTGGAAACTGAAGCCTCATATATGCAAGTTCCTGACCCACAGACAACATCAGTTGCTTTAACACAGGAAATGGGCACCTGTGGCCTTCCAGATGTTGATGGACAACAAAAAGCCACATGGGTTAGATCAGGCTTCCTCAACCTCGGCCCTCCAGATGCTTTTGGCCTACAACTCCCATGATCCCTAGCTAGCAGGACCAGTGGTCAGGGATGATGGGAATTGTAGTCTCAAAACATCTAGAGGGCCGAGGTTGAGGATGTCTGGGTTAGAGTGTTGGACTAGGACCTGGGACATGAGGGTTCAAATCCCCACTTGACCATCATGAAGCTCATGGGGTGACTTTGGGCCAGTCACTGCCTCTCAGCCTAACCCACCTCACAGGGTTGTTGTGGGTATTAAATGAGGAGGAGAGAACTATGGACGCCACCTTGATAAAAAGGTGGGATATAAATGAAGAAGAAGAAGAAGAGTTTGGATTTGATATCCCACTTTATCATTACCTGAAGGAGTCTCAAAACGGCTAACATCCTCCTTTCCCTTCCTCCCCCACAACAAACACTCTGTGAGGTGAGTGGGGCTGAGAGACTTCAGAGAAGTGTGACTAGCCCAAGGTCACCCAGCAGCTGCATGTGGAGGAGCGGAGACGTGAACCCTGTTCCCCAGATTACGAGTCTACCACACTTAACCACTACACCACACTGGCTCTCAGTGCAATGAATTAGAATAATAATATATGGTAACTGCCGTCGTCTCTGACCATTGGCCATGCTGACCGGGGCTGATGGAAGTAGAAGCCCAACAACATCTGGAGAACCACCATCTCTGTTCAGCTCCTGGATGGTGAGGCATTGTTCAAAATAGTGTTTCCCCTGATGCTATCATGGTCCAGCCTCCTCCTCTGTCAGCAGAACATAGAATCATAGAATCATAGAGTTGGAAGAGACCACAAGGGCCATTGAGTCCAACCCCCTGCCAAGCAGGAAACACCATCAGAGCACTCCTGACATATAGTTGTCAAGCCTCTGCTTAAAGACCTCCAAAGAAGGAGACTCCACCACACTCCTTGGCAGCAAATTCCACTGTCGAACAGCTCTGTCAGGAAGTTCTTCCTAATGTTTAGGTGGAATCTTCTTTCTTGTAATTTGGATCCATTGCTCCGTGTCCGCTTCTCTGGAGCAGCAGAAAACAACCTTTCTCCCTCCTCTATGTGACATCCTTTTATATATTTTAACATGGCTATCATATCACCCCTTAACCTCCTCTTCTCCAGGCTAAACATGCCCAGCTCCCTTAGCCATTCCTCATAAGGCATCGTTTCCAGGCCTTTGACCATTTTGGTTGCCCTCCTCTGGACACGTTCCAGTTTGTCAGTGTCCTTCTTGAACTGTGGTGCCCAGAACTGGACACAGTACTCCAGGTGAGGTCTGACCAGAGCAGAATACAGTGGCACTATTACTTCCCTTGATCTAGATGCTATACTCCTATTGATGCAGCCCAGAATTGCATTGGCTCTTTTAGCTGCCGCGTCACACTGTTGGCTCATGTCAAATTTGTGGTCAACCAAGACTCCTAGATCCTTCTCACATGTACTGCTCACAAGCCAGGTGTCACCCATCTTGAGACATGATTCTTGGTTGCTGTAGCTTAGGGAATGGGGGTGGGGAGGGTAAGAGAATGGCCTCTGCTTCACCATGGAAAGAGTCACTGTTCCTGAATTATGCCTTATTGCCTTGGAACTATTCAAGCAACAAGCTTTGTCTCTAGTTCAAGGACAAACAAACCAAGGAGATCACAATAATCATATGGCTGACTTAGAAGCATTGATTAGGCCACCAGAATGTTACAAGGGGCCCAATGAGTTGGGAAAGCCACTTCCTTCAGGCGAGTAGAGCTTTGGTGTAAAGCAAGGATGGGAAACCTGCAATCCAGAAGAAGCCACTGGCTCCTGGCTCTCACCAGCCCCTGTCAGCACGGCCAGCATGAGGGGTTGGCAAGATTTACCTCGCCAGTGGAGATCTCTCTGTGGGCCGCATTGCGCGTGTGGCCACGATTTCTGGCATCTGCACAGACATGATTTTACATGATTTCTGGCACCTGCATCTGTGCAGACACAATTTTCGGCATCTGAGCATGCACAGACGCGCACTGGTTTAGAGCAGCACGCAGGGACTCGCTGAGTGGGCGGCTCGGTTTGGGGGCGGCTTGTGGGGTGGTTAAACGACCCCCGTGGGCTGCTTGTGGCCCATGGGCCTTAGGTTGCCTACCCCTGGCCAACATTATGGGCTGATTGGAGTTGGAATCCAACAAACTTTGGGGAGTGTTAGGGAACTGCCATCGGAGCTGGAGGCGGAGAGAAGGCTCCAGAGGGATGCCGGAGAGGGTCCCAGTAGGGAGAGAGGCAGCCCATCCGCTGGGGAAGGAAATCAGCGTAACACCAGTGGAGAAGGGGGGCAGATGGGGGAATCGGAGAGGAGGCTCCAGGATTCCTCGCCAGAGACCAGCGGAGAGAGTACAGGTACTCCGCTGCCCACACCCTCCCTGCGCAGAAGACTTCCGCACAGGGAGAGTAGGAGAAGACTGGGCGTCAAACAGCTTTTATGCTGGAAAAGGTTCAAGCAACACCCACTGACGGATTCTGCCAGCGACTGAGGCAGCCACGAAACTTGAGGCTGTCCAGACAGAAAGGGTTCAACCTGGTAACCTAGCCAGGAGTGGCGGCAACTTACGCACGAGCAACCCCTAGAACCATTACAGGGAGCTACAGGTTCCCCACTCCTGGTTTTAAGCTTTTTTCATTATCTTTCCTCCCCTAACTTCTTGTAACTTAAGATCATTGTTTCTTTTTCTCTCTGAATAGCATGATCAGTTGTTTTCTTTCAGAATTTTTTTAAAAATATGGATACTATTCCCATATGCTTAAACATATTCTTTCCTATATGCTTAAACATATTCTTTTCTCATATGGGATGTCTTCTAGGACCATTATAACCCTCCCCAATTTTATTATTATACTTACTATATGTCTGAAATGGCAGTCCTCAGACTGAACCTAGTGATCAGATAGATTGTAGAAAACTGTGTAGAGCACCTTGATTACTTCCCTTTGTGTGTCTGACATCTTGTGTGGAGCTTATCATGTGTATTTATTCATTTCATAAAATTTATATACCATTTGATTGTAGTGATTTACAACACCTCAAAGTGGAGACAGTATATCCTTGCAACAAAAGTTATTAATTTAAAACGTTTGGAGGATTTGGGTGGAGGGTGTAATTGTTTCAATACCTGCCTAACCAAGTAAGCTACGAGCCTTCAGAGATTGACAACTAACGTAATATACTTCTATTTTTATCTTTGCAGAGACTGTTCCTTGCTACACTACAAAAGTATCACTTAGTGTCCAGATATGATGTCTAGGATTCGTACATCATCAGAGAACCCAAAGGTTTAATTTTGCCATAACAAATGGGAAAAAACATCTTTAGTGTCAAGTGCCAATATAAGCTCTTAAGAAGAAGAAGAAAAAGCTATCAGGGTTTGTGGGGATTTTGTTGCATTAGCTTCAAATGACCAGGCTATGATGTGATAGTTGTAATCACCATGTGACTCTGTCTACCATTACAAAATGTTTCTTATGTGAAAATAGTCGATTCTTTAAAATGCGTGAGACACAGTAATTTCTTTAGACCAAAAACAGGCATCTGAATTAAGATCTTCCCTTCTGTACTGACCATTTCTGTGTATGTGTCCGGTCTACTGCAGCACTGTAAGAATCAATGCCTAATGAAAGCTGTTTTCCAGGCAAAGGGTTTTCTGCAAATGCCAGGTGTCCAGGACTAGTGTATCTGACACTTACAGCTCACAAGAGGACTATACCAATCCCCCAGCTGGGTGGAATCAGCACACCATCACTATCAAATCAGTGACTGTGGTGCTCAGTTGGTACCATTTCCTAGAAGTACCTTCTCCTACTTCCTATTTAGTGGGACAGTCACCAGGGAAAGCTTCTGTCTGAGCAGAGCCTTGGCTAATGGCAATTTCCCTGTAATTGTATCCTCGGAGAAAAGGTGATTGCTTGCAGTTAACGTGTTTACTCTGCTGTTCAGAACTGTCTTTTCCCCATGCTGCTCTACAGCTGAAATTACTGTCAGAAATATAGAGACTGCAGTGCAGAATTCTGCACGGAGATGCCAGATGTGTGCACAGTTCTGGGGTGTTGTCGTTCCCCCGGGTCTTCTCACAGCAGCTTCAAACCTTTCTGAATGCAGGAGGGTTTAAGAAAGCAATTTGCAGTTGAGCATGGTTCTGGCAAAAGTAAATTAGAACAGAGTAAACAAAGAAACAGGGCCTTTTTGCTGTGATGGTTGGAGCAAGAGTTTGCCTCATCCAGTGCTGCTTCCTTAACGTCCCTGGGTGGCTTGGGATATAGACACAAATGGGAACTGCCATTTGGGAATGCGTTTGATTGTATTTTCAAAATCTTCATTAAGAGAAATAGCTAGGTATGCCAACTGAGTAGGAAAAACTCGCCTGGCCTGTTCTTGTGTGTTTCACAGCAACTTGATATGCAAAATTCAGCTGGCAATGATTTTTTTCTTGCTGCAAACAGCTTCAGCACTTGCTAGTAACAGGTGTATATGAAGCTACTGCTGAAGACATAGTTATAGCTGCCAGTTGAAAAGTTGGCAACCCAAATTATGACACAGCGGCAGTTTTTCTGACAAGTAGCTTATAACAATTTGAGAGATTTGTTAGAACTATAAGAGAAAAAAGAGCTCAGGAAACACGTTTCAGCTTTTAAAAAGCTAGAGTAATGTTTGAAAACGAGGCACTTTTCATTAGTATTGTTAATTCTGAAATGGCAGTATTTTTCTGTTATAAAAATATTGTTATTTTGTTTCAGTGTCACAGCCGTAAGTTCACTTTCTCTTATGACGGTTTAGTTGTTTTGTAGTCTGTCGTAACTTTTTTTGTATGTGTACAGTAGTCTTTCAGAATGATTTTGTTTTGCATAGTTATTTTTTTCATTCGTTCAATAAACCATACTGATAACCTGCGCAGCTGTGAAGTTGTTTCATTTGTATGACACCCAGCAGATGTAGGCAGGTAAAAGGTTGAGCAGACAGCTTATACTACCACATAAACATAGCAAATACCCATGTCATGTACAATGAAGGCTGCAATGCTATAAACACAGGCCTGGTGTTGCCTCATCATCCTCAAGCAGCAATATCCCCATATGGGATTCTGATGCCTCACCTCGGAACATCGCACTGAGCTATAGGTAAATATCATTTTAAAGGTAAAGGTAAAGGTACCCCTGCCCGTATGGGCCAGTCTTGACAGACTCTAGGGTTGTGCGCCCATCTCACTCAAGAGGCCGGGGGCCAGCGCTGTCCGGAGACACTTCCGGGTCACGTGGCCAGCGTGACAAGCTGCATCTGGCGAGCCAGAGCCGCACACGGAAACACCGTTTACCTTCCCGCTAGTAAGTGGTCCCTATTTATCTACTTGCACCCGGGAGTGCTTTCGAACTGCTAGGTTGGCAGACGCTGGGACCGAACAATGGGAGCGCACCCCGCCACGGGGATTCGAACCACCGACCTTTCGATCGGCAAGCCCTAGGCGCTGAGGCTTTTACCCACAGCGCCACCCGGGTCCCAAAATATCATTTTAAATTCCTACAATTTCCAGAGTCAAGCTATTCAGGACAACCCAGAGCACTGTGGGGAATTTTAAATGGTGGCTCATCATACCAACCATCCATGGCCAATAGGAAAGTCCAGAACATGGAGGGTTTTCTTGGCAAGGACCCCTTCAACTCTGGAGCCAGCTGGTAAAGTTGGTGTTATAGATTTGGAAGGCAGACCCCATCCCACTAAATGCTAGAACATGGGTAGGCAAACTAAGGCCTGGGGGCCGGATCCAGCCCAATTGACTTCTAAATCCAGACGGTCTGGGAATCAGCGTGTTTTTACATGAGTAGAATGTGTCCTTTTATTTAAAATGCATCTCTGGGTTATTTGTGGGGCATAGAAATTCATTCTCCCCCCCAAAAAATATAGTCTGGCCCCCCACAAGGTCTGAGGGACAGTGGACTGGCCCCCTGCTGAAAAGGTTTGCTGACCCCTGCCCTAGAACTTAATAAATGGTAGGATGTTGATCATTTGGGATGTGAAGGGAGAGAAATACAAGCTGCAGTTGAATTCCTGAGCTAGTCTATCCCAAAAAACTGACCTGGCCAAGCTAGGGCCATTAAGAAACAATAGAGGGCCATTGAGAGCCATTGGCAATGCAAGAGAACTGTCCTCCCCCCTTGCCCTGAGGTGTGAACAGGGACAGGTGATTTGGAAGGTTGCCAGGGCAACTGAGGGTGAGGTGACAGGAAAAGAGTGTCTTGAGCAAGGTGTTCTGGGAAGGAGGAGAAGGAAGGAAAACTGGGATCCATCTTGGGCAGACTGGCTGGAGACTGGCCAGGAAAGATGCCTTGGACTCCATGGTTGCACTGCTGTGGGAGACAACTGAAATTGAAATACTCTATTGTCACTTGTACAACTTGTATACAGTGAGATTACACGAGCACCCCCCACTCAGCTCTCTTAGCCTTAATTCCCCTCGTTTACTGATGCACACCCACCAAACCCGAAAGTCAGTTGCCCTGTTGTTATCTTTTCATTCAGCAGTCTAAAAGCCCACAGATAGAAGCTATTCTTTTCCCCTGTTGTTGCGACTAATCACGCTTCTATATCTTCTGCCTGAGGGCAGGAGATCAAGAAAGTGCCGGTCAGGGTGTGAATCATCCCTGAGAATTTTCCTCACTCTCCTGAGGCAACGTACTTCCGCTATTTCATCCAGCGGATTCACAGGGCAGCCCATAATGTGCTGTATTCACCACCCTCTGTAGGCACTTCCTATCAGATGATGTCAAACCAGTGTATCACACCGTGATGCAGTATGAAAGGACACTTTCTATTGTGGACCGGTAGAAGGAGATCATCAAATGTTGATTGACATTGTTCTTCCACAATACTCTGAGGAGATGGAGTCTCTGTTGGGCTTTCTTAACCACCCGGGTTGTATTTATTTTCCAGGTAAGGTCTTCACTGAGATAAACTCCTAGGAATTTAAAGGAAGAGACTCTCTCCACACAGCTCTCCCTGATGTACAGTGGGGCTACTTCTCTCTTCCTCCGAAAGTCCAACACCATCTCCTTTGTCTTGAAATTTCAAGCCCCTCTTGAAATGGTGGTGACTAAAATTAGTGGTACTTAAAAGAGCTTAATTTTGCCTGGATTGTGTGTTCAGGATTTGCAAGCAAGCAAGAATGTAGTCACCAATAAATCAGCCTTTTTGAGGGGTAAATAACAAAGTTAGCAAGTCTTGGTTAGTCACATACCACGAATGCTGAAAAAGAAAATACAATTATCTTTCCTTTCCTCTTGACCAGTGACATTTAAACGCCATCTGGAAGTTGAGAACTTTTCACTTCAGGAAAAAAGAAAAGCGTCCATTTATCATATGTGCTGACAGCATTTCATATAATGTGATTTGCTATGAACAGCCCTCTGGTACAGGTTGCATGCACAAGAGGCCACGAAAAGATGAAATCAGTTTCAGTTGCAAGAATTTAATTGTTAATACAAAGCACCCAACAGGAATTAGAGTACGGCGAGGGAATCATTTTACTTCCAGCACCTGAAACAGGAGAACTTTGACTGGCATATGTTCCATAAACTCCAGCTGTTTTTTTCTTCCGCCTTTATTTATATATTTATACTTATTGAATTTATACCCCAACTTTCAAGTTGCCTGGGGGCCACTGGGTTGTTCACACACACGAGCAATCACCCTTAATTAAAACCTTTCCACAACTTAATCATATTAAACAGAGGTAGGCGATGCAGTGCGTTCCAGATGTGGACTGCAACTTGATCAGTGCCAGTGGTGCAAGGAGAAAGATTGTATTGGAGCTGAGAGGCAGAAGTGATTCGTGCGGGACATAGAGGAAATGGGTGGATCGAAGAGGTGCAGAGAGTTGTACTGCTGGGATGAGCAAAAGATCTAAGCCCCGTTCAGGCCTTCTGCTTGCACCTAAAACCTCCACACAGTCAGGGGGTATGTTGTCCAAGTCACCATCCCATATCTGGTGAAGCAATATAGGCATGGAAATTGCTTTGGAAATTAAGGGCAGTTTTGTGTTATGGCAAAAGGGTAGTCACCAGGCATTCAACGAAGAAGAAGAAAAAAGAGTTATTGGACTGGTAGTGACCATGGTGCCTTCCATATGATTTAGGACAGGGGTGCCCAAACTTTTTTCAAAGAGGGCCAGATTTGATGAAGTGAACATGCGTGGGGGCCGACCAAAGTTGTTGAGCTTCTTTTAGGATTGAAGTTGCAAGCTTTTCAAAGGGTTTTGCCCCAGGACATATACTGCCATGGGGGCCGGATTAAATTGACTCCCCAAAATGGACTTTGGACATGCCTGATTTAGGACTGCAACTCTCATCCCTGGTCAAGGGACATTCTGCCTGGGGCTGAAGGGAATTGTGGTCCACCAGCATTTTGTACACGGATAGGCAACCTAAGGCCCGTGGGCCGGGTGCGGCCCAATCGCCTTCTTAATCCGGCCCACGGACGGTCCAGGAATCAGCATGTTTTTACATGAGGTGAATGTGTCCTTTTATTTAAAATGCATCTCTGGGTTATTTGTGAAGCCTGCCTGGTGTTTTTACATGAGTAGAATGTGTGCTTTTATTTAAAATGCACCTCTGGGTTATTTGTGGGGCATAGGAGTTCGTTCATTTTCCCCTTTCAAAATATAGTCTGGCCTACCACAAGGTCTGAGGGACGGTGGACCGGCCCACGGCTGAAAAAGGTTGCTGGCCCCTGATCTTGTGTGTACTACCTTGGCTACCCCTGTCCAAGCTGTTAACTCCATTCATTATCCCTTTAGAAAACAGAGCTCATTACCTTAGTAAGTGAAGTTCATTATCTATTGCTCTCCTCTTGCCTTGGGTTTTACATTGAGCTTGTTTTGCTGGGTAAGATTAAGTGCTCATTGAAACTTTTTTTTTTGGCTGACCTGGCCACTCAGAGGTCACATTACATCTAGACTGTGCTGCGCCTGGATGTATAAAAGCCTTCCTATTATTTAGTGCTGGCTTTATTTCTTACATTTTATGGATTATCCTGAGACATTTAAAAATGGGTACATGGGTCAGACAGATCATTTATAATTTAATTGCTGTAGTTACAGCTGACTACGCTTGGAGGAAGTAACAATCTTTATCATGCTTTGTTTAGAAAGAAAATCTGTATAATTGAGTTCTGGAACTACCTTTTGGCTTCCTTGTTTTTGGTGTCTGTAGTAATTAATTTCTCTCTTGAAGCACTAATTGCCTTGGGGCAATTATCATACATCTATGTTCCTTACACTCCTTGGCGTACTGTTATTGTCGAAGAATGTTAATACATTTCTGCTCCTATTCTGACAGGACCTTGTTGTGCGAGTTACAGATGATGCAGACCCATTATTCTTGCATTCTCTTGCAGTTTCCAGTCAGATGAAAGTCATGTCAGCCTCTTTCCTTTGTGTTCCGATAAATAAATAAATAAGCCACTTGGCAATTCTAACCTGGGTCCCCCCTAGATGACCTATTTCTCAAGCATTCCTTCTGATTTGCTGGCACAAACCTTATGTGGCAGTAAGATGGAATCCGGCCTTTATTTAGCATTCATTCTGATTTGCGGGTGGCGCTGTGGTCTAAACCACTGAGCCTCTTGGGCTTGCCGATCAGTAGGTTGGCGGTTCGTATCCCCACAACAGGGTGAGCTCCCATTGCTCAGTCCCTGCTCCTGCCAAGCTAGCAGTTTGAAAGCACGTCAAAGTGCAAGTAGATAAATGGGTACCGCTCCGGTGGGAAGGTAAACTGTGTTTCCATGCTCTGCTCTGGTTCGCCAGAAGCGGCTTAGTCATGCTGGCCACATGACTCGGAAGCCGGCTCCTCGGCCTATAAAGCAAGATGAGCGCCGCAACCCCATAGTAGTCTGCAACTGGACCTAATGGTCAGGGGTACCTTTACTTTTACCTGATTTGCTTATGGGGTGGTTACATTGACAATGAGCATTCTCCCTGCATCAGTTCTGCTTTGCTTGTGGGGTGCTTGCCTGTCTTCCCATTAATAACTTGTGCCTCCCACACTTTCGAGAGCGTTTTCCCAACACTTTCTGAACTGCAAAAAGTCTGTTTGTTGTGCTAGGGCAACAGAGCCCTTTATAGGTAAACAGAGCCCTTTAATCCACTTTAAATGCTCGAGCCTCAAGTTCTGGTATGTACAGTCTAACAATCTAGAGGTGCCCCTAGAAGCATTCTTTCAAAGTAGATTAACGCTGTAATCCAGGCACATCTACCCAAAGGTAAGTCCCAGTGAATTTCCACTAAGCAGGCAAAGATAACCAACATGGTACTCTCAAGATGTTGTGGACTATGAACCCCATTCATATTCGCAGTTGCCTGACCCCCAGAGGAGTTGCTTGCTTGCAAGTGTGAACCAGGAACTGTGGCAGATCCTGCAACATTAAACAGTTCAGAACCCCCAAAGATATTGGAAGTTCCTTGCCAAGGAAGGATAGAACCTTTTTTATGTATGCCACAACAGCAGCAAGAATACTCATCGGAAAGTATTGGAAGACACAAGATCTACCCACCCGGGAAGAATGGCAGATGAAGCTGATGGACTACATGGAAATGGCGGAAATGACTGGCAGAATCCGAGACCAGGGAGAAGAGCTGGTGGAGGAAGATTGGAAAAAATTTACAGAAATATTGCAAAATTAATGAATGTTAGAAGAATACTGGAATGAAATTATATAGTTTTAGCAGAAATGTTATAAAGAATTAAGCAAAAACTGATTGTTAATGGGCTAAAGTGGAAAATTTAAAGTTGGACTGTGTTAAGATAAATTATAGAACAAAAAATTGAGAAAGAGGGAAAGGATTTGCTGAATTAGCTTATTTGAACTAGAATACAAAAAAGGGAGGTGTGAGGAAGTCGAGGAAACAAGTTAACGAAAGATAAAGATATGGAAATTGGATGTGTTTTTAAATGTTTTTTGTTTTTTCTTGTTGTTTTGATGTATTGTTTCTTTGATGTATTGTTTGTTAATTTTTTATTGTTTTTTTTCTCTCATACTTTTTTTCTGTAACTATAAAACTTCTAATAAATATTATCATAAAAAAAAAGATATTGGAAGTTCCTGTAGCTGAGACCATTAACTTCCTTGCTTACAATCTTGGCTGCTCCCATGCTGGAATGACTTCCAGAAGTGAAAACAACACCATTGATATTCTGCATGAATCCACTCCGGGGATGCAATCCATCAAGCATTTCTATTGTACAGCTTCCTTTCATCTTTGGGCTATTCACAAGGGTCACATTCAAAAAGTTATGTCCTGCCACAGCAATGTTCCTGCACGATACTTTTCTTTTGATGTCTGAAGAGTCAGCAAGGATCACTTGCAGAATTTTTAGCTTGAAAATGTAGATTAATAATTTTTAAAAAATAATTTTTAGCTTCCCCCCTTGAAATCTGTTCACTTTTGTTTTAACCTTTTCATCTGAAATCCACTGACTATTTAGAGAAGCATTTCTTAGGGAAAAAAAGAAAACAAGTCACTGTCTTTTTAAATCATTTCGGCAGAGATAAGATCGGGAAGTGCCGATAAAATTTTAAACAAGTCATTTATTGAGTTTCAAGCTCATTTATTTAATAATAAATAAAAAAAATGTATTCATACCCCGCCCTTCCTGGTTTAAAAACAGGGCGGCTAACAGCAAATATAAAACAGATTAAAATGCAACTTTAAAACAGCATAAAATACAACATTAAATGCAGCATCAATATCAATAAAATTCAAAAATTCAGGGGTCATTTTTTTGGGGGGGGGGGCGAGGGGAACCCCAGTTGGTAGACATCAAATGATCACCAGGACTAATTGGCCAAGTTGGTCCTACTAGGGCCAGCAAGGAAACCAGAGAAGAATTTAAATGTGGGGTCCCAGAAAGGGTTTCTTCATATAAGAGGAAAGGGAAAAGGGAATAGAGGATCAGGCTAATTCAAATTGAAGGCCAGGCAGAGTAGCTCTGTGTTACAGGCCTTGTGGAAGGAGATCAAGTCCTGCAGGGCCCTAGTCTCAGGGGACAGAGCATTCCATCAGGTCGGAGCTGTCACTGAAATAGCCCTGGCCCTAGTGGAGGATAGTCTGGCTTCCTTAGGGTCCGGAACCTTTAAACTATTATTATTCATGGACCTTGGGACGCGGGTGGCGCTGTGGGTAAAAGCCTCAGCGCCTAGGACTTGCCGATCGAAAGGTCGGCGGTTCGAATCCCCGCGGCGGGGTGCGCGCCCGTCGCTCGGTCCCAGCGCCTGCCAACCTAGCAGTTCGAAAGCACTCCCGGGTGCAAGTAGATAAATAGGGACCGCTTACTAGCGGGAAGGTAAACGGCGTTCCGTGTGCTGCGCTGGCTCGCCAGATGCAGCTTGTCACGCTGGCCACGTGACCCGGAAGTGTCTGCGGACAGCGCTGGCTCCCGGCCTATAGAGTGAGATGAGCGCACAACCCTAGAGTCTGGAAAGACTGGCCCGTCCGGGCAGGGGTACATTTACCTTTACCTTTATTCATGGACCTTAGGGTCATCTGCGGGACATACCAGGAGAGGCGGTCCAGTATGTACGAGGGTCCTAGGCTGCATAGGGCTTTAAAGGTCAAAACCAGCACCTTAAACCTGACCCTATACTCCACCGGGAGCCAGTGCAGCTTGAAAAGCACTGGGTGAATATGTTCCCATGGCAGAGACCCCGTGAGGAGCCTCGCTGCAGCATTCTGCACCTGCTGGAGTTTCTGGGACGGTTTCAAGGGTAGCCCTGAGTAGAGCAAATTACAGTAGTCAAGCCTGGAGATGACCGTCTCATGGATCACTGTGGCCAGGTCGGGGCGGGAAAGGTAAGGGACCAACTGCTTGATACGGTGAAGATGGAAAAATGTCGCCATACTCATAAATGGCCAGCCAGATGTTCCAGTTTTGGACCAGCCTGATGCAATTTTGACACCTATGGCTTGATTTGGATATAAAGGAAGGCTGTACAGTGGTACCTCGGGTTACATACGCTTCAGGTTACATACGCTTCAGGTTACAGACTCTGCTAACCCAGAAATAGTGCTTCAGGTTAAGAACGTTGCTTCAGGATGAGAACAGAAATCGTGCTCCGGCAGTGCAGCAGCAGCAGGAGGCCCCATTAGCTAAAGTGGTGCTGCAGGTTAAGAACAGTTTCAGGTTCAGAACAGACCCCCAGAACAAATTAAGTTCTTAACCTGAGGTACCACTGTACGTTTCAAAGATAAAGACACTTGATTGGAAAGACCTTGCCCCTCTACAGTAGCTGCAGTTTCAAGCAAAGTGCCGAATGCCATAGAAGAAGAAGAAGAAGAGTTTGGATTTGATATCCCGTCTTTCACTCCCTTTAAGGAGTCTCAAAGTGGCTAACATTCTCCTTTCCCTTCCTCCCCCACAACAAACACTCTGTGAGGTGAGTGGGGCTGAGAGACTTCAAAGAAGTGTGACTAGCCCAAGGTCACCCAGCAGCTGCATGTGGAGGAGCGGAGACGCGAACCCGGTTCCCCAGATTACGAGACTACCGCTCTTAACCACTATAACACACTTGTCATGTGTTGTGCAATCGCCTGCCATTCATGCAGTCTGATGATGTGGACAGGTGCTTTCTATTATGTGAGCTTAAGACTGTAACCATAGTAATTGGGGGGATGGGACCCAGTCTTTTGTTATTACTTTGTGAAAGGAACAGGAATATGTCTTTGCAAATATAAATTGGAAGCTGAAAAGGCTTTGGTCTCCTGTGAAATCAGCTTCTTTCTCCCTAAAAGTATTGTTTGCCTTTCTCTACAAAAAAATCTCTCTGTAACCTGAGACTTAGAAAATTATGATTTTTTAAAAAAGCCATTTACAGAGGGCGGGGAAAAGGATAAGGGAGAGCAAGGTGAGAAGATATGCCCGAAAGAGAGAAAGGAAGAAATCAATTGGGGTCAATCTGGCAGAAGAAATGTATTCTCAGTAATTTCAAGATGGAATACAAATTCTTCCTGTTTTGGGGATTAGAGGTGTCAAAGAAAGCTTTCTAAGCTTCCTTTGGCATTTGTAAATCTGAAAATTTACCATAATTGAAACCTGTTTGATTGCTGACTTCGTTTTTATTGTAGCCGGACAGGAGTCTGTTGAAGGTGAAGCTGCGTGGATCAGAGAAGATGCTTTCAAAGAGGCTAATTGTATCAAAGGGAGGTAAGAATCGGAGTTATCTTTGATATGGAACCTCAAAGATTGCTTAGACATGCTTTGCTTTGACCAAGAGATGGAGGACAGATATATTATGGATGGATTGTAGTTTGTGAAATGCTCTCCCCAGAGAGGCCTACCAAGTTTCTGTGGCAAACAAAGACAGCTTTGTTCTCCTATGCAGTTTGGCAGCACCAAAGGTTTTAATCTGCTTTTGTATTTTTGTATTTTTCTATTTTTGACTTGATGTTAAATCACTTTGGGACCTTTTGCTGGGAAGTGGTGAACACATTTAATAAGCCTACTTCCTGGTTTCAGCTGCTGTCCCTGGACTCAGCTATACAGCTGCAAATAAAAGGTGTGTTGCAAAATGCAATATACAAATGCCACACTAGATGGCGATGGTAAGCTATGGAAAATTCAATATATTTTTCAAAACGTTTAAGGTTTAAGCGCTCCTCCCCGGGTTGCCTCACTGCATTTCCTGCAGGGCGCATGGCTGAGTCTGGCCTGCAGCAGGTACTACACCTTCTCTGCCGAGGCACACTTTGAAGCATGATGTGGCGCTCTCAGTGGCCCCACAGGGAGGTTCAGTGGGTCACTATGGCTGCCTGCTGGGGCAAGGCTGCCCTGGGCTAGTGAAGCAGTGGGCAAGAACGGCCCATCCACCCCAGCTCAGTGGGCTGTTATAAGTAAAAAAAAAACTGCTCCTTTTCCCTTATGGGGTACCCAAGAGCCCATATAGAGTCCTTTTGTAGGTTCTCTATCAGTAGGAGAAAATAACAGAGACCAATCAGAGAATACTGAGAAGCAAAGCAGCAAGTAAGCCTGATCTTTATTAAAGCTGTTGCAACATGGTGCTCCCCTCACACGCAGGAGGATGGAGGAGGACGCAGAACAAAGGTGTGCCCGCCCTTACATAGACATTTTTAATTTCCTGCCCTGAAGTCCAAGACCACCCCCAGTAACATCATACATACATTATAGAAGGGGTTTAGCCCAAGACCACCCCCTAGATACATCATACTTACATCACAGAAAAGGCGGTCTACAACAGAAATCTGAGTGCGTTGTTTATCTCCCGTCTGGCAAGTTATCTGATTGCATTATCTGGGTTTTGGCCACTCTTTTGTTATTATAACTACTTAATTCCTGAATCTAGGTCACAGGTCATAGGCTCACACCCTGTTCATATCTTGAATGTGCCCTTAAGACAGGATTTGTGAGGGAAAGAGACAATGGGGTGGTTTCCCACTTTGACCTTGCAGAGAAATATTTGAGGTTAATTTGTTCAGGACCTAATCTGTGAGGTTTCAGACATGTGGTTTATATATATAACCTTAAAATTCTTATAACAGGGCAAAGTGGAGCATGGCGCTGCAGCCCTATCCACCTCCAGTGCTCGGCAATGGCGAGAGAAGGGCTGGGTAGGAGCTGTGGGTCCTCTCAATGAGTTGCTCCACCTGCCCCGATGGAAGTGGAGGGTGCCTGCCCAGCCAAGCTCTAGTTATATAATAATAATAATAATAATATTTCCTTGACATCCCCACATCCTGTTTCAATCCACATTTTGAAAATTTGAAGGTGTGTTAAGTTTCCATTTGAACATTGGAGGTGGAACCATTCACAAAACTGGAGGCAGTTCTGCGGTTCTAATGAGGAGAAATATTGATGTGTAAAATATACCCATAAAAGCATACGGTTTAAACATTAAAGTGAGCCTATTAGAAGAAGGAAGGTGAGTAATCAAGGCAGGTGGGAGTGAGGGAAAAGACCAAACTTTATTCTTCCACTGTCAGAATGATTCATTTTTATCACTCTATGTTATCCGAGCCAATAAAGGCATCTGATTTCTTTTATCTGGTTTTTCATCTCCTTCCTAAAATGCCATTAAGGAGTCCCTATAGTGGACTGCAATATGGCCTGCATAGTAATGAGATAAAATCTTCTTCAGCTCTTCCAATTAGTTTAATTTTTAATTGACCTAAGAGAGTGTCTTGTTTGCAATTAGTAAGAGGAGTTTATTCGTGGTAACATAAGCCGTTTCTTCTTCCAAGAGGTATTTCAACCCAAAGCACATAAGAAAAGTAAATGTGAGAAATCTACTGTTGTTGTTTGTTCTTGCTTGTGCTTTTTAAATGTTTGTGTAGCAGAATGTACTTTGAAATGAACTCATTAACACCATAGGTGGCCCTTTTAGAAAAAGAAAAATGGCATATTTTCTAATATTGTAAAGACAAGAACAATAGAAGACTTGCTGGGATAGAGTAAATCATGCTTGGTGCAATTTTGTGGTGTTAGTTTTCCCCTACTGCTTTACAAACTGCTGTGGGTAATTTTCTCTAACCTCCAGCCTGCTCTTCATGTCTCCATTAACATTGGGGCTCTAACGGCATGTTTCCAGGGCTGTGCGTTGTCCCTCAGTTTCAACTTCTCTTCTAACAACTTGCACAAAAGACACAGTAGGAATTATTACTACCGAGGCGAGTCCAAGTGGCTTTGAAATGGCAATTTGCCTCTTGCGTTCTGCTCTTCTATTAACAGAGAGATCAGCATAAAATGGTCATTAGCTACAACTGACTTGTGAATTCGTTTGCTCCGTGTGGCCTTCTGGATGTTACTGGACCACAGTTCCCATCATCTCATGTGGTCCAGAAACAGGTTCCTCATCCCTGCTCTTAGTGACAGCCTAGCTTCTTTGCTTAGTGAGATGACTAACCAATTTTGCCTGGCCATATTAATTTCTAAAATTTGGAAGCAGTTATCATGATAAGCAGTTATCATGGGGGAATACCTTACCTGTGTATGGATGGGCAAATCTATTAATTTCAGTTTCTCTCATTTTTCCAATTTGAAATTCCATTCTCCACATTTCCATACCAGTCTTTTAAAAAGTCGTTCTGAAAATTCATCAGCAAATTTATCCCAATGTGCACGTTGGCATGGAATTTTGCCAAATATGCACATTTATGCAATGCAATTCCCATTTTGTATTCTTGCTTGCTACGTTCAATAATAAATTTATTTGCACGCACACTTTACCCTAGTGTGCAAATTTGTGTGCACATTACCTGTCTGGAGAATTGCTTTGCAAAATTTGGAGAAATATGAAGGATGGCTGTGTTTTGTGGAAACTGGGAAGGTTTGCCTTTCAAAGCAGATCAAATTCTCTCTTATCCCTGTTCCTACCTTCATTTCCCTCCTTCTGTTGTCCCTTTGTTATTTTTCTTTTATATTGCAACCCCTTTACAATCATTTTCTGTACGCTCTCATTCATTGTAAAGCACCACGTGCATAAATGCTACTATGCAAGTAATAATTTGGTTCTTTTTTTTCTTGCAGAGGCCCAAGATTCACATTTAGTTATTTGTTTTCAGAACGTCATTACTGTTCCTCGACTTTCCAGTTGCAAAAGCAGCTGGACTCCCCCTTGCAGAAGTTGGAAGAAGGCTAGCAACCGCTGAAAACTAATGAGATTGGTGAGCAGAAGAGAGAAGACACCTTTCTCCGACTTGTGATGTGTGTGGCCTAATGAGGCAAGGTTTTCAACTGGAAAACACTTTGTGTTCCACAGGGGATTTTTTTTAGTTTTGCTGCTAGTTCACTGCATTAAGAAATTTAAATGAGTGTCATGGATCATAAAATGGGTATTGAATTTCAGCGTGTGCAAGACTAGGAGACTCAAATCTACATTAGGTGACTGTAAAGATGGAGCACTGAATGCAGTGGTCGATTAATAGGTATGTCCAGTATACACAGAATTCGGCCAACCCTCCCGTTAACTGAGGGGGATACCTTTGAAAAAAATGACAACAAACAATGCATTGTCAAATTCTAGTATTTTAGTGTGTTGCATTGTTTTCAATAGTCATTTGGTCCTGGCAAGTATTAATTTTAACCTGAGGATTGTTGTTTGTTCAGTTTTAACTTCAATTTTAATTTATTTGAATTAATTTTGGGATGCATTTTAATCGATTGATTGCTTGGTTTTATGCATATTGTATTATTTATATGATGTTAGCTGCTCTGAGTCCGGCTCCGGCCAAGGAGGGCAGGGTACAAATTATTATTATTATTATTATTATTATTATTATTATTATTATTATTATTATTATTTTCTCCTACTCCCCAATTAAAGTCAGTGGAGGATGGTTCAATTTGCCTGTGAAGGCCTTCATTGATACCCATTAACAGGGCCAGTCTCTGAACTTGCATTTTACAAGTGAGTCTCTAGACCTTCGAGAAAGAAAGCTATGAAACATCATGTGAAAGTGCCATCCTCAAGCAATTTCTGTTAAATGAGTCAGTCTGGCTACTCCCACTTGTAAGTGCTTATAGTCAATGAGTGAAGTACAGCTGTGATTGATAAATTTGGATGCCAGGCTATAGGAACCCCCAAGGATTCTAGCAGGGAGGGATTTATGATGGTGCAATTGGCTGAAGAAGTTTCCACAATCGTGGACAGGAGAATCTGATGCTAAACCTTTCTCTCTCCACCCTAGGAGAGGGTGATCCAATGCCTGGAGATGCCCTCTGAGATACCATAGGATTTCAGGGTAAGCCTATAATCCCATCCTCACTTCTAAGTAGACATAGATAGCTCAGCTGGAAAAGCGTGAGAATCTCAGGGTTGTTCATTCGAGCCCCACGGTGGACAAAAAGTTCCTGCACTGAATCCAAAAATCACATTGGTTTTGCTCAATCAGGTCAAGTTTTTGAGCTATGGCCACATGTCTTTTTTTACGTTTTTGTTCACATGTACGCTTGTGTGGAGCATTTTAGAAGAAGTTGGTGGGGGTAAAATGCCATGTCAAATAATTGTTTTGATTGGAAATGATTATTTTAATGACAAGAAGTATTCAGGTCCGATAGTTCTGGGTGATTATGTTGAAAAGGGATCAGTTTGAAGTCATAAAACCTCGAAATCTTCCATAAATTGGTGCGGCAAAGCATAAAGTTGGGGAATCAAAACTAAGTTAATGGGGCAGCCACCCCATGAAGTATCCTGATCTTCAATCAGCACGTCGTCCTGTAGCTCATTGTGATGAAATTCCAGTGCCTATCTTCGGAGAACTTCCTGACATTAGTGACGAAGATGCCTCCAGTGTTGAAGGACATGAAGAAGAAGAAGTGGTTCTTGAAGATGATGCTCCACATCCATTTTTCCAAAAGGAGTTGAATGATCTAGTTCACGACCTCAGCTTGTCAAAGGACTCTGCCGAACTGCTGGCATCCAGATTGAAGGAAAAAACCTCCTCTCTGACAGTGCTCGCATCAGCTTCTTCCGCAACAGGCATCAAGAGTACCTCCGTTTTTTCTCGGAAGAGAAGGACTTGGTGTACTGTGCAGATATTGCGCAGGTTCTGCTCAAGCTTGGAGTGCCACAGTACGAACCCAAAGATTGGAGACTGTTCATTGACAGCAGCAAGCGATCACTGAAATGTGTTCTGCTACACAACGGCAACCAGTTTGCCTCTATACCCCTGGCTCACTCGAGTACACTGAAGGAGAACTATGAAGCGGTGAAGTATGTGCTGGAGAAAATTGGTTATGATCAGCATAAGTGGTTTATTTATGTTGACCTGAAGATGGTGAACTTTTTGTTGGGAAAACAGTCTGGCTTCACCAAGTACCCATGTTTTCTGTGCATGTGGGATAGTAGGGACTGTGCTCAGCATTACACGAAGAAGGACTGGCCTGTGTGGGAGGAATTGGTGCCTTGCAAAGAAAGGAACATCATCAACGACCCTCTGGTGGACAGAGACAGAATACTCTTCCCATCGCTGCACATCAAGCTCGGCTTAATCAAGCAGTTCACCAAGGCTCTGGACAAGGATGTTGACTGCTTCACTTACTTGTGCCAGGCTTTTCCAGGATTGACTATGGAGAAGTTGAAAGCTGGCATCTTTGACGGTCCTCAGATCCGTCAGCTCATCAGAGATCCAGAGTTTGGAAACTCAATGAACGAAGTGGAACTGGAAGCGTGGAAGGCATTTGTTCTGGTAGTGAAGAACTTTCTTGGCAACAATAAGGCCAGAAACTACGCAGAACTTGTCAACAACATGCTGACTGCTTTCAGAAACCTGGGGTGCAACATGAGCGTCAAGATGCACTACCTATTTTCACATATGGACCGGTTTCCTGAGAACCTGGGTTCAATGAGTGACGAGCAGGGGGAGAGATTCCATCAGGACATGAAAGAGATGGAGACCAGGCATCAGGGCCGCTGGGACGCAGTCATGATGGCTGACTACTGTGGGACTCTGAAGAGAGACCTCCCTGCCGCTGAGCATTCCTGGAGTTCCAAGAAACGGAAGTTCAAGCCCTGAAGTTTGAAAAATGGTGAAGCAACATGCAATTTACCTGTACTTACCTTTCTCAATGCCCACCATTCAGTTTACAGTAAACCTGACCTGATGGAGAGAAACGGATGCCATTTCCTGATTCAGCAGTGCAAAAATACCCTAAATCAGTTGTAGAAATCTAGACAACATTCAAAAAGTAAAAAATTGTTGCCCAGTGTAATTCATTGATTCTATGATTATAGAATTGCACTGTAAATCCCATAGTACAGAAAATAATGAATTAAATGTCATCTCCCTGTGCCTCTGCCCCTGGTGATACTTTGGGTTCGTTGCTGTTAATTGAAAGTTTTGAAAATGAATGATGCCCATAAGAGGACAACTTCCTCCTCTCATAAGATACCAAATGTAGACATGCTAGCAGAATGCAGCACATCCACTTAATTACATTGTCTCATCTCATTGTTTTATGGTGCGAGCATCACAAGTCAGCAGGAAAAGATGTGTTGTCTTTATCCAGTTGGCTCTGTCTTTACAACGCAAACAAGATAGGATTAAGAAATGTAAGTAAAACAGCAGAGGAAACCTTTTAATGAGCTTTCTGATTGTGTTGTGCTTTCCAAATTATGCACACGCAGTAGGGGATTTATATATATCTAAATTATCTTGCTGCAGATAATGGAGGTGGTGTTCAGGAGTCCTGAGGTTTGTAACAGATGGCACTAAACTGAAACTGTGGATGGCACTCAAAACAAGGGGGGGAAACCCTTAAGATGGTATTGACAGGTGGTGCAGAGGTGAAAATGCATCCCTGTGGCTCAGTAAGAAAGACAGCGGAGCAGTAATAGGCAGCTGCAGTATGGAAAAAGAGACCGAGAGGACAAGTTTAAAAGGAGCTATAACTAGCTTCTGAAGTGGGTGTCTGCTAGCTGATGTAAAAAAGGGCAAATCAATATGCTTGTTATCTCCTAGACTTCAGTATTCCTTTCCAGTTTTCTGCATTCTCCTGTGAAATCATTAACGAACAGCGTATTCTTGAAATTTTGTAGGGGCTGTATGTTTTGTTAACCTAACTGATCTTTCCTATGTAGCTTGAAATCGCTTAAGAACTAAGGTTTACACTGAGAACCTGGTTGTCACGGGAGCTCAACTTAAACCGGAGCAGAGGCATTTGAAATTCTGTTTTAAGTAAATATTAGCCCGTGTACATAAAGTAGGTTGCAGAAAGAACCACAGGACCACTAACAGTTTCTCATCACCTTTCGATGCCATTCTGTAAACAGTGCCTTCACCTCTGAGCTAACAACTAGTTAGTTTTCGTTTTTTTGCACTCACAGCTCAGTGTGAAATCTGGAACGTGACACACATTTGAGGTTCATGAGCTTATGTCTTTGAGAGTGAAAGAGGGTCATTGTGGTGTAACGCAAAGAGTTGTGTTTGGTTGGTGACATCCAGGGGCAGATCTACGCTCATGGTTTATAACGTTAAGGTAGCGTTAAGGAATGGTTTTCATAATGTAGATGGACACATTACGTTTCGCTTGTGATGTTAAAAATGCAGAGCCACCAGGAACCGGCAGCAGGGAAACTGCATCATTACAGACAAAACAAGGTAAGGAATGTTTTAAATTTACCCGTATGCCCTGCGACATTTTAGAATGATATCCAATATCATAATGTTTAGAAGGTCAGTGTAGATCCAGCCTAGGTTCAAATCCCTACTTAGCCGAGAAGCTCACTGAGACAATCACAATGAAGTTATGCACAACATACATTTAAAGCACTCATATACCACTTTAACAGTCATGGCTTCCCCAAAGAATCATGGGGGGTGTAGTTTGTTAAGGGTAGTAGGAGCTATAGCTCTGCGAGGGGGTCTCCTAACAACTCTCAGCACCCTTAGAAAACTAGTTCCAAGGATTCTTTGAGGAAAGCTGTGCTATTAAGTGGTATAACAGCACTTTAAATGTTTGGTAAAGAGAGCCAGTGTGGTGTAGTGGTTAAGAGCGGTAGATTCGTAATCTGGTGAACCGGGTTCGCATCTCCACTCCTCCACATGCAGCTGCTGGGTGACCTTGGGCCAGTCACACTTCTTTGAAGTCTCTCAGCCCCACTCACATCACAGAGTGTTTGTTGTGGGGGAGGAAGGGAAAGGAGAATGTTAGCTGCTTTGAGACTCCTTAAAGGGAGTGAAAGGTGGGATATCAAATCCAAACTCCTCCTCCTCCTCCTCCTCCTCCTCCTCTTCTTCTTCTTCTTCTTCTTCTTCTTCTTCTTGGTGCGGATGTCAACTATCACACAGCCTGACCAACCTGCCCGTGCTGCTGTGGAATAATATGGATGTGGGGTACCATGTACATCTCTTATAATCATCTATTAAAAGGATCAAGATTATATTTACAGTGCATAAGTGCTTCTGCAAAATTGGTGTGCGGTCATAGAATATGTACAAAAGGAAATGTTTCAGTACCAGGAGAACAAAAACAAAAAGCAAGTTAACAGTACAAGTGGTGAGCCAGGAAGTAGCTACATGCTTGAATTGAGTATTCTGGATATCTAACTATAAGGTCTAATTCAGGGGTCAGCAAACATTTTCAGCAGGGGGCCAGTCCACTGTCCCTCAGACCTTGGGGGGGGGGCGGACTATATATTTTGGGAGGGGGGGTGAACGAATTCCTATGCCCCACAAATAACCCAGAGATGCATTTTAAATAAAAGCACACATTCTACTCATGTAAAAACACGCTGATTCCCGGACCATCCATGGGCCGGATTTAGAAGGTGATTGGGCTGGATCCAGCCCCGGGCCTTAGTTTGCCTACCCATGGTCTAGTTGCTTCCCCAAGTTTCAGTGGTTTCCAACTTTCAGCTTCATTTATTTCTGTGTATTATCAAAATATCTGGAAAGAATAACAGTAAAATTGCCTACTTATGGCAAGAAATAAGAAGGGGACTCAAGCAATGGAAGCCTACACTATTTCCCTCATGCAGTTGGACCCTACGTTATTTCCCTCATGCATTGCCTCTTTCCTCTGTGCTCATGTCACTGTAGGACAGCCTGGGCATTGAGCTCAAGGCAACTGCTTGGAGATAAAAGAAAGGAACAGCACCCTTGAGGTCTTCCCCTCAACGACAAAGCCTCTGAGCCTCACCCCATCACTGCCCATTGGGTTATGAGGTGCTGAACAGGGTTTCTTCTTTGAAAAGAAGAAGAAGAAGAGTTTGGATTTGATATCCCGCCTTTCACTCCCTTTAAGGAGTCTCAAAGCGGCTAACATTCTCCTTTCCCTTCCTCCCCCACAACAAAGACTCTGTGAGGTGAGTGGGGCTGAGAGACTTCAAAGAAGTGTGACCAGCCCAAGGTCACCCAGCAGCTCATGTGGAGGAGCAGAGATGCGAACCCGGTTACCCAGATTACATGACTACCGCTCTTAACCACTACACCACACTGGCTGAAGAAGAGCTGAAGAAGGAAGTTG
This sequence comes from Podarcis tiliguerta, assembly GCF_965153285.1. NCBI lineage: Eukaryota > Metazoa > Chordata > Lepidosauria > Squamata > Lacertidae > Podarcis > Podarcis tiliguerta. Next base: position 9,839,389 of record NC_139544.1, read on the forward strand.
GAAAAATGGCTTCCCACTTCCCCTTTCAGCTCTGTGATATTTTCAAAGCTCGGATGAATTCTACTGGATATGACTTTTACCCAGATCCCTTAGTAAAGCCTTTGCATATGCAGTTTTTTTTCTCTTTCTGGCAACTCCTGGCCTCCACTATAATAATAGTTTTGCTTTCTCTTCTGTGGCCTCTACTTGCTGATTGCTCTGTTTCTCTGAGGACAAATATGCCATCTGTACCTTCTAGCATTGCTGAAGGCAGCTCCTTTTCCACTCCTCTTTGCCTGAATGCAGAAGTAGAAAAAGGAGAATGCATCACCAAATTTTAAGCAAACAGTATATAGTGCCGCCCCTTAAAAAAACATGGCTATTGGTATCTCCCAGGCTGACTGCGCTGTCCTGATTGTTGCTGCTGGTATTGCTGAATTTGAAGCAAGTACGTTGAAGAATGGACAGACCAGCGAGCCTGCCTTCCTGATAAACACAGAGCCTTTCTCCCTTCTCCAGGTAGCACCATCTGGTTCTCATGATGTGTGGTAGAGAAGCACAGCCTCAGAATAATTGCACGAAATTGGCAGTAGTAAAATACCAAATGTGAAAATGAGTAAACAAGTGGTTTATACAATTTATATAATTTCTCTGCTGCTGCTCATCCGAGGATCACAGGGCAGTTTAAAAACACAAAAATACATAAAATAGTAACAAACAAAAACAATGTCCCCCTCCCCACAGTTTAAAAGGCCGTAGATTGTTTAATTAGCCAAAGGCCTGAGAGAAGAGTAATGTTTTTTCCTGGCACTTAAAGATCTCAAACCCTCCAACATTTCTCCAATGAAAATAGGGACATAATGGTAATTTTACTGTTTATACGCCACACATCTTACTGGGTTGTCCCAGCCACTCTGAGCAGCTTCCAACATATATAAAAACATAATAAAACATTAAAACCCTTCCCTATACAGGATTGCCTTCAGATGGTTCAGGGGTGGGATAACTTCATACCCTCCAACATTTTCCCAATGAAAATAGGGACATCCTAAGGAAAAGTGGGACATTCCGGGATCAAATCAGAAACTGGGATGGCTTCTCTAAATCAGGGATGTCCCTGGAAAATAGGGAGACTTGGAGGGTCTGAGATATGTAATGAATGTGCTAGGCAAGTCTCCCTGGGGAGAGCATTGCACAAGTGGGGGGCTACCACAGGAAAGGTCCTTTCTCGTGTTGCCACCCTCCAGACCACTCACGGAAGAGGCATATGAGGAATGGCCACAGATGGTGAGCATCTGGGTTGGTTCATGTGATCAGAGGTGGTCCTAAATGTGGAGTGTGGAAGAGCGAACACAGACCTAACAACTGAGCAAGAGCCATTGCTGAAAAGTGGCAATATCCCATCTAGCACCCACAGCAAATTTAACAACCTCTTTTTATTATTTATACCCCGCCCATCTGGCTGGGTTTCCCCAGCCACTCTGGGCGGCTTCCAACAAAGATTAAAAATACATTAAAACAGTCATTAAAAACTTCCCTAAACAGGGCTGCCTTCAGATGTCTTCTAAACATCAGATAGTTGTTTATTTCTTTGACATCTGAGGAGAGGGCGTTCTACAGGGCAGGTGCCACTACCGAGAAGGCCTGCTGCCTGGTTCCCTGGTTTTAGCTACTGGAGTTAAGAACAAAGTAATAGCCTTTGGGAAAGCAGTGCATTCAGTTATTGAGAGGCGCTGCTGTCTGACTGCGATTTGTCAAATGTTTTATTTATGGCAGGACTGTGCTTTTTGTTAAATGATTTATGTTTTTGTTAAATGTGTCTGTTTTCTGGAACACCCTAGCTGTGAGGTAAACTTACATCCACTTTCAGGCACACACAGCGCTGCTTTTTTTATTTCATAAAATCCACTAGACACAATAAATGTCATTTTTCACCCAACCTTCTCTGAACTCTGCCCTGCTAATCTATCTCTGCTGGGATTACTTTTTACAACCCAGTTTCTAAAGGAAGACTGATGCTGAGCTGCACTTTTGGCCTTCACCTCCTCCTGTCCTCCAGGAATATTCTTGCTACTAGAATTTATATCTTTCCAACAGTAACACTGTAAAAAAACAAACCCAAAGAACAAACAATTTATTTATTTTTGGTAACAGTTGTGGGTCCCATGCAACAAAAGCCACAACTTGCCACTTTGAAACATTGGATAAAAACTTGCCAGCTTCCTAGAAACAGTGACCTGGAATCTTGGGAATGTTCATGTTTCAGAAATAATCAGTATTGGCAAAAGAAGCACCCGGGTGATATTGCTCTTCTAGGGACTTGCACTCCCCGCTTTTGCCGAAATCTCTACAACTTACTTCATGATGAAGGTTATAAGAAAGGAATATACCAGTTTTGGTTCTCTGTGTTTCTCATTTATCCAATCAGTTATCCAGGTTTCTGTGGAAATTTGTAGGTTTTTTTTTTAAGTCTTTTAAAATCCTCATGAAAACTCTTCAGCAGAATCTCCGCACGGAGATTGTATTAGCAGCTGCTACAGATTGATTCTGATGCAAAACCAACCTACATATTTGGGGGGATGGGAAGGAAATTTTCGTACATAAGATCTCACCAGTTTGCCCAAGTAAAATGTATATTATAAGTATTTAACCCACTAGACTGATCATACTTAGGCATGTCTCCTATGACCAACTTCCAGTGATCAATTTTTTTTTGCCAGTATGGGCTAAGCTTACAATGGAGGGAGTCTATTAAAAAGCCCCACTTTTACCCCTCTGTGATAACTGTAAATATGAAATAGAAGCTCAAGCAGTCATTAGAAAGATTCTCTAAAGAATCACAAAGAACTATCTATTTCTCATAGACTGCTTTCACAATTGGGCTATACAGTGGTACCTCAGGTTACATATGCTTCAGGTTACATACGCTTCAGGTTACAGACTCCGCTAACCCAGAAATAATGCTTCAGGTTAAGAACTTTGCTTCAGGATGAGAACAGAAATCGTGCTCTGGCGGTGCAGTGGCAGCAGGAGGCCCCATTGGCTAAAGTGGTGCTTCAGGTCAAGAACAGCTTCAGGTACCACTGTATTTTCTTATGTCACTGCAAGATCAAGCTGTGTTTTTGCCTCAGCCTTAAGGAGAGGCTGGGAGGGAGTTTGCTGCAACTTAGAGCAGGGGTCAGCAAATTTTTTCAGCAGGGGCCCGGTCCACTGTCCCTCAGACTTTGTGGGGACTATATTTTGAAGAAGAAAAAAAGAATGAATTCCTATGCCCCACAAATAACCCAGAGATGCATTTTTTTAAAAAGCACACATTCTACTCATGTAAAAACACGCTGATTCCCAGACCGCCTGTGGGCCGGATTTAGAAGGCGATTGGGCCAGATCTGGCCCTCAGGCTTTAGTTTGCATACCCATGACTTAGAGGAATGTTTTTAAATTGTCTGTCACAAGCATCAGGAATAAAAAAGTGTTTATTTTTCATATTCATTATGAATGGGAGTTGATATTGCTAAATGAGTGTTGTTTTTCAGGTGTCGGTTTGCTTCCTTACTGTTGTGACAGGAGCCGACTAGGTTCAGATGTGAAATTTCTGATGATAAATGACAATAAAACCCTTAAAGGACTGAAATACTCACCTGAACAAAACCCAGGGCAAAATGTTTGGTTTGAGTTCCATGCTTGAAAGATGACATTGATGTATTTTCGCCAACTATTCATGTGCAGCTGGAAGGTTAACATAATATAAATGCTGAATATATATATATATATATATATATATATAGGGGGGGGTTGTACAGGTTTTAAAAATTAATGTATTGAAACCACTTCTTAAATGTCACAAGATGTTTGTCATCGGTCAGTAGGCCTGGAAAAACCACACATGCTAAAAAAATAATAAAAAGTACTCCTCCAATATTGCTGGAGTTTGATAAATTATTTGTTGATCTCATGTTTGTTCTCAAATAATTGAAATTACTGTTTCAGGTGTTTTTTGTTTTTTACAGTGATAAAGGAAGAGAATTGAACTGTTGTGTTCGGGTGACTTGTCTATAGTTCTTGGACATATTTACCTTCGTATGATTCATTTACTAAGAAGGGTTTTTCTTATCTAACTATAGGATAATTGGAGCATTTCCTGTTTGCTCTGAGAAAATGCTGTGGCAAGCGATGATTCACCACACCACCACAGATAACTAGCTTTTCTGTTGTGGTATATTCACATTATCTAGCGATAATTAGGCTGCTCAAGTGAGTAACCCAACTTGTGAATTCATCCTAAATGTGATGGCCAGCAGTTTCTATTGTCTGTAAATCTATGCAGCTAGAGAGATTAGCCACCTACTTAAAAGCATCTGCACATCAGATGAAAAAGGATGGTGAATTTGACACTAAGCTTATCTTCTGATTCCCATTTTGGCATTTATTTGAGCCAGGCTGCAATCCTGTGCATTCTTACCTGGGAGTAAGCACCACTGAATGCAATGGGATTTACTTCTCAGTAAACATGAATAGGAGGGCACTTGGTGATTTGCTTTTTGTATGTATTGGTATCTTAAAAAATGTATCTTAAAAAGCAGAGACATCACTTTGCCAACAAAGGTCTGTATAGTTAAAGCTATGGTTTTCCCAGTAGTGATGTATGGAAGTGAGAGCTGGACCCTAAAGAAGGCTGATCACCGAAGAATTGATGCTTTTGAATTATGGTGCTGGAGGAGACTCTTGAGAGTCCCATGGACTGCAAGAAGATCAAACCTCTCCATTCTGAAGGAAATCAGCCCTGAGTGCTCACTGGAAGGACAGATCCTGAAGCTGAGGCTCCCATACTTTGGCCACCTCATGAGAAGAGAAGACTCCCTGGAAAAGACCCTGATGTTGGGAAAGATGGAGGGCACAAGAGAAGGGGACGACAGAGGACGAGATGGTTGGACAGTGTTCTCGAAGCTACCAGCATGAGTTTGAGCAAACTGCGGGATGCAGTGGAAGATAGGAGTGCTCTGGTCCATGGGGTGACGCAGAGTCAGACATGACTAAACGACTAAACAACAACAACAACAAACATGAATAGGATGGCACTTGGTGATTTTCATTTTGTATGTATTGGTAGGGAAAAGGGAGATCATCACCCTGAGGATCAACAATAATATTTCATATGTTGTCTTGAATAAGGTATGAAAGGGAGTATGTCTATCTTTTAATTCCTTCTGCGTTTTCAAAGCCTGTGACACTCAGTCAAGGGAATCCTACTGTGATATTTCTCAGAGTAGCAGCAGCCTAGATGCCTTGCATCAGACCTCCAGATTTTGCAATTCCTCATCCCGTTTTTCAGGCAGCTTTATGGAAAGGCAGCAATTATTCATGAGACTTAACAGAGATGCTGTTCTTGCACAAAGTATTCACACCTTTTGATGTTACGGTTTCCAAATTTCCCGAATACAATCTAAGGGAAGAAGACACCACTGAAAATGAATTCTAAGTCAACCTGTAGTTTTGTAACCTCTTGATCAAGCAAGACTTTTGAATTGCAGCACAGGTTCAGGGCCTCACAGCCCCATGGGATCTCTAAATGACGACACCACAGTGGAAATCCCTGTTTAAAGGTTTTTGTTTTATATAAATAAAAGTTCTTACAGAGTGTGTGTACTGCTGTAGTTGGAGGAAAGTTCCTGTGATTTCCCAGAGAGGCTTTGGGTCCCGTGTGTGCCCAAAGGCACTCTGGGAAATGAAGATTGCCATCAGGATTGTTCCAACTTCAGCAGCATACTGTAGAAACACTTTGTAAAAGCTTTTTGAAAAAAGAAAGGTTGTGGTGACTTGTATTTTACTGTATTGTATTGTATTTTAATGTTTTGTTGGAAGCCGCCCAGAGTGGCTGGGGAAACCCCGCCAGATGGGCGGGGTATAATAAAATAAAATAAAATAATAACAGCAACAATAATAATAATGACTGCTGCCAGCTGATTATGGTGTGTGCATTACTGATCTACCAGACAGGCAGTGGAAAAGGCAACAAACAGTTCCTTCCTTCCTTCCTTCCTTCCTTCCTTCCTTCCTTCCTTCCTTCCTTCCTTCCCAACCCCCAAACCCACTTTGATAACCAACAGCTAATCCATTTTGTATTATTCTGGGTTAAGTTCAGTGTGCTTAGGAAGAGTGCTGGCGATACTATGAGTTGCTATGACTTGACTGAATTGTATTAATTGTTTTGATGAATTTGTTGTTTGTTCTATATGCCATAGTGTTTGATATTATAGTGATTGCAGTGTTTGTTGCTGTTTTTAATGCTGTCGTGGTTATTGTGAGCTGCTCTGAGCTGAACAATTGTTCTTGGAAAAGTGGAACACCGATATTAAATCAACGCAATGCAACCTCCTGTTTGTTCTCTTCCTGTTGCCTGTTAAGGGCAACATTTAGAGCATGGGTAGGAAACTAAGGCTCAGGGGCCCAATCGCCTTCTAAATTCGGCCCATAGACGGTCCGGGAATAAGAGTGTTTTTACATGAGTGGAATGTGTGCTTTTATTTAAAATCCATCTCTGGGTTATTTGTGGGGCCTGCCTGGTGTTTTACATGAGTAGAATGTGTCCTTTTATTTAAAATGCATCTCTGGGTTATTTGTGGGGCATAGAAATTCATTCTTTTATTCTCCCCCCCCCCCAAAAAAAAATATAGTCCGCCCCCCCCAGGTCTTAGGGACGGTGGACCGGCCCCCTGTTGAAAAAGTTTGCTGACTCCTGATTTAGAGGAACAGAAAGGGGTACAGCAGCCATCCCATTCCCAAGGGCATCTGATTCAGGGCACCTCAAGCTTGCCAGCCCAATGCTGAATCAATTGCTTCTTGTCCTACATGGATATTTTTCATTTGCAAATTGTTGTCGAAAGCTCTGTGTTTGGGGAATGATTCAACAATGTTCTAGGCGTACACATGGAACTCAGATTATGCTAGACGTTATTATGCTACAAGGGACGCGGGTGGCGCTGTGTTCTAAACCAGTGAGCCTAGGACTTGCTGATCAGAAGGTCGGCGGCTCGAATCCCTGCGATGGGGTGAGCTCCCATTGCTCGGTCCCTGCTCCTGCCAACCTAGCAGTTCAAAAACACGTCAAAGTGCAAGTAGATAAATCGGTACTGCTCCGGTGGGAAGGTAAATGGTGTTTTTGTGCGCTGCTCTGGTTCGCCAGAAGCGGCTTAGTCATGCTGGCCACATGACCCGGAAGCTGTATGCCGGCTCCCTTCGGCCTATAGAGTGAGATGAGTGCCGCAACCCCAGAGTCGGCCACGACTGGACCTAATGGTCAGGGGTCCCTTTACCTTTATCTATTATGCTACAAATAATTTTGCTGGGTGTAGTCTTAACAGCAGCGCAAATATTTCAGGGTGGCTTGGTTCTGATTGATGCTAAGTCATTGTATAGCATGATGTGCCTGAACTGCAATGAGCTTTGGGCTTGCATGTTCCCAATTTAGGATGGTTTAATGTTGCATCTGAACTGTTCCCTTGTGCATGAGTATCACTGTATTTAGGCATCTTTTTTACACAGCATATTAAAGTATCTTTTATTGTTCTATCTTCAAGCCAAACTATGCATCCAACTCAGACAAGTGCTTGCATTTCCATCTCTTTAATTTTACTTTGCAAATAGCATCTGTGCAGGAAGCCAGTAAAGACCAAGGAACAGGATTTATTTTTAACCCTTTCTTTTGTATCATTTCCCCAATTATAAAAATTGTTCTCTACATGGAAGCTGCCATTTACCCAAGTAGGAAAACCATACATGTCTACATTTATTAGTTTTAGAGTTTTCATCGTGAATTAAACATGTACCGACTCTCATTTTGCATTCTCCTTTCTACTTAAAAGGAAGTACAGCAAAACTATTTAACCAATGGTGGTTGCAGTCTGGTAGCACACATTTTTTTATGTGGTGTCTGTCTCTGGAGAGCAGAACTGGAAAGCCATGAGATGAACAGTAAATTAGGAGAGGATTTGACCTCCACAGTGTTTTATAATTGGTGACAATTTGGAAGAATCACAGCAATGCAAGCATGGGGTGAGAGTTCCATAGACTCATTAAATGTGAAAGCCTTGTTGAACTTAAAGTTACACTCCAGTGATGTACTGTGTGCATAAATAATCAGTTTTCGCCACAGAGAGATGTGTGGTGTCTGAGAACTTTCCTAGGGACCCATCATTTTTCATTAATGACTTTGACAAGGATGTGAAGGGGGAAAACATGCAGTTAACATCACATTTTATTCATTCAATTAAGGTTGCTGTCCTATGTGCTCTAACTTGCGTGCAAAAGCTCCATTCAACTCAGCTTTCAGATTCTCAAGAACAATTATATGGACATGAAATTACAGAATACGTCTGTTAATGAATTGTTATGGATGACAATGAAAAAGGAGAGTCAGTGCATCCTATAGGTGTAAAATAATTTGTCACCAATAAATGAAAGCTGTTGATATAGTTTTATAGATTTATAGCTACTGTTTGATGTTGGAAAAAGAGAAAGCAGGGGAAGGGTTGTAGCACAGTGGTGGAATTTTGTGTGCAGGTTCCCAGGTTCTTGTCCTCAATTCTGTATGTCCAGAATCTAAAAGTAGCAGACACCGCTGCTATTGTGTTACCTTTTGTAGATGTTATAAGTACAGTTCCTTTTAAAGTTACACAGTATACGTGGGCAAGATAATCTGTCACAGTTGTTAAGCAAGGTAATTGTGAGTAATTGTGAGTGGAAAAAGGATGCTCCAGTTTGGAGTCATGGTGGAGATATGAAGGAGGGAGAAAGAGAGACTTGAGTACTTGAAAAATAGAAGAGTATCTGTGATTGTCAACTAACAGCACAATCCTAAGCATGTCTTCTTAAAAATAAGTCCTATTGAGTTCAGTGGAGCTTATTCCCAAGTGAGTGAGGTTGGGATTGTAGCCTTACTCAGAGTAAGTCATTTTAGTACATTGATTTGAATAGCTCTACTCTAAGTTAAGGTTACCAGACGTCCCCGTTTCCCGGGGACAGTCCCCAGATTTACAAATCAGTCCCCATACAAAATCCATTGAAGTTGAAAAGTGTCCCCAGATTCATTGAAGACAATCTGGTAACTTCCTCTAAGTATGACTACCAATGAATACTGCCTTACACAATAAACCTGTATAAAACAGGCTTATTAAATGGTGTCTTATATCGCATCATAGAAACCTTTCAAGGTTACTGCAATTAGGCTATTCATAATATGGCATTTAACAAGTACGTCATTTTCCTTGTTTGGATGTTTAATAGATAACATTGCCCTTTAAAGTGTTTAAACTGTTGGCATTATAGTGTAACACTTTCAATTTTCTGTGCTCAAACTTGGATAGTGAAATCTAAGTTTAGTTAAAATAGATTGTCCTGGCTGATGCAAAGTTCATTGCCTGTGAATATCAGGGCACAAGTTTGTACGTTAATTTATTTTTAAAATAGAAATTCTTGACGAAAGCCAAGCTTGGCACCACACAATATTGGAAGATGAATGCCTCCTTATTTTTATTTATTGTCAGAGACTGGCAGGGCTCTGATGAGTGTGTGCAGAGAACGGTGCAGGAGAGGGGACGCGTGATTTATGGGGTTTGGTGCCACCTGTGAGGCAGGACTCCGGGGGAGAGGAAGGGTCGGAGCAATCAGAAATGTGCAGTGGTGGTGCAGGAGGTGTTGGTAGCAGAGAAAGAGGACAAGCAGGTCAAATCCCAGCCATTTCCTGCCCCACAGTCTCCTGGAACCAGGAGCGGCTTGAAGATGGAAGAGAAGCGATTACCGTACTTCCATTCAGGAGATGTCTCAGGTAGTGAGTGCACACTCCGTCAGTTGATGGCACATAAGCCCGGGAGAGAGGTGTGGTCCCACTGTTGCTTCAAATGCTCCACAAGGCACAAACCTGGAAAAGTTCAGGCCAGCTAAATGGTGATGCTTTAAGTGTGTGGGTTTGCCAATTGAGAATTAACCATCAGCTAGTTGGCTTCCTGGGCTGGGTAGCCACAGGACATTTATTTTATGGACTTGTTTATTGTGCTGGGCCCGGGGGTAACCAGAGAACCATGGTCCAGGTCCGGTCCAGAATCCGTAGGTTCTACTAGGAGTCAGTCTGACAGGGTCAAGGCAGGACACAAGGCAGGAAACCAGGCAAGGACAGGTACAGGATCTCAGGCAGGGTCTGGCATACAGCAATGTTGCTCCTGCAACCTGGGGCGGGGTCCGACAGCCGTTTATCTTTGTTGGGGTAACTGCGGGTCCTGATCCCCCAGCGACTCACCTCCCAGTTTCACCCGAAGGTGAGCACTTCTCCTGCGAGTACTCGGGTCTCTCCCTCTCTCAGACCTTAGTCTCTGCAGCTCGGGAGACGTCGGTGAGTTACTAGACCCAGGGGCCACCTCAGCCTCCCCTGACCCAACCGGTAGTGGAGCAGCTGTAAGTGATGGCCCAGCTGAAGGCAATGAGGTCATCCCCGCATCTGGGGCCAGGGCAGGCTCAGGCCCCTGACTCGGCCCAGCTGGTGCTTGTTGCAGGGGAACCTGTGCAGACTGGGGCTCTTCAGGATCAGGCTCCAGACTTGGTTCAGATGATGCCTGAGGCAAAGGATCCAGTGCAGACTGAGACTCCTCTGGTTCTGAGTCTGAGTCTGAGTCCCAGGCCATCACATTTATCATGCTTCAACAGATATTTCCAGGGCACTTTTCAAGGAGACGATAAAAATCATTAATGAACATCGAAAACCATCTCAGAAAATGTGTGGAAAGGTCTTCATCTGGGGCTTCATCTAGGTGTCAGGTGAAGTTTTGATGGGAAGCAGAGGCACCACAGCCTCACGAAGTATCAGATGCTTATATGATGCTATGGGGAAAGGCAGCTGGAAGAAAGCAATTGTAGAAGCTAGCCTTAAAAAAAAAAGTCCAGCCAATGATCTGGTAATCTATAGACCTATTAGCTTACTGTCCATTATGGGGAAGTTATATGCTAGGTTTGTAAGGAGTAAACTGAACCCCCTTTTTTAGAGTTGGAGGATTTACTTACTCTCAGGAAGCATTTAGAGAGAATCATTCCACTCTAGATCATGGTTTGGTGCTTTCCCATCTTGTTGGGAAATATACAGGGCCTCCGAAAGGGAAACCTTTTATGGCCTTCATGAATTTAAAGGCAGCCTTTGACTCTGCCCCAGGATTAAATTACGGCAGAAATTGAACAACATTCTTGTTGACAAAAGACTTCTAAGTGAAATCTTATTAAGGCTCTTTGGGCGTAATAGATGTGGTAATCAGGGAAAGCTCACTAAGGATATCCCTAAATCAAAGGGAGTCAGGCAAGGTTGTATACTTGCACCTGCTTTGTTCTTAAATTATCTTGAAAATGTCTTAAATGGGCCTGTTGGGCATTTGTATTTTACTTCACATTGATGATACAGCCATTTCCTCCTGTCCTAGACCAGGAATTAGGTGCTCGCTTGCTAAATTCTCTTCTTACTGTAAGCTTAACTGTGTCAAGATTAACTATAGGAAATCAAAGATCGTAGTACTTGAGAAGAAGTTAATTCAGTGTGTTTTCTAGATGCTCAAATTAGGAACAAGTTATACGTTTTCAATATATGGGAGTGATAATCCATTCTATCTGCCCAAACATAGATATTTTGTTTCTCAGAAGGCTTCAGCTAGCCACTCTACTATGCTTCTACTGGAGGAAGTATATTCCTATAGTTTTCAGTGCTAAAATAACTTCTCAGCTCTTTTATGGAGCTGCTGTTTGGATCAAGGGAATGCCTTGGGGTCTAAATGGTGTTCAAGCTAGTTTCTCACAGTCCCTTTCACATATGCTAAGACGTGTTTCTAATGCAGCTATGCTGCTGGAGACAGTGTTCCTTTGAGGTAGGAGCCAGTTGCAACCCTGAAGCTTTGATTCAAGATTTATATTTTTAGGATGGTTATTATTGTATCTTCCTGGTGATCCTTGCAGTATCCTCCTCATTATAGTTATTGCAGCTTTTGAACAAAATCTGTTTGTTGCATTGAACTGTCACCCTTCTTCAGTTGAGATTAATTCTGTGTTTGTTTTGGTAAAGCAAAGACATTTTGGTTTATTCATGCACAACTTGCTCAGTTGTTCTTTACAGTTAGGTGCTTATTTTAGAAATGTGGACATATTTAAACACTGTATCACTTTTACTCTGGCCAGATTAAATGTATTGTCTTCCCAATTGCTTCAAGGTTAGATATGTTGGGTGGTTCTCTTACCTTAAGGAGCTGTTCATGTAATTTTTTATTCTGCAGTTCACCATCAAATGATTGTCTGCTTACTGAACAAAATTCAGGGAAGGTCAACCCAATTTCCTGTTAAATGAGATAAAATCCCATGGGTGTAATTGACCACGCCTTTTTTTAAATCATTAGCAGTGAAAATAAGTTTATCCATCCAAGGAATCATTTTTGGGGACAACTTAGGTAATTTGGTATCATGTATACAAATATACATGAGCCAATGACAGTTACATTATTATTTATATTTCACTCTGTACTTAAGGTGTTGCAAGATTAATTTTTGCTCTTATTTTTATCTGTTGGCCATAATAAATTGATGATGAGAAACGAAGGTGGGGGAGTTGAGAGTTTTATGTCTGAGAAAACAGAGGGCACAGAGCAAATTGGAAACTTAAGGGCCCCCAGAATTGGCTGGAGACACCTTGTTAATGGTGGAATCCTTTCCAGGAACATGAGACCATGATCCAAACCACCCCAGTTGACCTTATTATTCAGGGTTAGCACAGAGCCAATGTGCACTCCATCTTATGATATGAAAAAAGTGTTGGGCTGTGGATGAATTTAAGTGTGAAAGTCTTTAAAACAATAACAGCAAACACTGCCAGATGTGTACACATTTATTGTGGTGGTATAACTCAACTGCTAAATGAGTAGGGTGAAAAAGTTTAAAAAGCAACCTCATGGTAGATACAAAAGTTATCCATAAACTAGTAGTGGAAACAATAATCTTGGATTTTTGCAAGCGTCTGATGTATTATTCTGTGTTTGATGTTTCCATAGCAACCACCTGTAGGAAAAAAAGAGAGGGAGAAGCGTTGACTGAAATGAGCATCCTTAGTAACTGTGCCTGGGAGAAGAAGGCAGTGGCTGTTTTATAAATCATGTAAACTGGTATGATAGAATGAGCCAGCTTGTTCACAGTAGTGCTGTGCTGAAGATTTCTTCTCTGTTTTCCCCACAACCATTCCCCACAAGTTAATGAGGGGAAAATTGCAGCTGAAAATTAACAAAGGGAAGAAAAATCTTGATGAAATTCTCTTGTGTTTTTGTTGTTGCTGTGTAGACTTTACTTCCAATGTGGTTTAGGGTTTTTGAGAGACATTTCTTCCATTCTACTGACTATCTGCATTATGCAGCCTTCCTCTGATCACGCTACCAGAAAACCCCATTGCACCGTCATCTAAGCTTTCATGTAAATACAGGAAGCCAAAGAGGCTGCGTATGATGTTCCTGGGCAGATGATCCTTGTTTCTTTAAAGTGAAATCTTTTAACTTTCAAAGAAATCACTGCATACCAATTTTTTTGTTAAGATAAAAGGCATCGTTTCCAGGCCTTTGACCATTTTGGTTGCCCTCCTCTGGACGCGTTCCAGTTTGTCAGTGTCCTTCTTGAACTGTGGTGCCCAGAACTGGACACAGTACTCCAGGTGAGGCCTGACCAGAGCAGAATACAGTGGCACTATTACTTCCCTTGATCTAGATGCTATACTCCTATTGATGCAGCCCAGAATTGCATTGGCTTTTTTAGCTGCCACGTCACACTGTTGGCTCATGTCAAGTTTGTGGTGAGTTTGTGACGGAGGCAAGCTTTGAATGAGGGATATTCTAGCCTCTTCATCCTATTTGACGCATCTCTCAGATTTGAATTGATTCGATGTACATGCCGCCAGCATCTTAAAAAGCAGAGACATCACCTTGCCAACAAAGGTCCCTCTAGTTAAAGCTATGGTTTTCCCAGTAGTGTTGTATGGAAGCGAGAGCTGGACCATAAAGAAGGCTGATCGCCAAAGAATTGATGCTTTCGAATTCTGCATAAAAATACAACAACAGTAACAACAACAATAATATATCCCGCACTCCCCAGCCGAAGCCGGGCTCAGGGCGGCTAACAACAATAAAATAATACAACATTCTAAAATCATTTCATTATAAAATTAATTCAAATCAAATTGATGGCAACCATTGGGCTAGAGGTCTGTGAAGATTGCCAAAGGAGGGAGTCAGGCTGTGCCCTGGCCAAAGGCTTGGTAGAACAGCTCTGTCTTGCAGGCCCTGCAGAAAGATGTCAAGTCCTGCAGGCCCCTAGTCTCTTGTGGCAGAGCATTCCACCAGATCGGAGCCACAGCCGAAAAAGCCCTGGCTCTGGTTGAGGCCAGCCTAACCGCCCTGTGGCCTGGGACCTCCAAGATGTTTTTGTTTGAAGATCGTAAGTTCCTCTGTGGGACATACCAGGAGAAGCGGTCCCGTAGGTACGAGGGTCCTAGGTTGTATAGGGCTTTAAAGATTAAAACCAGCACCTTAAACCTGATCCTGTATGCCACCGGGAGCCAGTGCAGCTGGTATGGCACTGGGTGAATGTGATCTCGCAGCGAGAACCCCGTAAGGAGTCTCGCTGCAGCATTCTGCACCCGCTGGAGTTTCTGGGTCAGTCTCAAGGGCAGCACCACATAGAGCGAGTTACAATAATCCAGTCTGGAGGTGACCGTTGTGTGGATCACAGTGCTAGGTCAGGGCGAGAGAGGTAAGGAGCCAACTGCTTAGCTTGGCAGAGATGAAAAAATGCCGCCTTTGTTATAGCTGCAATCTGCGCCTCCATGGAAAGGGAGCTGTCGAAGATTCCTGATGTTGGGAAAGATTGCAAGCACAAGGAGAAGGGGACGACAGAGGACAGTGTTCTTGAAGCTACCAGCATGAGTTTGACCAAACTGTGGGAGGCAGTGGAAGACAGGAGTGCCTGGCGTGCTCTGGTCCAGGGGGTCACGAAGTTTCGGACACGACTAAATGACTAAACAACAACAACAACAACAATCTCGGGCCCTTCATGGCCAGCCTTCCTTGTTTCATGAGGTGACTCCTCCCATAAGGATTTTTTTCCAGGTCAGGAAGTGTGAGCAGCCAGGGAGGCTGCAGAGCAATGGTGAAATATTTAGGAGAAATGAGGAGCACAGCAGACCCCACCCTCAGCTGCCTCACAGTTGCAAAGTAAACTCAATTCGGAACTCACTGAATTTATGAAGAAACATAGCACCCTCTGGATGAGGGAGGAAAATAGAAGCTTCTTTCCAGGGGAAATAAATACTTTAAGAAAATTGAGGAATGTTTTCGGCACAACACTGGTTTATAGAGCTAAGATGTGGAAGGAAGATTGTTTTAAAGGAGACACAGGCCTGAGATTTTCTTTTCTAATGTTTAAAGAATCAGGGCTTGCACTGTCCTAACTGGAGTGAGGGTTGGAGCATGGGTTTTAAAATGAGTTTGTTTTTGTTAATGTCTCCTTACCCACTGAGCATCTGAGTTCACTGCTGTGAACAATTATGCATTTTAAAAACAGGGGGAAATGGACTATTGTGATTTGCATCAGCACATTTCACCTTTTGTACCCACTGCTTATGCAGAATATATAGCCTTTTCTGCTTGGAAAAATAATTGCTAAGACCTACAGTTATGAACAATTATGAATTCTGTGCCATAAGATGGAGAAATGGCAGGGGATGATTTTACCATTACCTGAAGTAAAAGAAGAACTTGAGAGCTGCTTTTGAAGGTGACTTGGAAACTGCAATTAATCCAGAATGCAGCAGCTAGACTGGTGATTGGGAGTGGCTGCTACGACCATATAACACCAGTCCTGAGAGACCTGCCTTGGCTCCCAGTACGTTTCTGAGCACAATTCAAGGTTTTGGTGCTGACCTTTAAAGCCCTAAACGGCCTCGGTCCTGCAAACCTGAAAGAGCATCTCCACCCCCATCGTTCAGCCTGGACACTGAGATCCAGCGCCGAGGGCCTTCTG
Organism: Podarcis tiliguerta; assembly: GCF_965153285.1. Lineage (NCBI taxonomy): Eukaryota > Metazoa > Chordata > Lepidosauria > Squamata > Lacertidae > Podarcis > Podarcis tiliguerta. Next base: position 9,855,439 of record NC_139544.1, read on the forward strand.
GTGGTTCCCTCACTGCGAGAAGTGAGGTTACAGGAAACCAGGCAGAGGGCCTTCTTGGTAGTGGTGCCTGCCCTGTGGAACGCCCTCCTATCAGATGTCAAGAAAATAAGCAACTATCCTACTTTTAAAAGACATCTGAAGGCAGCCCTGTTTAGGGAAGTTTTTAATGTTTAATGCTGTATTGTTTTTTAATATTCAGTTGGAAGAGTGGCTGGGGAAGATGGGTGGGGTATAAATAATAAATTATTCTTCTTCCTCTTCTCTTCTTCTTCTTCTTCTTCTTCTTCTTCTTCTTCTTCTTCTTCTTCTTCCTCTTCTTCTTCTTCTATAGTAGGGTTTTAATTCAAGTCAGAATCAGGGGCATAATTTGGGATGCTGATTGAGAAGATTGGCTATAAGTTTTCAGTGGAGACAGGTATTATCAGGGGTGGGGAAGTGTTTTCCAATCATGTTGCTTTCTGGGTAACCTTATCTGGGAGGCATATGCCAGTGTTGGGTGAGACTAAAGGCAATAGTGCACAGAGCAACAAATTTACAAACTCACAAACCCCTCTATAGCCTCCATTCAGGTGTCAGAGCTCAAGGATGCATTTCAGTCAGATAAAAACAGAAGGTGCAATGTAAGACTAGTGAGATTTGTGGCCTGAGGAGGAGCACCTGGGACTTAGCTGTCAACATTCCCCCTTTTTAAAGGGAAATTCCCTTATTCTGAATAGGATTCCTCGCAAGAAAAGGGAAAAGTTGACAGCTATGACCTGGGAAGAGTCCTGAAAGTCAGAAAGAGAGACCAGAAGGGGCAAATTTTGCTGTGAGGCATGACGTTCTCCACCACTGCAGTCTAAGGATATAAGGTGATGACTGGGCATCTTTGTATAAACACAGAACCAAGCCGAAAGGTAGCTGCTGAGATGTGATGAAGTTTGTTGCATTAATGGAGTTGCATGACACCTGAGAAAGAAATGCAAGTACAATGTAATCCCAACTATATTGCAGGAAACCTTTGGGGATATTCAGACCTTCTTTGTATCTGGAAAATACTAGTCTGCTAGTTTTTTTTAACGACTGAAGTGAATACCACTAGATGGCACAAGAGTTGTTTTAAAAAATATTACTGAGCCAGAGCCATTTAAAGTCATGCGTTACAGAGCTTTGAGAAGGCAAAACAATACACAAGTCATTCAAAGCATTGGCATGTTTTGTTATTAAGAGTTCATGTCTTAAACTGCAGAAGCATAATACATTTATGTTTAATATATTTCTTCGTTTAGTTTTTTTTTTTTTAAAGTGATGTTCGAAAACAGTGGAGTGGAAGGGATTGTGGGACAATGGTAAAAAATGGTCTAAAATTTCTTGCAGATGTGGTTTCATATCTAAAATAATTGGGACAACCTCATTAATAGTAAGAAGCAGAATGGGCTTGCTAGGATGTTTTTCATTTGTATTTTAATTCAATGTTTTATCAATTGCATGGAAATGAAGATTGGCCTTGAAACCTGAGACATACCTTGAGGATATAGAAACATTGCAGCATCAGTTGTAATAGGATTTGTTATTGTCTTGTTAACCCACTCAAAGGAGCAAACTCTTGAAGGTGTGTTTCTGCCAGTGCTCAGCAGAGACCAAGGTTTACGATATTTTTGCAAGGTGGAAGAGAGATTAATTTTGTCACTGTCTGCATGTCTGGGAAGTCTGCGTAGCCTCCGGCTGACATATTTCAGTAAAACTAGTTCATATATATATATATATATATATATATATATATGTGTGTGTATATGATTCTAATTTAAATATCGATAGATCCAACAATAAATAGAATAAATAATCAATCAATAAAAGGTCAGCATAGCACCTAGACACTTACTGCCTGTTGATAATACTTAATTTCTTAATAACATTTAAAATAAGTAAAAAGGTAAATTGAAGAGGATGTCAATGTCTTTTATATTTCAGTTATTGAAATAATTGCAAAAACAAATATAGAAGTCCTTACAACTGAGACCTGCCACATAATGCCTGCCACTGCTTAAGGAGTGCTCTTTTTAAAGGATCCAGACAGCTTGGAACAACAGCCTTGAAATGCTTTTTTGTGAGTGACCTGCTGCTGCTCTGTCAAGCAAGTTCCTACAACTAAACTTATGTACTGAAGTTCTCACCCTGGGCCAGCAGGGGGATACTGTAGATAGTTATGCAAATGAAGGATCGAAAGTGATTTTCAGTGATTGGATAGTTTGTATGCAAATGAAGGATCGAAAGTGACATTCAGTGATTGGATAGTTTTAGAAAGTTGCTACAGTTACGTTGTTCTGGAGCTCTATATAAGCAGGCTGACTGAGCTCTTCAGTTCTGTTCTGTTCTGGCCTGTGAATAAAGAAGAGCTGTTTGAAGAATCGCTGTGTCATCTGATATGTTCACCTACAACTTAACATAAACAGCTCAACTAGATCTGATACTCCGGCTTTGTCCAGGACACCCTGGTCAGATTGTGATTATTTCATAGAGTGTTAAGATATTGGAGAGGATGAGAGATCTCAGGCACTGCAATGGGTCTGGCTCTTAACCAGAAGGCTGGTGGTTCAAGCCCACAAAGGGAAAGCTGTGTGCCGGATTCCTGCATTGTAGGATCACATGAACTCTACAATTCTATGAGTTGGTGCAGACAGAGATGCTTTATATTCAAAGCACTGATTTGATTTTTTTTAGTACAGCCCATTTGTTATTTCTACACTGTTCCTTATTATTCTTGCACTTCGCTCTGATTGCCATTTGCACAGTTGGCCTTCTCATTAGGCAGTGACGCAACTGCCTCAGGCAGTCATTTTGGGTGCCAGGAAAGGGCAGCTAATTGTTATATGGTTTGGTATTGTTGTATTACTACTCCCAGGGAGAGATGCTTATGGGATATTCTGCCTCAGGGGTCAAAAGAACTTGGATAGCCTTGGGTATTATTCAGATTGAACTTTACTTAACGCTGTGTCCCAGTTTGGGGAACACTATTTGCTGCTCTGCCTTAGGCAGCAAAATGTACCGTATTTTTCGCTCTATAAGACGCCAGACCACAGGACGCACCTAGTTTTTGGAAGAGGAAAACAAGAAAAAAAATATTCTGAATCTCGGAAGCCAGAACAACAAGAGGGATCACTGCGCAGTGAAAACAGCAATCCCTCTTGCTGTTCTGGCTTCTGGGATAGCTGCGCAGCCTGCATTCGCTCCATAAGATGCACACACATTTTCCCTTACTTTTTAGGAGGGAAAAAGTGAATCTTATAGAGCAAAAAATACGGTATTTGGCCAACCCTATTATTGTGCATTCCTTTCATTCAGGATTTTCTGCATCCTTGCCTACTGCTCTTGGTTGAGGAAAGAGGAGAACTATTGACTACTTTTTCCAGAACTAAACAATGGCAGCTTGTTGATAAAGGCAAGAGAACAGAGGATATCTTTTGCATCAAAAAGAAGATGAATCTATGAATGATTTCATGACGTAGTAGTGAACGCATCTATTATTTTGATTTGCTTGCTTGAACATTTAGATATTGCCTTTCCATAATTATAAATACTAGCGTATTAATGGAGGCTCTATGTGAAGACACAGACTTTTGCTCTTCTTACAATATAGTTAATATTTAAATCCTTGAGGTTGAAAATCTAGCTGATTATTTTTTAAAAAAACTAGTTGATGCCTTTCTGCTTTGTACAGATAAAATTTGTACTTCTTTTCCATCTTTCTTGAAAGGTTTTTACCCCCCCCCCCTACACAGCTAAGTGGAAGAAGGCACACTTTAATTTTTTTGTCAGCTAGCCGCAAAGACAGGCTGTTTAACTATCATCAACAAAATGGGGCAGCAGGAGAGACAGACAGAGGAGAACACAGCTAGTAGCAGTTCATACTCTTTGTGCTGCTCAATCGATATGTCTCAACCCTGACCTGGGAAAACTCTCCCTAGGGACAAAAATTAGTGTCGGTGATCATCTTTAAACCTTGGTCTTTCTGTTCATCATGCCAGCAAGGGCGCCAATTAGTGTCAGTGGTGGTGATGATATTTTTTTATGATGCGAGCCATTAGAAAGATTCAGTACTGTCTCTCTGAGCAATGAGCATATGGGACCTTGCATCCAGCCAACTCTTCTCTTTCAATAATATTGTTAGGCGGTTTCAATAGTGTCCGAGGCAGCCAGAGTGCAAGCTTAGTTGCAAGTTCAGTCAGACGTCCAAACAGGGTGTGTGTTCCTGCGTCTGAATATTGGTGCCCGCAATACTAAGCCGTGCCTTATCAGAGCAAAAACTGAGCGCTGGAGGCCAAACTCTAGTTAGCCTTTCCAAACTTGTGAAATGGGCCTAGATCTTGAAAATAATAATTAAGCCAGGCAACTTTTTTAATTGCTTTGAGTCTTTATCACATATTACCCTCAGAATTCTGAGCTTATCTTTTAAATGGTTGCTAGCAGTTTCATTTTAGAAAATGAATACTGGCAATCTGATCGTTCTCATAGGAACCTGCAGGTCTTTATAGGTCAGGACGTTGGTGGTCTTGGCAATTGGAGGGAAATTTGAGAGAGATCAGATCTGGGAGACGTACCCACACTGCTGCACCATGGATGAGGAGGGCCGGATTAGCCATACTCTGGAGTCTAGTGAATACAAAAAAAAATTATATTTATTAAAAGCAAGTTGTTAAGTTGTGGGTGGACATATCAGACGACACAGCGATTCTTCAAACAGCTCTTGTTTATTCACAGGCCAGGACAGAACTGAACTGAAGGGTTCAGCCAGCCTGCTTATATATAGCTCCACTACAACGTAATTGTAACAACTTTCTGTAACTATCCAATCACTGAACGTCACTTTCGATCCCTTATTTGCATATGGGGACCTGAACTATCTACAGTATCACCCTGCTGGCCCAGGGTGATAACTTCAGTACATAACACAAGTAACACTTCCAATTAATTACAACAACAACAAAACACAAACTACCCAACCACAAACTACTGCTAGTTATTTGGCACGGTGTGTTAACTGTTGGTACTCGGATATAGCAGCTTGTCACAGTTTTGAGTCTGTCAGTTCCTGTTGCTTAATTTCCCCTTCTACTCACAGGCATTTGCTTGCTTCCATGAATGGAAGGCGGGTACCATGATATCTGCCATAGTCAAATGATGGATCTCACTCCTGCAAGTTGGTAGTGATGACTACCAACTTGAATAGATTTAAAAGAGGATTAGACAATTTCATGGAGTATTAGACAGAACGTCATGGAAATTTGTCAGACTTGTGTGATTTTCTCCTAAGAATATTTTTTAATGCAGTTTTGACTAGGGCACACATTTTTGCAAGCAATTTCTCCTAATATAATGCATTCATGATCTATTCGTTTTTATGCACAATGACCACATTTTTGAAAGCCTTGTTTGCTGAGAGAAGCACAAATTTTGAAAGATGGCTCATTTCAGTTTTCTTTTATTTTGGAAAATGAGAATTTGATAGATTTGCCTTTGGACGTGAACTGAATCAGATTTCTCCCCATCCCTATGAAAAGTTTGTTTAGGCTGAAAATGCTTGGATGCTATTCTGTATACCACGAATGGGGAATGAAATCAGAGGTGTCTGGAAAGCGTTTGTAACTCTAGAATAATGTTTATACCCAAGAGCAGAGGTTATAGAGGGGTCTCTATTTCACTTCACAACAAGAAAGGAGTGATGAACTTGGCCCTGGAAGTTAAGTTTAGACTCCTGAATAACTGCACCAGGTAGAATAAGACATTGCAATGGAAGGAAGTGATAAATGGATAGGAAACCTCTTGGGGGAAAAAAGCTGTTTCAAGCTGAATTACTCTGGGAACAACTAGTAAACCACAGGGCCCAAGTTGCTAATAGTTCCATTATTTCTCTTCCTGAGGTTTCCACTAAAGGATAAATATACCCTCTGCAAAATACTACTTTGAAATCCCATATTTTGGCTTCTGCCAGATGCTGTGAAAGAAGACTAATATCTTCCTCTTTACACCACTGTTGTTTTATTGTTGTGTACCATGGTAAGACATGGGCACTGTAGAATCGCCAAATTCTCATAGCACCATTTTGTCTTATGGAAAGGGAGTGTGTGTTTTGTTTGCTTGCTTTAGAAATACATATATATTCCTTACGTATAATTGAATTATGACTTAAAAGTTTGCTGTAACATAGGTAATACCTAGAAAACCCTGTTATGGCTTCAGAAGAGGCCCGAAGCCTCAGTAATTTTGGGCTTTCCTCATCATTACCCTCCATGCCATGTCTACTGTCCCATGTCCTCAGTGCCGGATTTACATATAAGCTAAACAACCTATAGCTTAGGGCCCCACTCTCTTGCTCCCCCCCCCCATTTCACTATTAATATACTTCTTAATTGTATTTCAGTTCAACATTTACTTTGATAAAATACATATTTTGTTATGTGCCAAAGGTTTTAGATAACTGTTAGGTCCATTAATTACCATATAGCATATATTCAACACAAAAAACAGCAACAATTTGTTGTTGACAAAGGACAGCTGGACATATAAAGGGCCCCATTACCTTCAGTAGCTTAGGACCTCATCAAACCTAAATCCAGCCCTGCATGTCTTGCCATCATGTATCATGCTTCAACGATTCTCCAATGAAAATAGGGAAGTCTTATTCCATAATAATACTAATTTCATTATTTATACCCCACCTATCTGACTGGATTGTCCCAGCCACTCTGGGTGGCTCCCAGTATAAATAAAAACACAATAAAACTATACAAGGCTGCCTTCAGGTGTCTTCTAAAGGTGGTATGGTTATTTCTTTGGCTAGCAGGGTCGCATAACTCCATACCCTCCACCATTTATCAGATGAAAATAGGGATGTCCTAAGGAAAAGCAGAACATTCTGGGATGGCTTCTGTAAATCCAGGGCTATCCTGGAAAATAGGGACATTTGGAGGGTCTTGCTGGCATTCCCCCCTGTGGTCCAAGCAATGGGAAAGCCTAGATAATATGGGAACTCCTCCACAATTGAGGTTCTAAAACATGGGGAGGGCCTATGTGCAGATTGTAGGGTTCATCCTTTTAGAAAATCCCCAAAAGGCCAGAGCAGTAGGCTCTACTCTTTTCTTCCAGCTAGACTGGTGACTGGGAGTGGCCACTGAAACCATATAAACACAGGTAGTGAAAGACCTGCATTGGCTCCCAGTACATTTCTGAGCACAATTGAAAGTGTTGGTGCTGACCTTTAAAGCCCTAAACCAGGGGTTGGCAACCTAAGGCCCATGGGCCATAAGTGGCCCACGGGGGTCATTTAACTGGCCCATGAGCTGCCCCCAAACCAAGCTGACCACCCGGCAAGTCCCCATGCGTTTCGCTAAACCGACACACCATGGCGCGGGGAATCGCTTTCGTGGCGCTGAAAATTGTGTCTGCATGGATGCAGATGCCGGAAATTACGTCTGCACAGATGCAGATGCCAGAAATTGTGTGCGTGTGTGTGATCTGGCCCCCGGTGGGATCTCCACTGGAGTGAACCGGCCCCTGCCCTAAACGACCTCAGCCCTGTATACCTGAAGGAGCGTCTCCACCCCCATCATTCAGCCTGGACACTGAGGTCCAGTGCCGAGGGCCTTCTGGTGGTTCCCTCCTTGCAAGAAGTGAGGTTACAGGCAGAGGACCTTCTCGGTAGTGGTGCCCGCCCTGTGGAACGCCCTCCCATCAGATGTCAAAGAAATAAACAACTATCTGACTTTTAGAAGACATCTGAAGGCAACCCTATTTAGGGAAGTTTTTAATGTTTGATGTTTTATTGTGTTTTAATATTCTGTTGGGAGCCGCCCAGAGTGGCTGGGGAAACCCAGGCAGATGGGGCAGGTGTAAATAACAATCTCACAGAAGTAATGAATGAAGAGGATCCTTGCCCTAAATAAAATTTTGATGCTCTGCCGACCTGGATTCATTTCTGCCCTGATATGTATATGCCTCTCCAGTTTCCATTTCAGAAACTACAGGTTATATAGGCATGCTTGGCCCCAGACTGAATCCCAATAAACACCACTTGCTTTTGTTTCTTCAACCCACCCTTGCTTTTACACTGGGTTAACTTGTCGGTTGTGATACTTAACTGCTGATTATTTCCATTTAGCTGCTTGACTGTCTAACTCAGGCCTTGATTGGCTCATGATCTGCTAGATTCTACATGTTTTGACAAACTCACTCTAAAATGCTCTGACTTTCCAGCCTCTGGTGTCAATCAAGACTTTTATTGTCCCTGCTCCTGGGTCTGGACCAATTCCTGGCTAAATTGCTACTTTTGTATTTGCCACACTGCTTCAAGTAGCAATTGGACTCCTCTAGTGCTGTTATGGATTAATCAACTCAAGAAATTATAGCGAAAAGAAATGTGATTTTAAGAATTTTTTTTTTAATGGAACCTTGGAAAAGCAGAGTGCAGCACTTTAACTAGTCATCCTTGCCAACATTTCCAAATTATTAGGAGAGGCGATATTTCTAGCCGGCAGGGACGTTCTGATTTAAAACCAGCTATCTACTGATAAAAACACTGAAAGAGAGTCTGCAAGAATTTTAATAAATAATTATGGTAATCCATCTCAGAGTCCCACTGCAATTTTAGCATGGAGCTCCAGCTGTAATGTAATATCAGTTTTCAAAATACAAGTTTTAATCAACAGCAAAAGGGGTAGCATCTTACAGAGTAGATTGATTCAATTTCAAATATTGTGAATTACAAATCTCATTGTGGCATGTCAGAGTCCACGTAAAGAGGAAAGAACTACAAGAAAGAATCGTGAAGCATAATCAATGTTTGCAATTCTAATGCATCTGGGGGGAAAAAAATACAAATTCTCAAATCCTGTTGCTACTCCAACCCCAGGATTGGACTAGGACCATTCATGGTTCCATTCAGCCATGAAGCTCACTGGGTGACTGGAATGAAAATCTCAATGTAAAATGCTTGTTGAAAGAGGAAGGTGTTCAGTTGTCATCACAAAGACAATAGAAACAGTGTCCATGTAATACCTGATGTGAGGGAATGCCAGAGGGTAGGTGCCAACACATTAAAGAATCAATTCCTATCTTATATTGAATCGGTCTCTTGATAAGAAGAGATCTACAGACCGCCCTCTCCTGCAGAGTGCAGCGATGAATTGGGTATATACAGTGGAACCTCGATTCTTGAACATAATCTGTTTTGGAAGACCGTTCAACTTCTGAAATGTCCGAAAACCGAGGCACAAAGGACTGGCTGCAAGTTCAATTGGAAAAATTGAAAAACACACAACAAAAGCTGCTGGACTTCTGAGGCGCGTTTGAAGACGGAAGCAATGACTTCCGGGTTTTCGGCATTCGACAACCAAAACATTCGGCTTCTGAGATGCTCAAAAACTGAGGTACCCCTGTAATTGGGTATTTATATCTCACCTTTTTCTCCAAGGAGCTCAAGCTAGCATACATGGTTCTTTCCCTCCTCAATTAATCCCTACAACAATCCTGACTGTGTGTGTGTGTGTGTGTGTGAGAGAGAGAGAGAGAGAGAGAGGAATTTGGAACTTTATTGCAGAAAACAGAATCTTACAAATAAAAGAACAAGAGCAGATTTACCAGATTTCAATATACTTGCATTACCCAGGGTGTTTTTGAGCAAGTGCTTTGTCCCCTGACACTATATGAATGGTTAGCAAGAACCGCAAGGAAAAGCTCTTAGTAGTAATGCAAGTTTTTACACACCTGGATTTGGCAGATGAAAAAGCAAAACAAGACCCTGCCTGTTCCCGATTACCAACAGCAGCAACAACAAAGGTCTCATTGCATTCTCAAAGAGCAGCTCCAATTACAGCCTGATTTTAAAACCATACATTTTTAATCTGCCATCATTATTCCATGTGATTGATCAATTCTTCCACACACTTAAGCAAGAGAGTTTGTCCCTTGTTAGCTGGTTTCTGTAGCCACATCTCACGGTACTTTCAGACATAACATTAAGGAGCTCATATGAGCCTCTCTTGTGCTTTTTTCTATCAAGGAATTAATTCCGGAAAGAAACAGGAAGAAAAATGGAATATACAGCACAGTCAGTGCAGGTTTTACATTTTGTGTTAGGAACCAATTTAAAAAGCAGCCTATTGAAGTCTCTTGTGTGAAAATGACCTCATTCTTTCCCCTCTTTCTTCCCTTTTTTCCTTTATTAAAATTTTTCCTTGGTTTCAATATCAAAAAGTTAGTAGCTCCCTTACAGTCTCTTGTTACCACTGAGGTACAGGGGCTGCCGGAGCCACGTTTAATTACAAAAACGTGTTACTGTCTTTTCAAGTTAATAATGATGAAGACAGGAGATCAAACTAAGAGCAGCCTATTGTTGTGTCTGACAAAACTGGCTTTCTGTCTCACATGGTTTTTGTCAGCACAAAAGTCTGACATCCCAGAAAGCCTGTTTTGACAAGTGCCAAAACTAATTTAGGGAAAGCAGCCTATTAGCTAGACAGTTAAAATCCTAGCATTGGAAGAAAGACTTCCTTGGTACATAAGGTCAATATGGTGTCAGCCCATTCAGTTCCATGCTGTTGTCAGCATTTAAGGCCCCTTGCCCTACTATTAGCATTTTATTAATTTCATCAATTTTTACATACATCTCAAAGTGACTTGCAAAATATGGAAATACAGAATAATGTATCAAACATTTAAAATGCAGCAGAAAGCATAAGGGTCCAGCAATGAGAATTAAAATGGCAAATCTTACCCTACCTCTTTAAAAGATGAACACCGAAACCAGGCCAGATGAGCAAATGAAGACCCAAAAGTCTAAGTAAACAGGAAAACTGTTGCCTGGTGCCTAAAGGCTCTAATGTTATAGGAGGGCAGGGTGTTAGTCTGGATATTGCCTGTGGAACCCAACCAAGCCTATGGCTTTCTATTGCTAAGATGGGATTCTATCAGAGGCAGATTTAGGGCAGCATGGCCAGTTCTGCTGCACTGGGTGCCGACCAATAATGTTGCAACTAGCATGTAGTTAATGGAGTAGAATGGAAGGCAAGAGGCAGGGCTGGGCATCACATTTTGGCCTCGCTGCTGAAATTTGAAAGTCTGCCCCTGATTCTACAGTGGAAAGAACTGATGGGTTGTGCCAAACTGGTGTCTTTGTTAAGTTAATGGTCCTACAAGACTAAAGAGTTGGCCAAGTATAGGTGTGTAGCCATAGAAACAACTAGCTGGTACTATTTCCAAAAGAAGGAGGTAGGCTTTCACCCCTCACATGGCAGGAGGCCACAACAGCTCATGGGCTAGTTCAGGCATAGGCAAACTCGGCCCTCCAGATGTTTTGGGACTACAAATCCCATCATTCCTAGTTAACAGGACCAGTGGTCAGGGATGATGGGAATTGTAGTCCCAAAACACCTGGAGGGCCGAGTTTGCCTGTGCTTGGGCTAGTTTTGCCTCGTTTGGAGCTAGGAAGGCACAAAGACTTGACTTGATCTCTGTGCTGAAACCAAGGTTATTTTGTGTGCACCCCCTCCATCAGAAACCCAAGAGGCGAGTGTTAAAGCTGTGAGCCCTCCCATCTTAATCTGAACCTCTCTCTCTATGCACCAATTAAACCATATATAACAAAGTCTCCATGGTGTCTGAAAACCTTCATTCCAAGGAAATCAAGACTAGGGTAGATGTTGGGGAGTGGCACCCCAGAAATCTGTCACCACTTTGAGATTGGGGTGCACGCTATTAACGCTATATTAACGCTATTATGTGGAGGTGTGGCGGCAGCAGAGTTGGGGCGCTACCCTGGTAGTAAGCTATGTAGCTAGGAACATTAGGGAGATACGAGCTGCCATGCTAAAGCTATTCTGCACAGAGTGGTTCCCAGATACTATAGAGGCAGAAAGAGAAGGCTGTGCTTTGCTGATTGCTCCATTCTCCAGGCACTATGCAACTACAGGCTGGAGACCAGTGCTCCCATGTCGCCTTGATTAATCATTCACGAGTGCAAATTCACACTCAGAATGCCACAAAGATTTCCCCAGGTTATGGTAATTTATCATTCAACAATAGATGAGGGAAAGTGCAGGTGATGAACCAGTTAGAGAACTGCAGAGTTAGCTTAAAAACAACAGCAGCAATGTTCTCTGGCGTCTTTTGGAACTGTGTAGTGTTTTGCACATCTTTTGCATTTAATTGCCGTTGGACTCCTGTTTCGCCGTCACCTCTGCTACATGCCACTATTATTGACTCCTTAAAAACACCGTTGCTAATGTATCATTCACTCCGTAAGCAAGCTGTGAAACGGGCCTTTCTGAGCAAACTGAAACACAAAGAATATGACCCCGCGGAGTAGGGAGTGTACGTTTGCCCTCATGGATATGAGAATAATTGCAGTTTTCAATGAATATTTGAGTTGGGTAGAACTTTGAAACAGCACGACAGAGGTTGGGTTGTGGAGGATGAAACAAATGCCCTCGTTTCATGTCCTGCATTGCTAGAAGTGAATTATTATTTTTTGTTCTCAGTTCCTACTTAAGCATACTTCAGGAATTTTAATTCAATGCTTGGCTGCTGTAATTCATTCTATGTGCAGCTGCGTTCAGAATGAAGCTACTGCTATTGCAGAAAGTAGCGTCAAACCCAGAAGCAGCTCCAGTGGAACTGCAATGCTTGCTTCCCAGCAGGGATGTGCAGAACATCATGTTCCTGCCATGTACTGGGATGGGGAGGCATGAGGCAGCAGGGAGGTTGACGCAGTGTGTGCGCACCAGTGCAGTCAATCTATGGTTTAGCCATTGGGTAAACCTTAGTTTTATATTTTTTTGTATTTTGTATGTTAGTTTTCTTCTCATCAAGAAGAGGTGGCCAGAATACACAGAGGAATTATACCAGAAAGATATGGATGCCTCGTACACCCCAGGTAGTGTGGTTGCTGACCTTGAGCCAGACATCCTGGAGAGTGAAGTCAAATGGGCCTTAGAAAGCTCTGCTAATAACAAGGCCAGTGGAAGTGATGAAATTCCAGGTGAACTATTAAAAATTTTAAAAGATGATGCTGTTAAGGTTCTACACTCAATATGCCAGCAAATTTGGAAAACTCAGCAGTGACCGGAGGATTGGAGAAGATCAGTCTACATCCCAATTCCAAAGAAGGGCAGTGCCAAAGAATGCTCCAACTACTGCACAATTGCACTCATTTCACACGCTAGCAAGGTTATGCTTAAAATTCTACAAGGCAGGCTTAAGCAATATGTAGACCGAGAACTCCCAGAAGTGCAAGCTGGATTATGAAGGGGCAGAGGAACCAGAGACCAAATTGCAAACATGCGCTGGATTATGGAGAAAGCTAGAGAGTTCCAGAAAGACATCTACTTCTGCTTCATTGACTATGCAAAAGCCTTTGACAGTGTCAACCACAGCAAACTATGGCAAGTTCTTAAAGAAATGGGAGTGCCTGATCACCTCATCTGTCTCCTGAGAAATCTCTATGTGGGACAAGAAGCTACAGTTAGAACTGGATATGGAACAACTGATTGGTTCAAAATTGGGAAAGGAGTACGACAAGGCTGTATATTGTCTCCCTGCTTATTTAACTTATATGCAGAATTCATCATGCGAAAGGCTGGACTGGATGAATCCCAAGCTGGAATTAAGATTGCCGGAAGAAATATCAACAACCTCAGATATGCAGATGACACAACCTTGGTGGCAGAAAGTGAGGAGGAATTAAAGAACCTTTTAATGAGGGTGAAAGAGGAGAGTGCAAAATATGGTCTGAAGCTCAACATCAAAAAAACGAAGATCATGGCCACTGGGCCCATCACCTCCTGGCAAATAGAAGGGGAAGAAATGAAGGCAGTGAGAGATTTTACTTTCTTGGGCTCCATGATCACTGCAGATGATGACAGCAGCCATGAAATTAAAAGACGCCTGCTTCTTGGGAGAAAAGCTATGACAAACCTAGACAGCATCTTAAAAAGCAGAGACATTACCTTGCCAACAAAGGTCCACATAGTAAAAGTTTTCCCAGTAGTGATGTATGGAAGTGAGAGCTGGACCATAAAGAAGGCTGATCGCTGAAGAATTGATGCTTTTGAATTATGGTGCTGGAGGAGACTCATGGACTGCAAGAAGATCAAACCCATCCATTCTTAAGGAAATCAGCCCTGAGTGCTCACTGGAAGGACAGATCGTGAATCTGAGGCTCCAATACTTTGGCCACCTCATGAGAAGAGAAGACTCCCTGGGAAAGACCCTGATGTTGGGAAAGATTGAGGGCACAAGGAGAAGGGGACGACAGAGGACGAGATGGTTGGATAGTGTTCTTGAAGCTACCAATATGAGTTTGACCAAATTGCGGGAGGCAGTGGAAGACAGGAGTGCCTGGCGTGCTCTGATCCATGGGGTCACGAAGAGTCGGACACGACTAAACAACAACAGTTTTGTATGTGGGGGGAGGTTGTAATTTCTGCCTGCCCTTCCCATATGTAGGGTATTCAGTTAAAGGGAGTTGCCCATGTCTGTATAGCCAGGTGAGGGCTTGGGCCATAGCACTCTTCAACGTGGTGATCCCTGCAGGGGATATTTGATGTAAGTCTTAGGAATCCCCCACTTCCGGTAGGCAGGCCCAAAGTAAATGGTTGCCAATGCCTTTGCCAAATTCCTTACATCTGTTGTCAATAAAGTTGTGGCCTGATACAAGATTGGATCCAAAAGCTGGCAGAATATGCCGAATTAGATGGTCTATCAGAAAAAATAAGGAATAAATCAAAACAGGAATTTGTTTCAAAATGGGAGGTTTTCAAAGAATATTTGAAATATAAATATAGTAGTTTAAACTCTGTTGCAGCATTCGAGGAACTTCAGTAATAGTTGCAAGGCAGATATAAGAATTAAGATATATTAAGAAAAAGTTTAATTATGATAAAAGTGTGTACTGGCAATAAGTAATATGAAATCGAAATATGGATTAGACAGGAGGTTGGGTCTTTAGTGTTTAGACCAATTTATGTTTTATTGTTTGTTAAGAAAATTCTGTGTCTATGGTTATTCCTGTGTGTAATTTGGTATTTGTGTTTTCTCTTTTTTCTTTTCTTTTGCTGTATAAAAAAGAAAAGAAAAGTTGTGGCCTGATTTGATCCCATTCAAGCTGTGTTGCGTCCTTCATTACTACTCCGCTGGAGAGGTGGGGGAGTACAGAGGGCGGGCATGAAACTAACAGTGACACTACTCCCAGGAAGCTAGCATTATGGATTCAAACCACTGGACCAGCTGCTTTTACTTTTCACTTTTAACAACCCCTTTGCCACCATCATAATAAACTTTATTGCACTAGCCAAAGGGCATGGCATCATTCACAAGGGGAACAAAAAGAAAAACAACAATAACCATAAAAACCATAAAAACATCAGGCACTGCAAATACAATAAACCACGGTCGCGTCTCCTAGAAATTATTTGTTGCATACGATAGAATAGCAGGGGGTTCTCAGGTAGAATTTTGCCAGCTTAAATGTCTGAATCTCCTTTGCAATTGACCGCTATTTTATCTAGTTCTTTTCTCCTGATCGTCTTAGCTGCCAACGCATACAGTGCTACTTTACAAGTTACAAAGTCATCTGTATCACTCAGCAGCCATTTCACCCTTTCCACCTTGTTTGAGTGTATTCCATTCATAAGCAGGGGTTTTATAAATCGACCTAACCCCTTTGCCAATACATTTAACTGGGATGACTTGTGCAAGGAAGAGAAAGATCCCAAATGAATGAATAAATACATTTATGCAATATTTTTCAGCCATGGTGTGGAAAGAATCTAACAATATTATGATAAATCGCTTAATGCTTCTTGCTGCCAGTTCAGATTGGTGTCGATCCCCGTAATGGTGCCCCCTCCAGCAGGCCGTGGCCACAGGAGAGAGGGCATCCCACTCTCCAACTATGGAGGTCTACGGAGGTTTTCCTGGTGCACAAAACATGATCTACTAGTTCAGCAGTAGATAAAGACTCCCATTCATGGATCACTGCCTTGCCGTGACGAAGGGGCTTGAATAATTCAGAGAAGCTATGAGCTATGCCGAGCAGGGCACCCAAGATGGATAGGTCATAGTGGAGAGTTTTGACCAAATGTGATACACCTGGAGCAGGAACCGGTAAGCCACTCCAGTATCCCTGCCAAGAAAACTCCATGGACAAAAGAGGACGAGATGGTTGGACAGTGTTCTCGAAGCTACCAGCATGAGTTTGACCAAACTGCGGGAGGCAGTGGAAGACAGGAGTGCCTGGCGTGCTCTGGTCCATGGGGTTACGGAGAATCAGACACGACTAAACAACTAAACAACAACAAAGACAAAGACTTGCCTTTTTTCCTAAGCTTTTGATTGGATGTAGGCACTTCAGTTTGCTTATTGTTTCAGAAAGTTTGAATTTGGAAGGTTTTCCTTTCCATGAAAACTGAATCAAAATTCTTCCCCGTCACTAAGTGTAGCTAATTCTTTTTGCTGCTGGGTGTTCTTTACTGTTTGGTCATTTTACAATAAGGTAAAAAGGGAAAGGACCCCTGGATGGTTAAGTCCAGTCAACGGTGACTATGGGGTGCGGTGCTCATCTTGCTTTCAGGCCGAGGAAGCCGGCGTTTGTCCACAGACAGCTTTCCGGGTCATGTGGGCAACAGGACTAAACCACTTCTGGCGCAACGGAACACCAGAAACCAGAGCACACAGAAACACCATTTACTTTCCTGCCGCAGCGGTACCTATTTATCTACTTGCACTGGTATGCCTTCGAACTGCTAGGTTGGCAGAAACTGGGATAGAGCAATGGGACCTCATCCCACCATGTGGATTCAAACTGCCAACCTTACAATCTGCAAGCCCAAGAAGCTCAGTGGGTTTAGACCCCAGCGCCACCCACGTCCCCCAGTCATTTTATGATTATCTTACCAGTGTTGTGGGATTCCAGAACAAATTTTATTGGGGAGCTAGTATGGTGTTGCGTCTAGCATTTTTAAAAAAAGTGTTTTAAAATGTAAATTTTTGTTTGCATTTTTGCTGCACTTTGCTGTAAGTCACCACGAGACCATTACAGGTATAAAGTGATGACTGGAGGTGTTATCACCATCACCATCCTATTATTGCAATGCTGCGCTGCTAAGAGAAACATTCACTGAGATAGCAATTGAATAAAGAGAGAAATTCTCCCAGGACGATTATCTTAAAGCTAAGAAAAGTGTTGTGTAGAAGCTATTGTGGGCTCTCTCTCCTTGCCAGTGCTTTGCTTTGCCTAGATAGCTGGAGACAGATCTCTGAGTCCCAGCAACAATTCCCATAATTAACTAACTAAGGCTTCCTGAGGTTCAATAACATGGTATGTGGTGTAGATTACAGACTTCCAAAGGACATAAGTATAGGGAACTAGACGGATCACTAGGGAAAGGGAAATATTTTGATGAACTGAGCCAACAAGTGACAATCTTCTCCTGAGCTCAGGGGTTAGTGAAATCTTTCCTTCATGGATTTTCTCTTTCTTTTAGGTGAACCTTCTCTTGCTCACTTGTTTTTTAAGGGTATGAACAGAGACAGATAAGCTGTCAGGAGACAAGGAGCGCAGCCTCTTCCAATCTCTTTTGCACAACAGTCAAAAGAAAATGTTTATCGGAGTTTCCAAACATGCAGAAAAGGGAACATAAAAAAATCAAACAGTCTCAGGCTTTGATGAATTATTTAGCCTATTTCCCCTCCCTCCAGTAAACGCTGTAGGATTTTCTTTGTGTGTGAGATCGCTTATCTAGTAGTTTTTTAAATGCATATGCAGCAGGCAGGGCTTTATTATCTGGTATGAATGATTATGTTCCATATATTTTTCTTTGTTATTTTGTGCTTGTATTCGCTGTTAGGATGCTAAATATGTGTTTGATTGAAATTCCTCATTAGAATCTGCTGGCAGCTCTTGCCTTCCTTGACACCCATTATTAGCCTGGCATCGGAAGATTTGGCACAATGGAGTTGTTTTCATCGGGTGTCAAATCAGTGGAAGACCAAATTGCTCCATGCCTGTGGCCTAGCTAGTGGAATTTCCCCTGTGACCCTCCTCATCAGGCAGACCATTATTATCTGCATAAAAATAGGCCGAATTTATTCATGTGATTGTTAGCAAAGAATCCATTCTCAGCATTGTATAATAGTTCCCCATCCCCTCATCCCTCCTTGAGCAAGTAAATGAATGACTAGCCATGCCAATTGTGGACGGCAGGAAAATAAACAAATTTCCAATTGCGATTGTCAGAGCACTTTATGTGGAACATGCTCTTACCTCTAGGAAAACGACTGGAAATATAACCCCACATGGTATCCAGTTGTTGCAAGGAAAGCAAAGACTTTGTCAAAGGAAAACTTTCATTCTCTTGGCTTTCTTTTGCAGGAGCTGTGCCACTGCTGCAATCAGATCAAGTAAGAACAAGTAAGAACAAGTGATGCCTTGAGTTCTGTGTGTTGCATTCAGCTCTTTTTAAGAACTGAGAAGTCGGGCAGACATTTCTCTCCATACCAGAAGAAGATATTTTGAACTCATGCTCAGCTGTTCTTGAGCAGTTGGCCAATAGGGAGAGTGGATCTGAAGGGTGGATGAACTACTATCAGGAGTTGGGCATTCGCCTCAGATTGCAAATGCTGGGAGTAGCGGTGTCGCTAACCGCTTCGGTGCCAGGTGCGGCGCGCATGTCCTGCAGCCGGGGGTGGGGCAAACCTCCCATGGGGTGGGGCAAGCTGTTGGAATTCCTGCTCCATGATTGTAGTCATGGGATTGTTGTCTATCACATGACGGTATATGTTTTGACTCCACAGAGTGGGAAGTGACAGAAACAGGATGTTTGTGTCACAGTGTCCGTGAAGTGGGACTATTGTCCTTTGTTCTTTTTCTCTTTGCTGTCTGATGCTAGAGAGAGAGTGGGAGCCATGTTGCAGTGCTCCGTGTGTGTTTATATGTAAATAAAGTAGATTAGCCAAAATGCTGAGTTGCTGAGGTCTGTTATGCGAACTGCGCAGACTCTGCGGATCCCTAAGTGTGCCGGTGTCAGTTGGCATCGGTCGCTGTGATGTTCAGGCAGAAGAAAGCTTTTGAAGCTCCCGAACGATCGACCAGGAGGGAGAGAACACTCTGGGTGGCTTCCAAAGCATAATAAAACATTAAACATTAAAATCTCCCCTTACAGGGCTGCCTGCAGATGTAGTGGTTAAGAGCGGTGGACTCGTAATCTGGTGAACCGGGTTCGCTTCCCCGCTCCTTCACATGCAGCTGCTGGGTGACCTTGGGCCAGTCACACTTCTCTGAAGTCTCTCAGCTTCACTCACCTCACAGAGTGTTTGCTCTGCTTTGAGACTACTTAAGGGGAATAAAATGCGGGATATCAAGTCCAAACTCCTCCTCCTCCTCCTCCTCCTCCTCCTCCTCCCAAAGGTTGCATAGTTACTTATCTCCTTGGCTTGGGGGGTGGGGCTTAACTCCATACTCTCCAACATTTCTCCAATGAAAATAGGGACATCCTAAGGAAAAGTGGGACATTCCAGGATCAAATCAGAGACTGGGACGGCTTCTGTAAATCTGAACGTGGAGTCAGATCATGCAGTACAATTTCTTGATCTAGCATCCTGATTTCAATAGTGACCAACCAGATGCCTCAGAGAAGCCCACAAGAAGAGCACAAAGCTCTCTTCCCCATTGTTTGTCCCCAGGTAAAAGCTTGTGTCCATCACCACATCATCGTGAGACAGGTCAATAAGTGTTAGACTTATTGTCACAAATCGACACCATACATCTGAAGTGCAGAGCTCAATTTTCAAACTACACTCCTCCCAGAAGCAGTTAACATGGAAATGAGGACTAAAATTCCTCTAGAATTTCAGAAGTGGATTTTACATCATGCAAGTTCACAAGAAACACAAATGGTATCAAATAAGGAAATATCAGGAGAACAGCCTGATTGTGACACACATGTAGACACGCACAGAAATGCTTTTTCAACGAAGTATTTATATTGCAGTTCAACTTGTTGAAAGTGCTTCGATTACATTATCACAGCAGGGTTTTATTTTTTGCTTTTTAACAACAACATTGTTAGAGGAGTTACTACTATCGCCCTGATATTACTCAGAGCACTGAAAGAATAAATACATTCAATTAGTGTTTCTGTCTAGTGCTTTGTTCGTGGTATTCTCTTTGTTCTTGGTAGGATTCAGATTAGTTTGTACACTTTAAAAAATATCAGGAAATAGTGTGCTTCGGTACCTGTCCCTAAAAAAGTTGGTTGATTAATAATAATAAAAATTCATATATCCAGGCAAAGGAGGCACTTACTGTTAGATAGCTTTCAAATGAAATTACTGAAAATCTTTTTTGTTTGTTATGCTGTAACTAATTGAATGCCTCATGGTTTAGTGGGATTACACATAGCTGCACAAGCTATTTAATTAACCAGCACAACTTTTTAAAAATACATGATGCTTGTCTATAGCATGGTGCAATTTGCTCTGAACCTTTCTCCTGTATGAGTGAAGATCTGTGCTGAATACAAAATGGAAGAGAACCATTAAAAAAAAAAAATCAAATGTGCACTCTGGCCAATGTCAATTAGCTAGAATGTGGATCCCATAGCTATATTTGAACAGTAGACGCAGGAAATTCAAAAATCAATTTGAGCCTCACTTGCAGAAAAACTGCTTTAGACACCAAGTTGACTACACTCCTAAGACTAAAATGCTGCTACGCTTTTCCATGTCTCTGTCGACAGTGACTAGAATAAAAAGGGACATTTTGGTGGATATGCTATGCATTGCTTATAAGTAATTCACTTGTAACTATACATTCTGCTTCAGCCATGTTCTGTAAAACCACTGAAAAATGAAGACCTGTCATGTCAGCCCTTAGCTGTTTATTATTCAAGTCACTATAACCTCTTACAGCACAGTCTAATGCATGTTTACACGTACGTAAGTCCCACTGTCTTCAGTGGTGCCTACTATCAGGCAAGGGTAAATAGGATTGCAGCCTTGCTGGTATTAAATTCAAAATGAGAAGAAATGCTTTGGGTGGGGAGAAAAAATTGTGCACATGTTTCAAAATGTTGGCATTCGTGTGCTGTTTAGACTATTGCTTGGATCAGGGTTCCCCACACATTAATTAAGGGATTCTGTGGTTTAGATGCGGGTGGCGCTGTGGGTTAAACCACAGAGCCTAGGGCTTGCTGATCAGAAGGTCGGCCGTTCGAATCCTTGCAACGGGGTGAGCTTGGTCCCTGCTCCTGCCAACCTAGCAGTTTGAAAGCACACCAAAAAAGTGCAAGTAGATAAATAGGTACCGCTCCGGTGGGAAGGTAAACGGTGTTTCTGTGCGCTGCTCTGGTTCGCCAGAAGTGGCTT
Source organism: Podarcis tiliguerta (assembly GCF_965153285.1). Taxonomy (NCBI): domain Eukaryota; kingdom Metazoa; phylum Chordata; class Lepidosauria; order Squamata; family Lacertidae; genus Podarcis; species Podarcis tiliguerta. Next base: position 9,876,832 of record NC_139544.1, read on the forward strand.
TGTCATGCTGGCCACATGACCCGGAAAGCTGTCTGCAGACAAACGCGCCAGTAAAGCGAGATAAGCGCTGCAACCCCAAAGTCATCCGCGGCTGGACCTAACGGTCAGGAGTCCCTTTATCTTTTTAGGCTTGGTGAATGTGAACTGTGGAATAGCCCTCTATTTTAATATTCCTTGGAAGAAATTGAGAAAGCCAATAGATGGAAATGAAGTAAAATCTAACACAGGCAGTTTTCAGATGAAGATTATGAAGCACATACACAGGGCTGGCTTTAGGTTTGATGAGTCCCTAAGCTACTGAAGGTAATGGGGCCCTTTATATGTCCAGCTGTCCTTTGTCAACAACAAATTGTCACTGTTTTTGTGTTGAATATATGCTGTATGGTAATTTATGGACCTAATAGGTATCTAAAGCCATTTGCACATAACAAAATATGTATTTTATCAGAGTAATTGTTGAACTGAAATACAATTAAGAAGAAGTATATTAATAGTGAAATTTTTTGGGGGGCCCCAAGAGAGTGTGGCCCTAAGCTATAGCAGTGTGGTGTAGTGTTAAGAACAGTGGACTCGTAATCTGGTGAACCGGGTTCGCTTCTCCGCTCCTCCACATGCAGCTGCTGGGTGACCTTGGGCTAGTCACACTTCTCTGAAGTCTCTCAGCCTCACTCACCTCACAGAGTGTTTGTTGTGGGGGAGGAAGGGAAAGAGATTGTTAGCCGCTTTGAGACTCCTTAGGGTAGTGATAAAGTGGGATATCAAATCCAAACTCTTCTTCTTCCTCTTCCTCTTCCTCTTCTTCTACGTAAATCTGGCACTGCACATACACTGGAAGGTCCATAATGCATGCCGGGAAAGTCCTGTTTCTTCATTTTATTGAACAGGATTTAAATAAATATATACATAAATTCCTTTCTAACTTGAGGTAGCTGTTCTAGTGCCAAACCAGTGCTGCCTAGGGAATGCTGTTTTAGTTTTCCTTATATTGGCTGCATTCACATGGCAGGTCATTCCTTTCCACCCATGATTTCCCCCTGCTGTTATATTTGTGCTTTCACATGTAATAAAAGCTGCTTATGGAATTATAGTGGAATGTAGTGCAAGTTAAGTGCTCATTTCCAATCCCTGTCTTCCGTTATCTGGTGTTCCCCCTCCCCGTTTTGTGGTTGCCACCTGAAGCAGAATCTTCTCACCCTCCTTCATGGCAAGGTTGACAGTATTTTCCCCATTGACTACAACCTTGAGCAGATTGCGGGCTTTAGCTTAAAATAGTGCTATGCCTCTAAGGATGGCTCTATCTATCACTTTATCCACTTTTTGTCATAGTTACTTATAGCCTGACATTGCAAAGATCACCACATCGGCAAGTTCACTATAGCTTTATTGATGTTCAGTTTGTTATATGTCGGACCGAGAATACTGTTTTTAAAAAACAAACACCCTGTACACTTTCTGAATGCCTTGCTAAAATCTTGCAATTCCTGCTAGGCTGTGAGGTCTGACAGCACCTGCCACAGTTGGCCTTACGGAGCTGACATATTTTGTAGCAAAAGAAGTGCTTCTCTGCTGTCCACAACGTGGGCGCTTAATCAACATGTATGGTAGAGGTCACCTTGAGTTTTAGCATACTAAACCTTGGTGCATCAACCCCTGCTTGTATGTCAAACTGCTGAGCTGACCGAACCTTTGACAAATGCCAGTGTTGTGATAAGTTAAAATAAAGGTTTGTGAGCAAACATGTCCCAGAACACTTTTGCTTAGTTCATGGCTTTGTGAAAATAAAAATTAAAAAAAGGGAATCTCCGGAAGTGTATTTCACAAATATCTTTCCCTTCTGAAGTTGTCTCTGTCCACTCTAGGAAGCAAAGCATGTTGTAATTGACTGTACTGATGTAACACATCCGACAGAAGTTGCCTGGCTGCAGGGATTGTGAAAAAAAATCTAGGGTTGCCATATTTCAAAAAGCAAAAACCAGGACCCTCCCAAATTCACGGAGCTTTTTCTTACAAAAATGCCAAAAACAAAAAACCCTGTGATTTTTTGATTGACTTGCCTAAGATCCAGGACAAAGCACCACCTTTTGAAAATTCCCCCAGATGTCAATTCTGCCTTTGAAATCCTGGTAATGTCCAGGAAAATCTGGACGTATGGCAGCCCTATGAATACAGGGCCCCAATCCTGCTTATTTCATAATAACAACTAATCCAGAATGCGGCAGCTAGACTGGTGACTGGGAGCAACCACCAGGACCATGTAACACATGTCATGAAAGACCTGCATTAGCTTCCAGTACATTTTTGTTGGTGACTTTTTTTTAGTTTTGCCCAAAGTTGTTGGACTTTTGCAAAGTTGTTGCAAAGAAATTGGAAGTTTTTGAGCTATTTCTGTGGAAAACCGGCAGAAACGACACTGCCGACAGGGGCTGCCATACTTTCGGATTGTGCCAGACATTTCAATGATTTCTGCCCTGTATGCCTCAAGGAGCATCTCCACCCCCGTCGTTCAGCCCAGACAATGCGATCCAGCCCCAAGGGCCTTCTGGTGGTTCCCTCGCCGTGAGAAGTGAAGTTACAGGGAACCAGGCAGAGGGCCTTCTCGGTAGTGGCACCCACCCTGTGGAACACCATCGCAACAGATGTCAAGGAGATGAGTAACTATGTAACCTTTAGAAGACATCTGAATGCAGCCCTGTATAGGGAACCTTTATAATGTTTAATGTTTTGTTATGTTTCTCTATATGTTGGAAGCTGCCCAGAGTGGCTGGGGCAACCCAGTCAGATGGACCGGGTACTACTACTAGTAGTAGTAATTCCCCTTCTGAGCCAAATCAGTCAGTCAGTCAGTTTTATTCCACATAGCCAAAGGCTGCCGCAATGTACACAGAATTATTTGACAATTAAAAGAAAATATACTGAATTGGTAAAAAAAGACTTAAAACATTTATATTATTAAAACATTACGTACTCTAAACAAAGCTATAAAAGTACCCCAATGTACAAATAAAAACATTAAACAATAAAATTCATAAGCTAAAATCTTCACATGGTCACTAATGTTAAAAACAATATCAATTAATACAGTGTGCAATTTATACTCAGAGTTTGGTGACAAAGATAGAGCATAGCCTGAGGTAGATAGACAGGATCAAATAAATTCATCTCCTTTACAGTTAATGGCTACCTTGGCTATATAATTTGCTCTAATTTTCCTAGCCGCAGTTGCAAAAAGTGCTACCCGCCAGGTCACATACTGATCTGTGTCTGCAAGGAGATATAACATCATATCAAGGGGGTTCTGGCCAGGGGACCCTGTCATTATAGGTACCAAAAATCTTTTTCTTGCATCACTATATAACGGACAGTGCAAGATATAATGCATAAGGTCCTCTACTTCAGAAGATCCCCTAATGCAAACACGTTCGTTTTTTGGTATGCCTCCCATCGCTTCTCGGCCTTTTGGCTAAGATCAAGTGTAGTATAGGGATGCGGGTGGCGCTGTGGGTTAAAGCCTCAGTGCCTAGGGCTTGCCGATCAAGAGGTCGGCGGTTCGAATCCCCGCGGCGGGGTGCGCTCCCGTTGTTCGGTCCCAGCGCCTGCCAACCTAGCAGTTCGAAAGCACTCTCGGGTGCAAGTAGATAAATAGGGACCGCTTACTAGCGGGAAGGTAAACGGCGTTTCCGTGTGCGGCTCTGGCTCGCCAGAGCAGCGATGTCACGCTGGCCACGTGACCCGGAAGTGTCTTCGGACAGCGCTGGCCCCTGGCCTCTTGAGTGAGATGGGCGCACAACCCTAGAGTCTGTCAAGACTGGCCCGTACGGGCAGGGGTACCTTTACCTTTACCTTTTATGTCTCCCATCTCTATAAGCAGAGCTTATTGTATTTAGTCGTAGCTCTGTAAAAGCTTTTCGAAGCTGTGCAAAAGTCTGAGCCAAATAGCAACTTGTTGCTGGGGTAATTTTTACCAGGGCTGTGACTTGGGAGGAAAGTGGTCAAGCCACCCACCCCTCCCCTCCATAGCTGTCAATTTTCAGATTTGAAAACAAGGGATCAGCAGCCTCACCTGTCCCGGGGACAATCTATGGGATATCTAACAATCTGGGATAGCAGCAGGAAGCAGCAGGAAAAGGCACTGGAATAAGGGAATTTCCTGCAAAAAAAGGGAAGGTTAACAGCTATGCTCCCCTCCTCTGCTTCCATTTGTGCAGTGCCTGTGTAGGGTAGATGCAGCTTTCAGCGATACATTTAGTCTCTTGAAAAATTGGCCGTAAGAATAGTTTCAATTAGGCTTTCAGTGAAGCAAAAAGCTGCTGGATCCATGTGGTCTGGTCAGTCAAGGAGTTCATGCAATCAACAGTTTCCTTCCCACAGGCTTCAGTTGGCCAATTTGAGAACATTATGCAGAGCCAGATGAGCCTTTGGTGTTTTCAACAGGGTTCTTCTCATATTTGTTTTGCCACAACCTTGTGATTATTGGCTCTCCCTGTTGAAATGCAAGAGGCCTCATCCATAGACATTTTGCCAGCTCTTCATGCTACAGTGGTACCTCAGGTTACAGACGCTTCAGGTTACAGACGCTTCCGGTTACAAACTCTGCTAACTCAGAAATATTACCTCAGGTTAAGAACTTTGCTTCAGGATGAGAACAGAAATCACACGGCGGCAGCGGGAGGCCCCTTTAGCTAAAGTGGTACCTCAGGTTAAGAACGGACCTCCAGAATGAATTAAGTTCTTAACCCGAGGTACCACTGCACACCTGTTGAGAGAGGAAACCTCCTGACCTGACTTGAACCTCCTGTTTTAATTGCTGTTTTAAAACAGTTTTATATTGTTTTGATGGGGTTCTTTATTATAAAGTTTAATATTTTGATGGATTTTTTTCATTTCGCATATTAATTATGTGGGAAGCAAGTGGTTAACAACAAAAACAGCAACATCAGTAACAGCAGCAGCAACAACATCACCAACAACAGTATTCTTCTGCTCCAGAAATAAATAATCTTGTGAACCACCCTGAGATCTTCGGATGAGGAGCAGTATATACCTCTAATTAATTAATTAATTAATTAACAATGCCAGCTTGTAGTGAGAATCCAAAAGCAGCTCTTTTGCAACCACCTTGAGGAGTTGTGGAGCCAGCAGTGAGTAGCAGTGGCGTAGCGTGGGTTGTCAGCACCCGGGGCAAGGCAAGTAATTTGCGCCCCCTAACCCGTGGATTTGCGCCCCCTAACCCTAACCCCCAGATGTTGCGCCCAGTGCGGCCGGCCCCCCCTGCACCCCCCACGCTACGCCACTGGTGAGTAGGGAGGGGAAATTAATACTAAAAATAAAACGATTTGCCTGCAAAACATTTTGGTATTGTTGTACACCCCCTGTTTGTGTGTGCATTTGTCAAAAACAACAGACCCCTGATGTTTCTGTATTTTCCTAACTTTCAGCCTGTGGGCTATGTAGGTTCTAGTATCTTTTGAAGTCAGGATAGAATCATTTCTATTCCCTGCTCCCCATCCTCTTGCAGGGTGAAGATTTGCAGCAGATCGCCAGGGAGATCTTTGATGTTGCTAAACTAACAAAAGGTAAGCAGATTTTAATTGATTTGTGAACATTCAAAGAATCATTGCAGAGCATGCTAATTAAATAGTTAATCCAGACTCCTTAAAAACTGGAAGCCGTTAATAATTAAGCCACATCTTTCCACAAACAAGTATCTATTACCAGCTGTGAGCCTTCTTTGGTCCAGTGGCTCAGAAAACAAATAATGCAGAGACGCGAAACCTCCATCCCTACCTACATATCCGCAGGGGGGCAAAAATAAATGATAATCGAAAAGGATCCAACAAATTAATGCAATTTTTTAAGGTTAATTTAATGAGACAATTCTGCTTCTCGTGATGAGTGGCTAATTACAGAAGAACAGATTTGCGCAGATAAAACATGCGAGGGCTGCAAGGACAATCGATAGAAAGGAAACAATTGCAGCGATGGCCCTGGATTCCAAGATATGCTTAAATAATAACAGCCATGGTGGGAGGACATAAATCATAGCCACTAAATTCAAATTTATATTCACTTAAGGCCATACACTGCTCTGCAAGCAAAACCCAATTTGATGTAGGCATCTCCAGATATGTGGGCTTACTGGTCAGCTTTTGACTTGCAATGTTTCTTCTGGATGTAATCAATATTTCAGCAATGACAGATCACTCTTCAGAAGGGCAAAAGCGGCACCGTTCTGCCGAGAGAGGAAGCCTGACTTCTGCGCATCAGGAAGGTGCGAGAGATAGGAGATAGCGTGCTACTGGTTTTACAAGGCTGATACATATTGATAGCCCCTCTGGTATCGGAAGTGGGCAAACAAACACAAAATAAAGATACAATTTGATATGATGAATAGCATCTGCCGGGGGAACAGTGTTACAATGGCATAGCGGGCAGGGTTGCAGTGCTTCTTTCTGCTCTCTGTGTATGGAGACATATTGTGCCTGCTAGGGGTCATTATTAGTGGACAAACACATGGCCATTCGTTTTCAGGAGTCAAGCAAACCCAGAGCATTGGTTTGCTTCACATTTGCATTTTTCAAAAGCAGGTTGTGAAATTGGTGACCTGGCAGCTTCCATTAAAAAACCAACCAACCAACCCAAGACTTTTCTTTTTGGAGTAGGAAAAACGCTGACTGTGGTTTTCTCCCGATTGAAGTGCAGAGTGTTTGAGGACCGGGACATTCACAGGGAAACCAAAATGCTTGTGACAAAGCTATTGTACTACCAACCTTACTATATGCTTGTGAAACATGGACCACTTATAAACGCCATCTCCAACTCCTCAAAAGATTCCATCAACGGTGTCTCCGAAAATTTTTACACATCACTTGGGAAGACAGGCGAACTAATATCAGTGTATTGGAAGAAGCAAAGTTCACCAGTGTTGAAGCAATGATTCTTCAACATCAACTTCGTTGGACTGGTCATGCTGTGCGGATGCCTGATTATCGTCTTCCAAAGCAATAACTCTATTCCGAACTTAAAAATGGAAAGCGTAATGCTGGTGGTCAACAAAAGAGGTTTAAAGACTGTCTCAAGGTAAATCTTAAGAAATGTAGTATAAACACTGACAACTGGGAAACACTGGCCTGCGGGTGCTCCAGTTGGAGAACACCCTTTACCAAAGATGTCATGGGCTTTGAAGACACTCGAACTCAGGACGCAAGGGAGAAAAGTGCTAAGAGGAAGGCACTCTTGGCAAATCCACACCGTGATCAACTCCCACCCGGAAACTAATGTCCCCACTGTGGAAGGACGTGTGGATCCAGAATTGGCCTTCACAGTCAGTGGCGTTGCGTGGGTTGTCAGCACCCGGGGCAAGGCAAGTAATTTGCGCCCCCTAACCCGGGGCAAGGCAAGTAATTTGAGCCCCCCGCTGCACTGTCCCTCCCCCAGATAGTCCCTCGCTCTCTCTCCGCACCGCATGCCTGGCACCCTCCCCTCCACAGTGGGCGGCGACCCAGCGGCTCGGATTGGATTTGCACAGCCAGCACTGCAGTGAGAGAGAGTGAGTGAGCCTCTCTCACTCTCACTCACTCTCTCACTAGGGACAGAGAGCTGCGAGTGCGAGCGCGCCCCCCCAGATGTTGCGCCCGGTGCGGCCGGCCCCCCCTGCACCCCCCACGCTACGCCACTGTTCACAGTCACTTACGGACTCATTGTTAAAACCATGTTTATGGAAGGCAATCTTACTTGGCTACAAGTGATCAACAAAGAAGAAGAAGAAGAAGAAGAAGAAGAAGAAGAAGAAGAAGAAGAAGAATCTCCCAATGGTGTCTACTTAAGAGACTCATCATCACTTTTATCACACTTAGTAAAATAATGATGATGGTGATGATTCTCCTTCTTTAACATTACAGACAGTGAGCGCAGCAGGAGGTTGAAAGGAATTAAAGGGTAATGTCAAGCTGGTGTGGTCAATGTCTTAGCCTGGGGACCAAATTCTGCCCAGCCAAGATGCTAAAGAGTTTGTTTGAGGGAGACACCTTTTCAAGGCTGTTTCCCACCCCAAAGTTTCAGTAGCACATGCAAGTCGAAAGAGTTTGCAGTCAGAGCTGTAGTTAAAAACACTGCAGCCTGGAAAGAGAAAGTTCAGAGAGGTAAAAATCAGCCCATTTAATTGCACAGTAACCCTCTGCTACTAATTTGCATTTATCAGTAAGGAATTTGGGGGAGCTATTAGGTCTCCATGTAAGCTTTAAAAACGACCAAGAAACTAGAAGATGGGGGGTGAGTGGGATTTGACAGCACATAAAAAGCTTCTGTATGGCTTCTATGCTTTTTGAGTTGAGTTGGCCATCTTCCTGACACTTGTTTAGACAAACTGTGATTTGCCGAAGGAGAGAGCTTTGCATCCCTGATGCTGTCCTGCTGTCCTCGGGTGCAGGAGATATTGTGGTCCTCTCGTTAGTATTGAAGTAAGATTCAAGTGCCAGTTTAAAAATCTTCTTCTTTTTTTAAACAAAAAATATTTATTTATTTTAAAATATGTATTTAAATCTAGATTTTCAACATAGCTTACATAGAGTCATCCCTCACTTCACACCAGCAAAATCTCTTTGGCCAACCCCCTTTCTTGGAGTGTTAACATCTTTTTGATTACACCTGCGATTAAGTGTCTAGTTCTTTGACAAAAAACAGGATATGAACATTTTGTTCGTAGCCAGATTCTTATTTTACACTTTGAGCTGGAGAATAACTTCCCAGGACAACAATACTTGATTCATAATACATTTGGAATATTATGAGATGCACACATTCATATTCAGACCAGGCATTTGTGAGTTTTTTCGATGACACTCCTACTGGAAATTAATCTGTTCTCAGGACAATGAATGCATTTCCAAATCACTTCTACCTACACTTAAGTATTATGTCTCCCCCCCCCCCAATAATTTCCCTTGTTGCTTCTTCGCCAAACCTTTATTAGGCATTACAAATAAAGGCCATCATAAAACATCCATATAGAAAATGTTATTTTTTTACAAATAAACAGCCATGTAAAAATGAGGGTTTTCACTGGAGTTTATTCCCCCTAAATAGTGCCAATCACCACTCTAAGAGATACTATTGACAAAAACTCAGCCACCCTTGAGGTTACTTCCGGGTTAATGTCAGACAGATAGCATCTGATATTTTCATTGTGCCGCGATGTTGGGCTACCCAAAAAAGGGGATAGCGCACATTTGCCTAGCTGGTTGTACAGTGCACAGTAGAAAAGAATATGTTCTACTGTGTCCGGCACATTCATGTGCAATGTTTCTGGGGATGTTTAAATATCTGCCCTTGACAAACGCTGAGGGGAAAACGTTCAGTCAGGCTAACATAAAGGCCCTGCATTGGACTGGAATTGTTAATTTTGAAATATAAGTGAGCCTGTTATCTGTTTAAACCAGGGGTCAGCAAACTTTTTCTTCAGGGGCCCAGTCCACTGTCCCTCAGACCTTGTGGGGGGCCGGACTATATTTTGAAAAAAGAAGAACAAATTCCTATGCCCCAGAAATAACCCAGAGATGCATTTTAAATAAAAGGACACATTCTACTCATGTAAAAACATGCTGATTCCTAGACCGTCCATGGGCTGGATTTAGAAGGCAATTGGGCCGGATCTGGCCCCCAAGGCCTTAGTTTGTCTACCCATGGTTTAAACCATAGTACTTGGAGCAATTTTCTAGAAGAAGAAGAAGAAGAAGAAGAAGAAGAGGAGGAAGAAGAAGAAGAGTTTGGATTTGATATCCCGCCTTTCACTCCCTCCAAGGAGTCTCAAAGCAGCTAACATTCTCCTTTCCCTTCCTCCCCCACAACAAACACTCTGTGAGGTGAGTGGGGCTGAGAGACTTCAAAGAAGTGTGACTGGCCCAAGGTCACCCAGCAGCTGCATGTGGAGGAGTGGAGACGCGAACTCGGATCCCCAGATTACGAGACTACCACTCTTAACCACTACACCACACTGGCTCCCTTGTTGCACATCTCTTGCCATGCCAAGTTAGCTTGGGGATGACCAACCTTTTTCAGCCCTTTGCAAAGAGGGCCAACTGTCACGGGCAACCTCTCACCCAACACATCACAACCAAGCACATATTGCAATCTATAATGTTGCTTGTGCCACCAGGGAAGATACATTGTACAATGCATAATTTCAGGCATAAGCTAGCAACCTGAAATTTCAATGAATGCATTGGCACCAAAATGTCATGTCTGCTCTTATCAAAACTTAGCCTACATCAGGATGGCCAACTCCCAAGAGACTGCAATCTACACAGGGCATAGCTGTCAACTTTTCCCTTTTCTTGCGAGGAATCCTATTTGGAATAAGGGAATTTCCCTTTAAAAAAGGGAAATGTTGACAGCTATGATGGAGGGTGGGGTGAGGGGGCAGGGCCCAATTCTATTTTTAGCTGAGGAAAGGGAACCATCGATCGACAACGGTCTACCAGAACCTCCGGGGATCTACCAGTAGATCGCGATCAATCTGTTGGACACCCCTGGCCTACATCATTTCCCATTTAGGAATGTAGAGGGCTACCTTATACAGAGTCAGACTGTTGGACAATCCAGTCTGTCTACACAGACTGGCAACATCTCTTTAGGGTTTCAGATGGGACATTTCTAAGCCCTACCTGGAGACTGAACCCAGGACCTTCTGCATGTTAAAGCATGTTAAACACATTCTACCCTTTCCCATTTTTGGGGGGACCAGTCATGCAGTTAACTGGTGACTTACAGGTTCTATGACAATGTTGTTGTTGTTTAGTCATTTAGTCGTGTCCGACTCTTCGTGACCCCATGGACCAGAGCACGCCAGGCACTCCTGTCTTCCACTGCCTCCCTCAGTTTGGTCAAACTCATGTTTGTAGCTTTGAGAACACTGTCCAACCATCTCATCCTCTGCCGTCCCCTTCTCCTTGTGCCCTCCATCTTTCCCAGCATCAGGGTCTTTTCCAGGGAGTCTTCTCTTCTCATGAGGTGGCCAAAGTATTGGAGCCTCAGCTTCAGGATCTGTCCTTCCAGTGAGCACTCAGGGCTGATTTCCTTCAGAATGGATAGGTTTGATCTTCTTGCAGTTCATGGGACTCTCAAGAGTCTCCCCCAGCACCACAATTCAAAATTATTGTCTATGACAATAATTGTTGTTAAAGAAATTATATAAACCAATGGGTTCATCATCATTATTTTTCCAGTTCAAAGGGAGGAAAAACATGCAAACAGGAAAGAGAAAAATGCTGCAAAAGTATTTGATTCGCGTGACAAAAGTGCTTGGATTAAATACTCTTGCAGAAATGAAGTGAATTTAAGTTACTATAATGCGTTGTATGATCACCTGTGCCTATCAAATGTTTATAACCCTGATGCTTGGCTCCAGAAGTGCTAATTAAGAGGCAGCGCACTAATTGGAGTTTAAATAAGGGCCATAACTTTATTGATCAGGATCAACAGCCAATTAACCAGTCATTCAAATCAATCAAATCAGGCATCCCTGCCAACAGTTCCGCTAGCCTGCTGGCTCACAGGGGGGCCAGGCAAGGTATCCAATTTAACTTGGAATCAAACAGAGGCTGTTAGTCAACTCCATATGTGACAAAGCCCAACTGCATTACAGCAAATAATGGTGTATTCCTAGTGTTATGTGTTTGTGGGTGCCAGATCTCACTGATCCTTGGGTCTGGCAAGTATTAAAATACAGATCAGGCTAGCTTCCTGATGAGGTGATTGCCTGGGTGACGAGGCATTAAGGGGGTTGGTGCAAGAAGGCAAATGTGTGAGGTGTGGCCCTCCTTCAACTTGCAGATAGTGAGGACGACAAATGCCAGAGTTGAGAGCAGCCATTGTGTGATCTAGAAGCTGGAGGAAAAAGCTGCAGGCTGGAGAGAGAGAGAGAGCTAATTTCTGCTGGAATCCAAGGCTGCAGCTATAGGAGAAACAAGACCCTCTTGGGGTGTTGATGCTGTGAACCCCTCCATTACAGGCTCAGGTTGCATATATGTGTAAATAAACCATATATTGTAGAGACAACACAGTCTTCAGTGTGAAACCCCTGGAATCTTGCACTGCCTGGAGATTGGGGTGGCGTGCAACTCTATGAATGATTCAATAGACCAAAGTGTGTACAGGAATAATAATAATAATAATAATAATAATAATAATAATAATAATAATAATTTATTTATACCCTGCCCATCTGGTTGGGTTTCCCCAGCCACTCTGGGTGGCTTCCAACTGAATATTAAAAACAATACAGCATCAGACATTAAAAACTTCCCCAAACAGGGCCACCGTCTTTTAAAAGTAAAATAGTTGTTTATTGCCTTGTCATCTGCTGGGAGGGCGTTCCACAGGGCAGGCGCCACTACCGAGAAGGCCCTCTGCCTGCTTCCCCGTAACCTCACTTCTTGCAGTGAGGGAACGACCAGAAGGTGCTCAGCACTGGACCTCAGCACTGGATGATGGGGGTGAAGATGCTCCTTCAGGTATACAGGACTGAGGCTGTTTAGGGCTTTAAAGGTCAGCACCAACACTTTGATTTGTGTTCAGAAACGTACTGGGAGCCAATGTAGGTCTTTCAGGACCGGTGTTATATGGTCTCGGCGGCCACTCCTAGTCACTAGTCTAGCTGCCAAAAGTCAAAAGAACCTAAAAATGACCTTGCTGAGTCAGGCCAAAGTCTATTCAGACTTTCATTCTGTCTCCAACAGCAAACAGTCAGATACCTCTGAGCATTTTCCAAGCAAGATAGTTTATAGAGTTCTTGGCTAGGAAGGTCATGTGTACTAGTCTTCAAGTTAGCATATTACCAGGTTGTATTAAACATCTCTGTCCCTAGCCCGGCGTGGTACACAAATCAAATGGAAAACCAAAGTACCTACATTGGTTCTTTGCCCATCAAAGTAGCTATTCAAGGACACATGTGACTAGTTCTTTTGGAATTTAAATCAGCTGCCTTATTGATTGGTTCTAGCTACTAATGGAAAAGAACATAATCACCTCTTACTGTAAAGACCCTTTCTAATCAGATGTATGTGGAGGTCTATTTTTAGTGCGCCGCTCATTGTGTCTGATTTTAATGCATCCTATTCTTTGTAGGGCTTGCATTTCACATGAATTCTTTCTTTGCCAAACATGGAATGTTTTCATGTATGGATCCTCATGAACAGTGTTGCAGAAATGCCCTTGATGCCCTACGACAAAAGAATGTGGGCTCAAGGCAGCCAACACCAATAAAATTACAATAAAACATAATAGGGGAAACAAACAAACAAACAAAACCAGTTTATTAAAATACAGGTTAAAATACAGTTTAAAATGCAGCCTTATTTTAATAGTAGCCCATAAATCAAAACCATAAGGGGAGGGAAACATAAGGGTCAGACTGAGTCGAAACCAAAGGCCAGGCGGAACAGCTCTGTCTTACAGGCCCTGTGGAAAGATGTCAAGTCCCACAGGGCCCTAGTCTCTTGTGACAGAGCGTTCCACCAGATCAGGGCCACGGCCGAAAAAGCCCTGGCCCTAGTTGAGACCAATCTAACCACCTTGTGGCTTGGGACCTCCAAAGTGTTGTTATTTGTGGACCTTTGCAGCAAGTGTTTTCCCTTCCCTTTATTATCTATGTGCCCACATGTGTGGGATGTCTTTATCATCTCTATCTCTAGATGTAAATGTATTTTTGCCTGTGGAATGCTGTAATTGGCAGCAGATTTCATCACTGAGTCTCAAGTTTTTCCTCCAGCCTATCTGTCATGGCAGCAGTAGTGTATCTTGCATTCTGCTGATGGAGCATGGATTCTGCCATAACCTATGGTCCCTCAGCCAGCATGTCTTGAGGACAGGATTGTTTGGTGAGAAGTCTTAAATGATAAATATAATTTGGTTATATAGACCCTCTTAGCCTAATTACTTTGTTAGTTTGCTCCCTGCAATGGCTAATTAAAATGTTTGGTTTATTAAGCAATTTTTTTAAAAAAATACAAAATGCTCCTTCACTTCATCAATTCAAGGATAATTCATGCAAGGAAATTACAAAGACTTAAAAAGCTTTAAATTCCATAATAATCACAACATATTTCCATCACGCACTGGTAGTAATATATTTTATACTAAAAAAAAAAAGTTTTCTGATCTTTTAGAATGTAGAGAACATAGACAATCTACAGTGTGTCTCGATGTATTGTTTGTTAATTTTTTAATGCTTTTTCCTTATTCTTTTTTCCTGTAACTATAAAACTTCTAATAAATATTATTTTTTTTAAAAAAATAATAAAGCGGTCTCTACACTAGTCTGTATCAGTCATGAGGATGCAGCCTAAGATTTACTAAAAGGAACATAGGTATAATCAGATGCCATAGAAGGAAAATCGTACAGGACTGTCTTATGTATGTGTGTGTGTGCAGGGCCGTCTTTACCCGGGGTGCAAGGGATGGGGGGCGTCAGGCTGCCGCTGACTGCGCCCTGGTGGCTGTGCGGCTGGACTCTGGTGTTGCTTCGAATTTGCATTGGCCTGATCTGATGGAGAAGGCGGTACAGGGCCACCCTGGGCTGCTCAGCTGCGGGGCCCAGTGGTGATTCGCCTCACTCCACCTTTGCAATGCCCCACCCATCTGGCACAGCCAATCAGGTACTGGAGCGTCGACGTCACTGTCCATGTGCACTGGGTGCACCGGAGGAGAAGGCCCCATGCTGCCAGAGAGGAAGGAGAAATGTAAGGAGTCCCACCACATGGCCCTGGGCTGGGCTGGGCTGGGCTACAGAGCCCGGCGCACAGAGCTGCGCTCCATGTGGATTTTCTGTGGCTCCATCCCGCGTGCAACGTGGTTTTCACCTGGTGCTTGCTTTTCTCTGGGCAGGAAGGCGGGAAGTAGTTAGTCACGAAATCAGTCATGTCAAAATTTGGGGGGGGGGGGTGGGCGGATCTTTGTTTGATGCATTACTGTATTTTAATATTTTGTTGGAAGCCTTCCAGAGTGGCTGGGGAATCCCAGCCAGATGGGTGGGGTATAATTAAACAAACAAACAAACAAACAAACAAACAAACACATAAATAAATGTACTGTATTTTTCGCTCTATAACACGCACCCGACCATAACACACACGTAGTTTTTAGAGGAGGAAAATCCGTAGGCATGCCACCCGTAGGCATTCCCTCCATAACACACACAGACATTTCCCCTTACTTTTTAGGAGGAAAAAAGTGAGTGTTATGGTGCAAAAAATACGGTAATTTGCACCCCAGCGGTGCATATGCTAAAGATGGTCCTGTGTTTGTGTGTGTTAACAAACCAATTGCTTTCTCCACATGCTTGCAAAGCTTGTCTTTATTTCAATACAGGAGAATTTCCTTTATGATATACAAACTGATATACAAAACGTGACTTGAACTTTCTGCGCAACAGCAACTGAAAACTGTTATGTGTCCATCTCTCCTGCATGTGTTTCCCTCCCTCTTTATCCCCTTGAATTGCAAATCACTGATGCGTGGTCTTCAGCCTTGAAGTTCAAATCAGATTATCTTCAAATATTTCAGCCCACAGAGGCAATGTGGCCTTTACATGCCTTGAGATCAAAGAAATGCTGTGCAACCTTTCAGATAATATAATGGTGTCTGTCGCAAAACAGGGACAATAAAACATACAGAGAAAGCAGGTCACAAAGAAACAAAGAGGTCACAGAGTCACATGGAACCCTTTTCAGTATTCTGAGATAGGAGCAGGCAGGTGAAACTAAACTAACATTCTTTAGAGGGCAAAATAAAAATGTGTATGAATGCATACCCTCCGACATTCTCCGATGAAAATAGGGACGCCCTATTCACTAATAACAATTTTACTATTTCGACCACGCCCATCTGACTGGGTTGCCCCAGCCACTCTGGGTGGCTTAAACATTAAAAAAGCCTTCCCTATACAGGGCTGCCTTCAGATGTCTCAGGGGTCAGGTTGTAGCACCCTGCTTGTGGTTAACGCTTAGCTGGAATGAAATATTCAACGCAGCAATAGAGAAATTAAAATAATAATTTATTTGTCAGACAAATAAATGATAGGCACAGTGGTATATGGTTACCAAAGCTCTGCCCACTCCAGCCCTGATGGCCAGCACTTATATTTCCTCAGCCCAGCCCCCTTGCTCCTCCTTTGGCTGCCTCTGTCCAATCAGCCTGGTTGAAATTCCTATTGGCTGTTTGCTAGAACCAATCATAAAAGATACACCATTTCCTATTACCTTTTATGGGAGACAAAGAGCTATATTTCCTTCTATTCATAAATGGCAGACAAGTAGCCATATATCTTACATTTGCCTCGACAAGGCACCTTAATTACCAGATCACCTTTTGCCCTATTGCCCTATTGCCATTTTGGCAACAGGGGCAAATGGCTAAAACAGATGGCTCATGGTTTTAAATTCTATCTTAAACAGAGATCATGAGTTCACCTTCTCACACACCATCAATGAAATAAGAATCTAACATAAGAAGGTAACTCCATACCTTCCAACATTTCTCCAGTGAAAATAGGGACATCCTAAGGAAAAGCGGGACATTCCAGGATGAAATCAGAAACTGGAACGGCTTCTGTAAATCCAGGACTGTCCCTGGAAAACAGGGATACTTGGATGATCTGTAAATACTGCCCTGTTAGTGTGCTTGTGCCCATATCCTACTTTGGGATACAAAGGATTGAATCTGAGACTCATGGGATTTTAGTTTTTATTTATTTATATATCACTTGATTGTAGTCAAACCTCTAAGCAGTTTCCAAGAATGATTTTAAGTAAGCAACACATGCATTTTGTAGGAATCCATTTTAAACATATTTATGCATGGAATAAGGGACGTGGGTGGCGCTGTGGGTTAAACCACAAAGCCTAGGACTTGCCGATCAGAAGGTCAGCAGCTTGAATCCCCACGACGGGGTGAGCTCCCGTTGCTCGGACCCTGCTCCTGCCAACCTAGCAGTTCGAAAGCACGAAATGCAAGTAGATAAATAGGTACCACTCTGGCGGGAAGGTAAACGCTGTTTCCGTGCACTGCTCTGGTTCGCCAGAAGCGGCTTAGTCATGCGGGCCACATGACCTAGAAGCTGTACGCCGGCTCCCTCGGCCAATAAAGCGAGATGAGCACCACAACCCCAGAGTCGGTCATGACTGGACCCAATGGTCAGGGGTCCCTTTAACCTTACCTTTATGCATGGAATGCATGGAATCCAGACTGAGCTTTGCCCACACTGAAGCACTTATTGTCCATTTATTGTTTTACATAGTGTACATGCAATGTTTTTGTGACTTCTGTCCCCTCGCCCTTTCTTTCTCCTCTCCTCTCTTCTCCCCTAACTTTATACTGTTTACAACATCAGGTCTTACATCAAATATAACTGATCTGTTAAAAAGACTTTATGATCTGAAAATAGAGATGATGTATGTGCTTTTGTAACCCAAACAAATCTTTAATAATTTTAAAGTCAAATTATGCCCAAGCTACATCACTGTAACAAAATATATATACCAGCAACTGATTATATACATAGACTACACACACACAAACACACACACACACGTATATGTATATGAGGTACAATATTTTTGAAGGATAATTATATAAGTATTAGCCAGGAGTGCCCAGCCCTGTCTGGAAATTAATAGAAACCAAAAAGTATTGTGTCTTTTAAGTGGATAGTGTAATTTGTGAGTTTGGACCCATCATGCAAACAACCAACCAACAAATTGCCCAGTCAGTCTGACATCAATACCAGGGAAGATTCTGGAGCAGATCATTAAGCGAACAGTCTGTGAGCACCTAGAAAGGAATGCTGTGATCACCAATAGTCAGCATGGATTTCTGAAAAATAAGTCATGTCAGACGAACCTGATCTCATTTTTTGACAGAATTACAAGCCTGGTAGATGAAGGGAACGCAGTGGATGTAGTCTACCTTGATTTCAGCAAGGCATTTGACAAGGTGCCCCATGATATTCTTGTAAAGAAGCTGGTAAAATGCGGTCTTGACTCTGCTACCACTCAATGGATTTGTAACTGGCTGACTGACCGGACCCAAAGGGTGCTCATCAATGGTTCCTCTTCATCCTGGAGAAGAGTGACTAGTGGGGTGCCACAGGGTTCTGTCTTGGGCCCAGTCTTATTCAACATCTTTATCAACGACTTGGATGATGGACTCAAGGGCATCCTGATCAAATTTGCAGATGACACCAAACTGGGAGGGGTGGCTAACACCCCAGAGGACAGGATCACACTTCAAAACGACCTTGACAGATTAGAGAACTGGGCCAAAACAAACAAGATGAATTTTAACAGGGAGAAATGTAAAGTATTGCACTTGGGCAAAAAAAATGAGAGGCACAAATACAAGATGGGTGACACCTGGCTTGAGAGCAGTACATGTGAAAAGGATCTAGGAGTCTTGGTTGACCACAAACTTGACATGAGCCAACAGTGTGACGCGGCAGCTAAAAAAGCCAATGCAATTCTGGGCTGCATCAATAGGAGTATAGCATCTAGATCAAGGGAAGTTATAGTGCCACTGTATTCTGCTCTGGTCAGACCTCACCTGGAGTACTGTGTCCAGTTCTGGGCACCACAGTTCAAGAAGGACACTGACAAACTGGAACGTGTCCAGAGGAGGGCAACCAAAATGGTCAAAGGCCTGGAAACGATGCCTTATGAGGAACGGCTAAGGGAGCTGGGCATGTTTAGCCTGGAGAAGAGGAGGTTAAGGGATGATATGATAGCCATGTTCAAATATATAAAAGGATGTCACATAGAGGAGGGAGAAAGGTTGTTTTCTGCTGCTCCAGAGAAGCGGACACGGAGCAATGGATCCAAACTACAAGAAAGAAGATTCCACCTAAACATTAGGAAGAACTTCCTGACAGTAAGAGCTGTTCGACAGTGGAATTTGCTGCCAAGGAGTGTGGTGGAGTCTCCTTCTTTGGAGGTCTTTAAGCAGAGGCTTGACAACCATATGTCAGGAGTGCTCTGATGGTGTTTCCTGCTTGGCAGGGGGTTGGACTCGATGGCCCTTGTGGTCTCTTCCAACTCTATGATTCTATGATTCTATTCTATGATTCTAAATTAATTCGGCATTATAGTCTGCTATCTCCAGTTCAATAGGGACGCGGGTGGCACTGTGGGTAAAACCTCAGCACCTAGGACTTGTTGCTCGCATGGTTGGCGGTTCGAATCCCCGCGGCGGGGTGCGCTCCCGCTGCTCGGTCCCAGCGCCTGCCAACCTAGCAGTTCGAAAGCACCCCCGGGTGCAAGTAGATAAATAGGGACCGCTTACTAGCGGGAAGGTAAACGGCGTTTCCGTGTGCTGCGCTGGCTCACCAGATGTAGCTTGTCACGATGGCCACGTGACCCGGAAGTGTCTTCGGACAGCGCTGGCCCTCGGCCTCTTAAGTGAGATGGGCGCACAACCCCAGAGTCGGACACGACTGGCCCGTACAGGCAGGGGTACCTTTACCTTTACCTTTATCTCCAGTTCAAAGTGGCACTTTTAAATGAGAAGACTTGCTTATTTTACAGGGGTGGGCAATGTGGTCCTGAGTTGTGGACTACAAACACCATCAGCCCTAGCCAGCATTAACAGCAGCAAAGGATGATGGGAATTGTAGTGCACAGCATCTGGAGCAGGGGTCAGCAAGGTCCCTCAGACCTTGTGGGGGGCCAGACTATATTTTTTTAAAAAAATATGAACAAATTCCTATGCCCCACAAATAACCCAGAGATGCATTTTAAATAAAAGGACATGTTCTATTCATGTAAAAACACTCTGATTACCAGGCCGGATTTAGAAGGCGATTGGGCCGGATCCGGCCCCCGGGTCTTAGTTTCCCTACCCATGATCTGGATGGTTCTCCATTGCATTCACTTGCTCTAGAACAGTGATGGCCAAACTTGGCCCTCCAGCTGTTTTGGGACTACAACTCCCATCATCCCTAGCTAACAGGACCAGTGGTCAGGGATGATGGGAATTGTAGTCCTGAAACAGGTGGAGGGTCAAGTTTGGCCATCACTGCTCTAGAACAATCCCTTAATTTGAAGATGACTTCTCATGCTAAAATGGATGGTAGATCCATGTCCTACTGTCCCACGTCTGATACATTTGTTCACTGAGTTCTGTGGGATTCCTTTCTTCCTAAAAATATTTAGGACTGCACCCATAAGCATCATGTTTTAAAGATTCTGCTGAATTCATTTCAAGAGTTAGCAGCTCTCTGATTGAGATCCCTATAACAACTTTTTAATTAGAAGATATTTCCAAATATATTTCTGGTAATAATCATTATCAGAGAGACTTATTAGCCTCATTATCCTCTTCCATTGGTCTCTACATCTTCTCACAATAGTTTTGGGAATGTAAAATTAAAAATTCACTTGCTATGCTGATGCCTGTATAGCCCCTTCTAGATGAACCTTCCTTCCCATTGTACGAAGCTGCAGTAAAACAAATGGTAGCCTCTTCAAAGTTCAATGATCATTCCTCATCCTGAACTTCAGATTAAACCTTTATATATGTGGCATTCTATGGAATAATTTATATTGTTGATTCTGCACTTTGGTTAATCAGATGAACATATAAATCTTCTTTGCCACTGAATCAAGCAAAAGAGAGAGAAGAATCAGCAGCATGTTCTGCACTGCAGGAGGAAGTTGGAGTGTTATTTTTAATAAAAATATTTGCTGGAGTGCAGGCATGAGCTTGACTAATTGGAGTTTACATTCCCTAGTTCCGAATGTCGAGTTACATGGAAATGAAGTTGAGACCCGGTTCAGTTTCCTCTTTGTTTTGCTGGAAAACCTGCACAGATTATTTCAGGTTTGTATGATCCTTTTGGAATGGGACCCACTGATATTTGTCTGGGTTCTTGATTGTGATTGCTTGTGTTCAGTCCAAGGCTCCCATCTAGCTCAGACTAATGTACTGCTCCAAACTGCAGATCTAAAGTTTTCACCAGATCAAGATAGGTCTGCCCTTTCTCTGATGGAAGATTCTGCAAGACTACCAGTGTTGGCCCACTAAGGTTTGCTGCTAAGCACCCACCTCTTTGTCTTTCAGCCCAGGAGCTGTAGGAGTGGATAAGAAGAGGTCCTTCACTGAGAATCTGAGGCGCCTATACTGGGATATAAGTGAGGAAATTCACGAAACGCTGGCAAGGAACCGGTTCCCTGATGGCCAGAGTGATGTAGACTTCCACAATGGGGTGGTGCCCAAAGAACTTGTGAGAAGAAGTGGAAGTCACCACAGAGGTAGAAGTCAGCACCCAGCAGAAGTGGAAGTGGGCACCTCATGAGGAACACCACTGTGGGTAAGCACACATTTTTTTCTACTATGAATGGGGATATGGGACAACCTGACCTGCTGGCTGATGTTTTAAGCCAGCGGGAGGAGTTCCTAAATCTGGTAAAAAAATCCCAGGGCAATTGGCAAACTTCCAAGGTAAAGTGCCACTCAGATGCTGGTTCTATGACAAAATCAGCCACAAAATTAGGGTTGCTGTTATGTACTGAGTTGAATAGGATCCAAAATGCAGCAGTCTGATGGTCCTTGAACAATAGGATTCAGAATGCAGCAGTCTGGTCCTAGAACAATAGGATCCAGAATGGAGCAGTCTGATTGGTTCACAGGAGCCAACCAATCCAACTCCAGGTGGAAGTGAATCCGCAACCTGATTGGCCTACAGCAGAATCCCGGAATTAGACAATCACGTGCAGCCCATTGTGTAAATAATGTATATAAAGCAGACATTCTGGGGGAACTTCCATTCCTCCTCACCACTATGAGCTGAATAAAAAGCATGAAATCCACTCTCGACTCCGAGTATATTTCCGTTGCCATATTTTGAAAAGCAAAAAAGAGGACACATTTGCCAGGGGAGTGCGGTGTGGGAGTGGGCGCATTATAAAATGTCCCTTCAAAACAGTATGTATACGTTTTGCACTTGGCTGTCTAGTACTGCATATGCAACATCAAAAGTAGCCCCCTTCTGCACCCCCAGACATTTTGGCAAATTCAAAAAAATCAAGCTGGGCAGAAATTGTTACTCCTGAAAAGGAGGACATGTCCTAGAAAAAGGGCATATGGCAACCCAACCCAAAATCAAAGAGAATATGGCTGCCTTGCTCAGGGAAGCCAGAACATTACAGGAAGGAATTCCTTGCAGTTGTAAAAGTCTGTAGGACATTGTCACCGTTATCTGTATGGCAGGAGGACTGATTGTTCTTCCTTACAATGGCCATTTCAGTTCAGAAACCCTGAGGGCCAAATAGCAAGGTGGCTACAAAAACTCCAGGAATATAATTTCACTACCACCTACCAGCCGGAGTGAAAGCATTCTAATGCTGATGGATTATCCAGGAAGACTTGTTGCAGCTACTGAATGAGGCAAGAGAGCAGGCAGATGGCTGCAGAGGAGGGAGAACGAAGACAGCCAGAAAGCCCAGGCCCGTTGCTCTGCAGAAGTGAAACTAGCCCTGGCTCAAGACTGTGACCTTGCAGAACCAGACCCAACGACAACTGAGGACTTTGTGAAGGAATGATTCAGATATCAATGTTGCGGGTGGGTGGAACATTAACTCATAAGCTCGTTCTCCCTGGAGAGTCATGTCTTCACTCAATGTGGAGGCCTTTTGGTCCCAGTGGAATAGTCTAGAGTTCAGGGATGATGTAATGTACAGGAAATGGGTAGAACCCACTGGAGCTGGGCACTGCTGACAGCTGGTTGTGCCAACAAAGCTAAAGAAGGAAGAGCTGATGCCATGCCATGATGCCAAGAGAGCAGGACTCTTTGGTGTAGCCAAGACCCTGGGTAGAGTAAGAGAGAATTTCTACAGGGTAAAGTGCAGACAGGATGTGGGCAATCAATTAAGTGTTTTAAATTTGTTGTTAGCCACCCTGAACCCGGTTTTCTGAACCAGGAAGGGCGGGGTATAAATAAAAATTATTATTATTATTATTATTATTATTATTATTATTATTATTATTATTATTAATGTTGGAAGCCACCCAGAACAGCTGCTGTAACCTTGTTAGATGGGTGGGGTATAAATAATAAAATTATTGTTGTTATTGAATAAGACATCCTTATTTTGATTGAAGAAAGGTTGGAGGGTATGGACCAATGGTGCCAAAGGTGTCATGGCTAAATAGCAAGGAAGGGCCCACTAAAATAGGAAGGGCTCCAGGGCAGTAATACTTGTTGGGTTACCCCAATGGAGCATGTTGAAATGGATGTGCTGGGGCCCCTGCCAGAAATGAGAGCTGGCAACGGCTACTTCTTGTTTGCCATGAATTACAGTGGTACCTCGGATTCCATATGCTTCAGGTTACATATGCTTCAGGTTACAGGCTCCGCTAACCCAGAAATATTGCTTCAGGTTAAGAACTTTGCTTCAGGATGAGAACAGAAATTGTGCTCCGGGGGCACGATGGCAGCAGGAGGCCCCATTAGCTAAAGTGGTGCTTCAGGTTAAGAACGGACCTCCGGAATGAATTAAGTACTTAACCCGAGGTACCACTGTATTTCACACGGTGGTCAAGAGGCTTGCACTATAAGAAACCAGGAAGCCACGACAGTGGTACATGCCTTAGTTGACAACATTTCCCCCAAATTTGGGATATGGGGAGAAATAAACCCAGGAACTTTGAGTCAAGGGTGTTCCAGAAAGTGTGTGAAATTCTGGGCATAGCGTGTTCTCCAATAAATGAGAGCACGTGTTGCGGTGTGGGCCACCGGGCCAGGCCTCTTGTTGCCAGGCTGGTTAATAGTTATTGCCTGGCATTTGTGATTGGATAACCGGGTTGCTGGGGCAAATTATATGTTGCAAATTGGGTGGGTGGGACGATAGTCTTTAAATATTGGTGCACTCTGGTTTCTCTTTCTCTTTGCAGAGTGCATCGGATCACCCGCCCGCCCTCTTTAACGGTTGACCTTGCTTTGCCTGTCATGGGGTCGTCTGCCTTGGCGCAGGGGCCTAGTAGGAATTTTGCCATTTGGTGATTGGCTGTGCCATATGGTTTTTGCCTACTACTCAGCAATTCGTCACAACTTGTAAGGTTGCGGTTAGGCATTGGTTATAATATGCTGGTGGTGGAGGGGTCTGAACAGGCGGTGCCTGCCCCTCCTATTGCGCTGAAGGGAATTCCGTTAAAGGAATCCTGGGGCTTGCCATGATTTCGTCCAATCCCTGTTATGGGACCAGGGCCGCCCAATCCCTGTTATGGGAATCCTTGTTATAGGACTGGGCAGGCAAGCTTTCGGGGAGCTGCTGGGGAGAGCGGCATGGGTCCGACGCTTAGCTCAGGTGACCCCCCAGTTTGACTTTCTCTTCTACTGGCTACCGATCGGACCTCGGGATGCCAGTTCTGTCCCAGGCGGGGGGACAGATAGTCATAACCAATGTCTAAACAACCACTCAATGATTTTGTATTTTAATAAAGTTGTGGCCAAAATAGTGCCCAAAAACCAAAACTAAATTACGTGTTTTGTGTGAAGTTATTTGAGGGGTGGCCTGGGGACCTACACGCGCAACCACAAAACACGAGCTTTAAAATAAAAACATGGTAACTCATTTTCAGTTCTTTCGATGAATCATGCACAGCAGACAAACTCTGGTGAAGCTTAATGTGTCAATATTCGAGAGAGAAATATTGAGAGAGAGAAAAAGTGTTACTTTCAGAATCTGAAATGCACTGGCTCTATTATAGAAGAGTCAATTGACAATCCACCACTCAGTGATTTTAGTTCTTGCTGCCTATTTATTTCTATTTTATTTAGCAACACACAGCATTAGAGTGTAATGTGTCAAACTCCCCACCTTTTGCTCGCTCGACTTCTGACAGCAGCAGCAAAAATAACCTTGATCTTATGCTCATGTCACTTTCGAACTTTCTGCAAAATGTTAAAGGAGCAATTTGGGCGGTTTGTGAAACACATGTAAATGTTAACCAAGGAAGGCAATGACATATTTCTAGGCAGTAAATTACCTATAATGGATGAGGGCCCCAAATAATCACTTTCCCTGCTTTTATCAAGCACAAAAGAAACCTTGGTGTGCAATATATATGTCATGAAACATTCCCTGAAAACGTACCAACCCAAGAGATAAAAGTCTGTTCACTGGGCCTTTACTACACTGATTCCCAGTAATGAAAATTTTATTATTATACTTATGTCTCTATAAACTATGCACTGAAGGGAGAAGTGAAACGTCACAAGCTATTTCATGCCTTCTGATTAAGGGCCTGGTGAATTCTACTGAATTAGTACAAGAACATATCCAAAAAGTCAAACTTTTTTTGCAGATCAGAAAATCATTTTTTAAAAAATAAATAAATAGAAAAAGCAGCTTTGTTGGTCATATATTCTGGTTTAGAGATCTGTTCATACCAGTAGTTTGATTCAGGTTCTCTGCCCCCACCTCCCACAGGATTAACATTCAGGGCCTGACAATCCATGAATATAAAATCATAATAAAACAATAAACATTTTAAAAAACCTTCCCTATACAGGATTGCCTTCAGACAGCTCGGTGGTCGGATAATTCCATAACCTCCAACATTTCTCCAATGAAAATAGGAACGTCCTAAGGAAAAGCAGGACATTCTGGGATCAAATCAGAAACCGGGACAGCTGATTAAATGGGCACAAGATGTAGGTCACAATATTATGATGGAAGATTGGGAAAAATTTACAGATTGTTCCCTATTGAAGGATAATTACATGAAGATGATGTACAGATGGTACACAACACCAGTGCAGTTAGGGAAAATGTACAAAACTAGTTCAAATATATGTTGGAAGTGTAAGGAAAAGGAGGGGACATTTTATCATATGTGGTGGGATTGTAAGGTACAGTGGTGCCTCGCAAGACGAAAAGAATCCGTTCCGCGAGTCTCTTCGTCTTGCGGTTTTTTTCGTCTTCCCAAGCCCATTAGCGGATTAGCGCTATTAGCGGTTTAGCGGCTATTAGCGGCTATTAAAGACTTAAGGGATTAGCGGATTAGCTGCTAAAAGGCTATTAGCGGCTATTAAAGGCTTAAGGGATTAGCGGATTAGCTGCTAAAAGGCTATTAGCGGCTTAGATCAGCTGATAAGCGGCTTAGATCAGCTGTTAAGCGGCTTAGCGAACAGCTGTTAAGCGGCTTAGGGGCTTGGGAGGGGGAAAAAACCCCAGGAATCGCAAGACATTTTCGTCTTGCGAAGCAAGCCCATAGCAAATTCGTTTTGCGAAGCACCTCCAAAACAGAAAACCCTTTCGTCTAGCGGGTTTTCCGTCTTGCGAGGCATTCGTCTTGCGGGGCACCACTGTAATTAAAAAAAATTGGGAAATGATATACAACGAATTGAAGAAAATGTTCCATTTAACATTTGTTTAAAAACCTGAAGCATTTTTATTAAGGATGATATATTTCTGGATAATATGTTTTGTTTTAATTTTGAATAAAAAGTTTTTTTTTTTAAAAAAAAGAAACTGGGACAGCTTCTCTAAATTGGGGACATCCCTGGAAAATAGGGACACTTGGAGGGTTTGTTAGTGCCATGGAAAGCAGGTACGGGAGGCTTCGGTGGCAGCAGGGGAGCAGGGCAGGGTGGGGCGGGGGTGGGGCAGCATATTCCCATTTCACCTCAAGTGGCGGAACAGGATGCATCACGCCTGCCGCCATTGCATGAGAGGGTTGAATCCATTGCCCCACCCCAACCTGCACACCTCCACTTTTTAATCTTCCATGACCTTTGGGGACTGAGGTTCTGCAGTGGAACGGTTTAGTGCTCTGGTAAAAGTACAGTGGTACCTCGGGTTACAAACACCTTGGGTTACAGACACTTTCGGTTACAGACTCTGCTAACCTGGAAGTAGTACCTCGGGTTAAGAACTTTGCTTCAGGATGAGAACAGAAATCATGCTCCGGCGGCACAACAGCAGGAGGCCCCATTAGCTAAAGTGGTGCTTCAGGTTAAGAACAGTTTCAGGTTAAGAACGGACCTCCGGAACGAATTAAGTTCTTAACCCGAGGCACCACTGTCTAGAGTAAACGAACATCGGATTTAATCCTCAGCTTTCAGGTTGATGAATATTGCAGTGCAAAATCAATAGAACTCGTTTACAGGCAAATGAAGCGATTGCTTACACACGACGTTTAAACGCATCACTGCCAAGCACATCAGTTTTTGTTTCTTTTTTAGTAAAGAATGGGACTTTTTTTTATCTGGACCACAGTGTGTGCGAAGGTGAGGTTTTTTGCTCTTCTTTCCCCAGCTGATGTCTTTAAGAAAACTGTTGGTCTTCATGTGATGCTCTTCAATTGTTATTGAGATTTCTTGTGCATCTCTTGGTACCTGCTTGCATTTCTCTTGCCAAGGTTTTCCTTTTTTTGCTCTTTGTTGGACAAGACCTCCGTTTTCTGAAATAAGCTCCCTTTTCTCTACTACCTTTCTTGACTCTGCCTTTAAACCACACTGACACCCCATTGGCCTTAGCTGTACCTATCCTGATTACCTTACACATTCTAGCTTAGCTTCTGTTATTGGGGGTTTGAATAAAACCCGATAATTCTGGAGAGATTTGACTTTCAAATTCCTTTTTTTTTGGTTAATTCCCTAATTTGTGAGAAATTTCATCTTTTGAAGTCAAATGTTACTGTGCTGGGTTTCCATGGCAAATGTCCACTTACCTATATGCTCAGTTTGATAACTCTATAGTCACTGTTTCCAATTATTTCAACCACATTTATAGCTCAAACAACTTGATCTTAAGTCCTCTGGTTGGTTCTATGGTCACCTGTACTAGGGCACAATCATTTAGAGTATCTAGAAAATTTGCCCTGAATTACAACTTATTACTGAACTGAAAACTATGGAGAGACCTGGTCTGAATAGAGATACTGGATTCTTCTCTCATTACATATGCTAAAGCTATTTTTGGTTATCTGCATACAATCCCTTGCTTTTCCTGTAGGACTAATTTCAGTCGTTAACAGTCATCAACAGGTTTACCATACCCATTAAGTCAATCATCCACTCCTACTACCCTTCTGAGAAAAACCCCACCCCACCCTCCCACTATATATAAGGGTCTGGTGACTTCTGTTTCAGTGTATCTGAAGAAGTGTGCATGCACACAAAAGCTTATACCCAGAACAAACTTAGTTGGTCTCTAAGGTGCTACTGGACAATTTTTCTATTTATTTCAATATATTAGAGAATTCCCTGCTTTGGCATGGAGTTGTACTGTATGATTTTGTAGCTCTCGTACAGCTTTGTGGTTCAGTGGTTCTATACGGTCTGATTCAGTTTCCTTTGGACGAGAGAACACGAGACATACAGTGTCTTTGTAATATTTGCTTTATTTGCAAATATGCAAGCAGATACAGAAAGTAAATATTCACACCTACAGCGACCAGCAAATCCATTGACTTCTTCCACTGTTACCGTGCCTCTAAGGTTTTAGTCCAGTTTAGGCAACTATAGCTAAGCTCTCATCTTTGTCTTCTTTCTCTCTCTAAATTCTAACTACAAATTGACTTCTTTTGCAATGACCGTGGCTATGCATCAGATAACACTCTAGGCAAATCATGAGACTAAGCCATTCATGGCAATCAAGACTGTCAACTGAACAGAGAACAGCCAATCCCAACTTCAGTCAATAGGACTTGAGAAACCTTATCAACACTTGTAATGGGGCAGTGCACTGAAGCACCCAATTTTCAGCTCCGCCACTGAAAGTGAGACTGGTCAGGGACTTTCTCACTGTCTGTGGCTCTTGCAAGAGGTGAGAACACCAGCCAGAGGCACTGAATTATAGCAACACTCTTGATTGCCTTCTGATGTCGCCTTGCTAATTCACCACTAGCTTTTGCGCAGAAGAAAACCCGTGAAGCAGTTTTCAGACCAAAGAGTGACAAGGAGTATAATGGGGGCAGATAAACTATTCCTTCTTCCCAACAACACTCAGAAGGAATAACTGCAGTTATATTGTATTTGGATAACTGGCAGGAAAGAAAGTAATTGCAGTGTTATGGGCTGTGTGTGTGAGAGAGAGGTAAATGACTTCCTCAGGTATCTTCTAGTTGTAAGTTTGTGGTCTGAAGAAGAGAAGTGCAAAAATGGTCAAACCAGCGTCTTCTGTTGAGCAGGTAGCCCAAACCAGCCTGATAAGTATCTCCTTTGTTATGTAAGCCAGAGCCAATATGCTGCCATTGAAACTGAAGAGCTGGAGATACTTCTGGAAGGTAAAAGCTAGTATGGCAAAAGAGATTGTGTCATCCAGGTGTCTTTGGGTGAGGAACAGAAGAATGGACATGGAAGTTTGGAGTCACATGGAGAGTCTCAGTTTTAGGGCCCATGCAAATTTACCTTTTGCCCCACTCTTTCTAGGCAAAGGTCTGCACTTTCCTGGTCCTGGTCCAAGCCCTTTTTTTCTTTCTTGCTCCACTGCTTTGCCCAGGAAAACCCAATCTTTACCACTGAATTGGAGGAAATAGCAATTCAGGTTTTCTGGGGGGTTGTTTCTTGTGGTAGCCAAAAAGAAAAAAAAAGGGAGGGGACAGTAGGACACAGACCTTGAAAACCCAGACCTGTGCCTAGAAATGTGGAACAAAGTAAGTGTAGGTGAGCCCTGTGACAGCATTTTGGGAGTGTGGGAATGTTGTGGATAGTAGGAATGTTGTGGATATGTTGTTTATATCTTATCCTTCCTCACTCACACTAGTGAGCTAGTAGCAGAGCAGATTCCCTTGCACATTGCTGACAGCAAGTTGTTGGATTCATTAGAGTCATATAAGTTGAGCAATCCAGTCTGGCTTGTCCATAATGGATTGTTCCTGATAAATTCCCCTTTATTCACCTCTTAAAAATAATAACAACAACACGACTGTCTTCTTTTAAAAGTAATGGTAAAGTTTACTAACATTCAGTTCACGGTATTGTCCGGAAGGCAGGCTTTATCTGGTAGTTACAGTTACATTTGTAGAGAAAATAAGTTCTAACTAGGCCTCAGACTTTCTACCTTATGGCTTTCATACTTTGCATGTTGAGACCCAGAAACCTCCCCCCTAAATAAATTCACTCTTGACTCAAATTTTGGTTTGGTTTTTGGCAGAATTTAGGCCACAACTTTATTGATTACAGCAAGTGACTGGTTGCATAGGCTCTGGTTCAACTAGCTCCCTGCCATGCAGGGAGCGCTGACCCAGGGTTCCAGCATAGGTCAGCCAAGGGTGAACACCTGGATAAGCGGAAAGCCGGGAACAGGCTAACTCTGCCACCCAGATGTCCCCCTGGACTCAGGCACGGGCACAACCCCCTCACAGGGGTTGACCAAACCATCGAGTCCCTGGATTCCTTTAATGGAATACCCTTCACTTATGGATGGCAAGAGTGTTCCCCCATCCCTATCACCTGAACCAGAGCCTATCCGCAACCTTACAAGTTGTGACGATTTGCTAAGCGGCAGGTGAAACCCAAATGGCAACAGTCAATCAGGCAAGTGGGGAAAATTCCTGCCATGCCCCTGTCCCAATGAAAGACGAAACATGACAGCATAGAAAGGTCAAGCGCAACAAGCCCTAAAAGTTGGGAGAAGTGGGCAGGTATTCTAAATGCACGCACTGAAAGAGGAAGCTCTGGGTCACGTGCTTGGCCATAAATAGGTCCCTCAAACCATTTAGACTGCGTTTCATTGACCAGATTGTACCCAGCTTAGAGGGACCTACCAATCAGGTGTTGTGGCTAACCAACTGTACCCACCCACAGCAAAGGGTGTCGGTTGTCCAGGTCTCACCACAATACGTGCCCTCTTTAAGGGAGGACCCAATCTGTAAGGATGAGCCATGTGCTGCTGGCTAAGAACCAGCAGAGCAATCCAAAAGGAAAAATGGGAAAAGGTGAAAAGAGGAAGATGGCTGCGTGACTAGCCTTTTTATAGGGTTTGCTAGGGTCATCCCCAGGACGCGGGTGGCGCTGTGGGTTAAAGCCTCAGTGCCTAGGGCTTGCCGATCAAAAGGTCGGCGGTTCGATGCGCTCCCGTTGTTCGGTCCCAGCGCCTGCCAACCTAGCAGTTCGAAAGCACCCCTGGGTGCAAGTAGATAAATAGGGACCGCTTACTAGCGGGAAGGTAAACGGCGTTTCGGTGTGTGGCTCTGGCTCGCCAGAGCAGCGATGTCACGCTGGCCACGTGACCCGGAAGTGTCTTCGGACAGCGCTGGCCCTTGGCCTCTTTGAGTGAGATGGGCGCACAACCCTAGAGTCTGGCAAGACTGGCCCATACGGGCAGGGGTACATTTACATGTACATTTTTTAGGGTCATCCCCATCTACCTGATCACACACAGGGGGAGGATGCTCCAGGGCAGGTATGACAGGAAGTCCTCTCTGTCTGGAGCAACATTCCCCTGTGTGTCCACTCTGGGGAACAGGAAATGCTGTATTTGACTGCTTCAATGATGATACATCCCACAGGGAGCTGGACATATTCCCATAGAAATATGATCGGGAGGAAGTGAAGTTTGGGACACCAGCTGGAGTTAAGGCTATGTCTTCACCTATTCCTAGCCAGTGTGTGTATATATATATGTTTCCAGTGACCTCGTTCCAAAGGAAGCATGACCTAGGCATAGTCTGCATGCCTTTTCTCATTGCTCCAAGAATTTGGGTGCACATATCAATTTATAGAGTTCCTTTGTAGATACCATAAAAACGCTCCAACTCACATTCCTCTTTTCCCCAAGAAGGTCAAATCTTAAAGCGTGGGTAGGCAAACTAAGGCCTGGGGGCCAGATCTGGCCCAATCCCCTTCTAAACCCGGCCCATGGACTGTCCAGAAAACAGCGTGTTTTTACATGAGTAGAATGTATCCTTTTATTTAAATTCCATCTCTGGGTTATTTGTGGGGCATTGAAATTCGTTCTTCTTCTCCCCCCCCCAAATATAGTCCAGCCCCCCACAAGATCTGAGGGACAGTAGACCGGCCCCCTGCTGAAAAAGTTTGCTGACCCCTGGCTTAAAGCAACTGTAAGCCTCTATAACCTTGCAAGCAGTGCTTGTCTTGAGGTTGTTCCTGTTCTGACATCCGTGCCAGAGAAACGTACAATTATAAACGTCAGGCAATGTTTCCGTTTGCCCTTCAGGTGACCTGCTTCTGTAGGACGCATGGGGTTGTTAATTTTCACACACAAGCAGTTAAAACAATCCAGCATGTTAAACTGGCACCACAACAAATGCATGAATGCTGGACGTTTTGTTCTGCCGCTACAGCAGGCTAATTAAGATGTGTCACACAAAATGTACTTTGACAGTCAGAATCGCACCAGTAACAGAGCAGGGATCTACTTTCCTGCTGCCTTGCATGACTTATTGCTTAGAGTGAAGTTCTCTGTTGAAAACCCAGTGCAGGCAGCAGAGATAAAATTAGACCTTCATGATTTGGACTTAATATATTTAGTGATTTCCACTTATCGGCTATTGTATCTTGATGGCTACAGGCAGGAAGCCTGTGCCTTCTTAAATTAGAAGTATAGCACGACAGAAATATACTGCGCTGCTATGAGCCACCAAACAGCAACTCTAACAAAAATGTCTCCCTTTCTTTCCAACAAATGCTTGATCACAGGCATTCCATAACTGTGGAACAGTCACTGAGAGCAACCCTTCTTCGGTTGCCATATTTTGAAGAGCAAAAAAGAGGACACATTTGCCAACTTCTACTTTTAACTATGGATCGCTATGATGACTCTACCCATGAAAAAGTAGACATGTCCTGAAAGAAGAGGACATATGGCAACGCTACTTCTGGAACTGATATTGGGTTGGATCTAAAGGCTTCCTTCTACTGATGGAAGGAGCTTTCCTCTGGTGGATGAGATCTCGTAAGCCAAGCATGTCCAACAAGTAGATCATGATCTACTGGTAGATCACGAGGTGTTCCTGGTAGATCTCTGGTCCCTCAGGGATCTCCTTCCCCCAAAAATAAAACAAATAAAAGAAGAATAAAAAAGGGTCAATCACTCTGGTTTCCGAAGAAAAGCTGAACAACTTTGCCTTTCCCAAAAAAGCTCAGCAACTTTTGCTTCCTAGCAAAAAAGTGGACCATCAGATTAAGGTCCACTATTTGACTGCGGATTCAGAACCCTAAACTGTGTGTTTTATATAATCAACTTTTTATTATGTTCTGTGTATATTGCAATGCTGATTCAGTTCCATTCATTCATTTGCTTCCTAACGAAACAAAAGTACTCAACAACTTTGATCCATCAAACAACATTGGGTAGATCAGTGCCAGTTTTTTATACTATGAGTAGATCGCAATCTATTGGGAGTTGGACGTCCCTGTAAGCAGACTGGTTTGATATTTGCCATTGAAAGCAAAGGCAATAATCACATATATGTTACATACTCGGGGCCCAAATCTGAACGTAAAATGATTTCTCACAATTGTTCAAGGCATGGCTGGTCCATTAGGCAGAGTGAAGCAGCTGCCTCAAGGAGCTAATTTTGGGTGAAATGAAAGGGCAGCAAATAGAATAATTGTAGAATTGGAAGGGGTCCCAAGGGTCATCTAGTCCAACCCCCTAAAGTATCCATGACAGATGGCCATCCAACCTCTGCTTAAAAATCTCCAAGGAAGGAGAGTCCACAACCTCCCAAGGGAGACCATCCCACTGTTGAATAGTGCTTACTGTTAGTTCTTCCATTTATTTTTCCTGGTTTTTTCACCTCCAGGGAAAGTCATTTGTGTAATATCTTTTGCCTCTGGTGCCTTGATTTGGGGTAAAGTTTGTTCCTTTACCTCAGGCAGCAAAATACATTGATTCAAAAGAGACTTCTACTCTAAAAGAGTGTTAAGATGAGCAGCATTAAACTTGTTCACCTGTTACGCTGAACACAGCTACAATCTGTCTCCATGCATGTAAAAGTGTATGTGTGGAGGACTCTACACTTGTCAGGCTCAGCTGCTGTGTAAACTGGTACACAAACTGTACACTTGCTGAACATTTCATGTGAATAACTGTGCAGGGGTAAAGCTCTGCTGTCTGTGTACACAGGTACATATATTATTCCTTCTATTGAATAGAACAAGATTGATCTGAATGAGCACAAGTTGATCCTGCAAAAGCCAACATAAGGCACAAACGAAGAAAAAATTAAGCTTTCTCTTTAGGAATTCCGCAGCATGCAAAGTGGCCCTCTTGGACTAATACTTTATCTTTTTAAGAAGCAATTCCTAAGTAAGCCATTAAGCAAAATAAATAAATAAATCCTGACAATAACAACAGCCTGGCGGTGGCATAAATTAACTCGGGAGAGTATTGAATCTGTTGGAAGCTTTCAATAAAAGGTTTGGGAGACATATTGAGGATGCTCTCTGTCTGGGACATTCTTTTCAAGTGAAAGAGTTGGACTGAATCATCTATTGTTTGTGCTCACCTCTATGCTTTCATGGTGTCTCTCCTAAGCCAAAAATTGCTTCACATAATTAGAATAATAGTCAGATTTCCATTGGTGAGAATAGGTTCTTTGTGTGCTGGAAGACTCCCCAAGAGAGAATGGGTGAATGTTCATGGGCTCCCATTTCTTCTGATCCTTGTACTGTTCTAAAAAGGAAATCGTGTCCTCCCTAAAAGACGACACGTGTTGCGGTGAGATCTGGAGACTGACTTCTTGGTTGTGGGTGGGTCCGTTGGATAGCCACAACACCCGATTGGTAGGTCCCTCAATGCTGGGTTTCAATCTGGCCAATGGGGTTGCAGTCTAAACGGATGGAGGGACCTATATAAACCCATGCACGTGTCCCAGAGCTTCCTCTTTCAGCTTGCACATCGGAACACCTGTCCACCTCTCCCTAATTTTAGGGCCTTTTGCGATTGACCTTGCTATGCCATCGTGTGCCGTCTGTCTTTGGGACAGGGGCACGGCAGGAATTTTCCCCACTTGGCTGATTGGCTGTTGCCATTTGGGTTTCACCTGCCGCATAGCAAATCATCACAACTTGTAAGGTTGCAGATAGGCACTGGTTCAGGTGATAGGGATGGGAGAATGGTCTCGCCATCCCTATGTGAGGGGAATTCCGTTAAAGGAATCCAGGGACTCAACTTGGTTTGGCCAACCCCAAAAAAGGTCCCGTGCCTGAGCCCAGGGGAGCAGCTGGGGAGTGAACAGAGTCTGCTCCCAGGCTTTCCACCAGCTCAGGTGTAGACCCTTGGCTGACCAAGGAGCTCTGGGTCAGTGCTACCTGCAAGGATGCAGGGAGCTAGTCAAACCAGAGCCTATGGTTACTCACTTTTCTGTAATCAATAAAGTTGCGGCCTAAATTCTGCCAAAAACCAAAACTAAAAATTGTGTCAAATGTGTCTTCATTTAGGAGGGAGGTCTCTGGGTCTGAACACACAACTACTGCCTTTCTGCAGACAGAGACGTGTGAGATCTACCCTTATACAGTACATTGCAAGAGGCATCAGTCAGCAATGAACCTGAAACAGTAGGCAATGAAACAGGAACTTTGTGGCATGAATCCATGTCCTGGTCTAGTGAGGTAATGGAGGCTGTGTGTGGTTGGGTTTCAAAGCCCCTTAAGGGTATGGTGAAGAATGAAGGAACACAACACCAGCCCCTGAAACTGGCTGGCGATATGAAGCATCTGAATTGGCCAGGCCTGTTAAATATAGTAGGAATCGAGCCTTTTGCCCTGGCTTGGCTGACAAAGCAGTAGCTTCTGCCAGTTCCTAGGGCCAGCAATTTGCTTTGGGGGATTCTGGATTGCAGCATGCAAGCTGTGGATTCAAATACAGCTCCCCACGGCCCTGACCTGGATCTAATAGGTGACCAGCTGAAAAACAAGTCAATTTGAACATCCTTTTTTATACAACTACTAGATGATGCACTAGGGTAACCATGCCTGCATTGCCAAAAAGTAGGGAACCCCAGAAAGAGAGAGAGAGAGAAACAAAATAAAAAAATTCCTTCCAGTAGCTCCTTAGAGACCAACTAAGTTTGTTATTGGTATGAGCTTTCATGTGCATGCACACTTCTTCAGATAAGAGAGAGAGAGAGAGAATAAGAGGATACTGATTTACTGCATTTCGCATACTGTAATTTTTTTCTATAAATGAGAATTCAGAAACAATGACTATAATTTAAATAGCAGTGCAATGAAGACTAACCAGGTAACCTATAGGGCTGCTCAGTCTCTGTCCAGGCTACAGCTGCTAATGGGCAATGTGAAGTCTCCTGCATGGTGTAGTGGTTAAGAACGGTGGATTTTTAATCTGGTGAACCGGGTTCGCGTCTCCGCTCCTCCACATGCAGCTGCTGGGTGACCTTGGGCCAGCCACACTTCTCTTAGGTCTCCCAGCCTCACTCACCTCACAGAGTGTTTGTAGTGGGGGAGGAAGGGAGAGGAGATTGTGAGCCACTTTGAGACTCCTTAACGGGAGTGAAAGGCAGGATATCAAATCCAAACTCCTCCTCCTCCTCCTCCTCCTCCTCTTCTTCTTCTTCTTCTTCTTCTTCTTCTTCTTCTTCTTCTTCGCTTCTTATGGCTTTTTCTCTTGGACCAGACAGCCCTTCAAACTGAGGACTATCTTCTGCAATTTAGATGGAAACACAATATATCTCCCACTAGCATGCATGACTATGACCAAGCCTCATATGGGGCTGGTCAGTCTGCTACCCAGGTACCAAGTGGCTGAGGGGCAATTTCAAGGCACCTGCTCCCCCTTCTTAAGGTGAATCTACACCATACATGGCTTTCCCCAAACAAAGCTGTCCTGGGGGCAGCACTGTTTACTTTTCACAGAGCTACAGTTCCCAACACCCTTAACAAAAGGATTCCTTTAGGGGAAGCCATGCAGTGTGTGGATGTGACCATTCTTTATCTTTTTACCACACTTGGATTGGAAAGCTCTCCAAATAAAGGTCTCCTTGAAACAGAGATGGTGCATTCTCCTCTTCCCTCCCCTACCAAACGACTGTGCAAGATCTCCAGATCACTTTAGGATCCCTATCTGGTTGGCGCTAGATTCATAGAATAGAATCATAGAATCATAGAGTTGGAAGAGACCACAAGGGCCATCAATTGTCCCAGGTCAAATCTGAAGCACTGGATCCGGCTCAGAATTAGATTGTTGGACCCATACACATCTCTGGTCATAATATCCTCAGATATGTAGAGTGGTGCCCCGC
Organism: Podarcis tiliguerta; assembly: GCF_965153285.1. NCBI lineage: Eukaryota > Metazoa > Chordata > Lepidosauria > Squamata > Lacertidae > Podarcis > Podarcis tiliguerta. The sequence continues at coordinate 9,914,047 of NC_139544.1, forward strand.
AAGACGAATGCCTCGCAAGACGGAAAACCCGCTAGACGAAAGGGTTTTCCGTTTTGGAGGTGCTTCGCAAAACGAATTTGCTATGGGCTTGCTTCGCAAGACGAAAATGTCTCGCGATTCCTGGGTTTCCCCCCCCTCCCCCCCTTTTCCCCAAGCCCCTAAGCCGCTTAACAGCTGATCTAAGCTGCTTATCAGCTGATCTAAGCCGCTAATAGTCTTTTAGCAGCTAATCCGCTAATCCCTTAAGCCTTTAATAGCCGCTAATAGCCGCTAAACCGCTAATCCGCTAACGGGCTTGCTTCGCAAGACGAAAAAAACCGCAAGACGAAGAGACTCGCGGAACGGATTCTTTTCGTCTTGCGAGGCACCACTGTATAACTCAGAGGGTGGTAGAGTTCATGAGGGGGCAATATTTACTCTTTCAGCAACAGAAGGAAAAATCTCTCCCTCTTAGGAAGTGATGGATATGCTTAAGCAGTTCAAAGACATTAGCCAAAACAGTTAATGCCAATCCATTCAACTTTATTTGTTTCCCTCCTCCCTTTATTTTTTCCTTAGACAAGACCACCCATACTTGACTACAGGCCCACATTACTTCAGAATCATTTATGGAAACATGACTGTTTATGTTGGCAAATGCAATTGTTTGTAGCCGTGTCCAAATTTTCATAAATCAGAGGTGATGAAATTAAAACTGAAGGACACCCAAATTACTCTGTGTTCAGCGAATGTTCAGCTTTACTTGGTTTGCATTGCAGGTGACATTTATGCTAATGGAAATGTTTGCTCAGCTATATTATAGCCACACAATTCAACCTGCTATAATCAAGGTTGTGTCAGTGGTTTGAGTCTGGACCATGTGTATGGAGTTATAATTTAGCAACGCCGGGGTGCGGGTGGGGAAGAGAGATTGCTCCATTTAAATATATTTAAATATATTGGCAGACTGCCGAGGCATTTTTTTAAAAAAAAACTAATTTCATTACAATATCATGACTGCTAAAGTTGTTGGAATAAAATTGTACTGGTGTCTGACTTGGTGTCTGGGCATATTTCCAAGTCTTGTGGTGCTGGGTTCAGGTGCTGGTATGGTGTCATTACTTGGGATACACAGAGAACTAATGCAAATATTTAGGTATATAAATGAATCTGTGGGGTGGTGCATTGGAGCACCAAAGCATACAGCTGTGCACATATAAGCACATCTTTCATACATTGCAGGGAGCATGTAGATGTCAAGGGGTGGGGCCAATAAGCATGATCCTGCTTACTCTTTCACACATCTAACATAAATGATGGTGAGGAACATATGCAAGTTAATAGAGCTTGTGTTGGAAAGTGGGACACAACACTCATTTCTAAAACAGGATATGCAACAATTGGCTGTGTCAGTGGGAGAGGGAGATATGGTACTTTGGGTTGGAGATACTGTATACCGTATTTATCCGTCTATAAGACGTCCCTATGTATAAGACGCCCCCTATTTTGGGGGACTCAGATTTAAGAAAATGGGGGAGAGATGTATCCGTGTATAAGACGCCCCCTAATTTTTGACATTATTTTAAAATAAATAAACCTAGTCTTATACAAGGAAAAATACGGTAAGTTAAGCTATTGGAGCTACTCTGTGTTGCTAGGAAGCTTCTAAAATCTCCTGTTCAGGAACCTGTGGAATCATCAGGAACACCATGTGACTTTTTGTGTGCGAAGCTTCATGCTTCTATATGTTTTTAGATTCTCTGCTGGAAGCTCCATTAACTCCTGTTGGTTTCATTTGTCTGGATAAGCTTCCATTTATTTTGCTTAAGCATGAAGACAGGGGTTGTCAGGAGATGCCCATTTCCATTCTGACCCTTGTTTGGAATATTCATTGCTGTTTCCATTCCACCACGGTTCAGCTTCTGACAAAAAGATGCAGTATTCATCTTGTTATCTGTCTTCCACATTTAGCCATCAATGTGAGCTATGTAATGGGGTGGAAAATATAGTAGACCATATGTCAATCATAAAAAGGGATAGTAGTGTTTTCAAGACTGGTGAGTTGTCATATGGTCTTCTGTAAGGATCTTTGTTTTATGCTACAGCAAATTGAGCGCCTGCATGAGTAGTTAAAAGGACATGTGAGGGACAACTGCAGGCATATGAACTGAGTCCTTTGTGTCCTAGTTTCTCATGTTGGCCTCTGCACTTACGAGTAGAGCCACTATGGAAAATTTGTCAGCTCTCCCCAGGTAACTGAACAAGCAGTTATTAGAGTTCTCAGGCTACCAAATGATCTGGCCTTTGGCTACCTGTCAGCTGTATGAATCAGTGAGCGAAAAGGAAGAGAGAAAAATCTGAGGAAGAGAGAGAAAATTAGTTTGGCTAGTAATTTTTTTTAGCTTTCTGTCCTTCTTTAAAAACAATAGCCTGTGATTTGGGCGTGGGAGAGGGCAGGGGAAAAAAATGAAAGCCTCACCACATTGAAGACATTTTAGGAAAAAGTTAGAATAATTTTTATACAGAGATTTAGCATCCCCGATGAGAAAGAAGTTGCACATGTCACGCTGACATAAAGTTAAAATATGCCTATAATCCAATTATGCTCACCAGATGAAAATGACTGTCTTTTTCTATTCCTGCTTATTATTTTTTATTATAAGAGAAAGGCAGCAGAGTGCTGAATTAAATGTGTCATGATGCATTGACCTGTACGAAAGTAATGTGCTTAGTTAGCAGATGTTGTTGTGCCTTCCCACTCCATCCCTTACCTGTTTAGAACATCACCCACTTGTCAGGTGGGAGCAAAATGGCCAGCCAATCAAAGTGCGGAGAATAGAAAAGGTCGGAATCATACAGTGTTCTATTATGCTTGACATGATATTCTTATGCATTTAATGCCTCCTGTACTGGACAAAGACACTGAAGAGAACAGGAAATGACACTTGATTAATCTATTGTCCAGGCAGAATGTGTTAGAAGGATGGGATACAGTACAGCCAACCTTCTTACAATTTCAAGACTAATCTCCTGATCGTCTTTGCTTGTCACATCTGATTTATTCAGCGTATGTGTAACGTAAAACCACATTTCTATTCCATAGTGGAATCCTGGAGTTGATAAGGTTCATAGCTAAATTCCCTCCTCTAATGAGTCTCTGGATTGCAGAGGTCAGATACTCTATGATTACCTTAGCAGAGGGAAGGGAATTAATTAATTGATTGAGTTAGATAATTGATAGAAAGTCAGGCAGTCTCTTTGGTTACATTTTCAATTTCTAGTTTTTAGAAGGGCAATCGAACTATTGAATTAAAGATGGGTGTGAGTAAGAAGATGAGTCATGCAATGCCAATTAAAGTTTCTTCCATGTAACACCACCCCTGTGATGCCCCAACAGTAGCAAAAATAGAAAACTCAAGTTTCAAATATATAGCCTTTATTTAAAAAGGCCATGTATATGAAATGGTAATATTGCTTTTTTCAGAGGATTCCTGTGAAGTGGGTTATAAATTGCAACTCCTTGCTTCCTTGATAGTTCTTAAGGAATAAGAAAAGGGCGTGATGCAAGAATATCTTAAGCCTGCCTTGGGTAAGTTTTTTAGGCTGCAATCCTAGCCCCACTTACGGGGAGTAAGCCTCATTGAATTCAGTAGGACTTAGACTAGGTATCCTCAACCTTCGGCCCTCCAGATGGTTTGGACTAGAATTCCCATCATCCCTGACCACTGGTCCTGTTAGCTAGGGATCATGGGAGTTGTAGACCAAAACATCTGGAGGGCCACAGGTTGGGGGTACCTGATTTAGACACATAGTTAAGATTGTATTGACTGGAAAAGACCCTGATGTTAGGAAAGATGGAGGGCACAAGGAGAAGGAGACGAAAGAGGACGAGATGCTTGGGCAGTGTTCTCGAAGCTACCAGCATGAGTTTGACCAAACTGCTGGAGGCAGTGGAAGACAGGAGAGTGCCTGGCGTGCTCTGGTCCAGGGGGTCACGAAGAGTCGGACACGACTAAACAACAACAAAGATTGTATTCTCATTTATCATCTATGCTAATGACACTCAGCTCAAAGGACTGCTACGATCCACAAGGACATTCATTTTGAAATGCAAGCCTATACAGTGGTACCTCAGGTTAAGTACTTAATTCGTTCCGGAGGTCCGTACTTAACCTGAAACTGTACTTAACCTGAAGCACCACTTTAGCTAATGGGGCCTCCCGCTGCTGGCGCACCGCTGGAGCCTGATTTCTGTTCTCATCCTGAAGCAAAGTACTTAACCTGAAGCATTATTTCTGGGTTAGCAGAGTCTGTAACCTGAAGCGTATGTAACCTGAAGCATATGTAACCTGAGGTACCGTTGTATGTGGAAATGATAGTTTTGCCACATAGAACACATTTGGAAGCTGAAATCTGTTTCTGCTTTCATGTACATGTACAGTATTGAGTTGCCCCCCCCCCCCCACATATGCACTTATCCACGTACTGATGTCTGGATTCCTTGGTTTCCACTGAACATCTTACACAGAGTAGCTAGATTCAGAAGATACTTTGCTCAGGTTGATTGGGACAACAATACAATTCCTGCACTCCAGCAGGAGAGAATTTGCTACACCTATGGAGAAGATCTGTGTTGGGGCACAGTCGGCCAATTGGTGCCAAAGAAGGATAGAACTTTCTTTATGTATGCCACAACAGCAGCAAGAATACTCATTGCAAAGTATTGGAAGACACAAGAACTACCCACTCTGGAAGAATGGCAGATGAAGGTGATGGACTATATGGAACTGGCGGAAATGACCAGCAGAATCCGAGACCAGGGAGAAGAGTTGGTGGAAGAAGATTGGAAGAAATTTAAAGACTATCTACAGAAATATTATAAAATCAATGAATGCTAAAAGAATGTTGGATTGCGGTTAAGGGTTTTTTTTTAGTAATAATGGTATGAAGGAATATGTAAAAATGGAATGTTAACAGGTGAAAATTCAAAGGTATAATATATTAAGATCAAGATAAGGACAAAGTAAAGAGGGAAAGGATTTGCTGAACGAATAAATTGAATTGGAATACAAAGAGGGGAGGTGTGGGGAGGTCCTGGAAACAAGCAAATGCAAGATATGTTATGAAAAATTGAATTGTTTTTAATTGTTTTTCTTTTATTATTATTGTTTTGTGATGTTATGGAAAACCTTAATAAAATATTATTAAAAAAAGAAGAAGAGAAGATCTGTGTTGGTCTTTCCCAAGGGGTTAGTGTCTGGGGATCACAAGGGCTTTGCACAAGATGGAAAGAGCATCTGTCTGGCTATTTCAACACTTTGTGTTTCCAACACCTCATTCGTGGCATCACCCTCCTCCTCCCCTGCGCAGGATGGGCTTTGCCAATTGCCTTGTTGGGAGCCGAGTATGATTTTTGAGGAGATTTCCTGATCAGCCCTTCAAACTCATCTTTCCACCTTTTCCACACTGTTGGGTTATTCTCTTTGGTCTTTTGATGTGTATCAGCTATTCTGTATGTTTGGCATGTATTGTGGGGAGGGTAAAGGAATTTAAACTTTGTGGACAGGCACCCTGAGCCATTACTGGGGCAAGGACATTTTGAGTTGCCTTCCATAGTTGTTGGCTTTGGTAGTGGAGTTATTGAGGGTTGCATTTAGAAATGAGGTGCACAGTTTGGTGAATGCCTGACAGCAGGGCCTGGGTGTATATGTTGGGTTCATATACAAAAGGTTCCTTCTGCACAGAGGGAGAACGCTCTCCCAATGCTTGGCTGAGGAGCAATGAACTGTGGTTGTTCCATAGCTGTCAACTTATAGATTTGAAAATAAGGGACCAGCAGCCTCGAAAATAAGGGATCAGCAGCCAAAATAAGGGATTTTCCAAGCACAGGTATGTTCAACTTCTGAGCCCCTCCAAGTCAGAGGCAGAAAGCCCAGCCAGCAGCCAAACAAAGCCTCAAGCGGTGGTTCCCACAGCGCAGCAACCCGGCAAAGGGGATGCAGCAAGGAAAACCACTGTCACCTCTCCTCTGGGAAGCGCTGAGCAAAAGTGAGTCCCCAGGCAATGCGGCCGATTTGATCGGCACAAGGCATGCAAGCACAACCCCCCCAGTCATTCTTAGACTCCTTATTGGATGAGCAACGCAGCCAAGCAACACAGTTGGAGCCTCCCTCCTCCCTGGCTGGCAGGAGAGGAGCTGCTTCCTTTGAAACCCGGGAAATTTAAGGGACATCATCAATAAGGGACAGCAGCGGGACATGGCGCTGGAATAAGGGACTTTCCTTCCAAATAAGGGACAGTTGACAGCTATGGGCTATTAGCATGCCCAGCGGACTAGAGTTTGCTTCCCTTCTAGACATTAACTGAAGCCCACCTGCCCGTACTATCATAATTTGGTTAACTGATTTCCCAAACCTTCTATACTTAACCATTTTACCATCCTTTTGCCTTTTGAATCTTCTTCATGGGTCCATTGGCAATCTGTTCGAGACATGCACGGAAACACGCTTTGTCCAAAATGTGCAAAGCAATAGATTTAATAATTGCTATTGTGCTTTGGGACAGAGCATCCCTAATCTTCCTCCCCCACCTCACTCCCCACCCCATGTCACCCGGGTAATTTACATCTCACTTCATCTCTCCTCTGCTCTGATTTCTAGTGCAGTGATCTGTTTGCATTAGAACTGAGCACACAGCTGCATAAGGCAGATACCTGATGTGCAGCAGAGGTGCGCATGATTAGCATTTCATACAAAGAACTGCTTCTGATGCTGGTCCTAAGCCTGCTTTTAACACATTTTGCACACACTGCCTCAGTTGGAGACACTTCTACACTCCAACCCGAACAAATCTCCTTTTCTTTGCATAAGGCCCTAAATGATAAATCTATAATTGAAGTATGAATCTGCAAACCTGTGATCCCCCTTTCCAGAGCAAAATGACAAAGGAAGCACTTTATCTGCAGCGCTAATGGAAGCGGAGGCATTTGTCATGCATAGGGTTCAATTTGGGCAGAAATCTTTGTCCTTTGTATAGTCAAAGTTTTGAGCCATTGTTCCATCGGAATGATTTTTGGAGTACATTCATAATGGAGAAAGTCAGCACTGGATGCTAACTATGGATTCGGGTAACCATTCTTGCCCAATTGAGTTACAGTATATTTGCTGCCAGTAAAGTATGAGAATCCAGTTAAACCCAATACAATTAACTGATGTTTTGTACACCCCCCCTCCCCAGTCTATAATGTTCAAATGTTAGTCTCAAGGGGACAGAGATGGAATCAGCCTTCTGTGTGTTTGTGTGTATATCATAATGTTAAGTGGTCACCGGGACAATATAACAGCGGTCCTAAAATATCTACATTGGCTCCCAGTGCATCTCCACTCCACATCATTCAGCCTGGACACTAAGGTCCAGCTCCAAGGGCCTTCTGTTGGTTCTGGAGGTTACAGGGAACCAGCCAGAGAGTCTTCTCAGTAGCGGTGCCCGCCCTGTGGAACACCTTCTCATCAGATGCCCAACAGATAAACAACTACACAACTTTCAGAAGACATCTAAAGTTGTTTGTCATTTGCTGTGTTTTTGTTATGCTGGAAGCCTCTCACACGCACAGCAAGTTCAAAAATGCTGAAAATTGATCCTTTCCCCCCTCAGTTAAAGCAAAGCATATACTTATTTCCAACTCTGGTGAAAGCTACTAATGCAGGGGTAGGCAACCTAAGGCCCCTGGGCTGGATGCAGCCCAATCGCCTTCTCAATCCGGACTGTGGACAGTCCAGGAATCAGCGTGTTTTTACATGAGTAGAATGTGCGCTTTTATTTAAAATGCATCTCTGGGTTATTTGTGGGGCATAGGAATTCGTTCATCCCCCCCCCCCCAAAAATAATATATAGTCCAGCCCACCACATGGTCTGATGGACAGTAGACCGGCCCACAGCTGAAAAAGGTTGCTGACCCCTGTACTAATGCATTGTATCCAGGCTTATTATAGAGCACACACTTTCCTTGGTTTTGGGAAGATCTGGTCAAGTGGTTCAAAAGTCATAAAGATTTTCCTGCCCCATTAAAGTCTATGAAAAACAAGTTCGAGCAAAGTAGTATTGAGCACGACTGAAAACCAAAATGAAGCTAAAATTCTACCAGGACTGCAGGGTTTGGAGAGGGAACCACAATGCAGTGCCTAGTCCTTTGTTTGTGAAATATCCATGTGGTGCAATGGTTAGAGGAGGATACATAATTGCTGGTCTTGGGATGTTCTCAATTACCATATTTTTCGTCCCATAGGACGCTCCGTCCCATAGGACGCACCTAGTTTTTTGGGGGGGAAATAAAGGAAAAAACATTTCCCTCTATTTCCCCCCCAAAACCAGGTCAGGGAAACCGAACCAGGTCGAGGAACAGTGGGATGGCGGCACTGCGTGTCCTTGCTGTCCCCCGAGCTTGTGGGGCTGGCTGATGTCTGTCCGGCGTGCAGGGCGCTCTGCTTCAGGGCCAGAGCTGGGTTCAGGGCGGCTAATACCAATAATATTACAATAAAACATAATGGGGGAAACAATTAAACCATTATACTTAACATGTCTGTGTATATTTTGTTCCACAGAGAGGCCTTAGACATACTAGTGACCCAGATGCAGCAAGAAATGCTGGTGTCTCACAGTTCCTGTTGTCTGGAATAGATAGAGCTAAATAATAATAATAATAATAATAATAATAATAATAATAATAATAATAATTTTATTTAAACCCCGCCCTCCCCGGCCACAGCTGGGTTCAGGGCGGCTAACACCAATAAAATTACAATAAAACATAATGGGGGAAACAAACAAACAAACAAAAACCAAAAAAACCCAAACCAGTTTATTAAAATACGGGTTAAAATACAATTTAAAATGCAGCCTCATTTTAACAGTAGCTCATGAATCAAAACCATAAGGGGAGGGAAACATAAGGGTCAGACTGAGTCTAAACCAAAGGCCAGGCGGAACAGCTCTGTCTTGCAAGCTCTGCGGAAAGATGTCAAGTCCTGCAGGGCCCTAGTCTCTTGAGACAGAGCGTGCCACCAAGTCGGGGCCAGTACTGAAAAGGCCCTGGCCCTAGTTGAGACCAATCTAACCACCTTGTGGTTTGGGACCTCCAAAGTGTTGTTATCTGTGGACCTTAAGGTCCTCTGCAGGGCAAACCAGGAGAGGTGGTCCTGTAGATACGAGGGTCCTAGGCCTGACTTGGCTGGCATGCAGTAATTCTTGTTCATGAAACAGAGCTGTGGGTGAACAGGAAGCATGAGGCACCTTCCCTTCCACATCAGTGTTGCCCCAGAAACTGCAAGAAACCAGCTAGGTCTGCATGAGAACATCAGGATGTCAGGATCAGATGGTGCCTGGACTTGGACCAGTTGAACTAATCTGCAGCTTTGAATGGCCCACAGTATTGTACTCTCAGCATCCAGTATGACTCCCTCAACACTCCCAGAGCCCCAATGGATTTGTTTATTTATTGTTGCGTGTCGAGGTCCCCAATCCACCCCCCAAATAGCTCACCACAAACACGTAATTTTTGTTTAAGATTTTTGGCATGATTTTGGCCACAACTTTATTCAAATACAAACCGTGAGTGGTTGTTTAGGCATTGGTTAAGACTATCTGTCCCCCCGCCTGGGGACAGAACTGACTTCCGGGCACCACCGAAAGACAGTGCGGGGGAAAGCAAGTCGGGGAGGCATTGGAGCTGAGTCACAGACCCTCAATTCTCACCCGCCTGCTCCCCGAAGGCTTGCCGGCCCTAGTCCCATTCCAGGGATTGGACGAAAAGATGGCAAGCCCCAGGATTCCTTTAACGGAATTCCCTTTCCGCAGCAACCATGGAGGGGCAGGCCCAGCCTATCCTAACCCCTCCTCCACCAATTTATAACCAATGCCTAACTGCAACCTTACAAGTTGTGACGATTTGCTACGCAGTAGGCAAAAACCAAATGGCCCAGCCAATCAGCCAGATGGACAAAATTCCTACCAGGCCCCTGCTCAAAGGCAGACGACCCCATGACAGGCATAGCAAGGTCAACGCAACAACCCCTTACTCAAGGGCGGGTGGGCGGGTGATCCGTTGCACGCAGCAAAAGAGAAAGTACAAGGCTGCGTGCAGAGTATTTAAACCTTTTACCCCTCCCACCAAAATTGCAACATAACTTTTACCCCAGCAACCCAGTGAACCAATCACTGCCCCAGGCCATCTTTAGAGACCCTGCCTGGTAACAGAGGGGTGGCTCAGTAGACCCCACCGCAACACGTGCTCTCCCTGAAGGAGAACACGCTTTGTTGCAAAAATGGCTGCTTCCCCCGCCCCCCACTTATATAAGCAGATATGCCCTGCTATATGGTTATGGACAATATTTTTCTCGTTTAAATGGATTGCATTGCCTTTCCTCCCCTAAAGCAAACAGAAGCATTGCAACAGCAAGTCAAAGCAGACAAATGGGATATGTATCGGCAGGTGGAAAAAAAAGGAGCTAAACCGTAACATTGCAAACAAGCAAAGGGGAAAAGGGTCAGTTGCAGAGAAGTAGGAAATGAGAAAAGATTAGTTTTGAGGAGAAACTTTAATAGCAAAGGTTATTATATGCAAGGCATTTAAATGGCTCTATAAAACCATTAATAGCTTTAATGCTTAAGTGTGCAGGAACTTTTAAAATAAATTAGAGAGATAACAATTGCCTATTTTGTGAAACACAGGTCTGCATTAAATGCCTAGCTGATTTCTTGCTTCCTTTTAGTTTTCTGTGGCTAATACAGTGGTACATCTGGTTAAGAACTTAATTTGTTCTGGAGGTCCGTTCTTAACCTGAAACTGTTCTTAACCTGAAGCACCACTTTAGCTAATGGGGCCTCCTGCTGCCACCGCACCACCGCCGTGCGATGTCTGTTCTCATCCCGAAGCAAAGTTCTTAACCTGAAGCACTATTTCTGGGTTAGTGGAGTCTGTAACCTGAAGTGTATGTAACCTGAAGCATATCTAACCCGAGGTACCACTGTACATATTTAAAGAAGATGAGTAAATGAACAAATTAAGTTAATTAGGATATGCAGAAGATATTAAAAATTTAAGGAACCACAAAAATAGGGGGAAGGAGGTCAAGTTTTGAAATGTCAAAATGATTGTAAAATCAATGAAATATATAAATCTGAAAAGTGTGTTTGTGTGTGTGCATAGATAGATAGACAGACAGATAGAGAGATAGATAGATAGATAGTTGGGGCTTCCTACTGAAAAACAAAAAACCAAAAAAACCAAAATTGCAAAGTACAAAATGGTAAGGAGAAGATCTCAGGAGTAGTCTGGAAAGCATGAAAAGAAAGCGGGAGGGTTTGATCTTTAGGAGGTTTTTTGTCAGTGAGTTGCTGGAGGATTACCGTATTTACTCAAAATTAATGCCTACCTTTTTTGGCCAAATTACGTTGTGAAAATTAAGGTGCGCATTAGATTCGATGGCATATTTACATTTGCCAGCAAAGACTTTTTTTGTTTTCAAGGTTCTGAAAACTGAGGTGCGCGTTAGATTCGATGGTGCATTAGTCTCGAGTAAATACGGTATTTCATCCAATGACAGATCCTTTCATATCAGAACACCTCCCAAGCATGGCTCGATATTTACCCTTCACTCTGAAGTGATTGTGGTTTGCATGTAAGGACTCTGTGACTAAAACAAAGCCTTGTCAGAAAGAGAAAAATACACCACCTCTCTGTTTTGGCGACATTCACACTATACATTTAAAGCACCATGATACCACTTTAATCAGTCAAGGCTTCTTCCCCCAAAGAATTCTGGGAGTTGTAGTTTGTCAAGGGTGCTGAGAACAGTTAAGAAACATCTATTTCCTTCTGAGAGGCACAGTCCCTAAAATGGTTTAAAAATCAACCCCTCTTTGCTGGGGACTCTGGGAATTGTAGCTCAAGAATAGGGGGTCTTCTAACAACTCTCAGCTCCCAGAATTCTTTGGGGGAAGGCATGACTCTTTAAAGTGGTATCATATTGCTTTAAATGTATCGTGTGAATGTGGCCCTTTGAAGAACTCTATGTAGAATTAAATGGATACAGTTTTCCATTTTTCAGCTGCTTCATTCTTCCAGGGGCAACGATGGTTGTTTGACACTGTTTTGTATCCACAGCAAGCTGGAAAAAGACAGGAGATGGAAAGCAAAACAATTGATTAGATTCTGTAGCCCAGTAACTGTCTTGGTTGTGTGTGTGTGTGTGTGTGTGTGTGTGTGTACACGTTTTAAGGCTACACACATAACATGAATATGAATGAAGTGCTGGCTTCTTTTCCGAGTTCATCCAGGTGGCTGTTGAAAATAAAATAAGGGAAATGTACATGCCTACACCAGTCACTTCTTAATAAAGACTGATTGAAATTGCTGTCATAAGAGGAAGCCACATTAACAGTTATTACTGTGTTGTCTCATTTCTCTTTTCACCGCTCAAAAGGAAGATTTCTTACTTGAATGGGCCCTGCTGCTTTGATAAGGCATCAAAATCTGTCAGATGGTGAGATGAGAATCCTAACAAGTTGCAGATGACATTCAGCCATAGCAAGCCCTCCTCTTTGTTGACAGCTTTTCTGGTAATTGTCTACAAGGCTGACATTTAGACAAAAAAGACACCCGCAAAACGTGCACACTTAAGAGAATGTAGCCGAAGCTAATCCTTCATTTATCTGAGGTTTTGTGTTTAAAGTTGAAGATCATCTGCAAACTTTTGAGGAAGGAAGACATATTCAACCCTCAATGCAAATATCCTGGATCAAGGCAGATTGAATTTTTGTTTGTTTGTTTTCTGGATAGTAAAGTGCCATGAACAATCAATAACAAACTACAATGCCATTTCTTTTCCTGCTTGGGGACCATGGAAAAAGGCAATTATAGTTTGCCATGTTTTCATTATACAGTGGTTGTTGTTGCTGGCTTCTTTCTTTCTTTCTTTCTTTCTTTCTTTTGACAATAACTGCAGATATTGTGAATAATGCAGTGACATGGGATGGAGCAAAGCTCTGTTCATTATTATTTTTTAAATTATACACAGTCGCACCTCGGCTCCCGAACGCCTTGGGAGTCAAATGTTCTAGCTCCCGAACGATCAAAAACCAAAAGTGAGTGTTCTGGTTTCTGAACTTCTTTTGGAAGCCGAACATCCGGCGCGGCTTCCGCTATTGTTTCTGGGATGCCTGCAGAATCTGGAAGCAGTCGGAAGCCGCACCTTGGTTTCTGAACTTTCTGGAAGTTGAACGGACTTCTGGGATGGATTCCATTCGACTTCCGAGGTGTAATGATCTCTGGCAGGCAAGCACGCCCCTATAAGAAGTAATGACTCTCCAGCAGTTTTATTAACTTTTATTTACAAAAAGACACATCTAGAGCACGATTTCTCACCTGCTCACATTTATGATAGTTGGTCAGTCCGAATCTTCACCCCTCCCACAGCAGGAAGGATGCCAAACTCCGGCCTTTCCCCTCTTGTCCCTCCGTTGCCCTCTGATCATATCCAGTCACCTAGAACGGGGACTGAGAGGCTGGCCTGCCCCCTCTCCACTTCCACTCAACACAGACTCAGAGCTCTGCTAATCTGCTGATTGCCTAGCAACACTCTGGCAGCCTTCCAACTCTTCCTCTTCTTAAGAGCTAACAGAGTCTTCCCCAGAAAGGGGTGTGTGTGTGTGTGTCAAACTGCCCTTTTTCGACTCATCTGCAGAGTCGGTCCCTCGTTCACTTAGTTCAATTTCCGAGTCTAACTTTTCTTCTGCGCTCTGGGGGTCCACGTTCCCGACACGAGGTACATCTGTACCACCTTATACCTGCAGGTCTCAGGACGGTCACAGTGTATCATTGATGCTTCTGGAGTGTTGTTTTTTTCAGATGGGATTCAATCCCATATCACCAAATTCAGGTTGTACAATTGGAGTTGATTGAGGAGTCTTGCTCAACAAATCCACTCCCCCGAAAGATCCGGCCTCCTCACAAACAAATCAGGATGAATGCTCAGCAAACAGGACACCTGGAAGCACCCCAAGATCTTATGTTTCTGTATCTTTGAACGGCTGATACACTTGTGCTTCCAGCATTCAACCTGAGCACACAAAGGCAAAAAGGGTAGAGGGACAGGGACCTGAATGCCAAAGTGTGTTCTCCTTCATGGAGAGCACGTGTTGCGGTGGGGGCCGCCAGGACACTCCAAAGTTATGGGGCGGGCTAATTGACGGTTGGCCACTGATGCGATTGGGGCTTCCCTTGTTGTTGGGAAGAAGTTAATGTTGCCATTTGTCGATTGACAACCAGAAATGCTAAAACTCCTTGCACGAGGCTAGGGCTTCCTCTTTTCACCCGTGCATCGGACTGCCCATCACCCCCTCCCTAGAATAGGGTTGTTTGCTTTGACCTTGCTATGCCTGTCATGGGGTCATCTGCTCTTGGGGCAGGGGCCCAGTAGGAATTTTGTCCATCTGGCTGATTGGCTGGGGCCATTTGGTTTTTGCCTACTGCGTAGCAAATCGTCACAACTTGTAAGGTTCACGGTTAGGCATTGGTTTATGGTTTGGTTGGTTGAGGGGCATGGATTGGCTGTGCCTGCCCCTCTAATGCTGCAGCTGCAAGGGATTCCGTTAAAGGAATCGGGGGCTAACTATTGCTTGTCCACTCTGTCAAGGGGGCTCGGGCCATAGCAATGAGCTCCTGGTTGCATTTGGGGAGGGCTGAGGGCCGGTTCCCTGCTCCGACGCTACCCCCAAGTGTATTCCCCTTTTCTGACTATCGCATCGTGCGGAATGTCAGTCTGTCCCCCATGGTGGGGGCAGATAGTCACAACCAATGCCTAAGCAACCACTCACAAATTTGTATTTTAATAAAGTTGTGGCCAAAATTATGCCAAAACTCTTAAACAAAAATTCTGTGTGATGTGTGAGTTATTGGGGTGGCCCTGGGGACCTCGACACACAACACTGTCCCCAATATGTGTCCTGTCCCAGCTCCCCCACTCCCAAATTTTAGGCAAAGATCAGGAGTGGAGGGATCAGGGCAGTACACTTGGGGGAAAATGGGGTGAGGTAGGTTTGTACCTCCCAGTCTGCTACACATTTCCCACCCCATATGTCGTCGGGCTAAATGGCTGAAGAGGGATTTAAGTGTCTGAGGGCGTACCATGCCCCTGCAATGATTCAAGGTCAAGGTTAGTGTCCATGTCGACATCAACCATCTAGTCCCATGGTATAGCTATGAATAGAAAGAATAGGGACCCACTGACTTGTAGGGTTAGAAACCTCCCTTTTAAGGGTGAACAGTATACAAGTGAGCTTTCCTAAGTCAAGAAAATTAGGTTCGATTTGCCGAATAGAAAACAGAAGCAGCTTGGCTATTAGTTGGTGCTCACACTTGTTTTGAGCCTTCTCTCTCCCCCTCTATCTGTGTATGCAACTGGACAAAATGTCACAAAATGGGAAGAAGGACCAAGTGAGCCCCTTAGAGAGACCAAAGAGTTGCAGGGGACCCCCCCCCAATTATCCCTTGTTACCCCCCCCCCAAAGCACTGACAATAAATGAAGGGTTGCGGAAGAATTAGTAACTTGGAGTGAAATTAGCAAATAGTTCAGTTGGTAGAGGATGAGACTCTTAATCTTAGAATTGTGAGTTCAAGCCCCACTTGGGGGACAAAGATTCCTGCATTGGACTAGATGATCCCTGTGGTCCCTTCTGTGACTTCTGTTATTAGGCTTGCACACTGTTTCCTAGCTAATGTTCGATTTCCAATGGGCTTAGTTCAAAGAGAAGTGTGGACTTCTCCTGGTAACTTTCAGGTCAGGACTTGTTTCTCTTGCGCTGATACACATTTGCACTGAAATTCAAAATTGAATGGAATGTACAAAAGGAGAAATGTTATGCTATTGATCTTATTAAATAGCTCATGGCCAATTTAACCAATCTCTCCTTCTGTCTCTCTTGGTTGGGATGTGTGTGTATGTGTGTACTTAAAGGCTTGAAACCCAGTAGTTGAATCAAAATACAGTGGTACCTCAGGTTACAAACGCTTCAGGTTACATACACTTCAGGTTACAGACTCCGCTAACCCTGAAATAGTGCTTCAGTTTAAGAACTTTGCTTCAGGTTGAGAACAGGAATCGGGCTCCGGCGGCGCGGCAGCAGCAGGAAGCACCATTAGCTAAAGTGGTGCTGCAGGTTAAGAACAGTTTCAGGTTAAGTACGGACCTCCGGAACGAATTAAGTACTTAACCTGAGGTACCACTGTAGTAGTTGTATGGTTCATTTAGAATGGTTCAGGTCACAGGTCATTCCTGTCTCTCTCTCTCTCTCTCTCTCTCATTCTGTGTATGTGTGTTTGTAGAGAAAAAGAAAGAGAAAGAGAAAGAGAAAGAGAAAGAGAAAGAGAAAGAGAAAGAGCTGTATGTATTGAAGAGGCATAGATGGTCATTAAAGGTTCCCTTTGTGCTCAATCCTGTTCAATCTTCCTGAATGGCTTGTGCAGAGATTAAATACGAATTCTCAGGGCGCTACTACTGCTTTCTAATCTACTTCTCTTTTTAATCTGACCTTTCACTAGTTGCCTCTGTGTTTAGACAGCGTGTGTCTTTTGTGGGGACTGATTTGGCATTTATCTCAGAAAAGAACGAGGTACTGAAGCTTGGCAGGTTGTCTGACCAAGATGGAGTCGTGGTGACATCTTTTGTCAGTGGGGTCATGGATATCCTGGTCTGCAGTTTTGAGTTACTCTTTGATCCAACACTGAGGCCGGCCTTCATGTCAGAAGTACTGGCTTAAAAGACCTTTTATTAAACCTGACTGGTGAGAAAGCTTTAGCAGGGAGCCGTCATTAGGAGTTTTAGGAAATAGGTGTCACCAGTATGCTGAAGATGCACAGCTCTACTTCTCCATAACATCTGAATCCCGAAAGGCTGCGAAAACTCTAGATCGGTGTCTGAATGCAGTGGTGGACTAGATGAGGACCAAGAAACAGTGCCGGAATCCTGATAATGACTTGTTAAGTGGGATGATTCACATAGTGCAGATGGATCTCCAGGGCCACAGGAGGTCCCAAAGAAAGACACAGCCTTGTGGATCCACATTCCACACTCAGGCTCTAGCCCTGAAGATTTGGAACTTTCAGCTCACCACTCTGCAAGAATGAGACAATTAAATCTCAGGTTTTGCCTTTGCTGTATAAAAATGCAAGTTTGCTTTGGCAAGAATATTGTCCTGTAGACAGGTAAGTCCTGGCTGAGCAGAACTGCTGAAAACCATATTTTGGAAACTTTGGAAACATTCGAGTAAGACTTTATTGTTGAAGTCCCGGTGTGACAAGAAGAAATTACATTCAGAAGATTAATTGGACTACAAGCAAGTGAAAAATATAATGAGTATTTGGCAAGGCATTTCTGAAAGCAGAAGGTCATTGTTTCATGCTACAGGAGCATATTAGCACAGCTCTACTCCCCCCCCCCCAACAAGGTACCATTTAGATCAATATGGAATTGGGCCTAAAGTATTTAAATGGATTACAACATTAACAAAGATTAGCACATCTGTAGCCCTTGATGTTCTCATTGCATAGAAACAGGAAAGGGCCTTGAAAAAAACTTCTTTCTTGGACTAAAGTAATTTATAAAGTGGGAAGCTATCTATTAAGCTACTGAGAACTACAATGTACAGGAACCTGGGACTCATGATATTTGGTCAAAAGGGTTCAAATGACTTTCACCAGAAATGTCATAATTTGACGTCCTGTTGTGACAATAAGGAGAAGTGCTTCTTTATTTGCTTAGTTTTAAATTGCAAGTCTGTCTGTGCAGGGAAGTCCTAAAATCAATTTTCAATTTATAGTACACAAATTGCAAGATACTTCACATTTGCTTTGACACCATCTGTTCTTTTCAAGGATAATTTTAAGTGATCTCAGTTGCATCTGCTTTTGTTTTATAAAAGGACTATAAACACTATTCCCACTAGGTATGTGTTGGAATAAAAGAGAGTAAATAGACATTTACAATGTAATTGCACCATGTTCATTGTGAAATATTTCATTTATTGACTTACCAATCTAATGCCTGTGCTACATACTGTGTTGCAAGGCAGGACATATATAGTCTGAGTCCCAGATAATTAGAATAGAAACGATCTTCATGGGATAATGAACATCTTTCTAGAGTCCTGATTTTGAATTATCTGCTTTATAATTGACATACAGATCATGTTTACTGTTCCATCATATGTTGAACCCCCCAAAAGAAATGGGTTTGGGTTTATTAATTTATTATTGGCTCTATTAATATCCAACTTTAATCTTGGAGTCCTAGATTTCAGATCCGCTATGTTATAAGGTACTTACACTACAAAGGAGCTCTACTGCCTGCAAGAGCCTGCAAGAGGAAAGGGAATTGTCCTGGAGATATGGGAGGCAAACTGTAAAAATGATGGATATTCTGTAAGGCTGAAATTTGACCTTTATTTACCCTGGCACAGCAACATCCCAACCACCCTTCCTTTCAATGTAATGTTGGCTGAACTTTCTTTCACCCTTCCTCAATATCCTGAAGCAGCTCGTGCCATTGCATCTACCTTGGTTTACGAACTTAATCTGTTCCAGAAGTTTGTTCTTAAACTGAAACCATTCTTAAACTGAGGCATGCTTTCCCTAATGAGACCTCCCGCCGCTGGTGCCCTTCCACCATTCGGATTCCATTCTTAGACCGAGGTAAAGTTCGCAAACTGGGACACTATTTCTAGTTTTGTGGAGTTCGTAAACTGAATCGTTCTTAAACAGGACTGTTCTTAAACCGAGGTACCACTCAATTTCATTGGCAGAGTCCTTTAAAAACACAAATGAAGCCCATTCAGACATTCAGGCTCCTTCCATGTCATCACCCACAAGGGACAATGGGGACGTTCGTCTGGTGTAACTTGAGCTATGTACACATCATACATTTAGAGCACATTTGAAGCACATTTTTCTCTTCCAAAGATTCCTTGTAAAAGTTGTAAAGGTGTTGTAAAAGTGTTCCAAAAGTGTTTCAAAAGTTGTTGTGTGTGCACACTCAGAGGATGACGTCCAAACCATCTTAAATATCTTTGCAGAAGCTTACAAAAAGTTTGGCCTATCGCTCTACATCCAAAAAACCAAAGTGCTGCACCAACAAGCACAAAACAACCCCTCTGCAGCACCACAAATCCAACTCAATGGTGTAATGTTGGAAAGTGTTGATCACTTTTCCTACGTGGGCAGTTATCTTTCCACAAGGGTCGAAACTGATGCCAAAATCCAGCATCGCCTGAGCTCTGTGAACACAGCTTTCTCCTTATTGAAGTGTAGAGTGTTTGAGGACATTTGCAGGGAAACCAAAATGCTAGTTTACAATGCTATTGTACTACCAACCTTACTGTACGTTTGCGAAACATGGATCACTTATAAATGCCATCTCCAACTCCTCGAAAGATTCCATCAACGGTGTCTCCGAAAATTTTCACATATCACTTGGTAAGACAGGCAAACTAATGTTAGTGTACTGGAAGAAGCAAAGATCACCAGAGTCGAAGCAATGATTCTTCAACATCAACTTTGTTGGACTGGTCATGTTGTTCAGATGCCCGATTATCGTCTTCCAAAGCAGCTACTCTATTTCCAGCTTAAAAATGGAAAGCGTAATGCTGGTGGTCAGCAAAACAGGTTTAAAGACTCTCTCAAGGCAAATCTAAAAAAAGTAGCATAAACACCGACAGTTGGGAAACACTGGCCTGCGAGCGCTCCCATTTGAGAACAGCCTTCACCAAAAGTGTCATGGACTTTGAAAATGCTCAAACTCAGGACGAAAAGGAGAAACGAGCTAAGAGGAAGATCTTTGATTCCTGCCTCAACTATTGCCTTTCATTTTGTGACATGTAAGATATGACCACTTTCATATTTTACCAGTTAGGATAACATCATGTGCTAGATCCATCATTTTTGTTTGTTTGTTGAACTGAGTGCATTTCTACATTCTGGGTGAGTTTCTAATAAATCAAATGGTTCCGTTCAGGACAGCTAGTGTGTTTTTATCTCACTTCATGTTATTGCTTTGGGCCTTTAGCCAAGGTACTATCGAAACGTGTGCAGATTCTGTCAGGGAACTGCCATCGGCAGGACAGGAGGTGCCAAGGCTCTCTGAGGTAGAGAGAGACTTGACACCTGAAGAGGGAACCAGTAGGGGGCGAACAGGAACGTCAAGGGAAGGAGAGTCGGAGGAATGGCTCAGAGATGCTTCCAGTGAAAACAGTGGGGAGGTCTCAGGACCTCCTATAGGAACACCCGTTCCTCGGCGGAAACTGTCACGCAGAGAGTCCAGAAGACGTGTTTCCGTTAAGGAGCTTTTATGTTGGAAACGTTTCCGAAAGCAGCCACTTTCGGATTCTGCTAGCGACTGACGCAGCCATGCTGGAGGGGCTCCGTCACAGGCAGAGGTTTGAGAAGCTGTTCAAACTCTGAGGGATTGCAATTTACACACAAGCAGCTCTTCATCCCATCACAGCAATCCGAAAGTCACCGACAGCTAGCTTGTGCCAGGGAGAGGCATCATGAGCGAACCAGCAGGAACCGGAGGGGCAGCTGGAGGAGGTCCAAGCCTGGAGGAAAGGTATAGGACGTTGGAAATCCAGCTTGCCTTGCAGACGGCGAGGCTGGAAGAAAGGAGGGCTCAGGATGCAGAGAGGGGGAGGGAGAAAGCCACCCCACTCAACAGAAAGATGCCAGGATTGGTGCAGAAATTTGGGGGGGACCCCAGGAACTACCATGCCTTTAGGACAGAGATGCAATATGCTCTCAATCTGCAATTCGATGACTTCCCTGATGAGGAATCGCGAGTGGCTTTTGTAATTAGCCATCTCGAATCAGGGGCGAAGGACTGGGTTAGACCCTTGATGGCAGCAAATAATGAGATCCTAAAGGACGCGATGAAGTTTTTTCGTGCCATGGACCTGATGTTTTCCAGTGACATTGAGCAGGGAGGGGTGCGAAGGCAGTTAATGGCTTGCAAGCAGGGAAACAGGACTGTCCGTGAGTACTGGACTGAGTTCACTATGTTGATTCATCGATTGGGGTGGGACTTGTCTTCTGAGCCCATTCAAATGCTTTTCGAAGAAGGTCTGTCTTCGTCCTTGAAAGATGAACTTTCCCGGAACCCCAGAGCAGAGTCTATGGACCAGCTGACTAAAGCCGCGCTAGCCATAGGAGCGCGCCAGGAAGCGAGGGCTTTGGAGAAGCGGGAGGGGAAAGGAGAACGTTGGAGGGAGCTCCGCATTCCAGACATTCCAGAGCAGCCTTTCCTGCCGGCAGAGCCGATGGAAGTGGGAACAGCGCGTGCGCGCACAGTTTCAAACATCGGTGAAGGGCGGAAGAAAGAGGGAAAGGGCGGGAAGAAATGCTATCTCTGCCAACAGCCAGGACACTTTGCCAGAGTCTGTCCACGGAGAAAGGAATGGCAAGGCATGGCAGGAGCTGTTGGGGGAGAGGAGGAGGAAAGCACAGAGCAAGTAAAAGCCAACGCCTGGCTGCCGTCGGGGCACAGCAGCCAGGCTCAAAAGCAGTGAGAGTGCCCGCACCAGAACCTCCCAGACCTGCTCTAGTGATAGAGGTGTTGCTAGAGCTGCCAAACGGACACCCCCTACAGATCAAGGCCCTGCTGGATTCAGGGAGCTCCTGTAATTTCATGAGTAAGGAGTTCGCAGCTGAGCACCAGATACAAACCCTCCCCTTAAGTAAACCCCTGCAGGTAACCACGATTGACGGCAGAGAGCTGTTGGGAGGAGAAGTGAACCAACAGACAGTTCCCATGATAATGAGGGTGGCAAGACACACCGAGAGGATAGCGTTTAATGTGGCCACATTGGGAGGAGCTCCCATCATTTTGGGGATGAGCTGGCTGGCACTACATGATCCTCTAGTGGGCTGGCACCAGAGGGTGGTCTCCTTTGGGTCGGCGCATTGCCTGGAACACTGCAAGCAGGGGAAGGATCCAGGGGGAGCCAAGCTCACCTTAGCTGGGATGGAGGTAATGAAGCAAGGGGAGGTGCCTCCGCAATATGCAGATCTGAGCAACGTATTTAGCGAAAGAGAAGCGGACAAACTGCCGCCGCATAGACCCTTTGACTGTCAAATTAACCTACTCCCGGGGGCTCAACTCCCAGTGGGCAAGCTGTACGCCATGTCAGACAGGGAGATGCAGGAGCTGAGGGAGTTCATTGACAAAAACCTGAAGAGGGGTTTCATCAGAGAGTCCCGAGCGGTGGGGGGCAGCCCAGTGTTTTTTGTGGACAAAAAAAACACAGATAAGCCGAGACTTGTAGTGGATTTCAGGGCCCTAAACGCCGTGTCGGAACCCCTGGCCTTTCCTATGCCCCGAATTGATGACATTCTGACCAGGGTGAGGAAGGGGAAGATTTTTACAAAACTGGACCTGCGGGGGGCGTATAATCTGATACGAATAAGGAAGGGGGATGAATGGAAGACCACCATGTTCACCCCTTTGGGAGCATTTGAATACCTCGTAATGCCCTTCGGTCTCCAAGCCGGCTCCGCATGTTTTCAAAGTTTTATCAACCACGTCCTGGGGCCGTTGCTCTACAAGAATTGTGTGGCCTTTTTGGATGACGTGTTGGTGTATTCGGAAAATGAAGAGCAGCATGTGAGGGACGTGAGAGAAGTGTTGGGCCGGCTGCAAGCCAATCAGCTGTGGGTGAAACTGGAGAAGTGCCAGTTTCATGCCAAGGAGGTGGAATTCCTGGGGTACCGCCTGTCAGACCAAGGATTGGCCATGGATCCAGGCAAGGTCCAGGCGGTGCTGGAATGGAAGACACCGAAAACCAAGAAGGATGTGCAAAGATTCCTGGGGTTTGGGAACTTTTATCGGAAGTTCATCAAGAATTTTGCACACTTGACGGCGCCCATCACCGACTGCCTCAGTAGCAAGAAGAAATTTGTTTGGACGGCGGAGGCGGAGAGAGCTTTTGAAGAACTGAAAAGGGCTTTCGCTTCGGAAGAACAACTTCTGCATGTGGACCTACAGAAGCCCATGAGGGTGGAGACAGACGCGTCAGACAGAGCGGTGGGGGCTGTGCTTCTTCAGCCGGGAAGAAATACGTCGGAGTGGAGACCGTGTGCCTTTTTCTCGAGGAAGCTGAATAAGTCCGAGCGGAACTACACGGTGTATGACAGGGAACTACTTGCCATTCACGAAGCGTTCCGGAGGTGGAGACATTTATTGATTGGGGCACAACACAAGGTGCAAGTGTGCACCGACCACAAGAATTTGGAGTATTGGAGAACAGCTCGAGTACTCAACCAACGACAAGTGAGATGGGCACAGGAATTTTCCAAATTCCACTTCGAGATTTGTTATGTACCAGGCCCAGAGAACGTCAGGGCGGACGCTCTCTCACGCAAACCAGAGTACTTGGAAGGGGAGGGGGCAAGCGAAGAAAGACATGTCATTCCTGAGGACCGCTGGGTGTGTGGGGCGGCGCTGGTGGGGAGACGAGAGCTGGTAGAAGAAACGGAAACTGACGAATATGCCCAAAATAAGCTCAGAGGCCTCAGGGGAGAGGGTGAGAGCCCAGAGGGTTTTGAAGAAAGAAATGGGGCATTGTATTACAAAGGGGCACTGTATATACCAGAAGGTGAATTGAGAGGGAGGGTACTCAAGCAGTTGCATGATAGTCCCACGGCGGGACATTTTGGACAACACAAGACCATGTGGATGGTCACCAGGGAGTTTTGGTGGCCCAAGGTGAGGGAAGATGTAAAGGAGTACGTAAGAGGGTGTGACCAATGCCAGAGGGCCAAGGGGGAAAGAAGGGCGCCGGCAGGGTTATTGGAACCACTACCCACGCCAGAACGGCCTTGGGAGGCGGTATCAATAGATTTTATGACGGATCTGCCCAAATCCAAAGGGAAGACGGCCATCATGGTAGTAGTGGACCTGTTAACTAAGATGTGCCACTTTGTAGCATGTTCACATGCAGTCACAGCGGAAGAAACAGCGAAGTTGTTTGTAGAACACATCTTCCGGCTGCATGGCGCCCCCTTGAGGGTTGTCTCGGACCGCGGGAAACAATTTACTTCCAGGTTCTGGAGGAAGCTCATGAGCTTGCTGCACGTGGAAGTCAATTTTTCGACGGCCCGGCATCCTGAAACCAACGGGCAGGCGGAAAGAGCAAATGGCATCCTCCAACAATATCTGAGGTGTTATGTCAATGACAGAGGGAATGATTGGGTCGAAAAGCTGGCGCTGGCAGAATTTGCCTACAACAATGCGGAGCATGTGTCCACAGGGATGAGCCCCTTTTTGGCCAATTACGGGTGTCACCCCAGGGCATTCCCGGGGGAGGGAGGCGAGAGATGGAGCGTCTCAGCGGCCGAACATTTTGTGGAAGAGATGGAAGCGATCCATCGTCAGCTTCAGCTCAACTTAGAAAGGGCCAAGGCTCAATATAAGAAGCAGGCAGACAAGAACAGGAGGGAAGGTGAAACCATAAGGGTGGGGGATCAGGTGTGGTTGTCCACCCAAGGGTTGCCGTTCAAAGGGGGTTGTAAGAAATTAAGACCCAAGAGATTGGGACCCTTTGAGGTCATTCAGCAGGTCAACCCAGTGGCTTTCAAACTCCGGTTACCCAACCACATGAAATTGCATCCAGTGTTCCACAGGTCATTACTGTCACCGTACAAGGGGGGAGGTGAAGGGGAGCACATCAGGGGACCGGTCTTGGAAGAGAGGGAAAGCAGTAACCATATAGCGGAAATCCTCGATTCCAGGTGGAAGGGCAATCAGGTGGAGTATTTAGTGGCGTGGGAAGGGGAACCGGAGTCAGAAAACACCTGGGTGACTGCAGAGGAGGTCAATGATGAGGTTTTAACAGAAACGTTCCACCAAAGATTCCCGCGGAAACCACAGCCGGTAGCAAGGTTTAGAAGGGAGTATTTCGGCACCACAGACGAGGAAGAGGAACTGGAAGGATTCGCGGAGTCGGAGTTGGAAGAAGGAACGGACTCAGATGACGAGGAGTACCGAGAGACTAGGAACCACAACAAGTGGAGAAAGGTGTTCGAAACTTCAGACGATGAGGAAGGTTCTTTCCGGGGTTTTACCTCCTCCCAACCCGTAGGGGAGGAGACGGGAGGGGGTGAAGGGGGCCCTGGAGGGGAGGTGGATGTCAGGGAACTGCCATCGGCAGGACAGGAGGTGCCAAGGCTCTCTGAGGTAGAGAGAGACTTGACACCTGAAGAGGGAACCAGTAGGGGGCGAACAGGAACGTCAAGGGAAGGAGAGTCGGAGGAATGGCTCAGAGATGCTTCCAGTGAAAACAGTGGGGAGGTCTCAGGACCTCCTATAGGAACACCCGTTCCTCGGCGGAAACTGTCACGCAGAGAGTCCAGAAGACGTGTTTCCGTTAAGGAGCTTTTATGTTGGAAACGTTTCCGAAAGCAGCCACTTTCGGATTCTGCTAGCGACTGAAGCAGCCATGCTGGAGGGGCTCCGTCACAGGCAGAGGTTTGAGAAGCTGTTCAAACTCTGAGGGATTGCAATTTACACACAAGCAGCTCTTCATCCCATCACAGATTCTTTTGGTGAATTGGATGGGCAAAGACAGAGCGGCGATTGAGTAGCACAGTTAGGTTTCAAATGCTTTGTTCATTGCATTTCATTTTTAAAATTTCTGCACCATCCACTATTTGAAAATATTGTCACAGTGGATAAAAAAAGAAATAAAAGCAAAGCACAGAGTTGAAACAATAAGAATTAAATCCAGTGCTTTTTTCTGGGGGGGATTGCAGGTATACGCATACCCCTAAACATTTTGTGAATCTTTGTACTTTTGTCCATTTATTGTATTTATTTTTCCCAATGTGAACTATAAAATGGTGATTTTCCTTAGTCAAAATGAGAGTACCCCTAAACTCTCTCTCTCTCTCTGTCTCTCTCTCTCTCTCTCTCTCTCTCTCTCGCACTGATTAAATCCATCTGTAAAAACAACAACACAACAATGCTACCTTGATAAAGGCTGGGGAATTAAAAAATAAATCAATCTTAAGGTGGGATCTAAAAGGACAAATGGTTGGCTTCATCCTAATCTCCAGGTTGGGGGTGGTAATCCCTTGGAGTGTGGGTGCTAACACCCCAAAAACTCTCCCTTTGGGGCACCTACTTGAACACACACCTGCTTCCAATGTAACCAGAGAAGTATGCAAATCAGGTTTTTATCTTTCTTTAACTTATTATTTTAGTTGTGGCTCCACAAATACAGAGGCAGCAGCAAAAATCTTGAGTATGAAATTCACCTGGCCTAGGCAATGCTTACATAGCAGGGAAATGTAGAACATTGCCTATGAATATCATTCTTAAAAGACGCGGGTGGCGCTGTGGGTAAAACCTCAGTGCCTAGGACTTGCTGATCGCATGGTCGGCGGTTCGAATCCCCGCGGCGGGGTGAGCTCCCGTCGTTCGGTCCCAGCTCCTGCCCACCTAGCAGTTCGAAAGCACTCTTAAGTGCAAGTAGATAAATAGGGACCGCTTTCTAGCGGGAAGGTAAACGGTGTTTCCGTGTGCTACGCTGGTGCTGGCTCGCCAGCTGCAGCTTCGTCACGCTGGCCACGTGACCCGGAAGTGTCTTCGGATGGCGCCGGCTCACGGCCTCTAGAGCGAGATGAGCACGCAACCCTAGAGTCGGACACGACTGGCCCGTACGGGCAGGGGTACCTTTACCTTTACCTTTTTATCATTCTTAAAACCTATCCTTGTGAACTTCAACTTCCACACATTTCACATTGCATGATACACACAGACACACGCACACACACACTTTTCAGACATTCTAAATGCCTGAAATTTAAGTAAACCTGTGAGGAGTATCAGTGCAGGTATAAGCATGCTAGCTGTACTATCGCTGATTGTCCTCCATGATCTGGAAACTGAAAGTATGAATCTTATGTTGGTGGAAGAATCCTGTGCATCTTAGAACCCTGGAAACTCAGGTTTCTAAAATGTGTGGGGTCTGTCCCCAGTACAGGAGGCTCCCTGAGTCATATGTTCACCCTCCAACTCATGGAGGTCAACTGGAACAGAGACTTGATTCATGTGCACCTCCATATTTTTTCTTAAATCACATTGAGAATGTCTGAAGAGGGTGCAATATTCTGGAGAGAGCATGTTAGCTTAGAAGCCTTGGGCTCTGCAACCTAAATTTATCAATTACCAGCATGTGTATTTGGAAACAAATCTAAGTTCTCCCCCCTTCTACTTGTGAAATCTATCCATCATTTGCAGCAAAACCACAATTTACTATCCCCATCTTAGGCAAATATGGTCAATTCCTTTACTATATATCTCATAAGCCTTCCAGGCAGTAGAGAAGGATATATTTGAGCCGGCATGTCCAAGATGTAAAATGGCACTCAAGAGCCCCATTAGTAATGATCTGAAGACACATTCAGCTTAGGAGCACTTGTCCAAAATGTACCTTTTATACCTATTGCTTTACCCATATAGAGGGGGGGGGTCCTTTCTTAGGAGGGCATTATTATTTCTACATCCGAAGCAATCTGCATGCCTTTTAAAAGTAGCCACTGTTCTTCAGCTGAAACCTCTAGATTTCTTAAAGATCAATTCTCACATAGTTCCTTCACATTGGATGCTGATTTTAGTTATTCATTGTTAAGAAAATGAGGTGCCATATAATAGCCGAACAATCAGATAGAACTCCTTGAAGCAGACAGCGCTGCATAATAATGCAGGATAAATCTCTAATAATGGATCTAAATGCTTCAATCAGTCCCTGTTCCTGACCTGTGATATATTCAATGCTCGACCTGGAAACTGTATTTTTAAAAGAACTTGGTGGTTATCGTCTTTGTAAAATAAAATAAAAAAGCTCTTCCCCGCTGTTGCCATAAAATACACACACACACACACACACACACACACACACAATCAGTGGCAGGGATGTACCAATACAGATGTTTTTACAGTCTATTGTACTTACCCAAATTCATGAACCCATTATCACAGAAATATGCAGGCTGGTTTTGCAAGGCCTCCTTAATCAGCACTCAAACACTATTGTTATGACACTAGATTTTAAATGTGTCACCATTCCAGTTTCAGATGTGCTTGTAATGCTGATAGAAAGGGACTATTCTCATCTTCTCTGATCCATTTACATGAGGAAAGCAGATTGCAAAAATACTCCTCTCATTTCTTTCAACAACAGCCGTTATGTAACATATACAGTCCAATCCACAATCCTCCACCAAGAATCAGGTAAATGCTGCCTAACAGGCATTAATGAGGAAGAGTAAAGATGGTGTATCTTTTGAGGCTTCTATACCATACATAGTATACAAGAACCAGGGCCATCTTTACCATATGAGCCGCTGGGGTGCAAAGATCGGCCCAGCACCCCCAAATTTATTTTAGCCCCCAAATTAACTTTTATTATGCTTAGGTCAGACACCACGCTTACGCCTTATCTCTTGTTTACAAAAGAAGGGAGGGGAAAGAAACATACTTTTTAATTTGCTCATTTATTTACAATACACTTATACAGTGGTGCCTAGCAAGACTAAAAGAATCCGTTCCGTGAGTCTCTTCGTCTAGCGGTTTTTTCGTCTTGCGAAGCAAGCCCATTAGCGGATTAACGGATTAGCGCTATTAGCGGTTTAGCGGCTATTAGCGGCTATTAAAGGCTTAAGGGATTAGCGGATTAGCTGCTAAAAGGCTATTAGCAGCTTAGTGCCTTAGAAAAAGGGGGTGGGGAGTGAAAAAACAACAACCCCAGGAATCGCAAGACATTTTCGTCTTGCGAAGCAAGCCCATAGAGAAATTCGTCCTGCGAAGCACCTCCAAAATGGAAAACCCTTTCGTCTAGCGGGTTTTCCGTCTTGCGAGGCATTCGTCTTGCGGGGCACCACTGTACTTAAGTATACAACACCACCACACTTAAACTTATAAGTAGTGTTTAGGCATCTACTTAGGAGAAACATCAGTCAGTGCCGCTGACCCCGCAGCCGCATAGCAGCTCAATACAATATGTAACATAATATTTTGATGTAAGAGTTAATTTCTTGTGCACTGTGCTGTTGTGAATGACACGCACCGTCGTTGAGTCTGACACGTGCCGCCATTGTGAATGACATCACAAGCACCAGCGCCAGCACGGCACGTCTTTGGTAAATGAGCGAGCAGTGTCGAAAGTCCTTTAGTGAAACAGTAGGTATACATTTCGGTAATACCTAGGTATATATGTATTTTGTTTTTCTAGTGTGATCAAAATTATTTATTATTTCATAACAGGTAGATAGTAGTTAAGAGCCTAGGCAGCTTCAGCGGTGGGCACCTAGTGCCCCCCAGAATTCAGCGCCCGGGTGCGCCACTCTGGGCGACTTCCAATATAGTGTTAAAAACAATACAGCATTAAATATTAAAAACATCCCTAAACAGGGCTGCCTTCAGATGTCTTTTAAAGATAAGATAGCTACTTATTTCCTTCACATCTGAAGGGTGGGTACCACTACTGAGAAGGCCCACTGTCTGGTTCCCTATAACCTCACTTCTCGCAATGAGGGAACTGCCGGAAAGCCCTCGGCGCTGTATGTATTCAACACACTCCATCACATCCTGATTATCAGAACTCCAAACATTCTCCCACCAGCTGCAGTAAACACTGGGCAGTGGCAGTGAAGAAACACTCTGTGGCAGGGATGGGGAAACATATCCATCCGAGGGCCACATTTCCTTGTGGAGAGCCTTCCAAGGGCCACATCCCAGTGGTGGGCATGGCCAGAGAGGAAAGTGAGTGGAGCAATGGATGTGGCTCTTACCTTTCAATATTAAGGGAAATCAGTTCTGCCTTCTACACACAAACCTCTTCATCTTTCACCCAAACAAGGATTATTATAATCCAGTGGGTTGCAGTCAACTAATTTTTAGTCAGGGCATGTTTCCACTTGTCCCATGCCTAGAAGGTATGGGTCTGAGCAGCTTAGCCCTGGAAAACTCACTCTTTACTGCTCAATTGGAACAAATGGCAATCTGCGGCAAACCTAGTTGCCGATTCAGTGGTAAACCACGGGTTTTTCCGGGGGAAAGTGGCAGGGCAAACAGAGGCGTGGCTGCCCACAGAGTCAACTCATTGAAATTGATGGGCCTAGGATAGTCACAGCAGTTTATTTCAATGGGTAAAATTAGTTGAATGCAACCCCAGGACACATTCCGCCCTGGCAAAAGCACACACAAAAATATAGTTTCTTTTGTGATATAAAGACATGTGCAGACTGTGAATTAAAAATAGCTATAGTGTGAGCTTGTTCTTCTTGAATAGTATAGCCCAAGAAGACTCAGCATCATATTCTTACAGCCACATGACCCGGAAGCTGTATGCTGGCTCCCTCGGCCAATAAAGCGAGAAGAGCGCCGCAACCCCAGAGTCGGCCACGACTGGACCTAATGGTCAGGGGTCCCTTTACCTTTACACTTCTCTTTGCTTTAGAAACCACAGGTAGTGAAGCAGAGCGGAATGGGGCATGCAGAGCAATGCTGTTCATCCTTTTTCTGAAGTAGGTCCCATGTGTTACACAGTGGACTTACTCCTTAGTAAGTAGCTTTGAAATTGCAGCCATAAAAGCCAGTTCATCTGTTGCCTGAATGTTGCCTGAATGGGATGGGAGCTGATAGGATGGCCATTAAATGCATCTCCCAAAAAGTGGGCACAGTTTTGCACAAAGTTAGCAAATAGATACACATGTAGAAATAATTGCTATAATTAACGCTCCGCTATGCCTGGATATAGCACTAGGCAGTGCTTTTTTTCCTTAAAAAATGTTTAGGGGTACTCTCATTTTCCGACTCATATTGAAATACTGTCCCTCAATGAGGCCAAAGTTAGATTCACAAAATGTTTAGGGCTCAGAGCTGTATACAATGTTTGGCAGTGGTTTTTGAGATTTCCAGGCAGGCAGATTTTTCAGTCCTATCTGTAGTTGCCAAGGATCAAAGACGAAATCTTCTGCATGCAAATCGGGTGCTCTAACCCTGAGAATTATGGCTCTTCCTCTGCACCTGAGGATGGTACTGTTCCAAAGTATTATTTTGCCATTGCACTGCAAGTGTATTATTATAATTATTCCCATTCTAAAACAAAACCAAAAACATTCAGAGGCTGCCTGCCAACTAAACAAGCACCACTCCATGCTCTGCGGATTTATACCCGATGAACAGCTACCTGTATAAGCTTTTCATTCTGGAAGCTGCAATGTGCTTAGTAAAGCCTGACTGAACTCTTTGAGAATTTAAAAGCCTCAGCCCTTTTGGTATTCATAGAAGTCAGATCAGATGCCAAGACAAACTCTCTGCCGCTGTTAATGGGGAGGCAGGAAGGCAAGGAATGGCGTTTGATGACATGCAGTGGTATGTACAGAATCCGGATGCGGTTTTATGAGGATTTGGAGTTTGAAAGGGAAAGATTTGATGCGAGGAAATGACTCCTATTGTACTCAACACTTAAAAGAGGCAGGTCTTTTTTTAAATACGTCTGAATGCCAACTGCTGGGAAGACAAAGTGGAAGACGGCTATTGCCCTCTATTCCTGCTTGTGGCATATCATTGGGGAAGCAGACCTTTGTTGTTTTTCTTTAAAAAATATAGAACATTTTATTAATTTTCCAAATAACCCAAAAAGCAAAACCAAAATAAAACAATATCAAATCAAATCATCAAATCAAATCAAAACATAACAAATTGACTTCCCCCTAGTCCATGGGTAGGCAAACTAAGGCCCAGGGGCCGGATCTGGCCCAATCGCCTTCTAAATCCGGCCCGTAGATGGTCTGGGAATCAGCGTGTTTTTACATGAGTAGAATGTGTGTCCTTTAATTTAAAATGCATCTCTGGGTTATTTGTGGGGCCTGCCTGGTGTTTTTACATGAGTGGAATGTGTGCTTTTATTTAAAATACTGAGGAGCTTGCCAGAGATCAGGTATTGATTTAAGTTCTGTCTGTTGCTGCAACACTTCATAACAAATTTCCAATTGCTCTGAATGGCTCAGCCAGCATTGGCTGTGCATGGCCAGGTTTGTTAGTTTCTCATATGCTCGCTGAGCAATCTTCAGTCAAAGATTAACTCTGCTTATGAAAAACACTGCACACTCTCTGTCTCTTTCTCTTTTGCTAGTGATATAGATTTCCAGTCAAATGCTTTTAGTCCATGTCGCATGCCCAGATGACATTCTGGTCCAGTTTTGTCAATTTTTATGCTCTCAGACAACATTTACAATGCCAAAACCATTCAGCGGCAAAAGCCAAGCAGTGATAGACTGACATCCTGTGACTGCATTTGCATGCTTATAGCTATTTTCCAGCTTCATGAATAAGAGCAGCCTTTTGTTCTGAGCTCACTTTGGAACATAAAGAGAGGTTCATCTGTGGTGTTCAAATGAGATCTAAGAGATGAATTTGAAGTAACAGCATTTGTTTAGCATTAGGAATAATAATTGGGACACATGCCGTGATGGCAGTCATTACCCCGGAGAACACTTACTCATCTTCACAAGTTGTACAAATTCTGGATTCAGTCTCTGCATTTCACGGCATTTTCACGATAGTGAAACAGACACTCTGATACTTTTTCACCTTGAAGCCTGCAGGAGAAACAGCTGAAGCCCATTCAACAATATAGAATCATAGAATCATAGAATCATAGAGTTGGAAGAGACCACAAGGGCCATCGAGTCCAACTCCCTGCTAAGCAGGAAACACCATCAGAGCACTCCTGACATATGGTTGTCAAGCCTCTGCTTAAAGACCTCCAGAGAAGGAGGCTCCACCACACTCCTTGGCAGCAAATTCCACTGTCGAACAGCTCTTACTGTCAGGAAGTTCTTCCTAATGTTTAGGTGGAATCTTCTTTCTTGTAGTTTGGATCCATTGCTCCATGTCCACTTCTCTGGAGCAGCAGAAAACAACCTTTCTCCCTCCTCTATGTGACATCCTTTTATATATTTGAACATGGCTATCATATCATATGCTTTTATTGACAACCATCAAATCACCAGCTGAACACGCAACTTCACGACGGCTGAACAGCTAGTCTTCCATGCAGTCACACAGCAAAAGTCAAGTTCCAACATGGCTTCCGCTGATGACAGAATGTCTCTTGGGTTCAGCAACCCTCAGTCCAAACTGCTGAAAAACCTGTCACAGGAAACTTTGGGGAGCAATGAAGTTGTCTTGTTTATTATTTGAGTATGGTTAATGTTGTTTGTTATTATTTATATGGTGGGTGTGTTGTCTATGTGCTTTGCACATATATTGTTATGTTAGATTATATATTAATCTATTATATGATCCCCCTTCCCTTAAGGTATTTTCTATACATACAGTGGTACCTCAGGTTAAGTACTTAATTCGTTCCGGAGGTCCGTTCTTAACCTGAAACTGTTCTTAACCTGAAGCACCACTTTAGCTGATGGGGCCTCCCGCTGTCGCTGTGCCGCCAAAGCACGATTTCTGTTCTCATCCTGAAGCAAAGTTCTTAACCCGAGGTACTATTTCTGGGTTAGCAGAGTCTTTAACCTGAAGCTTATGTAACCTGACGCATGTGTAACCCGAGGTACCAATGTATATACATATACTTAAAGTCACTTGGAGACCTGCCAGTCAGACTGTATTGGGGGGCAGTAATCTGTAGCAGGGTGGATGGTCTTTTAGGTCCTCTTTACTACAACTATTTTGCACCATGCAGGAGCCAACATAATTAAATTGTTGTCGTTGTTGTAGTTGTTGTTACTATATTATTATTATTATTAATAATAATGATAATAATATTACAGTTGTACCTTGGAAGTCAAACGGAATCTGTTCTGGAAGTCCGTTCAACTGCCAAAACGTTCAAAAACCAAAGTGTGGCTCCTGCAGCCAATCGGAAGCTGCAGAAGCCCCGTTGGACATTCAGCTTCCAAAAATAGTTTGCAAACCGGAATTCACTTCTGGGTTTGCGGCATTCGGGAGCCAAAACATTCGAGAACTAAGCTGTTCGAAAACCAAGGTACAACTGTATTATTACTATTATTATTACAGTGGTGCCCCGCAAGACGAATGCCTCGCAAGACGAAAAACTCGCTAGACGAAAGGGTTTTCTGTTTTTTGAGTTGTTCCGCAAGACGAATTTCCCTATGGGCTTGCTTCGCAAGACGAAACGTCTTGCGAGTTCTTGTGAGTTTGTTTCCTTTTTCTTAAAGCCGCTAAGCCGTTAATAGCCGCTAAGCCGCTAATAGTCGCTAAGCCGCTAATAGCCGCTAAGCCGCTAATAGCCGTGCTTCGCAAGACGAAAAAACCGCTAGACGAAGAGATTCGCAGAACGAATTAATTTCGTCTTGCGAGGCACCACTGTACTGCTAATCATGAAAATATCTCAGGGTAGTTCACAAAAAAAAAAAAAAAATAAATACAAATAAGTAGTTGAAACAAAAACAGCAAAACCATAGCCCCCTCCGACATTTAAAAGGCTGTAGGATATTAATCAGCCAAAGGCTTGAAGAGAGGAATGTTTTCACCTGGCACCTGGCAATTCCACAAACAGGGGGCCACTGCAGAAAAGGCTTGTTCTCATGTTTCCACCCTCTAGACCTCTCATGGAGGGGTCTCTGATGATGAAGTTACATAAAGTTACAAATGTCAGATTTGGGGGTGTTCCCATCATGCTCCGAAATAGCTTTTCGCCTCCCTCCCTCCTCTTGTAGCTGTGCTAAACATATAGCATGAAGAAGAAAAATTCTGAAGCACTGAAAAGCTTGCTCACTGCTTTGTGATGTCTTAGCTTAGGGGTCAGCAAACTTTTTCAGCAAGGGGCCGGTCCACTGTATCTCTGACCTTGTTGGGGGCCAGACTGTATTTTGGGAAAAAAATAAAATGACAAATTCCTATGCCCCACAAATAACCCAGAGATGCATTTTAAATAAAAGCACACATTCTGCTCATGTAAAAACACCAGGCAGGCCCCACAAATAACCCAGAGATGCGTTTTAAATAAAGGCACACATTCTACTCATGTAAAAACACCAGGCGGGCCCCACAAATAACCCAGAGATGCATTTTAAATAAAAGCACACATTCTGCTCATGTAAAAACACCAGGCGGGCCCCACAAATAACCCAGAGATACATTTTAAATAAAAGTGTGTAAAAACACACTGATTCCCGGACCGGCCGCGGGCCAGATTTATAAGGCGATTGGGCCGGATCCAGTCCCTGGGCCTTAAGTTTGCCTACCCATGTCTTAGCTGATCCTCCTGAAAGCTGTTGTGCTGCTGTTGCTTTCTGATCTGGCCCCTTTGGACTAAACGGTTCTGCAACCATGATAACCTGCAGGTTTCCCATCTAAAGGCAGCATTCGTCAATCTGTTTTCTGCTCTGCCGACAGCTGTCATTGTTTTCGCAGTCTTTGAGGACGGCTGGGTGACCCATCAGCCGGTGTCCTTTTAGCTGCCAGCTCATCAAAGCCAATTTGAATGTTTGGACTCCTTTCTAAATATTAGTATTGCAAGAGGCAAGGAAGTATGGGGGCGGTCGGGTGGGAAACAGTTTGCAAGCCATCCTAATTCTTAAACTAAAATTAAAGGGGGATAAAAGGAAATAATCGACTGAATTCCCAGGGAAGGCAGCGAGCAAATTAGAGGGAGCAATAAAAGAACCATTTTCTTTTTCTCTGCCACCTGTTCCCAGACCCATCTCCCCCTTTCCTCTCTCTGTTTTAGTTAACTTAAAGGCATTGCAGTCATTTCCCAACTGCTGTGCATTTTGTTTAAAATGAGATATTTGAATACCCACCATGCTGCTGCCTCTGAATGAGCTGCTGAATCTGTACTGCTTCCACAGCTACCTCTTAACAGAGTAAATGTTTGGTGTTGCAGTCAAGGTCTTTCGACTTGGGAGGAAGAAACTTGAACAACATAAACCACTCATTCTACTTAGTCCCCAAAGCTGCTTTCCTAAGCATTTGGCCTATGGAAGAGAAGGGCTCACAGCCACCTGGTATATACTGCACTGTCAGAAGTATTTTCTACCTCAATGAGAGAGAGAGATAAGACTATCAGGAGGATATGAGGATCTCAGGCAGACATTTTTCACAGTTCTGTACATACACAGTCCTGCATATGCAAAGTATCTCCTCTAGGACTGAAATATACTCAGAGTTGAGAGTGGATTTCATGCTCTTTTTTCAGCTCATAGTGGTGAGGAGAAATGGAAGTTCCCCCAGAATGTCTGCTTTAAATACATTGTTTACACAATGGGCCCCACATGATTGGCTAATTCCGGGATTCACCTGTATGCCAATCAGGTTGCGGAATCACTTCCACTTGGAGCTGGATTGGGTGGCTCCTGTGGACCAATCAGACTGCTGCATTCTGGATCCTATTGTTCTAGGACCATTCAGAATTCTGCATTCTGAATCCTATTGTTCTAGGGCCAATCAGACTGCTGCATTCTGAATCCTATTGTTCTAGGACCAATCAGACTGTTGCATTTTGGATCCTATTCAACTCAGTACATAACAAGGACCAAACTAGATGGAATGCTGGCAAGCCGATCTCTTTTTAAAGAGGGACTATAGGTCCATCTTTAAAAGCAGAAAAGAGGCTTTATAGGCAGGGGATACTTAACAAGTCATGGCATTCCAGGAGTTGTAGTCAACTCTGTGAGCAGAAGGCAGTATGTACAACTGATATTTCCAGTGCTTTTTTTCTGAGGGGACTCAGGGGTACACACACCCCTAAACAATTTGTGAATCTAACGGGAGAAGAGTTTTTTTTTTGTTGTTTCTTCTCTAGCACAGTGAATCACCAGTTTCTTTGCTACCCCCTCAATGGCGGCCTCATTTCCTGTCACAGTGTTTCCTGAGTCTCAGACGGAAGTGAGCGTTTAATGTGTGAAGTAGGAAATGGACTCTAGCATGGTGATTGGTCTAGTGGGACGCGGGTGGCGCTGTGGGTAAAACCTCAGTGCCTAGGACTTGCCGATCGTATGGTCGGCGGTTCTAATCCCCGCGGTGGGGTGAGCTCCCGTCGTTCGGTCCCAGCTCCTGCCCACCTAGCAGTTTGAAAGCACTCTTAAGTGCAAGTAGATAAATAGGTGCCGCTTTATAGCGGGAAGGTAAACGGCGTTTCCGTGTGCTGCGCTGGTGCTGGCTCACCAGCTGCAGCTTCGTCACGCTGGCCACATGACCCGGAAGTGTCTTCGGACAGCGCCGGCTCATGGCCTCTAGAGCGAGATGAGCAGGCAACCCTAGAGTCGGACACGACTGGCCCGTACAGGCAGGGGTACCTTTTTATGGTGATTGGTCAGTTTCATTGTTACCACCTCTGATGGCGGCTTCCTTTCCTTTCCTGGTGTTTCCTGAGTCTCAGACGGAAGTGAGCATTTAATATGTGAAGCAGGGTGGAATGTGGATGTGTGGTGTTTTATGAGGTAACACATGTTCTTTGTACTTTTGTCCATTTACTGTATTTATTTCCCCCGATATGAACTATAAAATGGCGATTTTCTTGAGTCAAAATGAGAGTACCCCTAAACATTTTTTTTAAAGAAAAAAAACACACTGGCTCTTTCCCTTACCTTGCTTTCTCTTTCTCCCCCTTCCTTCCTTTCATGCATATTGCCATTGTACAGATTCTGAAAAAGTCTGCTTTGACGTCTTCCAGGAAACTGACAACTGCAGTAAAAGTGCTGTGTTCTGTCCACCTGCCATTAAGTTACCAATTCATAATTTTATTGCCCTATTAGCATTGTTATGACAATAATTGTAGGAGACACGGATCCTAATAGGAGGTCAAATTAGACACTGGCCTGAAATCATTTTCATTACTTCCACTGCAAGGAAGAATTCCAAGCATTATGAAGCACCATTTATTTCTGGACTGAGCTGAAGTGCCATTTGTGTTCCTAATGCAAAGTCTGAAGTACAACTGTGCATAAATTACTCTGCTGTAACTTGGACTATTAAATCAGCATGAAATAATGTCTTCCTGTTCTGTTCCTTCCCAGAACTGGTTCACCTGCTGCAGAGAAGCAGGGAAGCAGGCTACAAGCACCCTTCGCTTGGACTTCTTATTTCCCTGCTTCGAGGTAAAATATATCTCAGGTCCAAGAGCATCCTTCTTGACAAAGGGTAAAGCTTTATCTGCAGGTTGCTGGGCGATCATTTTTACTGCACTTCTTACAATTTTCCTGTGACTGAAAAACTTAATCTTCTCATACATATTTATCATTTGAAAGAGCAACTGATGAAAATTGCCTCTCACCTTGATTAAACAGACCTTTCTGGATCTAAATTTGTGTTAATAAATATTAATTTGCATTTCAACAGGAAATCAAATTTCACCTCGTGTTTAATTATGCATCTTTACTCTGTTTAATTGTTATTTTGTAGACATTATCTTCTTCTGTTTTTTTGCTTTGTTTTTATTACTGCACAGACAACGTAGCTTTCAAGCAGATAACAGGAGTTCTATTCTGGCACCTTGCTGCTTCTTCATTTAGTAAACAACTCCGTCTCAGTAGTAACTGTTTAATTGGTATCATTTGTGGACTGTAAATGTCTGCAAGCAAGTTCAAGTAGAAATTGAATTTTTGATTTGCAGCTTTGGACTTCAGAACCTTTTGAGTCCTTTGGCACTATTTCATTTATTTCTTCACATCTAAGCTCCCATCCTATACACACTTACCTATATGTCTTGTACTTTAGTTTGAGTGAAGACATCCCTTTGCTTAACTTTCTCATCTCCGGCCAAGCATGTGGGTGGGAGGCCTGCTGGTGATATCGCCACCGATGGAGCTCAGTGGAAATGGAAAATTCCGAGGGTGGGGACAGGATGAAACTTAGCTGGATCTCATTCCAGTCTCACAGACATCTCACAGACGTCACTTGCTAACACTGGGCCAGGTCCAGGCCTGATCCCCAGGCCTCAGTCCTGCCGCCCCTTTCGCTGTGGCCAATGTGGGGCACTACAACCTCATTGAACTCAAAAAGGCTTGCTTATGATTAAACACACGCAGGATTGCAGCAAACGATCTTGCATCAGTACTAATGTTCCTGTCCTAACCGCTCAACAAATGGCTGAGGGGGTTGGCACAGACGTAGCAGAAGTAACACAGGTACAGGGTTTCCGCTGTGGCATGTTCACTCGAGCAAAAGAAGGGTGAGTTCTTTCCTGCTGTGGTTCCACTGCTGGCAATAGAAACTTGAGGAATCTTGAATGTTAGATGTGAAGCATCTAGGTGTTGCTCAGTTGGAGGAACTGGAGACTTTGGTTGGAGACTTTGTGATGGAACTGTTTCCCTTTCAGAGGACATTTCCCCTGTTATCAGATGAGATTTTTGCTCTCTCCATCTAGTTGGCCACTGCAATTAGTTTTCTGTGGAGGCAGCTCCAAGATAATGTCCATGACTAGATGCAAACTGCCTTGTTGTGGCCTTCCTTGCCTGCGTGTTGGAGAATCACAAGTGGCAGAGGGTGCTGTTGTACTCAGTTCCTGCTTGTAGGCATCAGGCAGGCCACTGTGAGAGCAGAACACTAGACTAGATGGGCCTTTGGTCAGATCCAGCAGGGCTCTTTTATGTTCTTATGGGCATGGAACAATAGTACCTACTTTTTCTGATTTCATAGAAGCTGCATAACTTTGTCCTGAGTAGTAGTAGTAGTAGTAGTAGTAGTAGTTGTTATTTGTTGTTGTTGTTGCTGTTGTTGTTGTTTAGTCATGTTCGACTGTTCGTGACCCCATGGACCAGAGCACACCAGGCACTCCTGTCTTCCACTGCCTCCCACAGTTTGGTCAAACTCATGTTAGAAGCTTCGAGAACACTGTCCAACTATCTCATCCTCTGTTGACCCCTTCTTCTTGTGCCCTCAATCTTTCCCAACATCAGGGTATTATTATTATTATTATTATTTGCAGTATGGTTGTCTGCATTTGCAACTATGATTTACTTATTTCTTTTGTTTGTTTGTTTCCATTCTCCACACAGAAAGGTTAGAGAATCCTGTTTTATTAGAGAATCCTATTTTGTGTCTTGCTACATTGCTTTCGTACAGTTGAGCATTGCTGCAGCTGTGCCTTAATTCTGCATTTGTTGCTGATGAAATGGGTTTGCAACATGTTTATGCTTTTGTTTTGATGACCTTCTAACATAAATCTTTTAAACGCATTGTCTGCTACATCACAACATCTGACATATTCACATCTTTGTATGATGCTCATGCAATCAAGTAAACACCCTGAACCTTCTGGAATAATTTTAGCAGATTGCACTAGTTTCTCAAGCTCAACGACTAAGGTAGATTTCATTGTTTCTCGGAGTGAACCGACACACATTGTTAATGGCCAAGAAATTGGTCCAAGTGGATGATTCAGACATCTGTCATTGACAAATTATGACTCTGTGCAGTCAAAACCATCTGTCCCAAAAGAACTCTGTCAGCTTTCACATAAGTTCCCTTCCCTTAGCTACAACTTGTACAGTTCTATTGAGGGTTGATAATGCTTTTAGTTGTAACTCTGTTTATGTACCAGTTTCTTTCTACCTGAAAGTTGCTGTAAGCTTCTTCTTTACTATTGTTGTCATTTAAAAGGTCACTCACAACATCTGGTGGAGCAAGCTAACCAGCAGACAAACTACTCAGTTCTTGCTTCTTGGAATGGAATGGATTTTGCCAAATGATTTGGAACATGTCTATCATACACATCATGCTCAGTTCTGGACCTTATGAGGCCTGGATGGACAAACCAGTTATCTATAACATCCATCATATTCTGAAAGTGATGAATGTACGCACTTCTGCAGCCTGCTCTAATGTAATACCTGGCAACTGCTCCTTTACAAGCACTGAAGTGTTTTATACCACCTGTGTCTGTTTGTAATTAACTTTTTCTTCAATAGCGTGGTCCATTGCTATGCTTCCAAAGCTATTCTGTTGTTCAGTCTTGGCAGAGAAACTACCATTTCAGTTTACTGGCAGTACTAATATATTTTTAGGTGATTTGGTGATAATAATAAGTTCAGTATGTTTTTCAACTGGCGTGGAAGGTTGTGAGAGTAATTGGTTCTGTCATGTGCAAAACAATTGTAATGTCTTCTGTCTTCAAGGCGAGGTTTTGAGTTTGCTCACAGAGCCAGTGTGGTGTAGTGGTTAAGAGCAGTGGACTTGTAATCTGGTGAACCGGGTTCGTGTCCCCGCTCCTCCACATGCAGCTGCTGGGTGACCTTGGGCTAGTCACACTTCTCTGAAGCCCCTCAGCCCCACTCACCTCACAGAGTGTTTGTTGTGGGGGAGGAAGGGAAAGGAGAATGTTAGCCGCTTTGAGACTCCTTAAGGGGAGTGAAAGGTAGGATATCAAATCCAAACTCCTCTTCCTCTTCTTCTTCTTCTTCTTCTTCTTCTTCTTCTTCTTCTTCTTCACAGGACTTCCAAAGTTGCAGGGCTCTGACCCTCTCCTGTAAACTCTGCTCATTTCAAGATGTTTCTCAGTTCATACACAGATGCCATATGTATAACTTCACAGATACATAAAGAAAGAAGTATTCTATTGTAGACCATCATCACTTCCTTTGTGTGGAAGTGGCAAACATTTGGGTGACGGACCCATTTAAGTTTCGCATTGCCTCATGCACCACTGCTAGGTTGCATCTGCCAAGTTATTTTGTCACCATGAACTCACATTTGAGTTTTCAAACAATTGAGGTGGTTCCCCCCTTTTTTTTAAAATGAAAGATGCTCATTCCGGATGGCTGTCACGGCCAATAATTTCATTGGGTTCATAAGCTACCACAACAAAGTATCTTATGGTTTTTTAGATGATTCTTTCCTGCTTTGGTTATTTATTATTCACCTTTTCCATTCTACTATGGTTAACTCTTCTTTACTACTTTCCTATTTCTGTTGCTGTGCCTTCTTCTTTCACTAGTTTGCCTTGGCCCAGTATACCTGAAGGAGTGTCTCCACCCCCATCGTTCTGCCCGGATACTGAGGTCCAGCGCCGAGGGCCTTCGAGCAGTTACCTCGCTGCGAGAAGCCAAGTTACAAGGAACCAGGCAGAAGGCCTTCTCAGTAGTGGCACCCGCCCTGTGGAACGCACTCCCACCAGATGTCAAAGAGATAAACAACTACCTGACATTTAGAAGACATCTGAAGGCAGCCCTGTTCAGGGAAGTTTTTAATGTGTGACATTTTAATGTATTTTTAATCTTTGTTGGAAGCCGCTCAGAGTGGCTGGGAAAACCCAGCCAGATGGGCAGGGTACAAATAATAAATTATTATTATTATTATTATTATTATTATTATTATTATTATTATTTTCTTCAATGCATTTGGTGTGACCTACTTTGAATTATATAAAATAAATAAGGATATCTCTCTTCAAAATAAATATTGAGGAGTGAGAGTACACACACACACAGACACACACGTACTGAAGACATAAGCAAGGTTCATACATTTCTTATTTCTTTAATGGTTTGGATGGTTTGGATTTGATATCCCGCTTTATCACTACCCGAAGGAGTCTCAAAGCGGCTAACATTCTCCTTTCCCTTCCTCCCCCACAACAAACACTCTGTGAGGTGAGTGGGGCTGAGAGACTTCAAAGAAGTGTGACTAGCCCAAGGTCACCCAGCAGCTGCATGTGGAGGAGCGGGGAATCAAACCTGGTTCACCAGATTACAAGTCCACCGCTCTTAACCACTACACCACACTGGCTCTTAATGTAATGAAAAGTTTAGTTCAGGGGAAGTAGAGCTTCCCATAGACCTTATATTCCTCAGATAAATTCTATAAGTAGGTGATGCAATAACTGAATCACATTTCAAGATAATAGATAGATACTCTGTGTTGTACCTAATGATTTCATTTGTTAAGTAAGAATTTCATTGAGTAAAAGGAGAGAAAAGGTCTGTAGTTTATTCTAAATGCGAGAAATCAATGTACCCCCTTTAGCCAATCAATTCTAATTTGTATCATTGAACACTCAGCATGCTTTGCTTGTTTACAAGCTGCTCATTATGTGAAGCTTTCTTGTCAAATGGGTGGAGCTGGAGCAACAAATTCATGGTGTATTGAAAGTCTGAGATAGACTTCTCAACTTTAAAAAACCAAGTCACTTTAAATTCTGGCACTTGTCCTATAAATGAATGAACTACCAAAATTCAGTTTCTTTAGTGAAGTATCTCTCTGTTTCAACTGGTAACATTTTGCATTTCCTTTCCTGCATAGAAATTCCATGTATTAGCATATATCTGCATTTATA
The DNA here is from genome assembly GCF_965153285.1 of Podarcis tiliguerta. Lineage (NCBI taxonomy): Eukaryota > Metazoa > Chordata > Lepidosauria > Squamata > Lacertidae > Podarcis > Podarcis tiliguerta. The sequence continues at coordinate 9,957,383 of NC_139544.1, forward strand.
CCAATCAACCATGATTGGCTGAGTTGGTTCAATGACTCAGAGCAGTCAGTTGCTCAGGGAATAATGCAGCTGTCATTTACTCACTCACTCAGGTTCTGTGAGGGAAGGGAAAGTTGTTAGTTTGGCTGGGATTAAAACCTTTCAAAAAAGCATACCAAAAGCTGGGAGGAACTTCAATGGTTGTAAATTTACTACCGGGCCTATCAGCATATAAAGCCCTTAATAACTTGGGACCAGGTTACCTATGAGATGCTAGGGAACAGGAAGTGGTGGTGAGGTGCTAATCTCAGGTAGGGTGGAGAACACTATCTTTTCACCAAGGTATGAAGTTGCACTCAGATCCTGCTTGCAGGTTTCCCCACAGGTTGGCCACTGTTGAGAACAGGATCCTGAGCTAGATAGGCCATTATGTTCTTATGAGGATTTTCATCACAGAAATGGGGTACAGCGTCCATTCCTGTGAGTACTTTAGGTTTTCAAGCGAAGCAAGCCATGCCCAGTCACAAATCTTAGTTAGGTGGGAGGGGTGGCTAACACCCCAGAGGACAGGATCACACTTCAAAACGACCTTGACAGATTAGAGAACTGGGCCAAGCTAACAAGATGAACTTTAACAGGGAGAAATGTAAAGTATTGCACTTGGACAAAAATAAATAAATAAAAAATGAGAGGCACAAATACAAGATGGGTGACACCTGGCTTGAGAGCAGTACATGTGAAAAGGATCTAGGAGTCTTGGTTGACCACAAATTTGACATGAGCCAACAGTGTGACGCGGCAGCTAAAAAAGCCAATGCAATTCTGGGCTGCATCAATAGGAGTATAGCATCTAGATCAAGGGAAGTAATAGTGCCACTGTATTCTGCTCTGGTCAGACCTCACCTAGGGTACTGTGTCCAGTTCTGGGCACCACAGTTAAAGAAGGACACTGACAAACTGGAACGTGTCCAGAGGAGGGCAACCAAAATGGTCAAAGGCCTGGAAACGATGCCTTATGAGGAACGGCTAAGGGAGCTGGGCATGTTTAGCCTGGAGAAGAGGAGGTTAAGGGGGGATATGATAGCCATGTTCAAATATATAAAAGGATGTCACATAGAGGAGGGAGAAAGGTTGTTTTCTGCTGCTCCAGAGAAGCGGACACGGAGCAATGGATCCAAACTACAAGAAAGAAGATTCCACCTAAACATTAGGAAGAACTTCCTGACAGTAAGAGCTGTTCGACAGTGGAATTTGCTGCCAAGGAGTGTGGTGGAGTCTCCTTCTTTGGAGGTCTTTAAGCAGAGGCTTGACAACCATATGTCATGAGTGCTCTGATGGTGTTTCCTGCTTGGCAGGGGGTTGGACTCGATGGCCCTTGTGGTCTCTTCCAACTCTATGCTTCTATGATTCTAAGTAGAGTATACAGGACCTTGGACAGCTCCAAAAGGCACAGGGTGGTATTCGAAATTTAAAGGTAGGTCCAGTTGCGGACGACTCTGGGGTTGCAGCACTCATCTTCCTCTATAGGCTGAGGGAGCCGGCGTTTGTCCGCAGACAGCTTCCGGGTCATGCGGCCAGCATGACTAAGCTGCTTCTGGTGAACCAGAGCATCACACGGAACTTACTCAGAGAAATTAATGGGCCTAACTTAAAATTTCAGTGGAACTACTCTGGGTAAAATTTTAGTTGAACAGCCCCCATTATGTCTGCAAGTAAAACCTTATGTTGTTTGACCAGGCCTAAAGTGTGTTAGGCTCCATCTCCCTGGAGAAGCTGGCTAGCTTGTTAAGGAGCTCTTGGCCTTTGCAACCTTTGGATTCTTCATAAGTTGGAAAATAGAGGACTTATTCTCTGAGTCAGATGATGCTAGCTGGGCTCTGCTATCTAGCTTGGATGGCTCTCAATAAATGAAATAGTCCTCCTGCGGAAGTAGCCAGAATCCTGTCCTCATCTGAGTACTCTGCCATACACTGCAAGGTTCCTGGAAATGTTAAAGGCTACTTTCACTAACCTTAGCTCTGAGCTGGATCCCTATTCCCCCCACGACTGCTATTTGCAAAAGTTCTAACTGGCCAGACAACTACAGTATTTGTAGATCTCCATTGTCTGTCTTGACCTTTAGATTTTGGAATACAACCACCTTCCATCTGTCAGTATGTTTAATTTCAAACTCATTTAGAGAGAGAGACAGAGAAAGACAGATACACACACAGAACCAAGCCTTCCACAGTGCTTTTTGTCCTTTCAATTATCCATCATGCTCAGGATTTTGCCTCTTATTGTTGGCACTTGACTCAGCTTTCATTATAGATGCCATTCTAGAAATGGCCTTGAGAATAAAATCTTAAGAGAAGAGCAATGTAATTTGATGCTGCCCAGGGAGAAGAGAAAACATCCATAAATTTGATATAAAAATCATTCTCTCAAAAAACAAATTTCTACTTAAAGCTTGCCACACAGCTGCTAGCTTCTTACTTACAATTATGTGTGTATATTATGCATAATATGTTTGAGTTGTTGACAGGGCTTTTTAAACAGTTTGCTTTTTCCTTTTGCTTTTTTCTTTTCGAAAACAGCAGCTAACCCCAGACGAAGAAAACAATATGTTAAAAGCATATATTTTGTTCATTCGACTTTGGTGAGATTTGCAAGCTGGCTTAATGGATTTTTGTGCTTATACAATAATTGTAAATCATAATCAGGATATTATGCAAGACTGTGCAAATAATGGTTCCATTTGAAGAATTATAGAATTATCCCATCTTGTCAGCATTAAGTGAAAATTAAATTCAGAATGCTACAGTGAATGGTCTCCCAGATGTGCAGGATTAATGTTGTCAATCAAATATCATCTGGGACTATTTATCATAGCAAAACTGTATCATTGAATGTAATTCTGATCTGTTCTTAATTCTTTCCATTCTTTTGATTTTCTGCCTTAGTTAATTACCAGCCATGAAAAGGAAGTCAGGAAAAAAACCTGATGACCAGACGTACAATGCCAGACAGAAAGAAAGAGTGCATTTATTCAGATGTAGCAATTTTTCCAAATGGCAAAATATACACATAGCATATTTACCAGCTACTTTTGAAGAAGTCTTTGCATACAATTTAATAACAAGCATTTTGAATTATTATATTTTAAATGGAGAAGTACGAGGCTGAGTTCATAATGCCGTCTGGATTAAAATATTTCTAGAGTGTCTCCTGTCTCATCTTGCATTTGAAAGCGCCCTTAAGAAGCTTGATATTGTGCTGTGATGTATCAGAAGGTGTATTCCACAGTCATGAGATACTTTTCTATTTATTCTATTTATTTACTTTTCTATTTATGTCCCTTGTTGCAACAGAATATCCCTCTGGAAATTATAAAAGGTATTTGCTGCTTTCCCTGCTATAAAAGTGCGGTGAGCAACATATAATAGAGGAATAAACCGCCACAACTTAATACGAAGCTTTAAAAAAACACAGTTCAGTCGCCTGATCCACAGCTGCATAAAACAACCAATAAAATAAAATATAGGAAGGTCAGCAGTCTTTAGCAATTATCTTAAAGTTTTCAGCAAAAACTGCACACAGAAGAAACCCATTTCTTCTACCAAGGGAGGAGCTACCAGGGGGCGCTACTATGGGTGCCAAAGAGTCTCATTTTTAAGAATGGCATTTTGGAACCCTTTCCCCACTTATGCGAACACTCAAAGCAATGCACAAATAAAGGGTATACGATAAAGCTAGCAGTTTTCAGTTTCAGCTCCAGTTTGTCATTTTGAGGCATGCTACTTTCATAAGACTGGGACGCGGGTGGCGCTGTGGTCTAAACCACTGAGCCTCTTGGGCTTGCTGATCAGAAGGTTGGTGGTTCGAATCCCTGCAACGGGGTGAGCTCCCGTTGCTCGGTTCCTGCTCCTGCCAACCAAGCAGTTCGAAAGCACGTCAAAGTGCAAGTATATAAATAGATACTGCTCTGGTGGGAAGGTAAACGGTGTTTCTGTGTGCTGCTCTGGTTCGCCAGAAGTGACTTTGTCATGCTGGCCACATGACCCAGAAGCTGTACGCTGGCTCCCTCAGCCAGTAAAGTGAGATGAGTGCCACAACCCCAGAGTCCTTTTACTTTCATAAGAACATAAGAGAAGTCCGTCTGTATCAGGGCAAAGGCCCATCTAGTCCAACATCCTATTGTCACAGTGGGCAACCAGATATGCCTCTAGGAAGCCCACAAGCCTGGACAGAACTCTCCTTGCTGCCTCTGACTATGGAAGTGGTACATAGACATCATGTATAGTAGTCATTGAAAACCTTATCCATGGGTAGGCAAACAAAGGCCCGGGGGCCGTATGCGGCCCAATTGCCTTCTCAATCTGGCCCACGGATGGTCTGGGAAACAGCATGTTTTTACATGAGTAGAATGTGTCCTTTTATTGAAAATGCATCTCTGGGTTATTTGTGGAGCCTGCCTGGTGTTTTTACATGAGTAGACTGTGTGCTTTTATTTAAAATGCATCTCTGGGTTATTTGTGGGGCATGGGAATTTGTTCTTCTTCTTTTTCTTCAAAATATAGTCCGGACCCCCACAAGGTCTGAGGGACAGTGGACAGGCCCCCTGCTGGAAAAGTTTGCTGACCCCTGGCCTTATCCTTTCCATCGACCTTCATCTCTAACTCAACCTTCCTGCGAAATCGTGGCAAAATGCACATGACAGATGCGTCTGACACCTGCCAATCTAGACCGGCTTGGAAAACTTCCTTCTCAGCTCCAGTAAAGTGACCAGATATGCTCGGAGCAAAAAGATACAACAAACAAAGGCAGGGTGGGTGTGCTAATTGAAAAGAAAAACCCAACCGACAGTCTCCCAAGGTGCCGCCACTTTGAATTGCCTGGCTTCCAGCCAATTTCCTGCCAATCGAATGAGGGCATGTTGGTCTAGCAGCATGGCTGCTGCCCAGGCGATGCCTGCAGCTCTACTGCTGCAAATTGCCTTCTCTCAGCAGGGCTGCACAGCTCCTGTGTGGGCCCTTGGTGCCCAAGCAGACCAATTAATGGCAACTTGCGGCTAACAGTTTATTATTTGCAGCTTCCTTTCTACCTGCACCGCAAGAAATTCAGTACCTTTTGTGGAAAGTTGAAATATAATTTTGAACACGAAGGTAAAGACATCAGCCACTTGCGGACAGATTTGTTAATCTTTTGCTGTTGTTGTTTTAGAAAGTTCAAATGAGAAAATTAAGATCCTCTGCCACACAGCCCTCTTCAAGTTTAGTAAATCATTGCAGACTCACGTAGCAGTCTAATCATTTTCTCATTGGAAAAGCACTGTTCATCAGCTGAACATATACCGCAGTAATGATCCAATAAGACAACAATGTAGGCTTTTACCAAGAGGGTCTTGTCTTTTCTTCTTTTCTGTCTTCTGTTTTTCTTTTTTTGTTCATTATAATGAGGCATTGGAAAGCTCCTTCGCACTTCTTGTAATGATTTCCCTCGCAATCATAAGCCAAGTAATTAAAAAAATAACAAAGGCGGACATTTCCAGAAAGTTTCTGCATACCAAACGTAAATCTCCGACACCAGCCTTCAAATCAAAACACAAGCCTTTGGAAATTGTGCACCAAAAATAGAAGCTCAATGTTCATCTAAAAAATTGATTTGGATAACTCACAAGCTTGGGAAGGTGTCATCTGACTGAGGCACACAGTCCCCTTTAGCTTATTGAGTTTGGCATTGTTACTATTTACTACTCCTTATTAAGTTTTTTTTCCTTTGCAAACCATGCAAAAAATGGTGCAAAGCGTCAGCAAAAAATGCAGCCGACTATGCTTTAAAAGGTAGATTCACAAATGAACCAGAGGGAAGCTTCTATAAGCAACCTTTACTTTGCCCTTGTTCCACTGGCCATGCTGCCTTCCCAATTGTCCCTCTCTGTGCTACAGCAAACATGAAACCAGTAGAGGCTGATGTGTCGTGGGGGACAGACGTCCCTCACAACACTGGTACCGGTGCCAGATTTATGCATTAGCGAAACAAGCTATAGCTTAGGGCCCCACTCTCTTGGGGGGCCCCCAGAAAATTAAAGGGAAAAAACCCTGGATGTACATTTCCAAAATATAAGGTAAAAAACAAATAGAATAAAAGTGTTTTGTGTTGTGTAGGCGTCTATGATGTAAGTAATGGGCCCCGCCTGCTAGCCTGCTCCCTAAAATATCACTGGTTTGCTCATTTCTATATATAGGGTGCCTACATTCTGCATGTGGACATGGGTGACGTTGTGGGTTAAACCACAGAGCCTAGGGCTTGCCAATCAGAAGGTAGGCGGTTCGAATCCCCGCAACGGGGTGAGCGCCCGTTGCTCGGTCCCTCTCTTTCCAACCTAGCAGTTCGAAAGCAGGTCAAAGTGCAAGTAGATAAATAAGTACTGCTCTGGCAGGAAGGTAAACGGCATTTCTGTGCGCTGCTCTGGTTCACCAGAAGTGGCTTAGTCATGCTGGCCACATGACGTGGAAGCTGTACGCCGGCTCCCTCGGCCAGTAAAGCGAGATGAGTGCCGCAACCCCAGTGTCAGCCACGACTGGACCTAATGCTCAGGGGTCCCTTTACCTTTATATATAGGGTGCCTACATTCTGCATGGACTGGTTGCATGGAAACATGTGCAAATAAATGGCTTTCGATACCTATTAGGTCCATAAATTACCATATATTCAACACAAAAACAGTGATAATTTGTTGTTGACAAAGGACAGCTGGACAGATAAAGGGCCCCATTACCTTCAGTAGCTTGGGGCCTCATCAAATGTAAATCCGGCCCTGACTGGCGCCATTGCAGCTTGCATGGATGGAGATGAAGCAGAGTGGTGACAAGGTTAGGATTGAGCTGATGCTCTGGGTAACCCAGCGCCACATTCTCACTGGTGCATTCATGAGGCCCCAGCTTCATTGCTGCCCCGCCGCAACAATGCCAGTGTTGTCTGGAGGGTAGCTTCAGCTGCCGCAATGGCTGCTACGACACAAAACAGATGATTTTAACTCAGCTGTGTTTCACATATCTGGCCCCATGGCAATGCATAAATCCCAGAAAGCGATGTGCCCCCATCATTCAAATTATGTTGCTTTATGAGCTCAGCATTCGTGCTAGGGGCCCTTTTGGAAAGTGGAAGAATTGTGAGTGTGCCTTGTACCTCCTTCGCTTTGGCTCAGCCGCAGGGATAGTTAACCTTCAGCCCTTCAGGTGTTGCTAGACTCCAAATCCCATCAGCCTCTGCCAGTGTGACCAAGGGTTGAGGGTAATGGGATTTGTAGTCCAACAAAATCTGGAAGTTAGTCACCCTACAGTGTTCGTTTCATAATTGAGAAGAGCCAGTGTGGTGTAGCATTTATAGGACTGAACTAGGAATAAAGCTCAGGGGGTGATTTTGAGAAGAGGGACACGAAACATTACCTATGTTTCCAAGCACAATTCAAAGTGTTGGTGCTGACCTTTAAAGCCCTAAACGGCCTTGGCCCAGTATACCTGAAGGAGCGTCTCCACCCTCATCGTTCAGCACGGACACTGAGGTCCGGCTTCGAGGGCTTTCTGGCGGTTTCCTCCCTGTGAGGAGTGAGGTTACAGGGAACCAGGCAGAGGGCCTTCTTGGTAGTGGCACCTGTCCTGTGGAACACCCTCCCATCAGATGTCAAGGAAATAAACTACTATCTGACTTTTAGAAGACATCTGAAAGCAGCCCTGTATAGGGAAGTTTTTAACGTTCAATATTTTATTGTGCTTTTAATTCTGTTGGGAGCCGAATGGGTGGGGTATTATTATTATTATTATTATTATTATTATTATTATTATTATTATTAACATGGGTGGAAAGCAAGAGTCGGTTTGCGAAACTTAACACACTCCTTTTCAAAATGTACATGAAACTTATTGTTTCCCCCAAAAGTGTTTCCTGAATAAACATCCTCTCATCTCGGATGTCTACAAGTAACTTTTTTATATAAAATAAAGTTCAACATCTGCTTTAATAGCTTCTAATGAAATTAAAGCCTTGTTCCAATACCCCAAGGCTACACTTTGTTTCCAATTAATGTTTGAACTCTTGGAATTCTGTATAGTTTTTATGTTGTTCATGCAATGCAAATGTGCCCTAATGATTTTTAGCCATGTTCGAGTCTAGATAAATAGCGCTTAATTGTTATAACATCATTAACTTTACAAGGCGTCTATCATTTGTGACTCGCTGCAATATTTTTCTTAAGTCTGGCTTTTATACAAAGGGGAGAGGGAGAGTTAAGTACTTCAGCTGTAGCCCATACTTTAACGTATGCTTTACTTTCAACCTGTTGATTAGATTTTTAAAATAGTTCATCTTGAGGCCTGTTTGGACCACAATGAAGCAATCAGCTACCTTGCCATGTAAGCTTGAACTGCCATTTATTTTCACTACAACTACTACTACACCATATTGAAAATCCAATTTTGATTATTGGAAGCTGGAGCATTGCTCTTTGTCTCAACATAATGACTTACTAGCAGTTCCTCTTCTTTCCTAAGCACCCTCTATGTTCACTTTTTCAGTCACCTCATGAGAAAAGAGGGTTTGAATGGCTTGACCAGCTTTTAGCATTGCTGTGACCTCTGAATTATCCATGGAAAGACTGCTGATAAAGTCAGAAATGTAAAAAGAGAACCAACTTTCTTCTTCACTTGTTTAGTATTACACTAGCAAACACCGTTGGTATACTTGCACATTTCTGAAAACAGCGTTTCCCACCCTTACCCCAGTACTTTGGAATTATTTTTCCTCTGCTATACATGAAAAATGATCATTTCTTCACTCTCTGTGTCTTGTAAATATATCTCATTTTGCACAGGCTCTCCCTAATAATCCATAAGAATGGACCCTGTAACCATTGGTGTTTTGACATGGTATTCTTATCGCTGGTTTTGGTATATTGTTCTACAGTTTTTATGTTTTGTGCTTGTTGCATACTGCTTAGAATGGGAAAGCCCTCTCCGGCAGGGGGTGGTGCAAAATAGGAGGTCAGGCAAATATTTTTCCAGGTTTTCTAGCATGTCTCTGAAGCTGGGTTTAAACTGATGTTTTTATTGCTTTCTCATACTTTTGGTGATACAGTGGTACCTCGGGTTAAGAACTTAATTCGTCCTGGAGGTCTGTTCTTAACCTGAAACTGTTCTTAACCTGAAGCACCACTTTAGCTAACGGGGCCTCCTGCTGCCGCTGCGCCGCTGCTGCACAATTTCTGTTCTCATCCTGAAGCAAAGTTCTTAACCTGAGGTAATATTTCTGGGTTAGTGGAGTCTGTAACCTGAAGCGTATGTAACCTGAAGCGTATGTAACCCGAGGTACCACTGTATTAAGATTGCATTTCATTGAACTTTTTTTTTAAATGATCTTACGAGCTGCCCCAGGAGTTGTGTGTAACAGAAACCAGCAGACAAGCATTTTAAATAACTAACTAAACTACTTCTATTTGGAGGAAGATGAATAGTGCTGAATATTTCTGCATCTGCACAACCTACTAGAAATGTGCCTTGCAGTACTCAGCCTTTATAAAAGGTGGTCATTGCATATGAACTGGAGAATGTAGCCATTTTTCATGCATTATATATGTGTAGGACACTCGCCTATTGAAGAAGAAGGTTCACCCCCAGCTTTGTATACTTAGGCTAGCCTTAGCCCCAATCTCAATGACTTGAGCCAAAGCCTCTACAAAGGAACTGCTATTCATGAGCAGTGGCTGATTCATAAGGGTTCTGTTGCAGGCGCTCATGGAAATTGTGGCAGGGCTTGGCCAGATGTACAATGTCAGGGTTGCAACTGTGCTCCTCCATCAGATCAGTGTGTGAGTGCCCAACATGCCTGTAACACGTGAATAGAGCTTGCACTTATTGCCATGAGTGTTAGTGCAAGGCACTGATTCCATGCCTGCTGGTTAGAAGCCATACCCTTATGTGTCTGTGAGAATGTGTCCATGCATATGTAGGCTAAATCCCCAGTCAATCTAGGCTCTGCCCCATAGCACTTTCCAAGCGGCAGAATGTTTGAAATGAAATAATAGCGACATTATGGAAAGATATATGATGTCGACTAGTATCAGGTACTGGTCTTGGGGGGAAGAAGGATATCAACAGCAACAGCAACAGCTGATGTGTGTCATAGGGTGATCTTTAACCCAGAATTGACCCTGAAGGAATAATAGCCCAGTACCTGGGCTTGCGGGTGGTGCTGTGGTCTAAACCACTGATCCTCTTGGGCTTGCCGATCGGAAGGTCAGTGGTTCGAATCCCTGCAATGGGGTGAGCTTCCATCACTCGGTCCCTGCTCCTGCTAACCTAGCATTTCAAAAGCACGTCCAAGTGCAAGTAGATAAATAGGTACTGCTCTGGCGGGAAGGTAAACGGTGTTTCCGTGCGCTGCTCTAGTTCGCCAGAAGCAGCTTAGCCATGCTGGCCACATGACCCGGAAGCTCTATGCCGGCTCCCTTGGCTAATAAAGCGAGATGAGCGCTGCAACCCCAGAGTCATTTGCGACTGGACTTAACTGTCAGGGGTCCTTTACCTTTACCTTTTTACCTGGGCTCACTGATTCAGGATACATACCCAGTGTCCATGCCAAAGCCTACTTGCACCTGTAATAAATAAAATTATAACCAACTCATATTCTGCACAAGTGTTCTTTATGTATTGTATTAAACTGCTGTGTGTGGGTTATGTCTCCATTATATGACAACTATCACCATTATCACAGGAGAAAAGGAGCATCTGAGTTAGCTGTCAACTTCATGTTGAGCAGTCAAATAGAAAATATACTGTGACACCTGCATGATTGTTGGTTCATCCTGGTGCATGCCAAACTTCTGTTCTTATTTCCTACTTTAAGAATTAAGTAGGTCATAGATATACTCATTGTGGATTTCAAAGAAAGAAACCCAAACAGATGCTAGAGTTTTAAGGATATGCGAAGACCAGGGAGGAAACTCTTATGTAAAAGACTTAAAGTGGATCAGTATAAAGAGTACAGATGAGGCCTGCAAAATTCTTAAAGTAGGAACAGAAGTTTGGCATGCACAACAATCAAGCAGAAATTACAGTATATTTTCTATTCGACTGCTCAGCTTGAGTGTGCCACGAGTTCTTGGAGTCAACTTCATGTTGGGCAAAGAATGATGGCAACTCTTTGCATTTAGGCTGAGAATATGTGGTTGATGTGTGAAACCTACAGATAAGGCTGAATATGTTTAATTTGCCTTGCTAGCTGGTGGTACGTGCTCTTCCTTTTCTAAATATTGTAACAGGCAGCCTACAAGATGTCTGGGAACTTGCTTAAGAAAGCGCAGTTCTTCATACATATTTACTTGTGTAAGCATTCTCATTGATTTTGATGTGTGGTCTTTACTCTCCTAAGGGTAGAAATAACAATGCAAGAAGCACAATAAAATACCTCTAGTAAAATTAACTGAGAAGTCTTCCACACATGCCAACCTGGTCATTAAAATCCAGCCCAAACAATATGTATATTGTATGGGTAAGGGGAGAATTTCAGCACTGATGTAAGCAGATTTAAGAGATTAGTTTGAAGCTCATGGAACTTAATTTCCATGCAGCTGTCAGCATGCAAAATTTAGTCTTCCCCAAAGAGGAACTGATTTATGCAAAGTTGTGTTTGGGAGATTTATGAATGCCTAGTTCTTCTTGTTGGCTTGGTTCTTCTTTCAGAGTTAACATTAGCTTTTTGATGGACAGTTTTGAATTTATTTTTTGAAATGAAACGTTGTCAAGACAGATCTGCTTGTTTCATTTTTCAGTTCAATGTGCATTTTTACTGCAGAGGCATAAAGCTCTGAATATAGGATGTTAATGGGAAGTCTCGCTGCCCCTTGACGGCAATAATATGAATGGCAGAGCCATAACTTAATACATAAGACTTTCATGCATTTTGCAATAGTTTGTTTAAAAGTGTTCTAAAGTATTTAAAATTCATTTCCTTTCAAACTGGATTTAAACAGGGCAATATCTGATTTCTCCCAGGTGAGTGCCACAAAATATTTATTTTATGTATTGTGCCGATAATCATAAACCAGAGATATGCATGCAAGTACAGTATTCGATTTGATTTGTATTCAACCTTTGCAGGCTTGCTCTACCCTCTAGGCTAATGCCATATCATGATTTCAGAAGTTAGTCATGAAGAAAATAGAGGAAAAGGAAGGGGGGACGTGGAGAGAGAGGACAAAGTCATTCTGCAGAAGATTGTGCAAGCACCAGAGCCAAAGAGTTACATTATTTTAGGGTACAAATCCCTGAGATCTTGCATGAAACATCTTGGCACTACCATTATTATTATTTACCATTCCATTATTCAGCATGTGCCCCGAATCATGATGCATCATTCAGAATTAAGTGTCAGAGGAAAAGACAATTTGCTTTTGATAGGCCTGACTTAGTACAGGGTGGATAAATGTAGCAATTCTGCCTGGGTGGGAAAAGACTTTCCAGCACAAAAACTCCCCCCCCCCCTGAAAAGCAAGGTCATTCATAAATGTTGGCCATCCAAATTTTTGCACATTTTGGTAAGTCTTTAATAGTTTTTATTTTAGATAAAGCTGACGGTGACAAGATATAATATGCTCCGCTTTTATCACACCGAGGCTGACGGCAGGCCCACTGGGCCCTTTATGTGTGTTTGTAAATTGTCCTCTGTGCACATCATGAAAGTCTCGTGCTCAACCAACTTGGGCAAACTAGGGCCAAGCTGCAATTGCACTCCATTTCGTCAACTGTTCATGAGCTGCAAAATGGGAGGATTGAAGCAAAGCGTGTTCTCCTTCATGGAGAGCACGTGTTGCGGTGGGGGCCGCCAGGACACTCCAAAGTTGGGGGCGGGCTAATTGATCGTTGGCCACTGATGCGATTGGGGCTTCCCTTGTTGTTGGGAAGAAGTTAATGTTGCCATTTGTTGACTGACAGCCAGAAATGCTAAAACTCCTTGCACGAGGCTAGGGCTTCCTCTTTTTGACCATGCATCGGATTGCCCGCCCCCCCTCCCTATATTTAGGGTTGTTCGCTTTGAGCTTGCTATGCCTTCACGGGGTCATCTGCTCTTGGGGCAGGGGCCTGGTAGGAATTTTGTCCATCTGGCTGATTGGTTGGGGCCATTTGGTTTTTGCCTACTGCGTAGCAAATCGTCACAACTTGTAAGGTTGTGGTTAGGCATTGGTTTATGGTTTGGTTGGTTGAGGGGCAGTGGTTGAGTGCCTGCCCTTGGTAGGTTGAGTGCCTGCCCCTCTAATGCTGCTGCTGCTGCAAGGGATTCCGTTAAAGGAATTGGGGGCTAACTATTGCTTGTCCACTCTGTCAAGGGGGCTCAGGCCATAGCAATGAGCTCCTGGTTGCATTTGGGGTGAGGGCAGGTTCCCTGCTCCGACGCTACCCCCAAGTGTATTCCCCTATTCTGACTTTCGCATCGTGCGGAATGTCAGTCTGTCCCCCATGGTGGGGGCAGATAGTCGCAACCAATGCCTAAGCAACCACTCACAAATTTGTATTTTAATAAAGTTGTGGCCAAAATTATGCCAAAAATCTTAAACAAAAATTCTGTGTGATGTGTGAGTTATTGGGGTGGCCCTGGGGACCTCGACACACAAATGAAGGGATTCCACTGCACTTTCTCCCAGTGGCTGCCAATCTCCCTTGTGGTATATGGCATGCAGAGGGTTAAAAGGAACTGCAACCATTGCTCCTGCTATTCAGGGGGATTTATGTTGGGTGCGTTCCAGCCCTCTGCCAGTTCAGTAAGCTGGTCTCAGAGCTAGGACTTCTCATCCCCTGTTAATAAGGCAACTGTTGTGCTCTTCTCATAGGAGTCTGCAGCAATGTATGACTAACAGGAAGGTTTTGCAACTATGTGGGTAGATGCCCACTTAATAATATTTACATCTCTCACTCAAAGCCCCTGGGATTGATGCCATGTGGCAATATTGTGTCACTCTATTTGGGGTTTGTGGGAAAATAAAATGGAATCTTCCAAAGACGTGGCGATGTAATGTCGTCACATAATGTTGCTCCCAGGAACATTTAAAAGAAGGAAAAAATTGTGGCAGTTTTGTCGGTAAGCTGCTCTTAATAAATGCCCCTGCACCAAAATTTGCTGCCAGTCTTTTGCTCCTCCAATACTAAGCTGCAAGCTATCTAAGGAATTTCAGTTAAACAGCACCTCACATTTGTCAGATAGGAAGATACAACTCCCTCCCTTGCCAATGAATTCTCCTTCCCTCCCAACTACTTAAAAAAAAATTCCAGGCCTAGAGTTTCACTAGTGCATATACATTCTATGAAACCAGCAGTGTTCAGCATAGCCTTTAGATCCTATGGCTCTCAGATGTCCCAGGATCTGCTCGGATCTGCAGATAGGTGTACCATGTGGTGAGTCACTGAGATACAGGTGACAGCTCTTCAATTAAGTACCCTCACCTTGGATTGGTCCTACCCAAACAAGCTTCCTGTGTTGAGCCTTTTTTTGAGAAGCCAGATTCTGAGCTCTGCCTCTTCACGGATCCGAAATGGGTCCTGATTTCCGGCTTGCTCAATGGTTTTGTCCTCTAGCTCCTACTTTGTCCTTTGGCTGTGACTTACACCTACTGATTTGCCTCATGCCTTCTGGTTCCTGCTTGCCCTCAGACAATAGGTCCATACTAACAAATTGCCAGTGCAAACTCCTTCCCCATCACTTTTCTTGAAAGTCAAATAAAAGACACATACATGACTAATGCAGAACTAGTGTGATAGTAAAAGCTATGGTTTTCCCAGTAGTTATGTATGGAAGTGAGAGCTGGACCATAAAGAAGGCTGATCACCAAATAATTGATGCTTTTGAATTCTGGTGCTGGAGGAGACTCTTGAGAGTCCCATGGACTGCAAGAAGATCAAACCTATCCATTCTTAAGGAAATCAGCCCTGAGTGCTCACTGGAAGGACAGATCCTGAAGCTGAGGCTCCAAGACTTTGGCCACCTCATGAGAAGAGAAGACTCCCTGGAAAAGACCCTGATGTTGGGAAAGATGGAGGGCACAAGGAGAAGGGGGTGACAGAGGACGAGATGGTTGGATGGTGTTCTCGAAGCTACCAGAATGAGTTTGACCAAACTGCGGGAGGCAGTGGAAGACAGAAGTGCCTGGCGTGCTCTGGTCCATGGGGTCACAAAGAGTCGGACACGACTAAACGACTAAACAACAACAACAGTGTGATAGAGCCGGACGGAAGCTCTAACAGATTCTTAAAACGAGCTTTTGCTGTTATAAAATTGGATACCAAGGAACCATCAATAAAAAGGCCATGAGAAGATCAACATGCAGTCCTTTATATCCCTATTTTAAAGATTTTGTTGGCTGCCAGAAGCTTCTACAGTAAGATTTTCTGTATAAGTTTCATAACTGCACTGTTTTCCTTGATGCAACAGTTTAGCTTGTTGTACATTTCCCACTACGAAGAACATTTTAAAAAAATATTTTCAATGTAGATAAGCAATATAGCAGATTAGTGAGATAGCTCTTTTACTTTATCAAAGATAAGGCAAGTAATTAGAGTTTAAAGGCCTATGCGTTATCTAATTAATAAAGACATTTAATAACTGAAGGCAATCTGATTGTAACTCTACTTTTTCTCTTCCCAAAGTTGTGCTCTTAATTTATTAGTGGAAAGATGCTCTTGCAGCGGACCTTGCAGTTTGCTCAAGTTCAACAGTAATTAATTTAGTGCAGTCACAATAGGTGATGCCTGGCTTTCATCTCCGGTGTGCTTCACAGAAATATGTACTTCTTCAGTTAACTAAATCCACCTGACGAACTGGTAATACTTGAGCTGCTTGAACCAAGGGAGGAACTGATAGTGCCACCTGGAAACAGAAGACTGGGCAGGACTTCTGAACACCTTCAAGTATTCATAAGGCTTTCTGAGAGACTCTGATGAACCTTAGAAAGTGCGGTGCGAACTTCAGAAGAAATCAGGCCTCTCTAGATTCTGAAACTATGGTGACTTATTAAACACTAATTATGCATCTGCTCGCCTACTGCTTTGAAATCTGTGGCAACCTTGATTCATTCACAGACAAAAAGGGGGAGTGGAAGGATCTGCACAAAGCTTTGATCCACAGAAACATTTCATGACTAGTTATCAAAAACAGTGGAAATGGGACATTCTGCAACCTGTGGCTCTCAGCTTCAGTCATGATGGCTTTAGCACCATAAGGGAATTGCCTGTGTATATAATAATAATAATAATAATAATAATAATAATAATATATTATTATTATTATTATTTGTACCCCGCCCATCTGGCTGGGTTTCTCCAGCCACTCTGGGCAGCTTCCAACAAAGACCAAAAATACACTAAGATGTCACACATTAAAAACTTCCCTGAACAGGGCTGCCTTTAGATGTCTTCTGTATGTCAGGTAGTTGTTTATCTCTTTGACATCTGATGGGAGGGCATTCCACAGGGCCAGCACCAATACCGAGAAGGCCCTCTGCCTGGTTCCCTGTAACCTGGCCTCTCGCAATGAGGGAACCGCCAGAAGGCCCTCGGTACTGGACCTCAGTGTCTGGGCAGAACGATGGGGGTGGTATACCTTCAGGTATCCTGGGCTGAGGCCGTTTAGGGGTTTAAACGTCAACACCAACACTGAATTGTGCTCGGAAACGTACTGGGAGCCAATGTAGGTCTTTCAAGACTGGTGTTATGTGGTCTCAGCGGCCGCCCCCAGTCACCAGTCTAGCTGCCACATTTTGGATTAGTTGTAGTTTCCAGGTATATGGGTCATTAAGGATCTAACCATTACAGATAAAGCTTTCATATATCTCCAAACGGTGCTTCTCAGTGAAGCTTTTGGGACTAGTTCAAATACCTGTTCAATCAGTTGCCTTCTTTTAACTTGGGGCTTTTCCAGATGGCTTGTTTATTCAGCATTCATCTTGATTTGTTTTCACTAAGTCTGTGCAGAGCACAGGCACTGACTCTAACTCAGTTGGGATAGGACTAAGCCTCTACAATCTTGAGAGGCTAGGTCTCACTGGGCCTCCCCGCAGCAGTGGCGGGCCTCCCTAGACTTCCCCACGATGGTGGCGAGCCTTGTAGAACCTTGCTGCAGTGGCTTTTATTCATTTCTCATATTGTTTTGGCTGTGATTCAGTTCCCACATTGTTTTGGAAACAATATGGTGGGTTCGCCTTTAATGGTGAACTGAATCATGTATATTTTTTTTGCCATTCTACAGCCCATGACATCTTTCCGTCTCACACACCCACACCCCAGGCTGAGATCAGCTAGACCAGGCTACATTCTTCTATAGGCAACTAGCATTTGCAAGAAATGCATGCCAGTGCATTTTCTAGCAAGAAATGCAAAGCTGAAACAGAAGAGCTATGAGGACATTTTGTCTTGTGGCTACGTTAAAATTATTGCTGTATTTTAATTATTCAGAAAACATGTTTATAGTTGCACTGCATTTTCCTGCATGAATGAGAGAGGCATGAATAGATGGTGACAAATGGATAGATGAGCTGTGAGAGCTGTTAGGCTTCTGAATGGCCTTTAAACTTCATGAAATCTATTATTCATGTAAGTAAGCAAATATGCCAAGGTTCAAAGTTCTTTTCATCTTCCTTGGCAGTGAATGTGAGTGCTAAGACTTCATTACTCATTTTGGGTCTGTGTTAGACCAAGGATTTTAAGGTTCCGTTGTTTACTTTTGAGATAGATCAGGATTTCCCACAATAAACTTTGAAATGTGCTAGATGAAAAGCTGCTGTAATTGTTAGAAATGAACCAGTAAGTTATTTCAAAAATCTATTTAAACTGAGCAATGCCCATCTGCTTGATGTGACTTCTGAATCAGATGTTCTCATGACAAAGGTAATTACAAGTAAAGAAGATAATTCCTTTGATAGAAATGGCTACCAACCTGTTAGCCTCCAGATGTTCTGGACTACAATTCCCTTCACCTCAGCCACAATGGTCAGTACACCTTACTGGCTACCCCTGGAGTACAGGATAGGTCACTTCCCTCAGCCATTTCAAATAAAGCATGGCAGCATAAGGTAATGACATGGTTCTTTTGACTGAAACTCAGTTGCTACTGCACTTCACCTTTTGCTTCTGGGTCCTCAAATCTGGAACCGAGGAAGAGGCAGGGGAAACAAGATTTTGCTTTAAATGAATCTCAGCCAATGAAGAACTATCTAGAATTCCTTCCCTTTAATTGACTCTCAGGCCATTCTGTGTCCATGGCCAAACACTGCTGCAATTTATCTATCACTAATTCTGTTAATTATAGGACATGGGTGGCACTGTGGATTAAACCACAGAGCCTAGGGCTTGCCAATCAGAAGGTTGGCGGTTCGAATCCCTGGAATGAGGTGAGCTCCCGTTGCTCGGTCCCTGCTCCTGCCCACCTAGCAGTTCAAAAGCACGTCAAAGTGCAAATAGATAAATAGGTACCGCTCCGGTGGGAAGGTAAACAGCATTTCCATGTGCTGCTCTGGTTCACCAGAAGGGGCTTAGTCATGCTGGCCACATGACCCGGAAGCTGTACGCTGGCTCCCTCGGCCAGTAAAGCGAGATGAGTGCCGCAACCCCAGAGTCGTCTGCGACTGGACCTAATGGTCAGGGGTCCCTTTACTTTACTTCTGTTAATATGATGGAAAACCACTTTCCCAACCCCTGTTGTTGTTTTCTGTGGGAAATAGGTTCCTTGTACATGAATAACACGACAGGGTTTTGGTCCGAGACACTCAAGCACCTGGCTGTTGTACTCAAGTCCTACTTGCAGGGTTCCCATGGGCAAGTAGTTGACCACTGAGTAAAAAGGATGCTGGACTAGACAGGCCAGATCTAGTAGAGATATTCTTATGTTTTCCAGTTCCAAAATTCAATTACCCAATATGATTTCATTCTCAGCAGTTAGTTTCATTGTTGCTTGAAATAATTCCCCCCATTAATTTGAGTGGTGTGACCCATGCTCAAAAACCAATTTGCATTTGCATCTTGTTATTTCACGTTTGAGGATGCTCAGTTGTTTGTCTGCTTTCAAACTTGGAGTTGAAGATTACTCGTGAAATTCATAGCATGTTGTAGTGAGAAGGACCCGAATTGCTGATTTTTGGAGGGTTTCATCTGGTCTAAACTATTGGCAGCACTTTACTGGTATTTATTTTCAAACTAACAGCTCTGCACTAAAACACTTTCATAATCTAAAACTTGTCAATCCCTTTGTGAAGAAAAAAGGGGAAGAGTTAGACTCTGAACATTTACGGGGCTTGAACAGCAACCAATTGGGAGTATTCATTGCCTAGTGAGGGAAAAGATATACTACTCAAAGTCAGAACTGTTTGATGCAGAATAGTAATTTTGTAAGTAAACAGAGAACAGAAGTATACTTCAGAGTAAGGCATCTCAGGCTGATTTGCCCTAAAGCAATAGATTTTTTAACAATGTAAGAACATTATCACTTTATGATAGAGCTTTGTATTTTCCCAGCTTCTTTGTTCCATAAATCTTTTGAATGATGATTCTTTTGAACTGGGACAAAATCTGCTTCAAACATATATGATTCTGTACATCAGTAGATGCATAATTTATTTTAAGTAGTTCAGAAAAAAAAAGATTTTTTTAACATTTTGATTGACTTGAATCTGCACAGAAAGAATTAACTCCAGTCATCATGTCTGATTCAACTTTGGTTCATCAAGGTTTTCACACAAACAGAAAAGTAAAAAGTTTATGTAAGAACCTTAAAAACACACACACAAAAACCCAATGTGGTAATTCTGCTTCTCATGTAAGTGGAAAACATATTTTGATTCTTGCCTCTCTTAAAAAAAGAAAAAAAATTCAAATCCTGAGTTGCCTTTGCACTGATGGCTGATTAATCCTTGTTGCAGACATGTGTAATGCTGGTAAAATAGAGTTGGCTGTCCTTGGCTATTCACTTGATTTTGTTTTTTTTTTAATATAATTTTTATTCAGTTTACAAATAAAACAAATTAGTACAATTCATACAATTTTTAAAACCATTCTCACTTTTTGACTTCCCTCAACTTGGCTGGTACTCCTTCCCTTCTTACTTTCCCACACATTTCTGAAATCTTATCTAATTTATAAATTAAATCTTGTTTCACCCCAATTTTAATTTTTCTTTTTTACAAAGCTTCATTAAAGGTTACAAGCGTTATTTGTTTTTCACTTAAATTATGCATATATTCTGAAAATTTTTCCCATTCTTCAGTATATCTCTGATTTTGTCGATTTCAAATTCTTCCTGTCATTCTATCAAGTTCTGCAAAGTCCATCATCTTCATTCTCCATTCTTCCAGTGTTGGTAACTCTTCTTGCTACCGGCTATTCACTTGATTTTGAATGGTAGTTGTCTCAAGTGACCATAAGTACCAGAAAGGAAAGCAACATCATTGTCCATTGTGTGAGATGTTTCTTCATTTGAAACTCACATGGTGCGCTGCTGAATCAGGGGTGGGGACTTATTTCAGTCCATGAGTCACCTTCTGCAAAAGTGGGCAGAGCTTTTGTCTTTGTACAGAGAGTTACATTCCAGCCATGCAAAAGTCAGAGGTTTCTCCCCACACTTCATATCTCTCTCGCCATCTTCCTTCCAGGCATGCAAGTGGCCTTATCAAGGACACATCCCAGCCATACAAAAGTATGGGTGTGACTTTCTGGCATGGAGAGAGTCCCAAAGGCTGAACAGAACATAGGAGCAGTGCTGGATTTAGGTATAAGCTAAACAAACTATAGCTTAGGGCCCCACTCTCTTTGGGCCCCTCAAAAAAATTAAAGGGGAAAAATCTGGATGTACATTTCCAAAATAAAACCAATGTGATAAAATACATATTATGTTATGTGCAAATGGCTTTAGATACATATTAGGTCCATAAATTACCATATATTAAAGACAAAAAACAGTGGCAATTTGTTGTTGACAAAGCCACTTCCGGCTTGCCCCAGGAGGTGGGGTTGCGGGCGTCACGCCCACCCCACACGAGCGGGGGCTGGTTTAGCCCCCGCGAGAATAGGAATGGGAATCCCAGGGGCTTCCCTCCCCAGCCAGCCAACTGGCTGGCTAAGGGGGCGGGGCTTGCCCCTATTTAGTGCCGGCGAGAGGAGGCTCGCCCTCCTTTCGCCGGCTGGGACCCCACGTTTGCCCGCCCTCCCTCCCTTTAGGTAGGTGTTAGGTAGGTCTCTGACTTTGCTATGGACCTCGGTCTGTCGCCGCAAGGGGCATGGTAGGAATTTTTCCCAATTGGCGATTTCCAGCCTTTTGGTTTTTCGCCTACCTCATAGCAACTCGTCACAACTTCTCGGCATTGGCGGTAGGCATTGGTAAGAAGGGGTTCAGAGGATGCGTGTGGGGGGGGGAGGAACGCCATCACCTCCCCCCAGTGAACGAAGGGTGGTCCGTTAAAGGATTCCGGGGGGCGTGGCCCTGTCCGAAGCCTATGGAGGTGTGGGCCGAAGGCACGCCCCAGAGCGGTGACCGGGGGAGCTCCTAGCTGACGTGCCTTGGCGGGTGACTCCCCCACTAAGGTGTTAACCCTTCACCGTGTCTCCAGCAAATGGGCTGGAGCCGGATAGTCGGTAGGACCAATGCCTAAGCCAATGCCTCTCATTCCTGAATTCAATAAAGTTGTGGCCTAATTCGCCCATTTAACCTTATATCATGGCGTCTCGTGTCTTTATTTATCCTGGTGGGGGGTGGGAACTCGCCACGCAAAGGACAGCTGGACCTATAAAGGGCCCCATTACCTTCAGTAGCTTAGGGCCTCATCAGACCTAAATCCGGCCCTGCATAGGAGCATAGAAAGGTGCCTTAATCCAGCATGCTTTGATTTCCCTGAGATTTTCCCCGTTTCTGCCCCTTAAAAAAACAACCACACAGTCTTGTAAAAGGTAAAATAACAGATACAGCAGCTTTGTTCAGGCAGGCTTAAAATAGTAATTCAGTTACAAAGATATGCTTAATTCTACCCTTAGATGGAATTGTTCTCGCATTTCTGGCTTGGTGATGAGATGAAGATCCACACATATGGTGCAGCTCTTTGTGAGAGTGTTGCAATTGCATGGAGCCACTATTTGTGGAGGCACTTGTGGACGCGGGTGGCACTGTGGTCGAAATCACTGAGCCTCTTGGGTTTGCTGATCGGAAGGTTGGCAGTTCGAATCCCCGCGACATGGTGAGCTCCCGTTGCTTTGTCCCAGCTCCTGCCAACCTAGCAGTTCAAAAGCACGGCAGTGTGAGTAGATAAATAGGTACTGCTGTGGCGGGAAGGTAAACGGCATTTCTGTGCTCTCTGGTTTCCGTCATGGTGTCCCATTGTGCCAGAAGTGGTTCAGTCATGCTGGCCACATGACCTGGAAAGCTGTCTGTGGACAAACACTGGCTCCCTCGGCCTGAAAGCGAGATGAGCGCTGCAACCCCATAGTCACCTTTGACTGGACCTAACTGTACAAGGTCCTTTACCTTTTACCTTTACCTGTTCATTAGCCTTCCTATATGATGTTCAGTGTGTAGTTGTTGCTTTTCAAAATGGACCAATGTTGGGACAATGATAAAAGCAAGGCCTCAGTCTGCTCTATATTTGAGTATCCCCTGCATGTGTGTAATACATGCATAGAGCCAGTGTTGTTGCTCTGCCCCACCCCCCGGTGCCTCTCTCTCTCTATATATATATAATTAAAGATTTTCTTGGTGTACAAAAGTACAGTCATACCTCATGTTACGTTTGCTTCAGGTTGCGTAGATTGTGTCCTGTGGTGACCTGGAAGTACTGGAGAGGATTACAGTGGTACCTCAGGTTACATACGCTTCAGGTTACATATGCTGCAGGTTACAGACTCCGCTAACCCAGAAATAGTGCTTCAGGTTAAGAACTTTGCTTCAGGATGAGAACAGAAATCGTGCTCCGGCGGTGCAGCGGCAGCAGGAGGCCCCATTAGCTGAAGTGGTCTTCAGGTTAAGAACACTTTCAGGTTAAGTGCGGACCTCCGGAACTAATTAAGTACTTAACCTGAGGTACCACTGTACTTCCGGGTTTCGCTGCTTGGGCATGCGCAAAATGACGTCATGCACATGTGCAGAAGCGGCGAATCATGACCCGCACGTGTGCAGACGTGTGTGTTCTTTTCAGGTTGCGAACAGGCCTCCGGAATGGATCGTGTTCGCAACCAGAGGTACCACTGTACATGCCTTATCTCTTTTTTCAGGTTGTACAGTCTTTCTTACAAATCAGTTACATTTTTTGTGATACAGTCTCTCTTTTTGTTGTGAAAAAGTGTGACACTTAACTGTAACAACTTCATGGTGAGTACTGGCACCTATTTTTTTCTAGAAAAATAGCACTTCTCTCTTTTTGTTGTGAAAAAGTGTGACACTTAACTGTAACAACTTCATGGTGAGTACTGGCACCTATTTTCTTCTAGAAAAAGAGCACTGCATAGAGCTTTTGTGTTGGTTTTCTGAAACTACTTCCCAAATGAGGCAATGACTAAATACCAGGCAGGGGCCCTGTTAAATGGACTGATGATAAATTGCAAAGCCTAGGTATTTTGGTAAATCTGAGGCTAAACTAAAATCTTACAGCGTTTATTGCTTACAAGAAGAAAAGCGAACACTGAGAATACTCAAAATTCAGTGGCTCTGATCTACCTTGGTGTAACCCACCAGCTTTCTCTACCATGCAAAGTCAAGTGCAATTGAAGTAATGTCATTCTAAGTTGCTTTTCATGTTTAAGTTTCTCTTTGAGAGATGGCGATGGTCGTGGCTGAAAACCCACTTGACTCCTTTATGACTGCTTTGGTGACAGTTTGATTGCGAGATAATGGCTTTGATGATTCGGGTGGATTCTGCTGGGCTTTCTTGACATGCTTTTTATCATGGGAAGAAGCTGACAAATTTTTGGAACTTATCACAAGTCTTGACAATCTGAAGCAGAAAAGTAATTGATGAAACACATTTGGGCCAAGCTCTTTTCTGACTGTTGTACAACTGGCAAGGAACAAAAAAGCCTGCATGGGGGCCAAACTTCAAGGTCCCTTTAATATTTATATACTTTTCCTAAAAAAGGGACATTTTTCCTATTTATGGTAGTTATTCTCAAATCTTTATGCACTTGGTGTGAGAAGAAACTTGCAACAAATGGCGCTTGGACAGTGGCCAAAATGGAGCTCCTAGTTTGCATGTCAGCCGGCTTACATTTTTAATGAAAGACTCCTTGATGATGCAAAGCTTGTACACAAATGTTCAGTGGGAGATGGGTTTCTCAGTTAGTAAATATGTGGTAGAACAGAAATTATTGCCATGAGAACAGAAATGAAGAGGAGCCCATTAGTACCAGTGTATTTACATATAGGAGTCTTTCCAGTGGTGCTGTTGGCATTGTAGATATAGATCTGCGTAGAAACTTCACAAAGATACCCGTAGATATTCCATTGTAATGGATAATGATTGTGGATGGGCAAATGTGTTCATTTCAAAAAATAATAATTCTGTGTTTCTAATTTTTCTAATCTTAAAGTCAGTTGAACACCTTTATTTATATACTGCCTAATCATTTCTAAGCAGTTTTCAAAACCTCCAAAATGGTTTTTAGACCTTCAAAATTTTGTCAGTGTTTTAGTGCACACTACTCCTAATAACAGGACGTGAGTGGCGCTGTGGGTTAAACCACAGAGCCTAGGACTTGCCGATCAGAAGGTCGGTGGTTCGAATCCCTGCGACGGGGTGAGCTCCCATTGCTTGATCCCTGCTCCTGCCAACCTAGCAGTTCGAAAGCACCTCAAAGTGCAAGTAGATAAATAGGTACCGCTCCGGCGGGAAGGTAAACGGCGTTTCCGTGTGCTGCTCTGGTTCGCCAGAAGCGGCTTAGTCATGCTGGCCACATGACCTGGAAGCTGTACGCCGGCTTCCTCGGCCAATAAAGCGAGATGAGCGCTGCAACCCCAGAGTCGGTCACGACTGGACTTAATGGTCAGGGGTCCCTTTACCTTTACTTTACTCCTAATAAACACACTTTGCACATAGTTTTCATTAATATAACACACTTCCCTATGTCATTTTGATGAATATATACATTTTATGCACACTTTCCCCTATTATGTGATTTTTAATTTTTGACATTACGTCACAACATTATAACATCGTGCACACATAAAACAGCTTATCCTACCCTAAGGCTGAAGATGAACTTTAAACAACACACCCAAAATACTATTCAAATAACATAATGAGTTCCTATTCCCGACAACCCTTTTTATAGAAGGCAATATATAGTTTATGTTAACCAATAAGTTTTATATTGTGGAGTCCCCCGTTTTCATTTTTAGCCATGTACCAATAAAGCTATACCAATCAGTTTGCATAAGAGTCTTTATGCTTCAATTCTGGGACCAATTTTATTTGTTAGTCAGTTTTTCTACAAGTGCCAGTTGCTATACTTGATTGTACCAATTTGTCAAAGAAGCACCCTCCAGATTCTGCCAGTATCTCATTATTACAAGCTTGGCCACTAATAAAAGATAACGGTTTGAACTGTAAGTTAGTGTTTTCTCTCTTGAAAAGATTGAACAGTGCCAACTCTGGGCATTTAAAAGTGTTTTCCCCTCCAGTAATTGCTTTTATTTCAACAAATGCTAGCTCCTAATATATGACTTAGGGATGCGGGTGGCGTTGTGGGTAAAAGCCTCAGCGCCTAGGGCTTGCCGATCGAAAGGTTGGCGATTCGAATCCCCGCGGCGGGGTGCGCTCCTGTTGTTTGGTCCCAGTGCCTGCCAACCTAGCAGTTCGAAAGCACTCCCGGGTGCAAGTAGATAAATAGGGACCGCTTACTAGCGGGAAGGTAAACGGCGTTTCCGTGTGCGGCTCTGGCTCGCCAGAGCAGCGATGTCATGCTGGCCACGTGACCCGGAAGTGTCTCTGGACAGCGCTGGCCCCCGGCCTCTTGAGTGAGATGGGCGCACAACCCTAGAGTCTGTCAAGACTGGCCCGTACGGGCAGGGGTACCTTTACCTTTAATATATGACTTGGTGCACACATTTTTTGGTTGGAGAACTAAAATTCAGAGAGGTGCAACTTTTAAAGGTAGCTGTTTTCAGGAAGTGTGATTTGGGTATGCTCACATAAAATGCAAACCAAGCTAATTTTTTTCCTCATCCCTAAACAGGACACTTTAAAAAAATCAAGAACTGGTGTAAAATGTACAAGTATTGTGATCTGGAACTAATAAAATACAGTATGTTCCATTATCTGGCCATTTTAATTTCTGATCTCATACAACCATGGCTCATATCTTTCTACAGATATTTGTTTCCTTGCTTCTTACATATCCTGAGCTGCTAACCATAAAACCATGTAGACTTTATTCATTGGCTACTGAAGCAAAGCTCATTCTTGGAAAGGCATGTTCATTTGACTTTCCAGTACGCACCAGTGTGTTGGAATGGCTGATATCAGAGATAATTAAAGTACTATACTTTGATTTTCATCGGTGAGCACATACTTGCAATCTGACTGTTTAATTCAATTTGTCACCCTCATTTAGTATATAAATATTGGATGTGTGTGTTTGGGAGGAAAGGTAGCAGCTTCTGATCATGCTGCTTTTTTTTTTTAAAAAAAACCAAGTTTTCTTGTTTCATTAGTTAGTAAATGCTTATTTTGTTTTAAGCCTTTAGTATAATTTTAAGACGCAGGTGGGATGCAGGTGGCGCTGTGGGTTAAACCACAGAGCCTAGGACTTGCCGATCAGAAGGTCGGCAGTTTGAATCCCCTGCAACAGGGTGAGCAGGTCCCGTTGCTCGGTCCCTGCTCCTGCCAACCTAGCAGTTCGAAAGCATGTCAAAGTGCAAGTAGATAAATAGGTACCGCTCCAGTGGGAAGGTAAACAGCATTTCCGTGTGCTGCTCTGGTTTGCCAGAAGTAGCTTAGTCATGCTGGCCACATGACCCGGAAGCATGACACCAAAAAGGTCGACAACTCTGGGAAAGGGGGGAGCGCCAGAGGGATCATTGCACCACGGCGCCAGATATGCTTAAGATGGCCTGTGCTAGGTGTGGCGTTTGCCCTCCTAGGTGGGTCATAAGGAAAGGGTTAAATGAGTGTGAAGTGATTGGCCAGTGGGAACCCAAGGCAAGGAGTCAGAGTTAGAGTTGGAGTTGTTGGGAAGTCAGTTGGGAGTTGAAGGAAGAGGGAGGATAAGTCTGTGGGTTGGTCTAGTTTTGATGTGAGAGAATGAGAGAAACTGTTAGGAGGAGTCAGATAGACAGTTGGGATAATCAGATAATCAGATATATTAGGAAGGTATAGGCCAGTAAAGAAATTAAGATTAAGAAACTGACAAGAAAAATTATCTGAAACCATAAACTTGTTAATGCTTATAAAATAAAGTTGCTTATTTGATTTAATGTTAACAACTGTCTGGACTCTGTGTGTACCCGAGAGAAACGGGTTGGTGGCAGTGGGGAAGCAATCACAGTGGTGGCACAGGGATCAATAGACCGTCAAATGTCCGGGAACCCTGTGTGATCGCCACACTAGGCTATACAGGCCCTTAGGATCCACATCTACATGGGGTTGGATCCAAGTGCCCTTTTGCTCACAGAATGAAGTCTTCCACTCACCTTATGGTACAGGGCCATGCAAGCGAAACTTAATTCAAAAATGTTGTTTTGTTCCTGCTTGAGAGCTTGCGTGTCGAGGTCCCCAAGCCACCCCCCAAATAACTCACAACGCACACTTAATTTTTGTTTAAGGTTTTTGGCATAATTTTGGCCACAACTTTATTTAAATACAAAACCGTGAGTGGTTGTTTAGGCATCCCCTGCCTGGGGACAGAACTGACTTCCGGGCACCACCGAAAGACGGTGCGGGGGAAAGCAAGTCGGGGAGAAATGGAGCTGAGTCACAGACCCTCAACTCTCACCCGCCTGCTCCCCGAAGGCTTGCCGGCCCTAGTCCCATTCCAGGGATTGGACGAAAAGATGGCAAGCCCCAGGATTCCTTTAACGGAATTCCCTTTCCGCAGCAACCATGGAGGGGCAGGCACAGCCTATCCTAACCCCTCCTCCACCAATTTATAACCAGTGCCTAACCGCAACCTTACAAGTTGTGACGATTTGCTACGCAGTAGGCAAAAACCAAATGGCCCAGCCAATCAGCCAGATGGACAAAATTCCTACCAGGCCCCCGCCCCAACGGCAGACGACCCCATGACAGGCATAGCTAGGTCAATGCAACAACCCCTTACTCAAGGGCGGGTGGGCGGGTGATCCGTTGCACGCAGCAAAGAGAAAGCTCCAGGCTGCGTGCAGAGTATTTAAACATTTTACCCCTCCCACCAAAATGGCAACATAACTTTTACCCCAGCAACCCAGTGAACCAATCGCTGCCCCAGGCCATCTTTAGAGACCCTGCCTGGTAACAGAGGGGTGGCTCAGCAGACCCCACCGCAACACGTGCTCTCCCTGAAGGAGAATACACTTTATGTAACCTCTTGCATTAATGCAAATATAAGAATTGTTCAACAGTTGTAACATTTCATGGACAGTTGCTTTTCTTCTGTTCGTAGGTTTCTTTTCTACGCAATCCATCTCTCTGCCCATTCTTTCCTCATCCTTTCTTAAATAAGAACCTGACATAGTAGCGTCAGTTGTAACTTCTTGGAATTGGAGACAGACAGACTCTAATACCAGTGCAAAGGGTTGGTTCATCCTTCTATTTTGCTAGCATTAGACTCTATGACATGGGTAGGCAAACTAAGGCCTGGGGGCCGGCTCCAGCCCAATTGCCTTCTAAATCCAGCCCACAGACGGTCCAGGAATCAGCGTGTTTTAACATGAGTAGAATGTGTCCTTTTATTTAAAATGCATCTCTGGATTATTTGTGGGCCATAGGAATTCATTCATTTATTTATTTTTCCAAATATAGTCCGGCCCCCCACAAGGTCTGAGGGACAGTGTACCGGCCTCCTGCTGAAAAAATTGCTGACCCCTGCTCTATGCCACTATTTACATTTTAACTGCATGGTAGCTTATAGCGGCTAAATAAAGCAGACCAGACTTCAATATTTCTTGCAGCATTTCACCCAAACCTGCCCTCAAATGTTATGCCCACATTTTTCTAATTGAGAAATATGTAAACAATTGATCATTTTCAGTAAATGCCACAATAACTGCAAAATAAATCTGAGACAACCTTGTATTGCAAAACGGTTGTGTATTGGTAAGCTAAGCATGTTCTTGATTGATTCAAAATATGTAATGTCTAATTAGTTATTCAGGGAAAGCGCAAAGCATGTAGAAATCACATCAATTCCAAGTGCTAATGAAATGCACAGAGGAGTAGCTGACATAACAAGCCTTCTTGGTCTGGGAAAGAAGTGCAAAATAATTTGAATAATTTATTAGAAAATATATTTTTTTAAAAAAATCTGGAATAAATTATCGTTTGGTCATTTTTCAGTCGGGTTCCAGTACTGAAACGAGGTCATCATAATCTGACTGAGAAAATGACTGTCTCAGTGAAAATACATCTTTATTTAAATGTCAGCTTGGAAGAGCTTTTTGCTTTGTAAGGAAGTCACAAGTCAGGATAATCCATGGGAAAAAAGACAGAGCTCAAAGACCAGCTGGTAGCAAAAAATTGCCTGGGCACAGCCTGCTCAATATGGCTGAAACAGCATGGTAAGGAATGAAATAACAATCATCATTGCTACTATTAATTGTGTACTAAATGGAAATATATAAAGAAGCTGCGACCCATTTATTTCTAATATGGTGTCCTCGCTTTCTTGGTGTCCCCAAATTGCAGCTTGAACCTATGCATGCTTACTCTGAAGCAAGCCTCACTGTTATTAAATGGAGCTTTCTCCATTTAATAGGATTGCAACCTTAAAGTATAGGGAGAGAGAGAGTAGCTATCCGGGCATGATTTATGTAATCTGATTAATTTGTTTTCTACGTGTGATTTGTGTCACTTTAAAATATATTGGTTAAGGTTTCTCTTCTGTTGTGTAATCTCTGGCTTCTAGAGAGATTTCCAACAAAGTGAAACCTTAATGCTAAATCTCTTAGTTCTGTGTGATTCTAGATTGAAGTGACACATTAATCTCACAAGCGTCATCCGAAAGTAACTCACATTTCATTACTGCATTATTGTAGATAGATCTCAGAGACATCAGAGAGTCTTCCTTTGAATCAACAGACATATCGAGACAAGGGAGCCTCAGTTTTAATATTCGGAATGTGTTTGCTAGCTGATGTGGTGACTATGAAGGAATTAACATCTGAAAACCTGTCAGGAAAGTACATTTTCTTTATATGGAGAGAATGTTGACTGTGATTCATTCTTTGAAACATTGGAGACAATGGAGAATATTAAACTTAAGATGGGGAGGAAGTGACAAAACAAGAATTGTGCCCAGTTCTGCTGAATTTGTAGCTGGTGTTAGTTAATGCGATGGGAGTAAGAAAAGTAGGGAATGAATGTACACAAAGGTCCAGCTTGAAGCTCCCATTCTTGATCCACTAAGTCCTATAACTATTCCAGTACACATGATTAGATGACTGAAGAATTACAGAGCTGTAGCTGGGATAGAGAATTTGGTAGAGCCCTAAAGCTTTGAGTTTTGAAGACCCTTCGCTTTATCACCATAATTTAAGGACCTAGCTCCTCAAATCATTGAAGAAACCCATCAGCAGACTCCGAAGATTTCAAACCTAGTTCAAGATTCTGGGATCACGTGATGAAACATGGTACAACCTGATGAGTAGCATGTTTGTTTCCCCCTATAATTACCAGAAAGTCATGCTTTTGAGTTTATAAAGTGCTTCAATGGATTGGCGATTACATCATTAAATGGAACAGATTGCTCCTTGTTAGAAACATTTAACATACAGGCAGCTCCCCAATTGTGCACCATCAGTATGTGCACGACCGCTGACGCACGCCATTTTGGGTGCTGAAAGGGGGCGGGGACAGAATGGGGCAGGGACAGAACAGGATAGAACAGACTGTGTGCTGTTTGCTGATTTTAGGGTGTATTTTAATTGATTGGCTGGTTTTATATTAATGTGTTATACATTTGATTTTAGCCACACTGAGCCCGGTTTTGGCCAGGGAGGACAGGGTATAAATAAATGTTGTTGCTGCTGCTGTTGTTGTTGTCAAAGTGGCAGAGAACAGAACCCCTACATAAGCAGGAATTCCCCTGTATTTTGCTCAACAGCATTGTCAACAGCATCCTTCTTTTCCATATAAGTGTAGCAAGTGTCTGAATAGTGTCTGAATGGGGAGGGGGGAATAGCATGGAATGTAGGGATACTGTACCTTAAGCATTGCTTTGAAACAACAACACTGTACATGACCATCAATATTCCAAATGAATATGCAACTGCAATCTGGTCCTTGTTATTGACCAATTTATCATCTATTCCCAATTAATAATGCAATTAGAGCAACAATCCCTGAAAATGATGAGATGGTTAAACAATGTAGAGTTTGTCTTTTCTGCTATCTAAAATTAGCATGTAAGCAATTATGCTTGGGGAGCAATTACCGAAGTTGAAGTGTGAAGTACCGAGGCAGACAGCAGAAGTTTGCTTTTGAATTAACTTAACTGTGGCCAACAACTCGACGTATCAGGAAAATATATTCCTTTATGAGGTATAAAATAGAGTTAGCCTGGGTTTATAGATCTTGAGATAAAATTAATTAAAGCTTGTTATTATAGGTGGGAAACCCAAAGAAATTTTCAGAGTATGTCAGGGCATCCTTTAAAGTAAGATTTCAACATGCACATGTGTAGTTGTTATGACATTGAGCAAAAAGCATAGAGTTCCTCTGTCCAAAATGTCTAAAGTGTTTTCTTTTTCAAAATGGCCCAATGGAAAATCTGTATGGGGATTTCATTGTTGATACCCGTGATCCTAGTAAGCCACACATCTGTTGTAATAATCCTTGCTCGTGAAACACAATCTGATGTTTCCATTGGGGATACCATTAGTCACGTTTCTAGTTTAGCATTTAAATTTGAGCAGGGATGGGAGAGAAATTCTATTCAGTTTGCATTTAAAGGCAAATCGATCATGTTACACTTTCACTTTCTGATTCGCATTGTGAATCGAAACACAGCCACCCTTTACACTTGTGTGTTCAGACCCAAAAACCTCCCCTCTAAATAAATTCACATGACTCAAAATTTGGTTTTGGAAGAATTTAGGCCACAACTTTATGGCTTACAGAAAGTGACTGGTTGCATAGGCTCTGGTTCGACTAGCTCACTGCCATGCAGGTAGCGCTGACTCAGGGTTCCAACATAGGTCAGCCAAGGGTGAACACCTGGATAAGCAGAAAGCTGGGAACGGGCTAACTCCGCCACCCAAATATCCCCCTGGACTCAGGCATGGCCACAACCACCTCTCAGGGGTTGACCAAACTAAGTTGAGTCCCTGGATTCCTTTAACGGAATACCCGTCACATAGGGATGGCGAGAGCATTCTCCCATCCCTATCACCTGAACCAGAGCCTATCTGCAACCTTACAAGTTGTGACGATTTGCTACACGGCAGGCGAAACCCAAATGGCAAAGCCAATCAGCTAAGTGGAGGAAATTCCTGCCATGCCCCCTGTCCCAACGACAGACGACACACGTCGGCATATCAAGGTCAAGCGCACAGCCCTAAAAATAGGGAGAGGTGGGCAGGTGTCCCAAATGCATGCGCCGAAAGAGAAAGCTCTGGGTCATGTGCATAAATAGGTCCCTTGAACCGTTTGGACTGTGTCCCATTGGCCAGATTGCACCCAGCTTCAGGGAACCTACCAATCGGGTGTTGTGGCTGATCAATCGTACCCACCCACAACATAGGGTGCCGGCTTTCCAGGTCTCATCACAATACATGCCTTCTTTAAGGGAGGACCCAATTTATCCAAATTTTGTGATGCAGTTCTTCAACCAACCAATGCTTACAACAGCCAAAAACATAAATAAAGGGAAATTGGGCATAAAGATGAAGTTCTTTGTGAAATAACATACAAAATGCATTATATTGATGCACCAATGATCTGACTTGGTACAAGGCAACTTCCTATGTTCCTAAAACCTTCTCCAAAGGTATTTGGCACTTGTAAAGTTAACATCATTTTATTTGTCTAAGGTTTTAATGAAGAGTGAAGTTATTGTTTTAAAGATTTCGTAGTAATTTTTTTTACTCAGCTGTTACTGAATAAATATTTAATTCCTTTATTGCATTTTAATAATGCTTTTGTGTCTGCTTTGATTTTTTAAAAAACATTAAATGGTGGAATACACACACACATAAAATATGAATCTGGGTATATGAGAAGAATATAATCAGAAAATGATGCTCAGTGCAGGTGATTTAAATTGAACTTTTTTCCAAATAAATGTGAAGTGTCTCAGTCTCTCTCATGCACAAATCTATGATGAATTTGAAAAAAAAACGTATATTAGAAATGGAAGTATTGACTTCCCCCACTTTAAAAGGAAACTAAACCGACAAGCTATCTTTGCAGGTTCAGAAAAATGTTTTTCTCTTTCATCCTTTCTCTATCATGTTTTGGCCTTTAATGTTATCTTTAATACCTTCAGGCCAAGTGGTATCGTTTCATGTGTGTCTAGATTGCTGAATGTCACTGAGGAAGCAGTGCCTGAGGATGTTGACCTGGGAATACTTGTGACAGTGGGAAAGAAGCAAGATAATAAAGACATGAGCAGAACACATAAGGGGGAACAACAAGGTATGGAAATGCCTTCACTGCTGAACCTTCTAAACTTTCCTATTTTGATCACAAAGAAAAGGTAGCTTATATGTCTCGGTATATTTTGAGGGAGGGAAACAGAGAGAAGGCGAGTGCACATCAAAAGGTGGTGGAGCTGGCCATTACGTTTATTGAAAAGGATTTCAGAACAGTGGGGTCAACCAATTCAATGTGCCATAATAATGGGTCATGTAAATGGATGCACAATATGAGCAGGAATATAAGGCATCTATAGCTGAGGGTAAAATTTAGCTGCTCCCCAAATTGAAAGCCTGTGGAATTTTGCCCAATTTAAAATTTAAACACAGTTCGATATACAGTACAACGAGGAAAATGTGTGCCATAAAAACTGCCTGAGCATTTGCGTGTCGAGGTCCCCAGGGCCACCCCAATAACTCACACATCACACAGAATTTTTTGTTTAAGGTTTTTGGCATAATTTTGGCCACAACTTTATTAAAATGCAAAAATGTGAGTGGTTGCTTAGGCATTGGTTGTGACTATCTGCCCCCACCATGGGGGACAGACTCACATTCCGCACGATGCAGAAGTCAGAATGGGGGAATACACTTGGGGGTTACGCGGAGCAGGGAACCTGCCCTCACCCCAAATGCAACCAGGAGCTCATTGCTATGGCCCGAGCCCCCTTGACAGAGTGGACAAGCAAGAGTTAGCTCCCAATTCCTTTAACGGAATCCCTTGCAGCAGCAGCATTAGAGGGGCAGGCACAGCCAATCCATGCCCCTCAACCAACCAAACCATAAACCAATGCCTAACCACAACCTTACAAGTTGGGACGATTTGCTACACAGTAGGCAAAAACCAAATGGCCCCAGCCAATCAGCCAGATGTACAAAATTCCTACCAGGCCCCTGCCCCAAGAGCAGACGACCCCATGACAAGCATAGCAAGGTCAAAGCGAACAACCCTATTCTAGGGAGGGGGGAACGGGCAATCCGATGCACAGGTGAAAAGAGGAAGCCCTAGCCTCGTGCAAGGAGTTTTAGCATTTCTGGCTGTCAATCAACAAATGGCAACATTAACTTCTTCCCAACAACAAGGGAAGCCCCAATCGCATCAGTGGCCAACGATCAATTAGCCTGCCCCCAACTTTGGAGTGTCCTGGCGGCCCCCACCGCAACACGTGCTCTCCACGAAGGAGAACACACATTGTCACTTTTTTCCCCAGGATAATGAAGAACTGCTAGTGAGCACTCTTTGGGTTGGGTCAGTCAACCAGCTACAAATCAAGTGAATATTTATCTTGTCCAGCTCACATTTCTCTGCAAGACTATCATGGGGGACTTTGTCACAAGCCTTAATGAAATCAAGATAAGCTACATCCACATAAGCTGATCCACCAAGCTTGCAACTTTATGAAAAAGAAAAGAAATGAGATTCGTCTGGCATAACTTGTCTTCTGAGAAACCTATGCTGGGTCTTAGTAATCACAGCTTCCTTTTCTAAGTGCTCATCTTGGTATCATTGTCAAGCTCACTGATCAGTAGTTACCTGGGTCTTCCCTTTTGACCTTTTTGAAGATGGATACAGCGTACTTGCAAATATACTCATGCTCTATCCATACTCCCAGAATATGGAAATTGTAAGGTAAAGGTAAAGGGACCCCTGACCATTAGGTCCAGTCGTGACTGACTCTGGGGTTGCGGCGCTCATCTCGCTTTATTGGCCAAGGGAGCCGGCATACAGCTTACGGGTCATGTGGCCAGCATGATTAAGCCGCTTCTGGCAAACCAGAGCAGTGCATGGAAACGCCGTTTACCTTCCCGCCGTAGCGGTACCTATTTATCTGCTTGCACTTTGACGTGCTTTCGAACTGCTAGGTTGGCAAGAGCTGGGACTGAGCAACAGGAGCTCACCCCGTTGCAGGGATTCGAACCGCTCACCTTCTGATCGGCAAGTCCTAGGCTCTGTGGTTTAACCCTCTGCACCACCCGCGTCCCACCATGGAAATTGTAGTCACCTGATATTAGCTTCTGTGTCACATAAGCAGTAAGCATTGTGGAACTTGCTTACATCCTAGCCAATTTCCCTTGGCCTTTTAGCCCTAATCTTCAGTTGAGGACCTCCAGGGGTATCACTGATGGAAATGCTATTCATCAGGTTCCTTCAGATTTCCTCTTCCCACTGGAGCTACCCACTGCCATGTCTAAGCCTTTTCCAAGGGTCCATTGACCTCCAAGAGAGGCGTTATGGGAGGGGGGGGGGACAGGGGCTGCCGTGGGGAAGAGGCAGTGGGAAGAGGCAGTCCCATTGTGCAAGCAATCTTCTGCTTGTGCGACTGTTGTATACCATCTAATGAACTGGCTATTCTCATTTCCACATTGATCTTTAGTTTTGCTGCCTATCTGGTCTGGATAAGTGAGTCCTAAGGGAAGAATAACACAGGGATCATATCTTATTTGGAGCTAGGGGAGAGTGAGACCTTGAGAAATTCTTGTTAGTATCTGAAAAACAAATCTCTGGTTTTCAGGCTGCATTTGTTTTTGCATACCTCTGTGCTACTATCATTTATGATCATGCTTTGAGCCATATTAAGTAATTATTCCCTCTTCTTGTTTACACATTTTAAATGCATGTAGCCTGTTATAGTTATGCACCCTCTAGCTATTGCTTAGCAAAGCTCTGCATGCTCTGTTATTTTTAAAATCCTCCCTAGAAATGAATAATTTTAGTTTTTTAAGCCCTTTTGTTTCTTCTGCTTTATGTTCTTCCATGATTTCCAGATGCTTCAGGAAATGTCCAACAGTCAAGGGCACCCCTGCAAAATCCATCCATCCATTCATTTTCTTTCCATGCTACTTTCCCATAAAATAATAATCCCCAAAGCAGCTTACAATAAAGAAAGAGGGATGCATTTTGAACGCTACAAAAACAATTTCATAATAACGTAGCAAAACAAAAATATAGTAATGCAACCCCCCCCCCCCACATTTCAATGCTATAAATATAACAAGATTACTTAAATGTCATTCAGCACCCAATAGCAAAAATAACAAGGAGCTTCATAGTTTCACCTTAATCCTAGAAACACACCTCCCATGATGTTCCTCACAGCCCCTCCGCTGCAACAGCTTCCTATAAGGCAGGCATGGCCAAACCTGGCCCTCCAGCTGTTTTGGGACTACAACTCTCATCATCCCTAGCTAACAGGACCGGTGGACAGGGATGATGTAGTCCCAAAACAGCTGGAGGGTCAAGTTTGGCCATGCCTGCTTTAAGGCTTCCAAGGGCAAAGGGTTACTCAATGCATTGCCATCTATTTCCAGTCTCTCTCATATGAACCTATAACAAAGGATGAAAATGTCCTGAACATCCTTCCCAAAAGCATTGAACAGGCCTCTTTTCCTTCCCTTGAGCCCAGAAACATCTGGCACAAGGGAGCTGCCTTCCCAAAGCTATTATTACTGCTTTCTGGGCTGGTGCTATTGAACTGGGGCTGTGTGGGCATACTGGAACACAGTCTTGGCTCTGCAAATACACAAACAGAGCCCTGAATTCGCTGCCATCTTGCCGTCCTCTAGCTGTAGTGATGCTAATGTCAGCAGGGCAGCTGTTGATATTTAAACAGTATCACAACAGGTGGCACTGTGGTCTAAACCACTGAGCCTCTTGGGCTTGCCGATCAGAAGGTCAATGGTTCAAATCCCCACGACAGAGTGAGCTCCCGTTGCTCTGTCCCAGCTCCTGCCAACCTAGCAGTTTGAAAGCACGCCAGTGCAAGTAGATAAATAGGTACCACTTCAGTGGGAAAGTAAATGGCGTTTCAGTGCGCTCTGGCTTCTGTCACAGTGTCCTGTTGTGCCAGAAGCGGTTTAGTCCTGCTGGCCACCTGACCCGGAAAGCTGTCTGTGGACAAACGCCGGCTCCCTTGACCCAAAAGTGAGATGAGTGCCGCAACCCCATAGTTGCCTTTGACTGGACTTAAGCATCCAGGGTTCCTTTACCTTTTTACCTTTACTTAAACAGTTGATCGTATAAGTAATTCTTTTGCAGGTCAACTGAGCATTATGTGAAACAAAATGGTTCTTTTTGAATAGGTTTTTAGCGGGTTCGTTTTAAGAAATGATTTCCCATTGGCGTCTTCTTCACTCTCATTTTTTAGACTTTCTGCACTACTCACAAGTGCTGTAGATGTACCATCATAAGAGCTATATCAGAGCCGCTGAGGAATTTATTATGATTTCTACACCTTTTTCGGTTCTGCAGAACAGGACCAAGTGGAACAGAGTGAGGGTGATGTCTTGCCAAAATATGTAATGAACATTTAATTAATTAATGTACCATTGTGCCCACATGTCCCGGTCTAATTACCAAAGCATCTGCCCTCTATTTGCCATGCAGAATGTGGAACATTGGGCTCCTACACATGCCTAGTAAGTATCATAGAGTTCCATAGGTCTTGCTTCCAAATCTTAGATTGCGGCCTAAACCACATAGTGGTGGGGCTGCAAACCTATGGACACTTAACTGGGAATTGGGCCCATTGACCTACTTGTCAGTAAACATCCATAGGCTTGTGGTGTGGATCTTATGCAAAATGAAATCAAGTTAAGGTGCAAAGTAGTGAACTTTGTGTATAGAAAAAGAGCTTTGAAAGGGGGTGATTTTGAGCAAAGAAGCTTCAGAGGAGGAGAAAGGGTGCGTAACTTTTGACTCTGCTGGCCATTTTCCTGCCCCAAATTGCCCCTTCCTGACTGCTTTTCCCTTGAAGGGCTCCAGGCATATTTGTTGAAATATGTTTGGAGTTGAGTGTTGATTTCATGCTCTTTATTTCAGCTCATGATAAACAGTGAGTGAGTGCTTTCCTCAAAAACCTCTGGCTATATATACATTATTTACACAATGGGTCCCGTGTTATTGGCTGATTCAGCTCCCCTCCTGGAGCCAGACTGGACTGCTCCTGCAGGCCAATCAGGTTGCTGAGTCACTTCCTCCTGGAGCCTGATTGGGCTGCTCCTGCAGGCCAATCAGGTTGCTGAGTCACTTCCTCCTGGAGCCTGATTGGGCTGCTCCTGCAGGCCAATCAGATCGCTGATTCACTCCCTCCTGGAGCCGGATTGGGCGGCTACTGCAGACCATTCAGGTAGGTTGCTGCCTTCTAGGACCCTACATGTCTATTGTTAGAGGATCCAAGCTCAGTACATAACATTCGTGAGAGTAAGTATGAACCTGGAAACCCATGGGGGGGGGGGGAGGTGGACAGCCGGGGCAATTTGGATCAGAAATGTATGTTTAATGGAAAGGGTGCATATGTTTTAGTCCTGTTCCTCCTTTGCTCAAAGTTGGCCTTTCCACTCAAAGGGAAAACCCACCCATTGGTGGGCTTGGCTAGCATGCATTTATGTGTAACATGTAGTTAGGTCCTGTGTAAAAACCATTGCTCACTGCTTTGCATGCATTAAAATATTTTCTTTAGGAGAAGAGATGCCAACAAAGGTCCGTATAGTAAAAGCTCTGGTTTTCCCAGTAGTGATGTATGGAAGTGAGAGCTGGACCATAAAGAAGGCTGATCGCCAAAGAATTGATGCTTTTGAATTATGGTGCTGGAGGAGACTCTTGAGAGCCCCATGGACTGCAAGAAGATCAAACCTATCCATTCTTAAGGAAATCAGCCCTGAGTGCTCACTGGAAGGACAGATCCTGAAGCTGAGGCTCCAAGACTTTGGCCACCTCATGAGAAGAGAAGACTCCCTGGAAATGACCCTGAGAAGGAGAAGGGGACGACAGAGGATGAGATGGTTGGATGGTGTTCTTGAAGCTACCAGCATGAGTTTGATCAAACTGCGGGAGGCAGTGGAGGACAGAAGTGCCTGGCGTGCTCTGGTCCATGGAGTCACGAAGAGTCGGCCACAACTAAACGACTAAACAACAACAAAATAGGGGAAGAGAAAATGATTTCCAGTAGAAGCCTATAATTACTTAGTATAAGTAAATAAGAAGCAAGTCCCATTCAATTATATTTATTCCCAGGTAAGTGGGTATAGGATTTCAGTTTAGAGTTGTAAAATTCTTAGTTCTGGACAGTTGTTACTAAGTTTATCATGGAAAAATGAGGGAGTGTATAGATGGCTTCTTATTCCTCTCCTTAATTGTTTTTTTAATGCTATGGTTTCATAATGTGCAAATTGAATTCATCATTAGTGTGTTAAGAAATGTCCATTATACCTGTACTTTCCCCAGAAAGCACATTCATGACTGGTTTC
Organism: Podarcis tiliguerta; assembly: GCF_965153285.1. Lineage (NCBI taxonomy): Eukaryota > Metazoa > Chordata > Lepidosauria > Squamata > Lacertidae > Podarcis > Podarcis tiliguerta. The sequence goes on from NC_139544.1 coordinate 9,997,421, forward strand.
CCCAGTCTTACAATGTTTTTAAAAACCCACATCTTCAAGAAGGAAATCCGAAGTAGTGGGTGTCAAGAGGAAAAGTCTCGGCAGCTGAAATTTGCATGTGTGCAAATTGTTGAAATCTCCCAAGTGAGAGAAAATGATTAGTCTCTTGCTTGCTTGATGTGCTCCACATGGCTGGAGCAATATGGGAACAAACTGTGTGTTTCTCTTTTCCTTCTGTGATCCATGCACTCATCCACATCCAGTTTGACCATTTCCAATTTCAAAGCAGCATTGCTTTCAGAACCTTTATTCTGCCTATTAACCCACTTTTGGGATGCAGTCTTCACCATTCTCAAAGGCTGGTCTGATCAATTGTCCAACAAATGGCAGATTGACATTGATTTGGTCTCCTTTGTAAGTACGTTTAAATGCTAAATTATAGCATGTGAATACAGACCTTAATGTATGCCTGCTTCCTCTTTCTTCTCTCTCTCTCTCTCTCTCTCTCTCTCTCTCTCTGTGTGTGTGTGTGTGTTTTGAAATCTCTCCTCCTATGTTCATTATTCCGTAGAAAGGTCATTGTATCTACAGCTGGAAAAAAAGCAAACAAGTCGTAAAATCCTAGGAAGGGGTTCAAAAACTGATTACTATTTCATTTGCACAATTCTTCTCTGCAGGGGAAAAAAAGGGTCACTCCTACTGTATTAATTTGTACTGAACAAATGTTTCAAATACAGGAAGTAGGAGATGAGGAAAGCATAAACCAGAAAGGGGGGGGGGAGTTGTATATTTTCGATAAAGAAGCCAGTGAATCAATCAAGTCTGCCTTATTTTATATCAGATCCATTTATCAGTGGGATGCTTTGGAAATAATGTGGACATTTCTCTATCCTGTTTCCTCCTCCTTAATTCACTTTTAATGTTACAGTATTACCTAGGAGTAATGGACTCACTCCTCATCCATGACTGGGTCTCCATCAGTACTGACCTTTCTTGTGGTAGCTTAGCTGAGATATCGGATATTAGTGTGAGCAAGTGATGGCACATTTTCCTTGAATTCATTCTAATCAAGCTAGAAATAATTTACATTGATAGTGTAGGCTATCTCTGTTCGCAAATGACAAACACATTAGTCAAGCTATTGATCCTTCTCTGCTCTTTTTATGTTGCTTATACAGTCTGGCTCTTCCCTGCCTCTGGGCAGCAGGATAAATTTGCAGGATTTTAGGATTTCCTCCGGTTCAGGCAACAGGCTGCAAATCAATAACATAACTTTGATATGACTTTTCTTACTTCTCATCCTAGAAGACAGAATGCAGCTATGAAAGGCCTTTCACATATCTGGCCTGGAGCAGAATTTGGTGAAAATCCATATGGATAAGACTGTTAGGACGTGTGTAATAATAAAGGCAGTAATAAAAGACAAACCCCTCCCCTCCTTATTGTCAGCTTCTCCAAAGATTCCATCAACGGTGTCTCCGAAAAATCTTACACATCACTTGGGAAGACAGGCGAACTAATATCAGTGTACTGGAAGAAGCAAAGATCACCAGTGTTGAAGCAATGATTCTCCAACATCAACTTCGTTGGACTGGTCATGTTGTGCGGATGCCTGATGATCGTCTTCCAAAGCAACTACCGTACTCTATTCCTAACTTGAAAATGGAAAGCTTAATGCTGGTGGTCAACAAAAGAGGTTTAAAGACTGTCTCAAGGCAAATCTAAAAAAATGTAGTATAAACACCGACAACTGGGAAACACTGGCCCGCGAGCGCTCCAGTTGGAGAGCAGCCTTTACTAAAGGTGTCATGGACTTTGAAGACGCTCGAACTCAGGACACAAGGGAGAAATGTGCTAAGAGGAAGGCACGCTTGGCAAATCCACACCGTGATTGACTCCCATCCGGGAACCAATGTCTTCACTGTGGAAGGATGTGTGGGTCCAGAATTGGCCTCCACAATCACTTACAGACTCATTGTTAAAACCGTGTTTATGGAAGACAATCTTACTTGGCTACGAGTGATCACCGAAGAAGAAGAGGTTTTTCTTTACAACAATCAAGCACTGTATACATTGTATGAAATAAATAAATAAAAATTATTGGTAAAAAAAAGGCATTAGAAACATTTTAAAGGTGATTGAAATCAACAGTGACTGAAAAGAGTTAAAGCGCATGTAACTTCTATATCTCTGAATAGCCTTGGCTAAACAAACATGTTTGAAGCAGGTGCCAAAATGAATACAGTGACATCAATAGGCTGTGGTGGAACAGATGGTTGATGGACCCAGAGGAAAGATGGTGTGAATTTAAAGGAGCATGCTGAAAAGTTTTAAGAAACACTGACCTGAATGCATCTTAGAAAGAAATAAATTTTTGTTTCCTTTATATATCTTGTTTGTGTTCTGGGTTATTTTTAAAGTGGCCTGGCTTGAAGTTTATATTTCTATATCTATGCAGATATTCATGTTCATATAATAAAATGGTCCACCTCTGGATGATATTTTAGAGGCAATGCGAGTTCAGCTAAGATTCAAGAGTGTACCATGTGATAAAAACTTAGTGGGCACTCTTTGAAATATAAGCTTTTTAGAAGTATTTTATTAGCTTGCAAACTATTTTGTGCTATTGTAGTTACCCCATTGAACACTGTGCCCCTGTTGTTATCCAAAAATCAAGCTGTATTGTGTTATTATGAAGGAATGTGTTATCATTTACAATTTTCACACCCCTGTTAAATCAAAGTTATAGCTTTTCAGGGTTCACAGTAGCAGAACAAAGGAGAAATTGTTCTCTTTATCTTCATCATGGCTTTTAACTATAAATTGAAACATCTTCATTTCTTGCTAGACTTCCTCAGGAGAATTTGTCAACTGTGTTGTGCACTGCGGGAAAAATGTTTTGGGGGTTGATGGTAGAGGACAATTGTACTAGGTGATGGGAAAGGGAAGTTAATTCTGTTCAAGCGTCTGGGAGAAAGTGAACATACACAATTAGAATGTATTAGCATATAACAAAATATGTTCATTACATAAAGGGTGCCAGCATTGCTCATGGTGGGGTGTTTTGAAATACATTATCGACTTTTAAAATATATCAACAGCGAGGGCTAAACTGGTGTTCAATCAATTTCCTCCCTCTTTATATAATTAAGCAGAGGTGGTTTTAGAAAGAATCCAAATGGCCTATGAAATATTGATTTAAGTCCCACATGCCATAATTAAACTTTAGTCAGACATTGTGTGGTTTGTATCTGAATGAAGCATGGGGGGTGGGGGGCATGGAAGGATAAGCAGCCATTAACATCAAGCACATCTCCTTCCAGTTAACTCACAGGCAAGGATAACATGAAATAATTGTCCTAGAAAATTGGGAAATGTTGCAATGGCAATGCTTTTAGGCTGCCCTCATTTGTTATGGTTATCGATTATTACAAGCAATGCTACATGAAGCAGAACTGCATTAACTGGGCCAAGTCTCAGGTAAGCGAAATTGACTAGTCTTGTACCCAGTCAAGGACCAGGCACATTTTTTTGTTTATTTGCATAATTTGTTTTTCCGTTTAATTCATACTACTTTGACTGAACACTTCACTTACTTAGCATCATGTTGAAGCTGAAATTATTTCTCTGCTTCGTGTTGCACAATATAAATGGGAAGCTCTCCTACATGCAAAATCAAATATATTATTAAAATACAAAAAAATGGCAGCATACATTACAAAAAGAAATATCCCATGCATTGCAACTTTTCTACAGTGGTGCAGCGATCTGAAGGATCACTTACTCAGATGTGAGTCTGCCTGTTGGGTTGAAATAACCGGCAGACGAGTTGTGGGTGTTCATGTGGGAGGCATCTCCTCGACCAAGTGTCGGAGAGTCCCTTTTATTGTATTTTACCCCAATTGCCTCAGATATGCTTAGTGCTGATTGGTTACACGTGGGTTGCGTATAAGCGTTACATTATTACATACACATACGAGGGGTTTACATGCAGGCATTACACATCACTAGGTAGAAAGAGTACAGGAACATCGTAATCTATGATTGATAGGGTGGTACGCAGAGATTATATAGAGTGCACTTAACATTCCTCTAGTCTGTGGTAATAAACAGGGGGTGTGTATAGTTAGATAGCAAGGTCATGACATCACTTAGAGACTTGGAGCAATCCATGCCAGGGTTTGGAAGGCAATGTGCAAGAACACCCCCTACGCAGGACTCCAAGAATTCAACAGGAAAGCAACACAGGAAGAGGATACAGGAAGGCCACATTCTAGTCACACAGGACAGGGAATACTCTACATCTGCCAGTACATTCAGACTATCTTGAGGGGTCCTTGGCTGGGTCCTGCTGCTTTTTGAGGTGAGGCAGGTAGTGTGATACTCCATATTTGAAATATTCTCACTGGGGAGAATCATATGGCATTGGACAGTACCCAACTAAACAAATATATTTGGGTAAGGTAAGGTAAAGGACCCTAGGATGGTTAAGTCCAGTCAAAGGCGACTCTGGGTTGCGGCGCTCATCTCGCTTTCAGGCCGAGGGAGCCGGCATTTATCCACAGACAGCTTTCCGGGTCATGTGACGTAAACCAGAGCGCAGGGAAACACCGTTTACCTTCCTGCCACAGTGGTACCTATTTGTCTACTTGCACCGGTGTGCTTTCAAACTGCTAGGTTGGCAGGAGCTGGGACAGAGCAACGGGAGCTCACCCTGTCGCAGGGGATTTGAGCCATCGCCCTTCTGATTGGCAAGCCCAAGAGGCTCAGTGGTTTACAGCTCCACCCACATCCCTTGTGTAACATCTTTTAGCTGTACAATGGAACATTCCCACTCTCCCCTCTGCCTGTGTCCTCCTGTACACCCCCTAAATCTGCTCTGGGTTCTGCCACAACCCTCTGTATCAGAACTTTTTTTTGATGGGGGGGAGCACACAGAGTCCACAGGGAGGAGGGAGTTGCACTAGTTTAGTTGATCCCACCCACTGATTCTAATGTCCTTTTCATGCCAGGTAAAGAAAAGCTTTTCCATTTTCAATGGCAATTGCTATTAACATTTTAACCTATTTTCAAAAGCACGGGAGACCTGCTTGAACAGTCTAGCAGTGCAATCTTCTAGATGTCAGCTCATAAGTACCGTATTTTTCACTCTATAAGATGCACCAGACCACAAGACGCACCTAGTTTTTGGAGGAGGAAAACAAGGAAAAAAAATATTCTGAATCTCAGAAGCCAGAACAGCAAGAGGGATTGCTGCACAGCGAAAGCAGCAGTCCCTCTTGCTGTTCTGGCTTCTGGTATAGCTGTGCAGGCTGCATTCGCTCCATAAGATGCACACACATTTCCCCTTACTTTTTAGGAGGGAAAAAGTGAGTCTTATAGAGCAAAAAATACGGTAACTATGTCCTATTGAGTTCAGTGGGACACAATTCCAGTGGGATTGTGTATTGGATTGCACACTGGGTCTCCATCTGAATGTTTTTCAGAGGACAAAAGCAAGAAATTAAAGAACATGTCTATATATATATATATATATATATATATATATATATATATATATACACACATATTCCAAAAATATGTTTCCAGCCACACGTATACCTATAAGAGTCAGTTAAGTGAGAGAGAGTATATTAGGTCAGTTTTGTGTAACATTAGATCTATCAATCCTATTTCCCTCCCAGAGGCAATTTTTCTTTTATTGATTACATTTCTGTGTTTAAATCTTTTTATTTGATTTTCAAAAAGGAAAAAGAAAAAGAGACAAAAAAATCATACAAAAAACCAAACCACAAACCAGTGTACAGAATCCAAATAGCGAGAATACTCTGAATCTCTTGACTTCGCCCCATTCCATCCATAGGTTCTTTTGATTCTATTTTCAACTGTATATTAATACTTCTCCAAATTTTCATCTTCCTAAGCTATCCATAAATTCTGTTACATTACAAGTGTATTTAAAGGTAAAGGGACCCCTGGCCATTAGGTCCAGTTGTGACCGACTCTGGGGTTGTGGCGCTCATCTCGCCTTATTGGCCGAGGGAGCCGGTGTACAGCTTCTGGGTCATGTGGCCACCATGACTAAGCCACTTCTGGTGAACCAGAGCAATGCATGGAAACGCCGTTTACCTTCCTGCCGGAGCGGTACCTATTTATCTACTTGCACTTTGACGTGCTTTCGAATTTCTAGGTTGGCAGGAGCAGGGACCGAGCAACGGGAGCTCACCCCATCGCGGGGATTCGAACCGCCGACCTTCTGATTGGCAAGTCCTAGGCTCTGTGGTTTAACCCACAGCGCCACCCGCATCCCTCCAAGTGTATTTAAAATCCTGCTAATGTTTTAACTTGTTTACAATGATTTTGTATATACATTATAAATATTTCCCATTCTTTTTTAAAAAAATATTGTCCTCTAGATTCCTGAGCTTTCCAGTTAATTTCGCCATTTGGGCGTAGTCCATCAGCTTGGTTTGCCATTCTTCTCTGGTCGGGGCTGTCTCTTCCTTCCATCTCTGGGCTAATAACATCCAAACGGCCATTGTAGCATACATAATCAGTTTCCTCTGGTCTTTTGGAATCTTGGTACTTATATTTCTATATCTATCAATCCTAATGCAGTTCAGCACTGTTTGTAATGCCAGTTTCCTTGAGCACCTTGTAGGAAGGTATCAGAAGCATTGCCCCCTGTGCTGGTATTTGTTGATGCATATATTAAAAAAAATAATAAATTCCAGTACAGTTGTAGCTTAACTAATCCAGTTAATTCTGACTCTTCCTTCCTTCTATGGTAAACAGATTTCCTGACTCCCTTTCTAGCCACTGTATATAGCTTGGGGACTGTTACCTGACTGATAGAGGTTGTGCAGGTCTGCTATAGTTTCTTGGAATCCCAAACTATGGAGATTTATTAAGACATAGCACTTTCCATGAATAAATAACAAAATAAATGGAAGTAGCGGTGTAGAAGAGACCATTCACCAAAACACCACACATGTGATCAACTGCTTCTTCACTCAAATACTCTAATGAGTTTTCATGTCAGCACTATTTGCAATTGTATAAGAGGTTATTACTAGTTACTGGATTTTCTGAAGTAAAGGGAAATCTGGATTAAATGTAAGGAAAGGAAAGGCTGGCAATCTGATGACAACGACATCGTGTCGACACTGCAAAAAACTACATGCATGAGCAGTGCTGATTCCACAATAAACTCCCATCTGGAAGCGCCCTCAAGCTATGCAATTTGTCTGTGATGGAGTTGGGAATTGAAGCCAGATCTCCCAGGTCCAATATGTTGTCCATTGAATAATGCAAGATTTTAATGAGACTGACAGATGAATGACATAGTGTTAATATGAAGGGGTTGCAAACAAGAAGGACAATGCTAGGGTTTTGAAAACTGAGCAGACCAGGAAATGGGAGGGCAGAATTATGAATGCACATTAGAGGGGGAAATGCACATATGACAAAACTCCAGAAATGGCTGTGGGGTTCACAAGTTTCCTCTGCCAAAGAGATGCATACATTATACTTTGACAGCGCACACAACCACTAACACCAACAAGCGCCTATACCAGATGGAATTTGTTAAGCCATTGTGACTACCATCTGGTAGGCCATATTATTAAACTCGCAGGTATGCAGATGGAGATGGAAAAGAAAACATAGCAGATCAACAAAACACAGGGTGGGGAAAATAGACCATGTGTCCTGGGAGGTACAAGAAAGCTGTCCATAAAGTTGCATAAATGTTGCTGGCTCAGAGTTCTAGAAGGATTAGAGAGCATGATCAGGTCATTACTAGAAGGCTATCCCTGAGCAATGTCCTTATAGTCTTCTCCTTCTGCGCTCTATCAATTCAGGAGCAAGGCACATGCCTGATCATCTGTAGTAGCTTATCCTCTAGAAGGTTGGCCATATGTTTTGAACAGGATGCATGGCTTCACTTCGAGCCCCTGTGTGATTTGGAAATAAATATTTGTGTGAAAAAGGATAAATTAACTTACAACATAGAAGGCCAAAATTAGCACAAATCTCAAGAGTGTGCACAGAAAGCTTTGTACTCAAATTAAACACATGGTGAGGGCAGGGGGTGGGGGCAGGTGGGGAGAGATACACACTGCTGTAAAGTCTTGCTTTAAATATATTCTAGTTTTTAAATGCTTTTAATTATCTTATGTAGAAGTCACCTTGCACCAGAGGTTTAGAGGGTGATCCATAAATTAATTGTAGTAATAACCACTGCAATAAATGCGCACCACTGGAAATATACAAACATAATGGGAAAATGGCAGAAATTCCCACACTGTATTCAGAGAAACATGACCTGCCCCACGATCAGGGAAGAGCCAGCCGCAATGCTCACATACCATGCAGACACAGAGGGAACCAATCAGTGTAGGCCAAGCCAGAGGCGTGTTCATGACATCACCATGCCCCCAAACAAAAGGAACATATACAATCAGGCACTGGCCAAAAGCTCAGCCAAGGAAGCCCTGTGACAAGGGACTCAGCTACACTTGTCAATTATATCATTATAACTGTGTTATAAACGTGTGACACCAGATAGCATTGTAGAGCAGCGAACCATCACCAATTGGATTTTTTCATTGAGGGCTTTGATAGCATTTTTTTTCTATAGCATTTTTTAAAAAATCAGTGTAGATCCAGCCAAAGTCTGCTCCAGTGCCTACACACTCATCAGGATACTGATTCAAATTCATGCAGGAAAAAGTTTTCACGGCCAACAGATATTGTTCACAGAAATGCCTATGTAAGGTTTCTATAGTTTTGTTTTCATTTTGTTTTTATCTTAAACAGGAGACTTGTGGTTGTCTCCCTGTCTTTGGCCACATTCACACCATACTTTAAAATCACTATACCACTTTTAAAAATAATGGCTTTCCCCCAAAGAATTCTGGGAGCTGTAGAATGGTAAGGATGCTGAAAGTTATAAGACACCCCTATTCCTCCCCATGGAGCTACAGTTCACAGAGCTCCCTGGATTGATTGTTAAAACCACTCTTAGAATGTTGGTTCAACAGGAAAACCCCCTGTCTGATCACAACTGTATGGTAGTTCCATAAAACTGGGACCACAGCACTGAACGCATGGCTCCAGGTGGATACAAGTCATGCTTCTGAGCTCTGGAGGCAACTAACAGTGACTCCCCCAAAGTCGTCAGTGACTGAGCAGGAATATAAGGGAATCACATGGTCCCTGAGTCATCCTGGACCCTGAGTTGCTAAAGACCTTATCCCCTGCAAGCTTTTGAGCACTGGAGCTATGTGCTGGCAATAGTCTGTACTCATCAATAGTCTAGCAACAGTGTTTTGCAAGTCTCTGGACCAGAACCAGAGGTAGCCCACATACAGCATGTTGCAATAATTGAGTCTTGAGGTCACTAATGCATGAATCACCATGGCCAGACTATTCCTGCCCAAGAATGGCAGAAGCCTGCATAACAGCCATAGCTTCTATCTTTTTACTATAACTCTTACCATCCAATGGCTGTTGGGAGTTGTGTCGGAAGGGCACCGTGTTGTCAAAGGCTAATCTAAAGGATCTCTGAGTCGATCTCCCTTGGAAGACAGAAGAAGAAGAAGAAGAATATTACAATCTCATGATCGTTTTGGCCCTGCCACCTTTAGTGGACTTTTCTGGTCATCAGTGAGTCTTCCTGCTAGTTGTGGTTCTTGCCATTTCAATAGCTGACACCAGACCTGAATTCTAACATGTTGAGAAGTTTTCTTTCTATAGCTTAGAACTATTAACGTTTTGAAAGAAGTTTCAATATAATTTTGGTAAATGATGCCATCTGGAGTGCTCGTAATTAGCTTGCCAATGAAATTCATTACATATACTTTTTAAAAAGCCTATTGCCCTGGTGATATAAATAAGAGACCTTTGAATAAGAAGGGATGTGATGTGCAGAAATATGCACTTTTCCCATCTGAAGTTCATATAATTAGGAGGTGAAATTTTATTTTTTATGTCAATCACAGAGCCACAGTCTTTTTAAATCTGTTAAGATTGTGCCAGTCTTCACAGCTGCAGGCCAGGAAACTAATTTTGGAGATATGCCTAGGCAACCATGTCCAATGTGTATTGCTGGACATATTTTAATACTATTTATGACAGAAGGTAATTTATATGTTACAAAATGATGCAGTGTATTTGCACTAAACTTTTCTGTGTCATTATGGTCCAATGCCTAGGAAAAGCAAATGATCAGAGTATTTTTTTTAAATAAAACTTGAAGCTCATAGCCCACAGATGCTTTCTCATCAATTTTATCAGTACAAACCTGAGAAAATGTAATGACAGAGCACCTAGTACCTGCCTTTTCACAAAACCCAGTTTTAATCCGTTTAAGGTTGCATTCTTTGTGTGGCAGTACACTAGGTATCAAAAATTGGCTGAAGCAGCAGTTTGCAGAGTCTGGCCCTGAAATGATATGGGCTTTAAAAGTCCTATGTCTTGGGCCAGGCTACTTGAAATAAGTCATTCTTTCTATTCTTGTTCGGGCTTTTATATCTTCATTGGAGGCTGTTCTCCAGACTCCCTAGCGTGGTACAAAATTTTGGTTGTGATGCCTTTTAGGTGCACGTTGTATACCTTTTAATAGCCATTTAACAGTATTTGGGGATCTTGTACTAAAGTTGCTCCTGTGGGGTTGTGTTTCTGCATAATTTTTTGGCTTGTATTCCATATTACTGGACTGCCTGAGTCGAACACAAGCCAAAAAAATATGCAGCAACACAAACACGACAGGAGCAACTTAAGTACAAAATGCCAAAATACCGTTAAATCTTGAGTTGTATCTGGAACTCCCTAAACTCACTTAGTGGACTTGGGTGTCTCCTACCCACAAGTAAATATTAAATGTCCCTCACATGAGGAGTAGGAGTAGGAGTTTGGATTTGATATCCCGCTTTATCACTACCCTAAGGAGTCTCAAAGCGGCTAACAATCTCCTTTTCCCTTCCTCCCCCACAACAAATACTCTGTGAGGTGAGTGAGGCTGAGAGACTTCAGAGAAGTGTGACTAGCCCAAGGTCACCCAGCGGCTGCATGTGGAGGAGCGGGTAATCGAACCTGGTTCATCAGATTACGAGTCTACTGCTCTTAACCACTACACCACACTGGCTAACACTACACCACATGATAATTCCTAGATGTACTTGCCACTTGACAGTCTTAATTCACTGTGTAGGGACTTCTTTGCCTGCAAATTTCATCAACTTCTGTGAAAAGGGAAAAAGAGTTACAACTATTTTTCATTTCCCCATTATAACCAATTGAGTGGGTGAGGGACAGAGCTCTGCATTCAACTCATCTGATTCAGATCTAAATAACAAGTTGAAACAGAATGATACAGAACAGAACCAAAACAGATTGGGTTGCTTCCTAATACTGCAAATAAAGATATAGCTTCAAGACAAATCTTGCCACTGATGAACACCCCTATTAAATGCCATGAATTATCTTGCAAAACTGTATTCAGCTGGTGGTTGAAACTGCATGCCTAAGAGCTTGGATGGTTCGCTACAAGATCTCAGTGGAGGGTAGCATAATGCATAAGTGAATAATCAAAACAGAGTGCAACGTTTTCAAAGTGAGCTCAGACCACACAGATGAATGAGAACGGTTCATATACATCAGTACTAAAATCTGGACCATGATGTTAATGTTTCAAATGGAACTCTTTAAACGTAATACAGTAGATCTTCTTGCTAATATTTTAGCAGCAGATTTAAGAGGAACATGCTTGAGCACCTGCTCCTTAGATCAATCTGATATCCAACAAGAAAATTAACAATGTGGTAGAAGGCCAGTTATACTATCTATGTGGCATATGGGTCATTTCCTGGGTGATATATATTGGAAAGATCAGATTGGTGCAGGTGATGCTTGTTAATGAGTGGGATACTTCTTTTAAAAAATATTTTTATTAACCAATTAACCAATTTCAACATAACAATTTGTCAATCCTCGTAATCAATTTCATTATCCCCCCCCTTATTTCCCCCAACCCTCCCTCTCCCACCCACCCACCAAGGACTTCCCACAGCTCCCCTCCCTGGTTTTTTTTACATATCTTGTTTTCTGAATGTTATAAAATTGTACATATCCTTGCTTCGTCTATCATACGTTCAACTAATAAACTTGTGAATGTTTATTCAAAACCTGCCAAAGAGTCCACTTCATTTTGTTGTCTTTTTAGATAGTTTGTAAAAAGTTCCCATTCTTCCTTGAAGTCACAGTTGTCCTTTTCATGCAGTTTATATTTCAATTTGGCCAGTTCTGCATAACTCATCAATTTTTCTTGCCACTGTTCTTTCGTTGGGATTTCCTCATTCTTCCATCCTTGTGCTAACAAGACTCTTGCCGCAGTTGTAGCATACACAAATAAGTTCTTTATTTTTCTTAGCAGATCTTGTCCTATAATCCCTAACAAAAATGCTTCTGTTTTTTTAAATGAGTGGGATACTTCTAAATACATAAAAAAAATTTAAAATACCCATTGTAAACTGCATTTTTCTTTTTATCAAGTGGAAACTTCAGTCAGTTGAGCACGAGACTCTTAATCTCAGGGCTGTGGGTTCAAGCCCCACATTGGGCAAAAAATCCCTGTGTTGCAGCAGGAGGTTAGGCTAGATGATCCTTGTGGCCCCTTGCAACTTTGCAACTCTATGTGACATGTTATTATGGTGTTACAAGAATGAGGTATGACATTCCTTTTCACCCTGATGACTGGATGAAAGTTTCTTTTCTCCTTCCCCTCCCTTTTTAAATGTTACAGTTAAAACAAAAAATAAAAAGAAACTTATGCACTTAGGGCTTATATTACCATCTGTTTGTAGAATTATTGCTATTTTTAAAACAGAGCCATCTTTGGTGTGAAACCATCTATTGCAGGATATATCTTTGTAAGAACTAGATATTTAGCATTTGCTCGTGCTTAAGGGCACATTTAACATCTCAAGAGTTTCTGACAAACAAAAAAGTAGGTCATTAATATCAACGCGTAAGTGGAATACTTAAGAACATCAGAATTAGGCTAATGGCCCATCTAAGTCCAGCAACTTGTTCTTACAGTGGGCAACCATATGCCTTTGGGAAATTCACAAGCACAAGATCAACGCTCCCCTCCTACAGCTTCCAACAATTGGTATTTATTGTTGCAGAATATAAGGCTCAGTGAAACGGTTCTGGACATAGATATATACAGCTTGTAGGCTTGGGCAGATACAGATACAGACAAGAACAAAGTATCACCTTTGTTCTAAATAAGTTCACCAACAGATTGACGACTCACAGACTAACTAACTGAACTGATGTAGATTAATCACAGATATAGTCAGGGCAGTGGGCCGCTACTATAGCAACGGGCTTGCCTAACCTTGCACCTGCAAGTAGCTTATCCATGGGGTGATTTATGCTCAAAAAGGAAATTAACCCATTCTCATGTCCAGATAAAAAAGGTAAAGGACCCCTGACAGTTAAGTCCAATCACAGACGACTCTGGGGTTGCGGCACTCATCTTGCTTTACAGGCCAAGGGAGCCGGTGTTTGTTTGCAGACAGTTTTCCAAGTCATGTGGCCAGCATGACTAAGCCGCTTCTGGTGCAATGGAACACCGAAACCAGAGCAGCTCACAGAAACGCTGTTTACCTTCCCGCTGTAGTGGTTCCTATTTATCTACTTGCACTTTTTGGTGTGCTTTTGAACTGCTAGGTTGGCAGGAGCTGGGACCGAGCAATGGGAGCTCACCCCGTCACGGGGATTCGAACCGCCGACCTTCTGATCGGCAAGCCCAAGAGGCTCAGTGGTTTAGACCACAGCGCCACCCGCATCCCACCATATTAATACATGGTCTGCCACATACCTCATTTACTGATCAGCCAAATAGCAAGAAGAAGGGAGAAGGGCTAAGCAGCACAAGGGATTGTAGAGAGATGGAAGTTTAGAAATTTCCCTCCCACTCCCATGTTTCTGATTGAACCACCCACCCAGTTATTAAGGAAAAAGCTCGACAGCAGCATGGGGAAAGAAGGCTGGGAGAGAAAAACTGTGAAGCACTCAGTACAATTTTTTTAGAACAAGAGGTATGGGAACTCACCATGAGCGCCTCTCTTGTTCTCTCTATAATGGCAATGGCATCCAGGTGAAAGGTGCCAGAACCATATCTGTCAACTTACAGATTTGAAAATAAGGGACCAGCAGCCTCGAAAATAAGGGATCAGCAGCCAAAATAAGGGATCAACAATTACTTTGATAAAATACATATTTTGTTGCATGCAAATGGCTTTAGATACCTAGTAGGTCCATAAATTACCATATAGCATATATTCAGCACAAAAAAACCAGCAACAATTTCTTGTTGACAAAAGACAGCTGGACATAGAAAGGGCCCCATTACCTTCAGTATCTTATTTAAGGGACATCATCAATAAGGGACAGCAGCGGGACATGGCGCTGGGATAAGGGACTGTCCCGCCAAATAAGGGACGCTTGACAGCTATGGCCAGAACTGAGTTCCTGTGAGTTCCAGATGAAAAAAGCCCTAGAAGTACCTCTGATACAGGTCAGAAACACAGCATATATGCATAGTTCAAAGCATGGTTGAAGAACATGGATTAACAGAACAGCAGGGCTACAACGTCATCTGCAGCCAATGGTCTGACTTGGTATAAATTAGCTTCTTGTGTATCTTAATATAACTCCTCTTTATTTTCTAAAATAATAAGCAGCAATCCGGTTCAAACTATTAATTCTTCTGGAGTTTAATCAGAATATATAGGAATGAAATAACCCTTGATCTTTTCCCCGCGAGGATAATTTACATACACTTTCGTTTCAGAACAATACATGATTAGACAATTCTGCTTCATAGCATTAAATTGACTGTCTTCCTGTCTTTTCTCATGTGTGAAAGGTCTTTTGGCTCTTTCCATAGCTAAATCCTGGGTTTACTCAGGAAGTAATCTAAGATCTTGATGTTTGGGAAGGCATGGTAGCCTGGATTTAGAAAGTAGCATGTGAATGTGGTGTTTGTGTGTGCATGTATTACATTATTTCATAATTTCTTATGCACTATGAACCTCTAGTAGTGTTGAGGATGAAAACTCTAACAGATGCTTCCTAAAAAGCAAATGTATAAATAGGGATGATATACCGTACTTTATAAGGAAAAAAAATCCAAGTCCTCATCTGTTTCAGACATGTCCAATGCGGAGGGTGGGGATGTATTCAAGGTAAAACGTTTTCTGATGTGGTTTTGCAGTTACCCCACAGTCAAAAATTGAAAGTAGGGTTGTAATGTAACAAAACAAATTAGGCCTTTAATACTGAAAACTAATTGAGTATTAACAATTTAGTTGTTGGATTTTTACCTTCTCTGTTCCTTTTCTTTCCCTTTTACTTGTATCTGCAGCAATAGCAGCAGCTGATCTGATTTTGACAACTATCTTCAGACAGTAACAATAATCATAATTAATAATAAATTTATACCATGACCATCTGGCTGGGTTTCCACAGCTGCTCTGTGGAATATTAAAAACACGATAAAACGTCAAACATTAAAAACTTCACTAAACAGAGTTGCCTTCAGTTGTCTTCTAAAAGTCAGATCGTTGTTTATTTCCTTGACATCTGATGGTAGGGCATACCACAGGGTAGGCGCCACCACTGAGAAGGCCCTCTGCCTGGTTCCATGTAACCTCACTTCTTGCAGTGAGAAAACTACCAGAAGGCCCTTGGAGCTGGACCTCAGTGTCCTGGCTGGATGATGGGGATGAAGATGCACCTTCAGGTATACTGGGCTGAAGCCATTTAGTGTGAGAAACTACTGACTACTTTGCCATGTGGTGAGTTCCATAACCGCAGCCTTTCAGAGAAGAACTTTCCAAATCTAGCTTGGCTCCATGCACCCAGACTGGCCATTGGTTCCTCCAGGGCAAGAAGGAGTATAAAAGATTTCTTTTTTCCAGCTGAGACTTGCTTGAAGAACAGAATCTATCTGAATTCCAGTGTGCCTTGCATTTCTTAACAAAATTACCAGAACAATACAACTTCCTATACTAATGAGTACCACTTGCACATTTGTAATCTTACAATTATGACTTCTGTGACTGGCTAGCTCACCACATTATTTGAACATACCAACACAGTGGATGAATTCTCTGTTGTTAACAATGTACTCCAAAACTCTGGATGACCCTACTCAGCTGTTTCATGGAGCTGTTAAACAGCATTGGGTATAAAACTGAATCCTGAGGAACCCATATCCAAATAGGACTGGAGCCACCTCGGAGCCTTACCTCCCACTCCCAACTCATACAGCTGCTCCAGAAGAATATCATGGGTAATGGTATCAAAAGCCACTGAAAGGTCAAGAAGAATCAAGAGGGACACAATTCCCCTGTCTGTCTTCTGACAGAGGCCATCATACAAGGTGACCAAGGCAGTTTCTCTGCCAAAAACAGGCCTAAATCCTGATTGAAATGGATCTAGAAAATCTGTTTCCTCCAAGTGAACCTGACTCTGGTCCATGACCACCTGCTCAACATTGCCCAAGAAGAGAAGATTGGCAACTGGCCAGTAATTACTTAGATTTTCCAAATCCAGGGTGGGTTTCTTGAGAAGGGATTTTGCCACTGGCTTATTAAAGCAGGCTGGGATCACCCACTCTCACAAGGAAGCATTAATCACATCCCTGATCCAGTCAGCTGTTCTAACTCTACTTTTTATCAGCCAAGAGGGGCAAGGCTCCAGAGTGCAAGTGGTTGCCCTGACCAATCCAAGAACCTGGTCCACATCTTCAAGCCTTCTAACGGAAACTCATCCAACACAACAAGACTAGACAGTGCTCCAGGCACCCCCTGAGATTCATACTTCCTGAACATAGGATACTACTTGAGTTGTCACAGCAGCTAAAGTGGACTTATTTCTGTCCTCATCACTCCAAATGTATCAACTGGCACCCGGGAAGAATGGCAGATGAAGCTGATGGACTACATGGAAATGGCAGAAATGACTGGCAGAATCCGAGACCAGGGAGAAGAGTCGATGGAAGAAGATTGGAAAAAATTTAAAGTATATTTACAGAAATACTGTAAAATTAAGGAATGTGAGAAGAATATTGGAATGAAATTATATGGTTTTAGCAGAAATGTTATAAAGAATTAAGCAAAAAGCTTGGACTCGATGGCCCTTGTGGTCTCTTCCAACTCTATGGTTCTATGAAAAACTGATTGTTAATGGGCTAAAGTGGAAAATTTAAAGTTAGACTGTGTTAAGATAAATTATAGAACAAAAATTGAGAAAGAGGGAAAGGATTTGCTGAATTAGCTAATTTGAACTAGAATACAAAAAAGGGAGGTGTGAGGAAGTCGAGGAAATAAGTAAATGGAAGATAAAGATACGGAAATTGGATGTGTTTTTAAATGTTTTTGTTTTTTCTTGTTGATTTGATGTATTGTTTTTTTCTTTCTATTCTCGATGTATTGTTTGTTAATTTTTTATTGTTTTTTTTCTTATACTCCCCCCCCCCTGTAACTATAAAACTTTTAATAAATATTATTTAAAACAAAACAAGACAAATGTATCAACTGGTCTGCCGGTGATCTCTTAACTGGCCAGATATTTGCATTTGCGAACCAATGCTCTCATTGGGAAAGCACCAAGACAAAGAAAGATATCAACATCAGAGAAAGGTCAAATAACAACATTGTAACTTCATGGGTATTTGCCTGTTAATCAGCCCATTTTTCCCCGGCGGGTGGGTGGGAATCAAGTGACCGAGGTTCTCTGCGCTCCTCTACTATGGGCTTAGAATTGAACACCATCACAGTCAAATGTGGTTGTATCAATAAGCTCTTGACTTTTTAAAAAAAATATAGAGCAATCAACTTTGCCTTTTTCATCTGAAAGCTCTTCTTTTCTGATTAGCGTATTCATTTCTAGCTTTTCCATTAAAATTAATTAATTTTGCACTAATTAGTTTGAATTTTAAGAAGGTGCATATTTGTTTTTCTGTGGTTTCCCTTCTACATTCTTTTTAGAAAAGCCTTTATCACACCTGTTAGTCTTGATAAGTAATCCTTAAAGCTCCATGAACTATTATGCAGGCTACCACCATTCTAGTACTTAAATATCTAGATGGCAGCTTCAAGTAATTCATCATGTTTTCTTAGCAATCACATTGATCTCACACGTCATTTAGGGCTTAATGATGATTAAGAATATTTAATGAAGTCTAACTCACTTTGATAAATTGACCTTACATTTGCTGTAACTAGCATTTTAAACTACCAAAAGTTCAACAAAGACATTACAGGGTTCTTGAAGTATTTGGCATATTTGTTTTATTTTTTTTAACTAAAGGAAATCTGAGCAAACATTGTAGTAGAAACAAGTCACATGTCACAGGGCATAGTCTTATAAAGGTTGGTTTCGGGGATGGGATAAAATTAGGTCCCTTGCATTTTGAAGCAAAACTACCAATTCCACACTTCCTGAACCAATATGCCAGGCTGGGAAACCTCCTCAGGTGCCAAATCTTGCCCACTAGGTCTCCTTGTTTGGCCCATGAAGCCTTTTCCCCAAAACCATGTCCACTCACCCTACACTTGCTATCATATGTAGTGTCAATTTGGGGCAGGTAGAGGCAAGGTAGAAAGTATTACAGTAGTCTACTCGGGATGTGGGATGCGGGTGGCGCTGTCGTCTAAACCACTAAGCCTTGGGCGTGCCAATTGGAAGGTCGGCAGTTCGAATCCCCATGATGGGATGCGCTCCCATTGCTCGGTCCCTGCTCCTGCCAACCTAGCAGTTCGACAGCACGTCAGAGTGCAAGTAGATAAATAGGTACCGCTCTGGCAGGAATGTAAACGGCATTTCCGTGCGCTGCTCTGGTTCGCCAGAAGTGGCTTAGTCATGCTGGTCACATGACCCAGAAAGCTGTCTGTGGACAAATGCCAGCTCCCTCGGCCAGTAAAGCAAGATGAGTGCCGCAACCCCAAAGTCATTCACGGCTGGACCTTACAGTCAGGGGTCCCTTTACATATTACCAGAAATGATAGAGTGAGCCAAGATGAGCTGTGATAAACTAGGGCACCTTTGTTTTTTACAATACAGATCTCTCGAATGAAAAACGGTGTTGGAATCTTTTCCATGTGTTAACAGGCTACTAATGTTACAGATTCTTGGGTGAGTCTACCTTGCCTGTTGGATAAATGATGGAGACGCCACATATTCCTACATTCTTCAGGTAAGAAGGAAGGCCTCAATTCCACTGGTGCCATGCAACTTCATTCCCTTTCCTGCACATCTCTGCCAAACTCACCAAAGTCAATGACTAGCAATTCCTCTAATTCTACCCCCCCCAACCAACTACTTGGACCTGTCAACAAGCCCTAAGTCAAATAAGAAAAACCACTTTCTTGATATCATAAAGCTGAACATTCTTATGGGGTGGAAGAGTTAGCATGTGTGTCATGCTTTGTTTTTTTCTTTCCCCAATGCAGGTTGTAACCGTAGTAACCAAGTATCCATAGTAACACTGATATTCTTGAACAATATTTTAATCAAAATCATTTGATTGCATTCTGATTTCAGAGTCAAAGGGGAGTTTCATATTGTAATATTTCTGCACACTGTTATTCACACCTCCACATTTCTTTGTATTGTAACCTCTGGCTTGGAAGGCTTTTTAATCTTGTTTTGAATAAATATTAATGTCTCTCTTTTTAATATATGGCTTTAGGAAAAAAATTTCTGAACATTCAAATTGATGGAATGATTGCTAAAACTGCTGTAACCGTACTGCATGTACTTTTGGTGTGTGTTTAATATGTGAATTTCATCTAAAGCCTATAGTTCTCAATCCAGCAGAACAGCTAGAAGAAAAATACTTGGGGGTATTTTGTAAAACAGAAAATAGATTTTCTTGATCCTTCTCCAAAATCTCCCCCCGCCATGTGCTCTGAAGGGTTGGGGGGCTTCATCAGAATAATGTGGGAAGTGGAACAAAGGGTTTCATGGAGAAGGAGCAACGGTCAAGAACAATACCTTTTTCACCTATTTGTAGAAGCCTCTGTTGCCTGGAGATGCCCTCTGTGAACCTATTCTATTTATGGAAGAACACCTATGGATCTAATCCAGTGTAAACTTACCGTATTTTTTGCTCTATAAGACTCACTTTTTCCCTCCTAAAAAGTAAGGGGAAATGTGTGTGCGTCTTATGGAGCGAATGCAGGCTGCGCAGCTATCACAGAAGCCAGAATAGCAAGAGGGATTGCTGCTTTCACTGCGCAGTGATCCCTCTTAATGTTCTGGCTTCTGAGATTCAGAATATTTTTTTTCTTGTTTTCCTCCTCCAAAAACTAGGTGCATCTTGTGGTCTGGTGCGTCTTATAGAGCGAAAAATACGGTAATCTGATTGTAATGCACAGCAATTAAATGTAAGGAAAGTAATGAAATATGTTTCTTAACCTCCCACATGAATGTTTAATTTTAAGTTTGCATGCAAAAATAAGTTTTGCAATCTGCTTTTAGTCAAGCATTAGCAACAAGTGCAATTAACGTTAAAAAAAGAAGCAGCAAAACACATGACACAATATTAGGATGAGGAATACAGCCAGTTCTGTATTATTCCAAACTTCCAAGCTCAGAAGCTTCTCCCATTGGGCAAGCCGTTTGGAAGCTTCCGACCGCAAGGAGGTTGAGAAAGGGCGAAATTGTTTGCAACTGCTTTTGTCATTGAAAATAAAACTCCACCAACTTCAAATTCACGCAGCAAATGCAAATCGAAGTGGATATTTATGACAAACCAAGATGTGATGGGGTGGGGTGGTATGGTGATTTTGGCAATGCATGTGCTTGTGTTGAAATATGATCAATATTGGCAAGTGAGACATGCATGTTTTATGAATAACTTTAATAAACATGTATCTAATGCAATACAAAAATGTGATAATAAAACAGCTTTAAAATAAGCAATCTACATCAAATAAAGTAATTCAACAATCATTAGAATAGTATAGAATAATAATGCCACCATACAAATATTAATCAGAAACCCACTCTTAACAATTACAATAAATAATTTCAAAACGACAAACAATAAAACAAAGCCACTTCCAACCTCGGGAGGAGTGGTGTTGTGGGCTTCATACCCCCAACACGCACGCGGAGGCTGGCTTCCAGCCCCTGCGCGATCTGGGGAATCCTCGGGCCACGTCATTTCCTGGCCAGCCAATCGGCTGGCTCAGGGGGTGTGGCTTGCCTCATTTAAGGCAAGCGCGGCCAGGGATGTCCCTCTTTGGCTGCTCAGCTGCTATGGTTTCCCACCCGCCCACCCTTCAAGGTTCCCCTTTTGACCTTGCTATGGACCTCAGTTGGTCGCCGTTAAGGGGCCTGGTAGGAATTTTTTCCACTTGGCAAATTGGCACCGGCCATTGGGTTTTTCGCCTACCTCGTAGCAAAACGTCACAACTTGGTTTTGGCGGTTAGGCATTGGTATGGGTATTGTTATGTAGATGTGTGTGGGGGAGGAACGCCATCACCTCCCCCGGATATTGAAGGGTAGTCCGGTAAAGGATTCCGGGGGGGCGTGGCCTTGTCCAAAGCCTATGGGGGTCAGGGCCTAAAGCACGCCCCTGAGTGGTGACCCCGGGGGAGTTCCTAGTTGACGTGCATCAGCAGGGCTCCCCCTGCTGGTGTTAACCCTTCCCAGTCTTCAAGCAAACAGGCTGAAGCCGGATAGTCGGAAAGGATCAATGCCTAAGCCAATACCGCTCTTACCTGTAAAGACTCTCCTCCTGCAAGAGAGGGGAGTGGTTGTGGCCGGACTCCGCCTCAAGCAGGGGGCGTTAGCCCCCTGCCTCCCACTCACCTGGCTGGCGCCCACGCCCACGGGCAGGCACCCAACCAGGTGCCTGCGAGGGGGCGTGTTTAGCAGCCTAAATTGCTGCGGCACCAGCCTTCCGGCCTCACTTTTTGTCGTCTCGTCGCGAGTCACACACCCTCCACTCCCTTAGAGCTCAGGGTCTCAGTTTTCTTTTGGCCTTGCTATGGACCTTAGGTTGGTCGCCCTGGTTGTCCGGGGGGCCTGGTAGAAATTTTTCCATTTGGCATTAGGCTTTTTGGTTTTTTCGCCTACCTCGTAGCAATCGTCATAACTTTCATGGTATTGGTGGGTAGGTTAGGCATTGGAATAATGTGTTGTGGTGTGTCGAAGGGCTAGGTGTGGCCATCGCCTGCGCCTTCAATTTTGGGTATTCCGTTAAAGGAATCTGGCGGTCGTGTATTCTGTCCGATGCCTGCGTGGCGGGAGGCCATGGCACGACCCTCGGGGGAGAGCCTATAGTTGGAGTAGCATCAACAGGCTCCACCTACTGGTGAATAAACCCCCCTTGTTTTAGACTCACCCCTCTCTGAGGGGGTGGAGTCAGCTGACGTGATCCAATGCCTTTTCACTTGCTGTAATCAATAAAGTTGTGGCCTTTTCTTGCCCATTAACCTTATATCACGTGTCCTTGTGTTTTCATTCCACTACGCGGGGATTGGGTCCTCGAACCACAACCAATAAAGTTGTGGCCAATTTTAGCCCATTAAGCTAAAATAACGGTGTCATGTGTCTTTATTCCTACTGGTGGGAGGCGGGAACTCGCCACGCAATGGCAAGCCACAGTGCATAAAATAATACAATACAAATTAAGAAGCAGAGACTGGAGGGTGGGGCAAGTCAGGTGGAAGAAGGCCTTGCCTGATGGAATCTTTCCCCTCACAGTTCTTCCTCCAGGACCAGCTTCCTTATGAGGACTCCGAGGGTCAGGGCTCAACCCTCCCTTTGTTTAATCATGTCCTCCAAATCATGGACAGCCACGTGTTGCGGTGAGATCAACAAACTGCCTTCTTGTTGCTTGGGCAGGCCTGTTTGGATGACCTCCTCACCTCATTGGTTGCCCCTTTGTTGCTCAGGGAAATTTTCTGTCGGTTGGGGTTTGATTGGCACCTAAGGGGCTATTTAAGGGGCTTCACGCGGCAAAGTACTTTCTCTTTCGCATCATGCAGCGGATCTCCCTCCCTCCCTCCCTATAATTTAAGGTTGTGTTTTTGACCTTGCTATGCCTGTCTAGGGGTCGTCTGTTTTTGGAGCAGGGGCCAGGAATTTTCTCACTTGGCTGATTAGCTGGTGCCATTTTGTTTTCGCCTACCGTGTAGCAAATCATCACAACTTTGTAAGGTTGGCGGTTAGGCATTGGTTCCTTCTTTGGTGGAGGGGATTATGGATTGGCTGTGCCTACCCCTCATTTTTGCTGCTAGGGAATTCTGTTAAAGTAATCCAGGGGCTCGATTTGCTCTGTCCGATCCCCTCTCAGGGGTAGGGCCATGTCAGAGTTCCTGGGAGCATCTGGGGGTGAACTAAGAGGCGGAAATCCGCCTCTGTGGTCCCCCAGGATGTTTTCCCTTACTGACCTCTGGAGGTTCCAGTTGTCAGTCCTGTTCCTGCCATTGCAGGTTCAGGTAGCCCGAACCAATGCCTAAGCAACCACTCACATGCTGTAATTAATAAAGTTGTGGCCAAAATTAATGCCAAAAATCTTAAACAGATATTCTGTGTCCTGTGTGATTTATTTTGGAGGGGGTTTGGGGGTCTTCACACACAAAAGTTAATTGTTTGCAGGTTAACCTTTCTTCTTCCTGTTTAGCAGGCGCTGCTACGGTCTTTTGACTGTTTGCTGTTGAAGAACCGGGAAGAAATTTTCTTGCATTCGCAGGTTTTGTCTTCCCTGTAGCAATTCATCACAACTTTGGCGGTTTAAGGCCTTGGGCGGAATCCTTTAGTCTTTTCTTCCCTATAATGGGGGGGGGGGCATGAAGGGATGTGTCTGTGTGTGTGTGTGTGTGTGTGTGTGGTGTGGTGTGTGTGTGTGTGTGAAAGTTGCCCCTACAGGGAGAAGCACTGCTGGTCACACCACACACACAATACAAGTTACACTTCTTTACTAGGGTGAAGGCAGTTGGCTTACAAACTTGTTTTTATAGTGACACAGTTTACAGCTTTCAAAACTTCCAACATTCATTTCAATTTCACTCAGTGAGAACATAAAATGTTTGCTATAATAATGCAGAACACCGTCTGCCAGCTCTGTCTTCTGCCTACCGCCACCAAAACACACATCAATTGTTGAAAGAATCTGGAGCCAAGATTGACATCAAAATAATTTTCTGGGAAGCACTGCTGGTGTCCTTTCATAGGAGATTTTTCTGAACAGAATAAGAAATGTGAATTAAAGAAAGATAATGTCAGGATCGAAACCAAGAAAGACTTGTTCATAGTCTCTAATTCACCCGGGCGTGCGCGCGCGCGCACACACACACAAAATAGAGGTAGCATACACCACTGAATACTGCAAATGGTATTATATATTTACATGATATCACTGTGGAAGAAAGGTCCCTTCAGACAGAAAATAAACTTGTTGCTTCGGGCAGGGGATTTGTTTGTTTGCTTGCCTGCAGGAGCACGGAACCATGTGACTACTGGAAATGGTATCCTTGAGACAGAGGTCTACAATGACAACCTCATCTGGCATTTAGGAAAATTGGGCTCTACCTTTGAAGAGTTCTGCCTAACTCAGGGATGTAGAACTTACTGGATTCCAACTCCTATCAGCCCTGAGCAGCTAAGTGAGGATGAAGTTGCAGTTCAGCAACATCTGAAGGGTCACAGATTGCCCATCCCTTGTCTAACCTATAGATGGAACCTACAACACAAGCTCAAAAGTAGTCTCTGTTAGGAATGTTTATTCCACATCCCTCTTAGAGAGAGGCAAATTTCTTTGCGTGACCAGGTGGTGACAGTCCCAGACCCCAGGGATCATAAGGAAGGAATAAAGACCCTGACAACATATTATGGAATTAAAATTAGGCCACAACTTTATTAAACTTCCGAATGTTGGAAGACCTTGGCTTAGGCCTTGGGCGTATATCCATCCCAGCCCCCCAGCCAGGGGGAACTGGGGCTCATCAGGGTAAATGGGATATGGGGGTGGTCTGTGAGACGTAAGTGTAGCAGGCAGCCCACCCCATATCCCCGCACACGGGGTAGTTCACTGAAGACCTTTCAGTGTATGGCCAGTGACACCCATATATATAACCCCTTTAAGAGGGGGACCCTGGAATCGCCGCCACAGTGGGGTGAGTCACCACGTCACGCCCCCCCCCCCAATTATAGGGAAGAAAGGACTAAAGGATTCCATCAAAGGCCATAA
Source organism: Podarcis tiliguerta (assembly GCF_965153285.1). Lineage (NCBI taxonomy): Eukaryota > Metazoa > Chordata > Lepidosauria > Squamata > Lacertidae > Podarcis > Podarcis tiliguerta. The sequence continues at coordinate 10,022,686 of NC_139544.1, forward strand.
CCACCAAAGTTATGATGAATTGCTAGGGGGAAGACAAAACCTGCCAATGTAGGAAATTTCTTCCCAGTCCTTCAACAGCAACCAGTCAAAAACCGTAGCAGCGCCCACTAAACTGAAGAAAAAGTTAACCTGAAAACTAGAAACATTAAACAAAGGGAGGTTAGGGAGGGTGAATCTCCAGAGCTGACTGCCTGGCTATTGTTGGTTCCACCCCCTATTTATAAATGGGGCTGGCCCCACCTCCCAGCAAGAAACTTAAGTACTGAGGCTGGGCGTGAACCTCCAAAAATTAACACTGAGAGGCAAGCCAGCCTCTGTTTGCCACTAAACTCCCTGGGAACTGTAGCACCATGCGCAATTCCGCAAAGGGCACCCACCATGTAAAGACTGAGTGCTCATTAACTCTCTTGAATTCTATTTCTCACAAAGGTTAAATTTGTTAGTTCAAAACTAAGACCCATATTAATGTTTCAGTATTCCTTATCAACGATGCTGTAATGCAAAGATTAGAAAACTGTGGACCTTCAGATGTTGCCAGCCCGACTTCCAGCAACTCCAGCCAGCAGGACCAATGGTCAGAAACAATATCTGGAAGGCCATAGGCTGCCCATCTCTATTACAGTTTATCAGTGCATTCCACTGCCCAAAATATCCCTTTCTAATACCACAGGTACTTATGCAAAACTTCAGTGAAGTTGGTTTAGTACTCACCATTCATTCTCAGTGTAATGCTTCATTCTAGTTATATTCATAACATTGCCTTCATTCTCTGCAGCATCCAATGGATGTGGTTCACAGAAGGTACAAAAAGTTGTGTGTGTTTTTTAAGCACAAGTAATAGCAGGAAAGGATAAACATTAAAGATAGAATTTCTGCAATGATCGGAGCCTCTGATGTATTTTGGTGACATTTCATATGGCCTTTACCTGCTGTATATTTTCTACCCCAAATATAATATTCTTGGACTGGTTTTATCTGGCAGGTAATACAGAATATATGAAAGCATGGCCCCTCTATCGGCTAATCTTCCACTTGTAATTTAACTGCTATTACTTTCTTACAGCTAATACTTTGCATTGCCAATTTGCCATGGGTAACCTCTAACCTCCTCATGATTGCAAAGCTTCGTCGCTCCACACATTATGTCACCATATCTGAACTGCCTGAAGCTACTCTTCATGGGCCGATTATAGGCAATAATATTAGGTGCGGAGGAGTGCTTGAAGTCCTAACTATATGAAAAAGGTCCAGATGCATAAATTGACTGGGCTTGGGTGCAGTCTAATGGTGCATCTACAACATTATTTAAAAATAGAATGTATAGCATTATGCAGTTCACCTTACAGGCATGGCACAAATGGTCAAAAATATAGAAGCCTTAAAGCTGCCCACAGAATACAGTGGAACAGAACAGAGCAAAACAGAATGCAGGCACTAAAATGCATTAATTGGAAAAGAAACCAGAAAAAGAATCCTGGCTTAATTTCGACCTCCAAAAACCACCACAAGTAGACAGGACTTTGAACTTGGGCTTCCCATTGGCAGAGGTTTGCATGTGTGGGGCTCTAGAAATCTTTCTCAAAAAAAGAGCTTTGACCAGATTTTGAGGTTTGGCCTTTGGGGAAGCAGGAGACATGGTTTTGAAAGGTGCCCTGCCCAATTGCCTGGAACTGGGCAGGATTAATCACTCCAGAGGGGCAAATATGTCGGCAGATTTCATCCACTACTGACAAAAGGGAGGAAAAAACCGATGGCTGTTTTTTATTTCCCAGTTGTACAGGGGGAGAACTAAAATGAAGGTTCATCCCCCAGCCTGAAAGGTAGACTCAGCCTTGGATCCTGAGCCGAACCGGACACTTTGGATCAAAATGGGCAGTGTTCTGAAGCAACAAAGCAATGCCCAAACTGAATCTTCAGGTTGCCATATTCACACCTACGTGGAGTCTCCTTCTTTGGAGGTCTTTAAGCAGAGGCTTGAAAACCATATGTCAGGAGTGCTCTGATGGTGTTTCCTGCCTGGCAGGGGGTTGGACTCGATGGCCCTTGTGGTCTCTTCCAACTCTATGATTCTATGATTCTATGACAGCTGTGCTCTCTGGCTCCTTTTCCCCTTCCAGTTTAGCATTACTTGATTATACCAGCAGCACTGATATCACTGGGGAACAATTTTTTTTTCCATTTTCTGTTGCATGAGATTTTTCAACTGTTCTTATACAGTGGTACCCCGCAAGACGAATGCCTCGGAAGACGAAAAACTCGCAAGACGAAATAGTTTTTCATTTTCTGAGGTGCTTCGCAAGACGGATTTCCCTATGGGCTTGCTTCGCTAGACGAAACGGCCCTGCCTCTCGTGTCATGGTGACGCGCACTGCACGCACACACGCTCGCTTCCCCACTCCTCCGGCTCCCTCCCACCTTCCCTCCCACCTCGGCTCCCTCCCACCTTCCCTCCCACCTCGCGCCGCTGTCAACCCCCCCTCGCGCACTCCCCTCAGAGAGCCGTTGCCACCAGCAGCCAGCGTTGCAGCCGGAGTCGCGCTCCTGAGCCCCGCCGCCCTCCAGCAGCCGCGTCACGCAGTGGCCACAACACGCGGGTGAGTCTGAGGTACCGGCTGCGGCAGCTGCCCTGCTTCTCTCCCCCCCCCACTGTTGTCAGTGTTTAAATGCAGTGGTGCTTCGCAAGACGAAAAAACTCGTACAACGAAAAAACTCGCGGAACGAATTAACTTCGTCTTGCGAGGCACCACTGTATGTTCTTTCAATGCTGATTTCAAATCTGAAATCGATTTTCGTGTACATGCTATAGTTATCTTGCAATTTCCTTTTTTTATTAGTTTAACATAATTATTACAAAATAGAAGCAAAATATTGCAAATACATTCATACATACATATATATACATACACACACACACACACATATATATATGTATATATATATATATCTCAGATAAGCACACACTTATACAGTAAAGTTATCTTGCAATTTCCGACTTTTGCCAATATGTCATATTTACACTGGGAATAAGTGGACACTGACACATTGATCTACCCTAATCACATAGTAATGATTGTTTTGCAAACTTACTTTTTCTTTATTTTTATAGTTTTGTAACCTAAATATTTGTATTTTTCAGATTGGACCATGGTCATCAGGTTCCTCCCCCTTTCTGTTTCTCATATAAAAGTGTTTTCTTCTTCTTCTTCTTCTTCTTCTTCAATTGCATGAATGAAAAGGTAGCATGGGGGCAGGGGGAGACGGTTATCTTTTTCCTCCTCTATAAAGTGTTGTGTTTGGTTTGGATTCTTTTTTTTTGTTCTAGCACTCCAGATAGCCTCCTTAGTGAAAGTAAAGAACAAGCCAGCAGGGAGACGGAGGGCCTGCTGTTGCTCACAGCTGTTGTAAGGCTGCCTCATGAAATTTTCATCTGCCTCCTTCCACACAGAAACTTTGCAACTACACTTCAGTTCCCAGTCCCTGATCTTAATGGCTATATAAAATAATCACCCCAAAAGGATGCCCAGAAATTAAAGCATTGATCATCCCAACTTCTCAGCCTTACCAGACAATTTGACTTCATCACTAGGAAATGGCAGTTTGTGTGATAAGCAAGGGCATTTAATAGGTAAGCAATTTCAAATGCTTATTACGTATCAGTTACAATGGGGACCCGAAATGCAGCAAATGTCTGAAAACGTAAGAGAGAAACTCGTGAATCTGATTGTCAGCATCTGCTGGCATAGGCCTGATGATTTACAAAATTCAGCTGGGATCAGTTGTCCACATATGTATGGTGACATATGCTTCGGACATATTTCAGTAGCACCCTACAGTATACTGAATGCTTAAAATTCTCATCTGTCCTCACAACAATTCTGTGTGACAGATAAGGGGGCGTGAGGCAAAGAGTTATTCACCCAAGAAGACATCTAACTGAGAAGGGCTCTTCCTTCCAGCATTCTGCCTACAGCACCAAACTGACCTCGGGTGAGTTTCATTACAATAGGCGCCATTAATTTGCACGTCAAAATAAGGTTAGCCATTTCAACACCAAAGATTAGAAACGAAGCTATTTCTTTTTTACTTCCTTCATGAGTCTGCCCATTTGCTAAGATCTCCCTCAGAGGCAATTCCATTCCTGCCTTCCAAGGGCCTCCTCAGAGGCAGCACCCTCAACCCACATTGTGAGACTTGATCCTGAAACAGGTTTTACTTGGTGTCTTCCTTGAAAACTTTCATGCTTTTGTTTTGCTGCTCTTCTGGTTGTATTTAATTGCTTTGAGGCTTTGTGTTGTCTTCATTTAAAACAGGAAGTGGTGTGGGGTTTTTTTTGAGGGTTCAGAGGAGATAGTGATGCTGTTGTTTTTTCCTGGGCATAAAAGTGCACGTAGCAACATACAGGGATGTTCTGCAGCTCAGTGGTAGAACATGTGCCTTGCATGCAGAAGTACCAGGTTCAACCCCTGGTGTCTAAAGGTAGGGCTAGATAAAGAATCCTCCTGAAACTCTGGAGACTGACTGTCAGTCAGAGTAGGCAATACCAATGCTTTAGAGCAGGCATGTCCTGTTAGAATTCCTGCTCCGTGATGGCAGTCATGGGATTATTGTCTTTCACATGACGGTATATGTTTTGACTCCACAAAGTGGGAAGTGACGGAGGCAGGATGTTTGTGTTACTGTGTTCCGTGAAGTGGGACTATTGTCCTTTGTTCTTTTTCTCTTTGCTGTCTGATGCTCGAGAAAGAGGGAGCCATGTTGCAGTGCTAGTGTGTGTTTATATGTAAATAAAAGTAGATTAGCCAAAATGCTGAGTTGTTGAGGTCTGTTACACAACTGCGCAAACTCTGCGGATCCTTAAGTGTGCCGGTGTCGGTTGGCATTGGTCGCTGTGATGTTCGGGCAGAAGAAATCTTTTGAAGCTCCCGATCGACCAGGGGGGAGGGAACATGCCAGTCGGGCATGTATCTCTGACAGGGTCCTACTCTTCTGTAGGCTAAACTCCTGACATGTCCAACAGGTCGATCGCGATCTACAGGTTCATCACCAGGGTTCTCCAGATCGATTGCAGGAGTTAAAAAAGAGATCACCTGGCTGCTCCTGAGTGATCTTGACATGCCCTGCCCCTGGCGCTATGTCTCATCATTGTCGTTGGTGCTGTTAAAGGTTTTATTCCCTTCGTCTGCAGCAGAGTGGGGGAAGAAGAAATGGGTGACTGATGGATGAGCGATCTAATGCAGCTCTTTTCCCAAAAACTCAACAACTGAGTTATTTCCCCCCCCCCAAAGCTCAACGACTCTGGTCTCTCCCCCTAAAAAAGCTCATCAACTATTGGCAATGACAATGAGTAGACCACTGCCAGTTTTATTATACTGGGAGTAGATCACAGTCTCTGATCTAGATGGGCCAATGATGTGATTCAGTATAAGGCAACTTCCTATATTCTTATACAAGCTACAGGTTTCACACTCACATTGGGGAAGGCACAGTGTACTCTTTCTGAATATTTGAATTAGTTCTTATTGCCTTCAGACATTCACACACTGCGCTCTGTCCTCCATCCAGGAAAACATGAGGAATTATCAGGGTTCAAGGACATATTCCAGACAAGAAAACGTTTTCATAGTGGCAAGCAGGGTCATGGGGGGATGAGGCCTAGGAAGACAGGGTGTGGTCTGGGGATAGTTCTGAGGAACGGACGTAGAATTCTGGAAAGCCATATTTGACACCTGGACCTGGAGTTTCCCACATAGCGTGTTCTCCATAACAGAGAGCACGTGTTGCGTTTGGGGGAACAAGCCACCCTGTCGTGACTCTGCAGATTTGGTGAGGAACCCAAGCCTTTAAATGGTTAAAATTGGGTTGCTGGGGAGTTTTGATTGTTGCCAATTTGGAGGAGGGGTCAGAGTCTTTAAATACAGGGGCCAGACGTCGGACGTCCTCTTGGCCATTTTGCACCGGATCACCCGCCCTCCCTCCCTTTAATAGGGTGGTTTTTCTGATCGCTTGACCTTGCTATGCCTGTCATGGGGTCGTCCGCCTTGGTGCGGGGGCCTGGTAGGAATTTTGCCATCTGGCTGATTGGCTGGTGCCATTTGGTTTTTGCCTACTGCGTAGCAAATCATCACAACTTGTAAGGTTGGCAGTTAGGCATTGGTTAAATTGGTGCTTGGAGGGGTAAGTGCCTACCCCTCCAAATGATGCGGAAAGGGAATTCCGTTAAAGGAATCCAGGAGCTTGCCATTCTTTTCATCCTTGTCCCTGGCATCGGACTTGGGCCGTGCAAGCCCCAAAGGAACATGAGGGTGAGAACTGATGCCCAGCTTCATTTTCTCACCCAATACTTGTTTCCTACGCTGGCTTCCGTTGGTGTTCGGAAGGCCAGCTCTGTCCCTGAGGGCAAGGACAGATAGTCATAACCAATGCCTAAGCAACCACTCAGGTTTTTTGTATTTTGAATAAAGTTGTGGCCAAAATTATGCCAAAAACCTTAAACAAAAATTGATGTGTGAAGTGTGAATTTTTGGGGGGTGGCGTTGTGGGACTCAACACGCAACTGATACAGTTATGCTATGTGTGACTGTAATAGTGATCACGAATCACAGGAAATGGGTGTCCGTTTTGCTTGATAGGGTTGCAGAAAGCAATAGGGTTCCACAGCAAACTCCCAACTTGCTGATTATCTCAAAATTGTGAATAGTAATACACAAGTTAATATTACCTTTGGGACTAGGTTTTTGGATTCCGTTTAAGTTCATGACTGGTGCATAAAACTATAGATGTAGTGCAATGTGTACATTATTCTTTTAGAATATGAGTACCTACAGTGGTTCATGTCTCTTAATTGCTTTGAGTTTTTGTCTGTGAATTCAAATAAAGCTAATGAGTGAATGGCTTCAGAATTTCAGAATAAAGCTTTGGCAAATTAATTTTTTATTACAAATCAGAGTGAAATTATTGCTGAAATTGCTTTTGATCTCTTGCAAGGAAGAATGTGCTAATTAATTTGTTTTCATTGCAAATAGGAATGAAACCAGTTAATGTGTTGCTTTTAAGGGTTTTTTAAAAATAAAAAACCCGATAGCATCAACATTGATTGATTTGTTTTTAGATCCTTAAACATTGCTGAGAGGAATTAAATAGTTGAATAAATTGCTTTTGCTTTCTAATTGCACCTAAATAATGAAATACACTTTGTAGTTTTTAGAGATTAAGGAGAGAGATTAAAGTATTGTAAGTAAAATTAATGTTGATGGTTGTTGAGTGGAGGAATATAGTTCTCTAGTGCATTTTGTATCAGAGCAAAATTCTTTTATGCAAAAGGAGTGAAATACAATTCTATTTAGATTACAGACACAATTACTTTATAGACTGAAAATGGCAGGGTAATAAAATAGCTATACATTGGATAACAGTACTGTTTGCTATTGTGTTCCATGGTGTGTTAAACAATTTACTCCTAAAGCTCTTTATACATTTGGGCTGTGTTGAATGTTCAGCTCGAAAAAGTACACCAAACCTCCTACAACATTCTGAAATCTGGAGTGTCTTTTTCACCTGCACTTTACTTTAGCAGCTGTTCCAGTGTTTTGGGGGGTTTTTTTTGGTCTTCCAATAGTGCTTTGTTTCCCTTCCAACGTGATTCCTAGGAAATTTGCGATCAAGTTGTAATGTCTCAGTGCTAAATAACCAATCTAGCACTGAGACAATTCACCCAAGTTCGTTGTACGCAATAATAATAATATAATAATTTATTATTTGTACCCTGCCCATCTGGCTGGGCTTCCCCCGCCACTCTGGGCGGCTTCCAACAAAGATTAAAAACACATTAAAATGTCACACATTAAAAACTTCCCTAAACAGGGCTGCCTTCAGATGTCTTCTAAATGTCAGGTAGTTGTTTATCTCTTTGACATCTGATGGGAAGGCGTTCCACAGGGCGGGCGCCACTACCGAAAAGGCCCTCTGCCTGGTTCCCTGTAATAAGGAATGTAAGGAATGGCCATGCTTTTTGTATTGCATTCCCATTACATGGGATGGGGAGGAGGGAGAATCCATGTTGAGTCAATAAGGAAGTAGCCTCTACTGTGACCACTACTTTTATCTTAATAATAATAATATAATAATAATTTATTATTTGTACCCCGCCCATCTGGCTGGGTTTCCCCAGCCACTCTGGGCGGCTTCCAACAAAGATGAAAAATACACTAAAATGTCACATATTAAAAACTTCCCTGAACAGGGCTGCCTTCAGATGTCTTCTGAATGTCAGGTAGTTGTTTATCACTTTGACATCTGATGGGAGGGCGTTCCACAGGGTGGGTGCCACTACTGAGAAGGCCCTCTGCCCAGTTCCCTGTAACTTGGCCTCTTGCAGTGAGGGAACCGCCAGAAGGCTCTCGGAGCTGGACCTCAGTGTCCGGGCAGAACGATGGGGGTGGAGATGCTCCTTCAGATATACTGGACCGAGGCCGCTAAGAGATCCAGCAGAACTAGGAAACAGCTCTCACCTTTGTCCCTAGCCCGCTGGAGATCATCAACCAGCGCGACCAAGGCAGTTTCAGTCCCATGATGAGGCCTGAATCCCGACTGGAAGGGATCCAAATGGTCTGCTTCTTCCAGGCGTGCCTGGAGTTGTTCAGCAACCACTCGCTCAATCACCTTGCCCAAGAATGGAAGATTTGAGACTGGGCGATAATTGGCCATTGTGGCCACATCTAAAGATGGTTTTTTAAGAAGTGGTTTAATAACCGCCTCTTTCAGCGGGTCTAGGAAGGCTCCCTCATGGAGGGAAACATTCACCACCCCACGAAGCCCATCGCCCAGTCCTTCCCGGCTAGCTTTTATAGTTTTGAAGGGTGACTTGTTCCCTATGCAAGTCAAAGAAGACGTTTTCAACCTTGAAAGAAACATCAGCAACGTTTCAGCTTTGCAAAAGATGTGAGATCCACAGCTCTCCACCTCAAGCTTCACATTTCAGTGGAATTTGGAAATTGGACCTGCAAAACAGAAGCCTGCATTTGACGAACATCTATGAAGTCTTCACACCTATAATTGCTCTAACAGAATGGCCCCCTCAGCGCCATTTTTCAACTCCACTTTTTGTCATTTCAGTAGTGGAACAATGTCAGATTCCTAATAAGTAGAAAGAGGTAGTCAGCAAAGGAGGAACAAAATCTCATCAGGAGTTCAGTGTCAAGAGGCACTTCATTGTGTCAGTGCATAATAAGGAGTGAATATAAGTGGAAATTTAAACCTCACCACAATTTTTACATAATAATATAAGTAGCTGAAGACTTAATTTGGGAAATTAAGAGTTTAGCAGATCTGAATCCATTTACCAGGATGTTTCCATACCAAATTAAATGTACTCACATTTGCATGTGATTGCCCAGTTTTATCTCTTACTGACATTTTGTTTTATTCTAAGCCATGTAGCACCTTGATCATGGAAACAAGCATGTGGGGAACATAGAAGCTGGTTTTTGGAAACCTAGAATGGTCAACCACTCTAACAGTCAAGGGCACTGAGGTCCCAGGGACAGCGGAAGCTGGTGCTGTAGATAGGATTTCCATGCCCCTGAACCAGTGGCGGGCTTTGGTATCTCAAATTTCAGTGGTGCCCTGTGCCATGCCAAAATCTGGTGCCATCTGCCTCTTGCCTTCCATTGGACTTCTTACAGTGGTACCTCGGGTTACAGACGCTTCAGGTTACAGACACTTCAGGTTACACACTCCGCTAATCCAGACATAGTACCACGGGTTAAGAACTTTGATTCAGGATGAGAACAGAAATCGTGCAACGGCAGCACGGTGGCAGTGGGAGGCCCCATTAGCTAAAGTGGTACCTGAGGTTAATAAAAGTTTCTGGTTAAGAACGGACCTCCGGAACGAATTAAGTTATTAACTAGAGGTAGCACTGTATGTATGTATGTATGTATGTATGTACAGTGGTGCCCTGCAAGACGAATGCCTCGCAAGACGGAAAACCCGCTAGACGAAAGGGTTTTCCGTTTTGGAGGTGCTTCGCAGGACGAATTTCTCTATGGGCTTGCTTCGCAAGACGAAAATGTCTTGCGATTCCTGGGGGTTTTTTTTTCGCTCCCCACCCCCTTTTTCTAAGGCACTAAGCTGCTAATAGCCTTTTAGCAGCTAATCCGCTAATCCCTTAAGCCTTTAATAGCCGCTAATAGCCGCTAAACCGCTAATAGCGCTAATCCGCTAATCCGCTAATGGGCTTGCTTCGCAAGACGAAAAAACCGATAGACGAAGAGACTCACGGAACGGATTCTTTTCGTCTTGCGAGGCACCACTGTATGTATGTATTGAGTTTTATAAACAAGAATCATGTTATACAAACAAGTAGACCAAGTTTTCTCATGTCATTTGTATATCACAAAAAAATAGCATAATAAATGTGGGAAAATGTCTACAACATGTTTCACAATTGGTGGTCAGTGTATAAGTTCTTGGTTTATGAATTGGTTTAAACAATTAGGAAGAATAAGGAAATAAAAAAGAACAAAAGGGGGGGAGATGGGGAGTGGGATGGGGTCGGGTGGTTATGCTCAGTGCTTTTTTAATTAAAAAATGTTTAGGGGTACTCTCATTTTCCTGGTCATATTGAAATACTGCCCCTCAATGAGGCCAAACTTAGATTCACAAAATGTTTAGGGGTATGTGTCCCCCTGTGTCCCCACAGAAAAAAAAAAGCAGTGGTTATGCTTCTATTATTCTCCTTAGTGTGTGTTAGGGGTTGTGTCAGTGTTATGTTGTGTCAGTGTTATGTTGTATGGGTTCTCTTACTATTCACTTGTTGCATTTCCTTGGTGGTGAGAGAGTATGGGTGTGGCTTAGGTTGTGCGTTGGACTTCATAGTTGTGGTTCCTAGTGCAGCACCACAGAAGTCTCCAGTGTGACCACACCAGCCATGTTCCCCTAGATTAGACTTTGCCTGTAGCAGCTGGTTAAGGAACAACATTGGGCAGACACCATGATTTGATTTTATCTGGACTGTGTGTCGATATGGCAGCTACCTGCAGTGGAAGGCTCCTGGACTGATTTGGCAGAAACACCAGTTTGTGAAGAGAGGATGTGAATTTACAGAGGGGAAGCTTGGGACTACAGATTTGGACTATAAAGAAGAAGAGGAAAGACATAATATCCACACAGAAACATTTTATTTGGACTTAAACTCACTTGCAGAATGAACACAGAGGCTGTTGAAAATAACGAAGGATTAACATCAGAATGTATTAAGGGAATGATTGTAATATCTTGAAATGCTATGAACTATGAGATGATTAGGATTCCCTCCGATCTCGAAGCATGGGAAGTCAGCTAAAAAATAATAATAATTTGTATTTAGGCATAACATTGGGATTTGTTTGATTATTGGATAATTTGTATAATTTGGAATATACAGTTTGATTGGAAAACTTCAATAAATATTATTTATTTTTTAAAAAAGATTTGCCTTCGCCTGAACACATGATGGTTAAATGAGTTTAATGCTTGCTTAATCCAGGGATCAGAGGCTTGTGACACCCTCAAACTCATAACAATATTCTTATTTAATCCATGATTCCAATGCTCTGTTTCCAAGCACAGTGGAACACACATTATAGAATGTGCTGTTCTTATTTAGAACTTGCTTTTCACCATTCTTGGGTGCACTTTTGAAATACCTTTGCATAACTTTGTTGATATCCTTCTGGGGACGTTAATGAGATCCAAGGTTAATGGCCTTCTACTTTCATCTCAGACCATTAGCTAACTTTTTCCTCAGGCGGATGTTCAGCAATTGAACTTCACCTTTACATTCATGCACAATTACAAAAACTGGGGCAATAACCTTTCACATGATATACGGAAAACAACATTGACATTGGCAAAGTGATGGGACTACAGTGAGTTACACAGCACTAAGACCTTTCTTGCGGTTTCTTAGCTTTCAGCCATTTTCTGCAGGTAACTGTCATGAAACAATTTCGGGAATATAGTTACGAATGTCTGGCCTAAATCTGACATAGACTTAGGCATGCTTAAGCCAACTGACATCAATGGTGTCAAACATGCCTAGGTCTGTGCTGGATTTAGACATCTGAATTTATTCTCCCGCTCTAATTGCATTCTAATTGCATTCTTTGTTTGGGTAGGAAATGGGGTTTGAGCTTTTATCGTGTTTGAGTTCCTCTCCCTTCTTGATGGATAAGATTATTGTTTGAATTTCAGCAGTCCGGGCTTGGCTTTCTCTGACTTTGTCAATATTTAAATGTAAACATTTGATTACTAATTTAGAATTCATGATGTTAATCTGCATTCCAATGTGGAATCAATCAATATGTCCCCTCATTCCTTTCATCTTCATATTATATGCTTGGATTGAGTTATCAGTGGTAATATATACCTTCTCCACAATTACAACAATTGTTAAATTCCGTTTTAAATTCAAAGCTTCCCCCCTTTTCATTGCAGTTTGATGTGTACAGAATAGAATGAGGCCCAGCTTGTTTGTGTGTCTGAAAGCTAAACAGCCCCCAGCCTTCCAAACATTCTGCTTTACTTTACTTTACTTTACTTCAAAGCTGGAGCTACCTTTGAAGGTGACCCGGAAACTACAACTAATCCAGAACACGGCAGCTAGACTGGTGACTGGGAGTGGCCGCCAAGACCATATAACACTGGTCTTGAAAGACCTACATTGGCTCCCAGTTTCTGAGCACAATTCAAAGTGTTGGTGCTGACCTTTAAAGCCCTAAACGGCCTCGGCCAATTATACCTGAAGGAGGGTCTCCACCCCCATCGTTCTATCCGGACACCGAGGTCCAGCGCCGAGGGCCTTCTGGCAGTTCCCTCGCTGCGAGAAGCCAAGTTACAGGCAACCAGGCAGAGGGCCTTCTCAGTAGTGGCGCCCGCCCTGTGGAACGCCCTCCCACCAGATGTCAAAGAGAACAACAACTACCAGACTTTTAGAAGACATCTGAAGGCAGCCCTGCTTAGGGAAGCTTTTAATGCTTGATGTATTACATTATTTTAATATTTTTGGAAGCCACCCAGAGTGGCTGGGGAAGCCCAGCCAGATGGGCGGGGTATAATAATAATAATAATAATAATAATAATAATAATTACACAGCTAAATGCATTCTCTTTCTCTCTTCCTTTTTCAAAACATTTCCAAAGTAGATGAATTGATCCCTTGATTTTGATTTGCAACTGAAATCAAACCTCTGTAGTCTCAGTAAACTGGTAGAAGAGGAAAGCAAGAGGAGAAAATGAAAGAATTGTGTGGGGAAGGAGGGAGGATAAAGATCAATGCATACAATGGTTTTATCTGATAAATATTCCTGTGAGAGAATTTGGCATACAGTGGTACCTCAGGTTAAGTACTTAATTGGTTCCGGAGGTCCGTTCTTAACCTGAAACTGTTCTTAATCTGAAGCACCACTTTAGCTAATGGGGCCTCCTGCTGCCACCGCTCCGCCGGAGCACAATTTCTGTTTTCATCCTGAAGCAAAGTTCTTAACCTGAAGCACTATTTCTGGGTTAGCAGAGTCTGTAACCTGAAACGTATGTAACCTGAAGCTTATGTAACCCGAGGTACCACTATACTGTATTGATCATATGAATCTTCACATGATTAAGGCAGATGTAGTTCTTAAGGAAAATATGCAGCAACCTTTCTTGTAGTAAAATTTAGCTAATTTAGCTAAGTGATGGGCAAGAATGGTGCACATTTGCCAAATAAACCGTGGATGCATATACCCTATACATTTTAACCCCTCTCCCAAATTCTGGGAACCATAATTTACCTCTCACAGACCTACAATTCACAGCATCCTAAACAAAGTACAGTCCCCAGGATTTGCGGCGGTGGGTAGAATGTGTTTTAAAAGTATGGTAGCCTTGAGTTGCCTAGCTGAGTTGCCTGCTTCCAAAAACCATTCCCATCTTTAGGGTTGGGGAATAGAAAATAATTTAGGTATGAAGAGAGAAACACTGGTGTGTGGCTGGGCTGGATGAATCACTAGCCGGAATTAAGATTGCTGGAAGAAATATCAACAACCTCAGATATGCAGATGACACAACCTTGATGGCAGAAAGTAAGGAGGAATTAAATATCCTTTTAATGAGGGTGAAAAGAGGAGAGCGCAAAATATGGTCTGAAGCTCAACATCAAAAAAACGAAGATCATGGCCGCTGGTCCCATCACCTCGTGGCAAATAGAAAGGGAAGAAATGGAGGCAGTGAGAGATTTTACTTTCTTGGGCTCCGTGATCACTGTAGATGGTGACAGCAGTCACGAAATTAAAAGACGCCTGCTCCTTGGGAGAAAGGTGATGACAAACCTAGACAGCATCTTAAAAAGCAGAGACATCACCTTGCCAACAAAGGTCCGTATAGTTAAAGCCATGGTTTTCCCAGTAGTGATGTATGGAAGTGAGAGCTGGACCATAAAGAAGGCTGCTCGCCGAAGAATTGATGCTTTTCAGACTCTTGAGAGTCCCGTGGACTGCAAGAAGATCAAACCTATCCATTCTTAAGGAAATCAGCCCTGAGTGCTCACTGGAAAGACAGATCCTGAAGCTGAGGCTTCATTACTTTGGCCACCTCATGAGAAGAGAAGACTCCCTGGAAAATACCCTGATGTTGGGAAAGATGGAGGGAGCAAGGAGAAGGGGACGACAGAGGACGAGATGGTTGGACAGTGTTCTCGAAGCTACCAGCATGAGTTTGACCAAACTGCGGGAGGCAGTGGAAGACAGAAGTGCCTGGCATGCTCTGGTCCATGGGGTCAAGAAGAGTCGGACACGACTAAAGGCTAAACAACAACAGCCTTGAGTTGCCTAGCTGAGTTGCCTGCTTCCAAAAACCATTCCCATCTTTAGGGTTGGGGAATAGAAAATAATTTAGTTATGAAGAGAGAAACACTGGTGTGTGGCTGCTTATATTGTGTTATCCACGTTGCCAGATGGTACGATGAAATTTGTAGAGCATAATACCTATAAAAATATATTATTAAGATTCCCCGCTTTCTATTTGGGTAAGCCCCAAAGGTGGCTTACAATAATAAAAACATGATGAATTCTGAACACCTGATTTCCATTGATAATGTATGCAAATAAAGAGCACTCTGATCTTAGAACTATAATATCACAAAGGTCCTTTTTGAATTCACTGATGCCCATATGACCCACGGCATAATTTTGGAAGTTATAGACTTAGGTGTTTTTCTTTCTGTACAGTATAAAATTAATAAAGCTTATCTGGCCAACTCTGATGCTGCTGGTACTCATTTTAACGATGTCTAAAGTAATTCATTTGTGGTCTCTGTTATAAATGTTCACTGCCCCAGGATCCTGCAGGATGAAAAGCAGTTTATAAATGTGAATAACAAGTAAATATATGTAATCTGTGGAAGAGCATTTCTCTTATTTTATTTCTTCCTTCATGGTGTCTTATGAAATCAAGTACACTTGATTTCCTCCCATAGGCAGATTTAATTGTATGCTACTTGCATGTTGTTGTTGTTGTTTAGTCGTTTAGTTGTGTCCGACTCTCTGTGACTCCATGGACCAGAGCACACCAGGCACCACTGTCTTCCACTGCCTCCCGCAGTTTGGTCAAACTCATGTTAGTAGCTTCAAGAACACTGTCCAATCATCTCGTCCTCTGTCGTCCCCTTCTCCTTGTGCCCTCCATCTTTCCCAACATCAGGGTCTTTTCCAGGGAGTCTTCTCTTCTCATGAGGTGGCCAAAGTATTGGAGCCTCAGCTTCAGGATCTGTCCTTCCAGTGAGCACTCAGGGCTGATTTCCTTAAGAATGGATAGGTTTGATCTTCTTGCAGTCCATGAGACTCTCAAAAGTCTCCTCCAGCACCATAATTCAAAAGCATCAATTCTTCGGCGATCAGCCTTCTTTATGGTCCAGCTCTCACTTCCAATACATCACTACTGGGAAAACCATAGCTTTTACTATACGGACCTTTGTAGGCAAGGTGATGTCTCTACTTTTTAAGATGCTGTCTAGGTTGGTCATTGCTTTCCTCCCCCCAAAAAAAACTCATATTGTGGAATGTTTTCAGATAGCACAATAGGCCATTGTGTTTGTTTGTTTGTGTGTGTGTGCATGTCTGCTTGTTCTCTCTCTCTCTCTCTCTCCCTCTCTCTCTCCCTCTCTTTCTGTGTAGTAATTGTAAATAACTGTCAGCCACTGACAATCCTTGTATCTCATATAGCTTGGCACAATTTATCATGACTGGCAGCTGGTGTTCAAGAGGAGCTCATTTCAAAAATGAGGTTTGGCGGCAGGAAAAGAGAAATGTGATAGGTTGAAATGGAAATGCTTGTCATATGTCGTTAAGTGGTTCTTGCTTCTCGAAGTGAAAATTTATTTATTTATTTAGACTGATTGATTTTAGCAACAATGCCACTAGAACATTTGGGTTTTGGTCCCTTTGCGACACTTTATTTACAAGTATACAAATGGCACGAACTGGAAGAAAATAGGTAATCTTTTGGCAGACAGCAAACCTGTGGGAAATTGCAGTCAAATATAACTATCAAGCTTAGGGCTGGTTAATGTGTTAAGGGGTTAAGAACACAGAACTGTATTCCAAGACTCAGGTCATGGCCCTTACCTCCGGTGAAGAAGCAAGTGAACTTTCCTTTGTTCACTCTCTTCTACCACCTGACGAGGCAACACATCTGGCTTTGATCGCTTCAAGCCCAGACTGTGTGTTCAGAAATATGTTTCTGTATTTTGTAAAATCAATACTTTCTACCTGTTTCCTTCTTGCTGCTGCATGGAATAACGTATGAATCTGACCTTTGGAGTTTGTAAGTAAAGCCATTTAAACTTACTAAATGGTGTGGAATGTGTTGGGATACTGCCAGGGAGACAAAGTCCATCATGACTCCACGTCATCTCCGGACGACCATCAATCTCCCGTAGACACGCAGTATCAGCAATTAGCAACACGAGCTCCAGAAATAGCTTGCCACATTCCAGAACTGTGCACGCTCTATCAGCAGATAAAGCACACAGCGAAAGATGCACTCAGGAGAGCATTATTTACAAGTTTATTCAGTGTTGGTCAGAACAAAGAAAAACATGACTGCCTGCTTCAGTGTCTCCGGCAGAGAGAGAGAGAGAAACGAAAGCAAAGACAGAACATAAACATCCTGTGAAAACAGGAAATACGCAGACTCTGTGACTCAAAGCCTGCTCCCTTTTAAGGTGGAACGGAAATATCCTAACATTGCAGAAGCGGGCAGAGAGGGGAAGTGCTGTAAGTGGCTAGAACAGGATATTTAAAAGGTCTGACAGCCTATTATTCCCATGCTCCACTGTGCTGCATGATCCTGTGTTTTTAAACTCTGCTGGGGGCTTTCTCTTGCTGGAGAGAGTGCTTAGCCCAGAACTTTGGATCTAGAGATCCAGCCAATTCTTTTATTAATTACCCCACATGGGTGATTTATGTATTTATATTTTCCCTCACCTCCAACCCCCCCCCCCAAATCTGTGATCCCAAAGATCCCAGTTTTAGCCAACTGAAGCTAGAAACTCTTTTCATAAAAACTTTTTCTCTCTCATTCTCTCTACATTTCCAAATTTAACTGTTTTGATTTATTACACCCCCCCCAACTTTCTCTTCACTAAACTCCTGATGTGCATTATATGGGAAAGCGTGTTCTCCTTCATGGAGAGCACGTGTTGAGGTGGGGGCCGCCAGGACACTCCAAAGTTGGAAGGCGGGCTAATTGACCGTTGGCCACTGATGCGATTGGGGCTTCCCTTGTTGTTGGGAAGAAGTTAATGTTGCCATTTGTTGATTGACAGCCAGAAATGCTAAAACTCCTTGCACGAGGCTAAGGCTTCCTCTTTTCGACCGTGCATCGGATTGCCCGTCCCCCCCCCCCCCTATATTTAGGGTTATTCATTTTGACCTTGCAATGCCTGTCATGGGGTCGTCTGCCTTTGGGGCAGGGGCCCAGTAGGAATTTTGTCCATCTGTCTGATTGGCTGGGCCAGTTGGTTTTTTGCCTACTGCGTAGCAAATCGTCACAACTTGTAAGGCTGTGGTTAGGCATTGGTTTATGGTTTGGTTGGTTGAGGGGCATGGATTGGCTGTGCCTGCCCCTCTAATGCTGCTGCTGCAAGGGGTTCCGTTAAAGGAATCAGGGGCTAACTATTGCTTGCCCACCCTGTCAAGGGGGCTTGGGCGATTGTAAGAGCTCCTGGCTGCATTTGGGGTGGGCTGAGGGCAGTTTCCCTGCTCCGTCGCTAGCCCCAAGTGAATTCCCCCTTTCTAACTTTCGCAGGCGTGCGGAATGTCAGTCTGTCCCCCATGGGGGGCGGGGTAGATAGTCGCAACCAATGCCTAAGCAACCACTCACATTTTTGTATTTTAATAAAGTTGTGGCCAAAATTATGCCAAAAACCTTAAACAAAATTTCTGTGTGATGTGTGAGTTATTGGGGTGGCCCTGGGGACCTCGACACGCAAAGGAGTTCCTAGCTACCAGGAGAACAATTACTATCCTTATCTTCAACTGGTGACACCTCAGCTCATTACCTTGCACTATTAGCAATCCATCAGTCTAAAAGAGTCTCCCGGCATCCACAACAATATAGGCATAAAGAAATGTTTCAGCTGCATGATGTGGCTATTCCATTTTCATAGAGACAATAGACATAAAATGTAAAAAGTAAACAAAATCTGTTTGTCTCATTATTCAACCCAAACAGGAATAGCGCCAGTAGCTAAAAAACATGTAATCTTGTAATAATCACCTCTGCTTCTGCCTGTTGAAGTAACAGCTGTGTACAGATGCTCACTGTAAATGAACGGGCTAAATCAATATATTACAAACTGAAAAAAATTATAACACATCGACTAAAAGGATAGTTGGCAAAGATGATGATAGAATAATGCATAGGGCCCATCTGAAACAAATACACTGAAATGTATGTAATGTGCACAATACAGAGAAAGTGAGTGCAAAGTGTGGAATTTAAACAGTTTTGTCTTTTGCTGTTAAAGTACATGTTCAGTGCTGGATTTACGTATAAGCTAAACAAGCTATAGTTTAGGGCCCTGCTCTCTTGGGGGGAGGATTTAAAGAAGAAGAAAAAACTGGATGTACATTTCCAAAATTTAAGATATATATTTTTTAAAATTCTTTTTATTGAGTTTCTCTTAAGAAAGAAAAAAAAGAAAAAAATCAAAAAGAAAAGGAAAAAACAAAACAAATCAACAGATTAATAAACAATATCCGTACATAACGCAGGAATGACATTCATTACCATTTTTGTCCTTTTCCTTAAAACATTATATTTTTAAATATTTAAACCTTTTCCCTACACCTCCCTTGACCTCCTACCCTCCCGTTTTTGGGTTTCTTAATAAGAAGTTCTTTCTTTTTTCTGCAGCTATTAATTGTTACTGGTTTGCGCGTCGTAAGACTTATATCAAACCTGCTATAGTTTTTAAGTCTCTGTAGTTACCTTCAATATATACCATAATTTTTTTCCAATCATTAACAAACTTTGTATTTTTTTGGTTTCTAATTTTTTGTGTCATTTTTGCTGACTCAACATACTCATATAATTTTGCTTGCCAATCTGATCGTTGGGATATTTGGGCTCTTCCAATTTTGTGCAATTAATATTCTAGCAGCAGCTGTAGCATATTGGAAAAACGTCTTATCTTCTTTTTTGATTTCGTCCCCAATTATTCCTAGTAAGAAGGCCTCTGGCTTTTTAGGGAAGGTGTATCTAAGTATTTTTTTTAACTCATTATATATAAGTTCCCAAAATTTCTTCATTGTTTCACAGGTCCACCACATATGGTAGAAATTACCTTCTTTAATTTTACACTTCCAGCAAGCCTTGTTTCCTGTTTTGTATATTTTCCCTAGTTTTGCCGGTGTGATGTACCACCTATACATCATCTTTTCCAAATTTTCTCTAAGTAAAACACATGCCGTGAATTTCATTCCACTAATCCATAAATTTGACCACTTTTCATATTCTATATTATGTCCGAGGTCCATTGCCCATTTTGTCATGACCTCCTTAATTTCTTCATCTTTAGTATCCCAATCTAATAATATGTTATACATTTTAGATAATAACTTGGATTTGCCTTCAATTATTTCTATCTGGAATTTAGATTTTTTCTCATTTATCCCTACTTTTTTATCTTCCTTCCAAACTGCATTTATTTGATGGAATTGCAGCCAGCCTGTTAACTTGTCTTTCAACTCCTCATATGTCCTCAATTTCCATCCACTCTCTGATCCTATCAGTAGGTCTTCATATGTCAGTCTTTCTCCTTCCATGTTTACTTTTTTGATTGTTAGAATATCAATTGGGGATAACCACCAGGGTGTTTTCCATTCCAAAAGTTTTTTATTTCTCTCCCAAACTTCATATAGTGGCCCTCTAATAATGTGGTTTGAAAAACCTTTATGTGCCTTTTCTTTATCTAGCCACAGATAGGCATGCCAACCGAACCTGTTGTTGAAGCCTTCCAAGTCTAGCAGGTCCGTATCTTCCAATCTTATCCAATCTCTGATCCAACAGAGACAGGAGGCCTCAAAATATAACTTCAGGTTAGGAACCGAGAAGCCCCCTCTTTCTTTCCGATCTGTTAGTAATTTGAATCTAATTCTCAGTCTCTTCCCATTCCATATAAATTTCGAAAGAGTTCTTTGCCAATCTTTAAACATTGAGGAGCCTCTAATCACAGGGATGTTTTGGAACAAAAATATCATTCATTTTTATGGCCGCCATCCTTCCCATCCATGAAAGTTTTACTCTGTTCCACGTATCTAGATCTAGATCCAAAATATAAGATAAAAAAAAAATAAACTAAAACTTACATACAGTAGGTGTGTCTTGTGTTGTGTAGGTCCATAAATTACCATATAGCATATAATCAATACCAAAAAAGTGACAATTTGTTGTTGACAAAGGACAGCTGGACATATAAAGGGCCCCGTTACCTTCAGTAGCTTAGGGCCTCGTCAAACCTAAATCCGACCCTGTACGTGTTGTATTATTTTCATAAAACAAAACACATAAAAAGTAAGAATGTTAACGAAACCCCCACAAACTATTGGCATCAAATTAGCTAGGAGCCAGTAGTTTTTTTTAAAAAAATTACAACCCAGTGCTCATTCACCTTTTGAGGTTTAAATCCATCATACAGTGGTACCTCGGGTTACATACGCTTCAGGTTACAGACTCCGCTAACCCAGAAATAGTACCTCGGGTTAAGAACTTTGCTTCAGGATGAGAACAGAAATGGTGCACTGGTGGCGCGGCAGCAGCGGGAGGCCCCATTAGCTAAAGTGGTGCCTCAGGTTAAGAACAGTTTCAGGTTAAGAATGGATCTCCGGAACGAATTAAGTACTTAACCCGAGGTACCACTGTTCTCTCATTTTAGGGATTCAGGAATGTAAGATGATAAGACTGAAAAATGTCCCATCACCTAACAGTGACCTAATAAAGTAAACAGTAACCTAATAAAGTGATACAGTTGGATTACATGGTTTTCTGGTACCCTGTTCCTGACCACGTTTAGCCACGCACCTGACAGCAGTGTGAAACAGCCCAATGCATCCCATTTGCGTACACCTGTATGTGTGCACAGCCCCCGTCACACGGATGGTGGGCGAGTATGGCTGGCATGCGTGTCAATGTGCCAAA